>NW_020948983.1:26544659-26814355 GCF_900497805.2 Vombatus ursinus | reverse complement strand
CACACACACACACACACACACACACACACACACACACACACACACACTAATTTAAAACCCCTGATAGATAGTTCTAAAGACATAACTACTAAAGGAAAGAAACACTGAGGCAGAATTTATGACAGAAATATAATTTAATAAAAACCACTACATAATTTAACCATGGTTTTCTCTTCCAAGACTGAGTAGAATGTTTCTTTCTATTCAATTGAAGGGATTTCTTCAGCTATATATCTTTATTATTTCAGTCATTCCTTTCCTAAGATAGTTCTGAGCTACTAATTAGGTTAGCACCAAAAATGTGCCATTGACTTTTTGCCAGCTTTGGAGCTGTTCAAGGTTATTTTCCACCTCAGCCAGAATACTATGTACTGCCCTGCCAGGCTTATACTTTTGTGCTTTCATTGATTTGTCACTTCATTTATATAGGTACTTCCACAAGTCGTGCAGGTCTTAACCCATCCATGCCTTTTCATCCTGTGTGATTGTTCATCAACTACCATGAATCCTCCAAAGAATATCTATTTAACATGATGAAGACCTTCCTCAGGCATATTCCACATTTCATGGGTACCAGTACATTTATACTCTTCATCTGGCATCCCTTTCTTTCACTACATGACCAGCCTGCTCCCTTTTTCTGTCATACATTTTCTAAACAAAAACCTTAAAGCTACCTCTTGCTTTCAAGTTATCATTGGTAGTATGCTGCAGCCTATGTTTCTGCCATATTTCTATCCATTGCCCTTCAGGTTACTCACAATTTTAGTTCTTCAGAAATCAAGTTATTCCATGAGTCACAGTCATATAATATCGGAGAGATAATACTGGTTTTCAAAAGATTTTTTTGTATCAGAAAATAGGTTGGAATCATTGACAATGCTATATATTTTCCCAAGTGAAATCCAGCCAACTAAACTCCCTATTTAAAATAGGATATAGCCCCTTATTTATCTGAATGTTTATCTGCCTGTCAAAGACAAGTGTACTGGTGAATTAACTCAATAGGATACCTATCCAATTATATGTTAGAGTTTATTTACTATTTTCTCCTTTCCATATTTTTAGGCTGATCTCTTTTGAATGTGGTTCTTATTAAAGAGACCCCATAGCTTCCCAGTGTTCTGAGACTTGATAGCAATAAGCATAAGATCTCTTGAAAACAAGGGTATCTGCAGAACTTAACAAATGATAAGGAATCCCTATTTCATTTGGACTTTGTAAGATAACCTCCTTGAAAAAAGGTCAAAGGTCTTTGGCTAGCAAATCTCTGTATTGTACTTTAATTGTTCACCAAGTATCAAATTATATGTTGACTTCAGTCTAGAGGCTTTTAACAAGTACTATGCAGAATTTCTCCACATTTTTGTCCTCTCTAACAAATACCAGCATATAACCTACAATTTTCTTTATGGTGGTATTTTTGCTCCTGCTAATAATGAGCACTGTAAGATTTTATGCCCAAGTAGCCCATGAAATGATATTTTTTGTTTGGGTGCATTATGAAAACAAGAAAGCAAACTCCTCTTTCACTTCTCCAAGGAGAACCTATGATCCACACTGCCATTTAGTTGTAACTTCTTTATGTCTTCTAGTTTGATTCATAGGGAGAATGTCTATACCAATAAGGTTCATTTCTCCTACTAGTATATCAAGTTGTCTCTCATTGGATAAAGATGTCATTTTAGAATAGAGATAGAGACTGGACATGTGATTGTATTGGTACTCTACTTCTGAGTGAGGAAGTTCTCTCTACCAATGGAGGTTGGCATCTTCTGTGCAACTTATGGTCTTAGAGATTTGTCACAAGGCTTCTTAAACTTTTCTACTCAGGGACCCTTTTCATGTTTTGGCAATGTTCATTGGTCTTGTGTGGCCTGAGGGTATGCGCAGTGCAAAGTTGTGTCCAGAACCAAGGCTGCAGTGAAGTTGTGATGCAACATGGACAAAAGCTGCCAGAAACACCTTAAATTCATTACGAGTTTGATTTTTAATTAATTTTTGGTTGTTGCATGTTCAGAAACCTTTTACTGTTGCCAAATTTTTCATGACCCCATATGGGGTTAAAACCCATAGTTTAAGAAGCACTGAGGAAGGGAAATATACTTAGTTTTTCACAACATGACCACTACGAAAGTGTTTTGAATGACTACACATATATAACCTGTATCGAGTTGCTTGCCTTCTCAATGAGGGTGGGTGGGAAAGGAGGAAGGCAGAAAATTTGGAACCCAAAATTTTAAAAACAAAAGTTAAAAAAAATTGTTTTCACATGCAACTGGGAAATAAGATATATAGGAAATGGGGTATAGAAATCTATCCTGCCCTACAGGAAAATTGAAGGGGAAAGGGATAAGAGAAGTGGGGGGAGAGATAGAAGGGAGGGCAGATTAGGAGAAGGGATACTCAGAACGCATGCCATCTTAGGGTGGGGGGAGGGACGAGATGGGGAGAAAATTTGGAACTCAGAATCTTGTGGAAGTCAATGTTGAAAACTAAAAATGAATAAATTAATTTAAAAAAAAATAAAGAGGAAAAAAAATAAAAGAAGTGCTGAGAAAGGCTAAATGATTGCCCAAAGTCTCAAAGCCAATATGTCAGAGGTGGGACCTGAATTGAGGTCTTTCTGATAAGGCCAGCTCTCTATCCATCATGTCATGTTGTCTCATGTTAGAATACCAACAGTTAAATCACTATGTATAAATGGACTCAAAATGGTGGTTTTATGCCTCTCTTTTCTACCATTCTACCACTTGCTGCAGAAATAGAGAAAGTTCCTACAGGAGGGAAATTTTGCATTTTTATTGGTTTCTGTGGACAATGAATCCATCATCCAGTGGTGAACCCATCCTTAACTAGCTAGATTGGTCAAGCATGATATACCACACCTAAAATCTTTCCAGAAATTAAAAAACTAAAAGACTCTTGAAATGATAAATGAAACTAAAAGCTTTTGTTCTGAACCCTTTCCAGCTTGATAGAACCAGTTGGTCTGATAGATCTAAACAAGAAAGCTTTGTTATTCCCTCTGGCTTCCCTGTGACTACCTTTTCTGCCTCTGAAGACAGAAGCAGAGGGACATCATAATCATACAATGTAACCATCACCAGTAAGATGAACCTTCGTGGCTGTATTTTCCTCAAACAGGAGTTTTTCTTTCTTTCTTCCTTCCTTTCTTTCCCTTCCTCCCTTCCTTCCTTCCTTCTTTCCTATAATTCACTTCTACCACCTTCCCATCAGGTAACTGTCTTGTATTTACATACAATAGGTCCCTTATCTGCCAGCTCTTAATCTAACTAGATTCAAATGTAAACAGCTTTCAGTTAAGTTCACTATGTTCCTTTGCACAGAACAGAACATGAAAACATATTTCAACAGAGCTTAACAAGGGCAATTAAACTGAGAGATAAATCTGACAATTGCTGGAATTGGCAAATCCTAACAGTCCCTGGAAAGAGTGCCTAACTCCATTCTAGAAAGGCTGGAAGATAACAGGATTGGTGTTAAAACAGAGATTTGTGTCAGAGGAGTAAGATTTTAAGTCTTCCTTAGGAGATATCCACTTGCCCATTCCCCTTTAGGGGGGAGTGTTTAACACATCCCTTCCTGATTAAATTATTACCAGGCAAAACTGCCTCAATAATCATCCCTTTTGTTCTTGGATTCAGTCAAAAGGCCACACTTGAGGACCTAGAGGGCCACATACAGCCTCAAGGCTGCAGGTTCCCTACTCCTGCATAGAGACTACATCCGTAGTGGACTGATTGCTGGGGATTTTTCCATCACAGAGATGAGATGAAATACGTGTTCCCCTCCTTTTCTCTTTCCCCTTCCCTTTCCTCTGTTTGAGGGATGCAGGAACCCCAGTTTTCCTATTCTTTAAAGCTCGTGTATATTTTCTATTTTCTAATATATGCATTTCTTATATATTTCTTATTTTGCTTTTGTTTTTAGGCAATTGGGGTTAAGTGACTTGCCCAGGGTCACACAGCTAGTGTCAAGTGTCTGGTCTGAGGCTGGATTTGAACTCAGGTCCTCCTGACTCCAGGGCTGGTACTCTATCCACTGTGCCACCTAGCTGCCCCAATATTTCTTATATATATGTGGACATTTGAGTTGCTGAAAGAGGTGGAAAAGGAACATTCGTGTAAGGAAAAATAATCAAATCACCTTGAGAAGAAACAAAGCCTCTCAAATAGAATGATGAAATGAGACCCAGACTGTTTTGAGAATCTAAGAGAACCTCAAATAAATACACTGAGAGGATCTTTTTGAAGAAAGAACACTGACTGAGTTAATCATAGCTGCATGGCATTGTGGTCTATCAGTTCATTTACATTTGACTGTTTTCAGAGTAATTGAAAAATTATACATCAAATAACCAAAGACTAGGAGAAGACTATATAAGACCACTGTTGGGTTCATACCTGATGGAAAGGTAGAATTTTTAAATTTCATATAATAAATTAGAGATGGGTTATTCTTTATGAGTGCAGTGAGGTGGCTCAGTGGATAGAGTGCTGGTCCTGGAGTCAGGGACACTCATCTTCCTGAGTTCAAATCTGGCCTCAGATACTTACTAGCTATGACCCTGGGTAATCATTTAACCCTGTTTGCCTCAATTTCCTCATCTGTAAAATGAGCTGGAGAAGGAAATGACAAACTATTCCAGTATCTTTGCCAAGAAAACCCCAAATGCGTTCACGAAGAATTGGACATAACTGAAAATGACTGTACAACAACAACACTCTTTATGAGAAGGCCCTGATTTTAGTCACTAGAGGCCCTTTCCTCCCTCCCCCAAAAGAAAAACAGAAGATTAGAGGTCTAGGAGATGGTCAAATGAAGATAAAAGTAGGAGCAGAAGCTGAGCTCAAGAGGAGTCGGGGACGAAAGACACAAGAGACAACAAGAAATACTGCTTACAAAAGACAAGATGTAAGAGCTGATAGGCAGGATATACAACTGTTTTGCTGGCAGCTGTGCTGATTGGAAGAAAAACATTGCTTCACTAAGAGCTGACTGGCTAGAAAAGAGCAAGATGGTCCTCTAGTGCCATTGACAGCCTGAGAGAAGTGAAATGTCTCAAGGGTTTGTCTGTGTTGCCCTTTATTGATCTTGATGGTTTGAGAGGGAAAAGAAAAAAAAAAGTTATGCATCAAGAAAAAAAAAAAGCTTCTGTTTGCTGAGAGCTGATTGATTAACAACAGAATCTCTCTCTGTTTGAAGAGTTGTCTATAGAAAGGCTCCAAGGCCCTATCACTATCTACGGCTTGAAAGGGAGGTTCTCATCAGAGTCCCAGATCAGATCTAGGGAACTTGGCAGTTCTGTTTAAGGGAATTGCTTGTTACCAAAAGATAACACTTTCTTAGCATCTTGTCAAGGATGGCTATGTGCTAAAAGAGTTTTTACTAGGTATTAGAAAATCAGCTTTGCTGAGCAGGAAAACTGTGAGGACTGGAAGGTGAACAAATATCAGAAAAGCAGTTTTTTCCACATTGGTGATATGTATAGTACAGGATGTTTTCAAAAAATACCAAGAATATCAGGGTCCACTGTCCAGGGTCATTAGCTGCCCCAAGTACATGCCTTTCCTATTTATATGCCTCCCTGCTAGTTTCTGTAAGTGTATATCTATTCTCCCCTGTGGACACTGGTAGGAGAGCATAATTTGGGTTATTAGGTAACTTATATATTGATTATTCCTGCTATACCTTCTATTAAGTAAAAGAGTATCTATTGAGTAAATCAAGCAATACCTTCTATTGAGTAAATGTGATAATTCTTGTTTTTTACCTTATCGTATATTAGATGATTCATGTTTAGGAATCAGTGCTATCACTATAGCTGATTGATTTTGGAAAAAATGGGAAGCATAATGGTAAGGACTCAGTAGCTACAGTGGCAAGTACTATGAGTGTGTTCTCCCCATCCACACCCTAGGATCCTGAGTGAGAATTTTAGTAGTGGTCATATGGTCACCCTCTGGGGATGGTACCCTGCCATGAGCAGGGGGAGTAAGTAGGGAGAAGAAGACCATACTATAATTTAAACTCACTCTCCAATTAAAGCAACAAAAATAATAACCACACAATATCTGACAACTTATGTAACATTCCACACTTATCATCTCCCCCACCTCTGCAAGGAAGTACATATTCTTATCTCTCCTCAAGAACTGACATTCATTGTTGAAAGCACTTTTGGAACACCACTTTTGGAGTTGTCTTTCAACATGAATTTAATTCAATATTTCAAAAAAAATTTACTAAGCAAGTCACCATAATAGGTGACTTGCTTAGTAAATAAGAAAAAAAGGGAGAAAATATTAAAAAAGATAGAAAGATGAAAAACAATAATCCCTGCCATCAGGGAGTTCATTTTTAATTGAGGAAGTAAAACATGTATGCAAATAAGTACAAAACAAGGTAGAACATGTTAAGGACAAATGAGATTAAAAAAAAAACTCGAGAGAAATTTGAAGAGAGAGAACATTTTTCAGCTGGGAAGATCAGGAAAGGCTTCATGGAGGACCTAAATTGTGCCTTGAAAGATTTCCACATAGGAAGATGTGAAAGAAGTACATTTCAGCAATTGAGGCTTGCCTAGGAAATAGACAGGGAAAAGCAGAACAAGATCAAGAAATAGTTCTTAGCCCTGTTATATAGAACATAGAATATATGAAGAGAAGTAGAGGGAAACAAAGCTAGAAAAAAGTCAATCTGAACTAGATTGTGGGAGATTAAATATCAGTCTATTCAGTTTGTATTTTGTCCTAGAGGCAATGAAGTTTTCATGAGTTGGGAGGGACGTGATCAAATGTTTACATTAGGAAGATTATTTTGCAGCTGTGTAAAAGATGGGACTAGGAATGGACAGACTGGAGGCCAGGAGACTAGTTAGCAATAAATTATAATAGTCTATCTAGATGAGAAGCAATGAAGACCTGAAAGTGGGGGTCATAACAGTGTGGGTGGAGAAAAAGGGGATGGATTTATTTATTTATTACACTTCATACAATTACTGAAGTGGAAGGGACTTAAGAACACACATATTTCAACACACACCTACTTTTTCTTGAAAAACTCCAGTGAGGGGGAACTCACTATCTTTCCCAAAGCAGCATAGTTCACTACTCCATACCTATAATTGTTAGGAAATTATTCCTTACATGAAGACTGTATCTGCCTCTTTCCAACTTCTACTCTGTTTCTAGTTCTACCCTCTGGGGTCAACTAGAATATCTGGTCCCTCTTCCATATAACAGCCCATTAAATACAGCCATCATATCACTTTTAAGTCTTTTCTCCTCCATGATAAACACTAGTCATCGAGAGTCCCCAGATGATTGAGAATAAGTGCCATATTTGCATATGGGTGTAACCCAGGGTTCAAGACTCTGTGGTGGATATTGGGAAGCAAGAGGTTGGGAGATGAGAGATCCTAGTTCTTTTGACTTCTAGCCTTGATAAAGAAGAATCGGTTCCAGATTCTCTTGAGGCACAGCTCCCTGAAGGTAGAAAAAGACTACAGGAAAAAGGTGATGTGCAGAGGAGCTGGCACCTTGATCATGTCCCTATCGCTAGTTTACCCTAGAGTTGTGGGAGTCTCTCTCTTGTTTGAGGCGGGGAAGGGAAAAAATAGCTTAATAACTGGGGTGATCAGGAAAGGCCTCTAGTTAGGAACCAACAGTGGATTTAAGTGTTGGGAAAATCTGAGTTCAAATCCTGTCTCAGATCCTTAATATCTGTGTGACCATATGCAAGTCACTTAACCTTTGTACCCTCAGTTTCCTCATCTGTAAAATGAGGATAATAATAGCAGCTACCTCACAGAGTTTTTGTAAGAATCAAATGAGATAGCACATACAAAACACTTTGTAAACCTTAAAGACACATATAAATGCCAGCTACTATTATTAATTTATTTTAAGAACTTGCCCAACTTAAATGGTGGGTGATGCTGATAAGTTTTTCTCCTACTAATACAGATAAGTAAATTGAAAATATATACAAAGCAGTGGAGGCAAGGAAAGGGAAGAAGAGTTTTGACAGCTGAGGTGATTGGGAAAGGCCCATGGTTAGGAGACGGCGTTTGAGTGGAGCCTTGAAGGGAGCGAGGGATGGCTAGAGGTATGTGTGAAGAGGAAGAACATTCTAGAACGAGCATCTTGTGTAACAGGCACGGAGACAGGAGAGGGAATAGCAAATATTGGTAATAGTGATTAGGCCAGTTTGACAAGGAAACATAAAATGTGCTCGGGAGTAATGTGAAGTCCATTTTGAAAAAAAATATGTTGGAACCAGACTGTGAAGGGCTTTAGATGGCTAAGAGAGGAGTTAGTTTGTAAGGAATAAGTTTGCTAAAGGAGCTACGGAAGCTTTTTGGTCAGGACAGTAGCATGGTCAGTTGTATGGAAAATGGATTGAGAAAGAAAGCTACTAGAGGCAGGGTCCATTGACATCTATGTAACAGATGATTAGGGCTTCAACTAGGGTAGCTGTGATGTGATTGGAGAGAAGGAGATGGATTTGAGAGAATTGTGGAGGGAGGACTGACGAGATTTGGCAACTGATTAGGTATAGAGAGGGAAGCAGAAGGAAGAGTTGAGGACTTCTCAAATTGTGGACCTGGGTAACTGGAAGGATGGATTAGTTCGAGAGGGTGCAACCAATTATCATTTAACAATCATTTCTTAAATATTTACCATGTGCCAAGCACTGTGCTAGGTAATGGGAATACAAGGGAAAAAATGAATAGTCTCTGCCCTCAGTTGGCCTGACTATTTTGTTTGCCTGTCTATACAACAGAAAACAAATATTTTGGCCAGAAAACATCCTTTCAATGTGGATGGATACACTAGTTCGAATAGTTTGAAAGAAATAATTTGGATAGACACAGATTTACCATGTACTCTTCAGCATAAATTCACACACTTACCAAGGAAAATGTGTTTCTGATCGGCAAAAAGGGAAAAATCATTCAATCAGTTAGCCAACCAGCATTTATTAAGCACTTAATATTTTCTACCTAGGTGGTACAGTGGATAGAGCTAGGCCTGGAGTCAGGAAGACCTGAGTTCAAATCCGACTTCAGACACTTACTAGCTATATGACCCAAGCAAGTCACTTAACCCTGTTTGCCTCAGTTTCCTCATCTGTAAAATGAGCTGCAGAAGGAAATGGAAAACCACTCCAGTATCTCTGCCAAGAAAACCCCAAATGGGGGTTCACAAAAAGTTGGACATGACTGAAAAACAAATGAACAACAAATATTTTCCAGGCACTGTGCTAAGCACTAGGGATACAAAAAATAAATAAATAAAAAATAAACCAAAACACAAAAATATAGTCCCTGACCTCAAGGAGCTCAGATTCTAGTGGGGAGACAACATGTAAATAACCATATACTTAAAAATACATACAGCATTAAAGGGAGTTAATCTCAGAGGAAAGGCACTATTAGGGGAGGGAAGACCAGGAAAGGCTTCCTGCAGAAGGTAGGATTTAAGTTGAGTCTTGAAGGGAGCCAGGAAAACCAGAAGATGGAGGTGAGGGAGGAGAGCATTCTAGGCCTTGAGGGACAGTCAGTGAAAAGGCACACATGCAGCATTGTGTGGTAGGAACACCAAAAAGGCCAGTGTCTATGGATCATGTGCAGAGTATGCAGAGAGAAGTAAAGTGTAAGAAGACTGAGAAGACAGGAAGGGACCAAGTTGTCAAGGGTTTTAAAAACCAAACAGAGGATTTCCTATTCCACTGATTTGGGATAAAAGACGAAAGTCAGTTGGGTTCTTTGCGGAGGCAACAGTTTGGGTTTCATGGTAGTTTCAGCTGAAGAGCATGGTTTTATTTTAACCTCATAGGGATACTCTCACATTCAATTACAGGAAGCCAAGAAACATTCCCTGGAGCATTCCAGGTGCTTTCTAGTGCTGGTCCTACCCCGTCTTTTGTGGTGAGAACTATTAGGGACTATGTGTATGAGGAAGAGGATCAGTCCAAAATAGAAGTCTAGCAAGATAGTTCTGCCCAGCTCAGAAGTTCGACTAGCAAGCAATATTACTGTGTCCACTAATGTACTGGTTTGACACTTCACTATGGTTTGAAGGTGATCCTAGATTCTTAATGGCTAAGACAATGGAACACAAGCTTCTGGAAAGGTACAAGGCTTCATAATCTTCATCACCAGATTGGCTGATAGGTAATATATTTTTCAGAGAATGTCTATGAAATTGCAGTACACCAATACCACATTAGAGTACTGAAGTGTTATTGATGAGAAATGGCTAGATTTTTTCCCATCAAAGTCTTTCTGTCTTTGCATCTCAAATAAAGTGACCTGTTATGGAATAAACCAAGTTACTCCTTCACCTTCTGTATCCCTAGTATGTTGTCCCCCACTGGACACCCTGGGCCCCTCTCTAGTTTCCTCTTACTGCCTGTGGTAATAATAGTATCTACCAAGGTCCCTTGCCAGAGAGACTAGACTAACTTTTCCCTTAAAAGTCAAGAAATTCATCTCCTAGGGGTTAGGGGGTGGGGTTGAAGGTTTGAAGGGGTTCTTGGATCTTGAAGTGCATAAGGAGGCTAGTCTATGATAAGTCAGTGCTCTTCAGGCTTAGCAATGTCCCACTGTGGGTCATCACACCTTGCCCTGCTGCCCATACTTATTTCTGTATGGAGACAAGGAGGGCTGCATCTATCTGAACTATGCTTGCTGAGAATCTTTTCCGTATTATGGCTAAGTAAACCTTAATTTGTTAACAATTAAATGATTCACAAGTGTCTCATTCATCTAAACTTTAACCTTAATTACCAGACCAGCCTAAATAAGGCCCAGCCTACTACACTGATTTGGCTAGAGACATCTAGAACCTGACTATCTGAAATGGAAGTAAATATTTGGGAGAGTAGGGTAAAGGTTTAGTGAAAGGGAAACTATCCATCCCTTCCTCGACTCTTCTAGTCCAGTTTAAGCTTGGTCCTTCACAGGATTGGGACTTTCTGTTTCCCTTTTCCTGGTTCAGTTCTAGTCACTTACTAAATGATATGATTACCCCTAAAACATGCTTTGTTTCTCTTCTTTCCATCTAAGAGGTCCAAGACAAGACATGATAGTTAAGACAATTCTCTCTCCTCTTTTCCCAGGAGAAATAACATTGGTTCCCCAACTAGGAAGAGTAAGAATTATACTTCTGTGTCCCCTCCCCCAAACCCAAGGATATGAGACCAGAAATCAACAGTCTTTTGGATGCAAACTTCCATTCTTAATTTTTACAAGGGAAACTTCAGTCTGAAAACAGATCCTTAGAGATTATTCATATTTTCTCTCTCAAGCCTCAGTGTCCATTCAACCCTTCTCCTCTACCCTCACCATGATCCTGGTTCTCCTGGGGAATAGTTTATCTTCTGATCTAAAGATGTTTCTTTAGGGTACTGGCCCTCTAACCTTGGTTAATTGGTGGCCAACCTTGGTGCCACCTCTCTGGTATAGGTCTAAAAATACTGAAAATAAGTGTAGTAATAATTACACTACCCAGCTCACAGGGTTGTTGTGAAAAGGGCTTTGTAAATATGAATTAGTTTTACTCCAGTAGTGATGGTAATGGTGGTAGCTTCAGCAGTGGCTGTCACTCATAACAATGTCAGCCCAGCTCTGAGAGGTGGCAGAGATCTCTGTTCCCTAACTGGAATCCAAAGGTGTGTGGGAATGGGAGTGGGATGATATGGAGGGGGGAGTTCCTGGCTCTGAAAGCTGTCCACTAAGTGCTCCACAGCACAGTAGGAGGCCTACCCATGGCTCAACCTACTCCTTTGCCAGGCTTACTTCATCCCCGGCTGCTCCTGTCTGTCCAGTTGTTACACTGCCAGGAGGAGCCTGCCTCATGCACAATGAATGGGCCAGTTGCCGCACTGAGCATAGTGTGATCAAGGTTTATGATGATGTGCTGGTAGAACCATTTCTATTTAAAGTGCACCCTATAATCCTTTTCATTCATTCTTGCACACACAACCTGTGAAGTGCCCCGATGTTATTGCTGTTTTGTAGATAGGGTAACTAAGAAACCAGTCTTCTACTGTAATTGAAATTGCTGCAACATTTCTATTCATAAGAGCTGTGGGGGGGGGTGTGAGGAAGTGGAGCGCACAAAGCATAGATTTATAGCTGAGACTAATGAACACTCTTTAATTCCTGCCTTTATGGCACCATGTCTTGGCTTCCATTTCAATAAAATGACCCCATCAATCTTACTCATGGCTCATTTAAGTTACCTTTTGCTTTATTTTTTTTTTCTTATACATTCGGAGTCAGTTATCGGAGGCCTCTGTTCTTTGGGGGCCCAGAAGGGTAGTGGTTTTACACTCTCCTTGGAAAGATGAGGCAGCCTCCTCCTAGAAGTCTCCAGAGCAAGGGGGAATTCTGGAGCTGTAGAGACAATGGAGAAGGCTATGTGTAGGGAAGATGCATAATAATGATTGCCCTGGGGGTAGGGGAACAAACAAAACTTTTCACTGTGCAGCCCAGGGAGCACTGGGCTAGCAGTCTGGAGATACTTGGATTCTAGTCCCCGTTTTGCCAGTGACAAGATGTATGAACTTGTGAACAGGTCACTTCCTCTTTTTTTTTGTCACCTCTGAAATAAAGAATTTGGAATAGGTAGAATCTAAGCTCTTTTCCAGCTCTTTGCAACTCAAAATTCTGAGGCTCAAAACAGCCAGGTCAAAGGATTTGGAAGAGGAAAGCATTTTAAAGGCCCAGAGAGGTGGTGACTTCCCCAAGGTCATAAAGCAATTATGTCAATAATGTTGTGAATCCAGGATTTGAATCCTAGTCCTCTGACTGAAAATCCAGTGATCCTTCCATTGCACTAAACTGAGGGAGAGAGGAGGGATGGTGGCTTGTCACCACTGAACACTCTGACCTGCCCTAGGGTGCCCCTTCTCCGTACAGGGCAGAGCTGGGATCTATAACTGCTGCCAAAGAGCACCAAATTAGACTTGATATAATGGCAGCCAAGGCAGTCTTTCATGTTTTCACAAGAATTTCATCCACTTCACTCTAATCCACCATCCAGAAAAAAAAAAAAAAAGCAGGGCTAAGTGACATGAAAGAAGGTTATTCTGAACTCAGAATTAAAGAGAAGCCAAAGAAACTTTTCACAAGAAACAGGCTTCTTATATTTTGGCCTGTTAAAGGAAAATGGTTCAAAGTTTAAACATATCCTTTCTCAATTCTCTAATGTTTGTGAATTGATATTCCCTCTTCTCTCTAAGGAGTATTTGAATTTGAAATTGATATTTCCCTCCTCCTTTTAAGAAGATAAAGATTTAAAAATGAGTAAAGCAGCAAGGATCTGGAGAAATACCCTGGAAGAGAAGCTTGTCATCTTGGCTGTGTATAATGTCTCATTTTTCTGAAGCTGTTTTACCTTAGGCAGAACACAACAACATGGCAATGAATAAAATATGAAATACTGCTGAGAGTTTAACTGGAAATTTTTCTCTTATGACTTCCCTCATTACAGTGGCATCTTAATTATGCTGACACAATCATGAGTGTCAGAGCAGTGTCAATATCTCTGCATCTTCAGTTCTCCATTTTACAGGAGGCAAAAGATCCTCTGGATCTGTTAGGACTGGGTCTGATTGGAAATTTTCAAGTGCCTGATGATATGGAATCTGATCAGCATCTTACTGAAGGAGCCGTAACTAGCAATTTTTGCCCCAGGAGCCAGTGATACAAAATGTACCCTCAAACACTGCTAGGGAAACTGCTGGGGGTAGGAAGAAGGGGAAGTGTACTACCTGTTAGCTTCCTAATTATTCGGGGTAAATAGCTGTGAAACCCAGTTGTTTCTTTATTACTTAAGGATTCAAAGTCTCAGTATTTTTACATTTGAATACCCTGGGGCAAAAGCCCAGTCACCTTGTCCTAATTATGGCTTTATTTGTGAACTATTTCACCTCACCTTCCCACTATTTCCAAAGGTAAATTATAGATATAGACCGATACACACGCATAAATATATATTTGTATATATGTATATGTGTGAATCTGCCCTATCTATTTATTTTGCTTTAGATATGTCCTTTCTGTTTAGCTGCACAATGGAGAAAGGGAATTCCCTAGATGATATTGAGGGATACTTTTTGACTTGTCTCCTTCAATTCAATTAAACAAAAAACCAAAAAAATTAGATCCTATGATCATAGATCTAGTGCTGAAAGAAATCTTATGGGTCATTTAATACAACCCTCTCATTATAAATGATGAGGAAACTGAGGCCCAGAGAGGTTAGGCAATTTTCTCAAGGTGACAGAGATTTGCTCAAGGAAGAACTGGGATTTCCACTCAGATCCTGTTACTTGCTATATATGAGTCATTATGTAAGGCCTAAGCCAGGGGTGGGGAACCTGCAGCCTCGAGGCCACATGTGGCCCTCTAGGTCATCAAGTGTGGCCGAGTTGTATCCCCCTTGGGGGGAGACAGGGTGGAATTTTCTTTCATCTTAGTGTACTAAGATACTAAGAAGATACTAAGATGAAATAAGACACCACCCTGTCTCCCCCAAGGGGGATACAACTTGTGCACAAATCAGTATACTACCAGGTAGAGTGTAATGGGGCAGGGTGAGGGTGGGGAACAGCATGGGGATGAGGAACAAAAGGAAGACGCAAAGGGCTCAAGGGGAATTGAAGAGAGATCACTTCAGCTGTGGTAGGGGAGGGTGGGCGTTCAGGAAAGACTTAATACACACAGGTAGCATATAAACTGTGTTTTAGGAATTGCTGTTTCCCTCAAAGGTGGCATGGCATAGGGTCCTCTAGAGAACAGTGAACACAAGCAGTATGAGGGAAGAAGCCAGTTTTTCCACAGCTCCAAAGACAAAGGAAAGCTGTTTTCTCAAAGTGGACATTCTGTGATCTATGTTCTTATCATAGCACCCTGTGTTTTTTACATCAAGGAGGGCTATGGGTTTTTAGACTACCTGCATCGTTCAGGTATCTCCTGTGCAAAATACAAAGGTGGCTGTGTAGGAGGGCGTGCTTTTTTTCTCTGCATTCCAGAGAGAGTGTACGGCTAGTATATTCAAGGAAGAGATGGAAGTTAATGTTTCGTTTCTGAGTTACAAGGATCTTGTAAGAAGGGCAAATTCAAGCCACGTGTCATAAATGTGGATTATTGAGGAAAAATACAGACCAACCTTGTATGCAACAACTAAAGATAGCTTGTTTTATATGGAGCAAAAGAATCATGCAGTCCACAAAGCAAAGGAGAAACAGCTCTGCCAACAGTGTTTGCCACAGAAAAGTAAATGGGAGTAAATGTATATAAATCCTGGAAAGGAATTTATAAAGGCCAAAGTCACCCACTGCATGCTGAGCCATCATCAGTTGTCTTGACTTTTGTCACTGGACTTCCAATGACTGGAGGAGAGAATGAAGTTGATGACTTTGCACAGCTCTGCCTCACTTAAATCCAATTCATATGAAAGTCAAGACATAATCCTTGTGATATCATTGGTCCTCCTCAAGAATGAAGGATGAACAACAACAGTGTTGAGTTACACAGTCTTCTCAGCCAAACTTTCCCTCTCTTTCTCATTCTTTCACTGTTTCTCTGTCACTCTCTCTCCCTCCCTTTCTCCCTTCCTCTCTGACTCTCTTCTGTCTCTCCCTCCCTCTTTCTTTCTCACTCTCTCTCTTTCTTACTCTTTTTCTTATTCTCTCTCCTCTCTTCTTTTCTCTCTCCTTGCTCCTTTGTTTCTCCCCCCACCCCAGCAAAGCCCTCAGCAGCAGCAGCATCTTAGGGTACAAAAGACAATGATACCTAACCATATTAGTACATTCTCTTTTATGTTTCTTTCCAGGTCCCAGTAATATAAAAAGGCAGGTGTAGATAGTGTAGGTGCCCTGGGCATAGAATAGTGAAGAGTAAAGGAGCAGCCTGATGTAGTAGAAGGTGCCCTGGGTTTTGAGCCAGATGACCAATGTTTGAACATCAGTTCTACTACTTACTAGCTATGTGACTTTGGGCAAGTCACATGAGCCACACTCATTCAATAGCCTTTATTAATCCTTACTGTGAAAAAACTAAAATGAGAAGCTGAAGGTGATACAAAGATGAATACTGGAAACTCACATTTGTCAGTATGCTAAAGTTTACAAAATACTTTCCTCACAATAACTCAAAGAAATAGGTAGTGTGTGTATCATTATACCTGTCTTACAGAGGAAGAAACTGAGACACAGAGAAGTTAAATAACTTGCCCAGAGTGACATAGCTAGTAAAAGTCAGAGCCAGAACTCGGTTCTTCTGACAGTAGGACCCATGTCCTTCCCACCAATCCAGGATGCATACACTGAACTATAACTCAGTCAACAATCACTGAATAAACACTTAATATTTGCCAGCATTGTGCTAAATGCTGGGGACACAAAGAAAGTAAAAAACATAGTCCCTGTATTCCAGGAGGTCACATTCTAATGAGAGAGAAAATATGTAAGAAACTCTATGTATATACAAATGTATATATACATATACATATATAGTGTTAGTGGAAGGTAAACTCAGAGGGAAGGCAAAGGGAAATCTTTGCCTCTTGAAGAAGGTAAGATTTATGTTGAGTCTTGAAGGAAGCCAGGAGTTGGAAGCAAAGAGAGAAAACATTCTAGACATAGGAGAAGAGGGGGAGCCATTTGGTTAGATCTAAAGACAATGAAGGAAGAATGAAAATCATTTTCCTATGCTTTGGTTCTGTAGTTTTAGGCTGAGAGGTGCACAAGGAGACAGGGTGGAGTGTAGCTCTTGGAATATGTCCTCCAAATACCATGTTTGCCAGTCATGGATTCCTGGGCCAAAAAATATCATGAGATTTTCATCCTGATGAAAGAAGATATCTCTTCTTGAACAGATCCAAGAACAGGACAGATGATATGAAAGGTCATGGTTTGCAGGTTCCCTATCAGCAATTATGGCAACCAGAGGGACTTGGAAAAACCCCCCATCTGCTCTTCATAGCAGTTTCTCTCTGTGAAAACAAACCTCTGAGTTTAAACCTGTCTCCACCAGCTTGCCTGTTCTGCCAACACAAAAAAAGGCCTTGGGCATATTTTTCATTTCTTCCTGCTCAAAAAGAAGCAGTATTGGCAACCTGGCTTATAAGTATATTTAGAAATCACAGAATAAATGATAATGAAATAATATTAATTGAATTTAATTTTGAATTTGGAAGTTCAGTGTATTGGAAAAGTTAAGTTAAGAGTTAAGGGACCTAGTACTAACTTTGCTAAGAATTAGCCATGAGGTCTTGGGTAATTAATTTAGTTTTCCTAGGCCTCATTTTCTTTATTTGCAAAATGAGGGGGTTAGATGAGATAACCTCCAAGGTTCCTTATAGCTTTAAAATTCTCCAATTCTGGTCATGCTTTCAAAATTCAATTGATAAAGGGTATTTGGCTGCACCCTGAGATTTCACCAGTCCACAGAACTATGGAAACCCTCTTCACTGTCACGGATCAGCAACATATAGATAACATATTCTTAGAGAGTTGTTTGGTACAATGAAAGTTTGAGGGATTTGCCCTGAGTCAGACAGATTCAGGAATTGAATCTAGGTCTTTATGATTTTAAGGCCAGTTTGCAGTTTGCTCTGCTAGGGTACCTCTGATAAGGATTACATAATTTAAACTCTGTAGAAATAGAAATTGTTAACTATGTGCCTTTTTTTAAAAATCATTTTTAAACTAGAGGGATTCCCACTCTTGGAAGAATAGGGGATTAAAAATTGTTAGCTTTAAGTGGCAGAATGCAGTGAGATAATAAAAATCATACAAGGCACTTGGACATTGACCATTGCTTTCACTCAGTAGCATAATGCACTTTTATCCTGTAGTTCAGGAAGTGATTTGGAAAGAAAAGTTTTCACTATTCCCTTTTATTATTGTATTGAAGTTTCTTCCACAACATGATTAATGTTTGCTACAAGGAAAGCATTGTCTTCCCTTTGTGTTTTTATGTTCTCTTGTTGTTTGTGTTTCTCTACAAGGTTGGAAAATTTTCAACAAGCAGTTTATAAAAATGTTTAGGGATGACTTACCATTTCCTTATGGCAGAGAAGTACATCCTATACCCTTGATCAAGAAGGAAGGGCCAACTGGTAATGTAGAAGTGACAGAGACCTTTGGAGACAATGCTGACTATGTATGTGCCTTAGACTTTGTAGAGCACATTTCTAGGGGCTCAGTAAAGGTACCTTTGTATGATTACGAGGAGAGAGGTTTGAGAAAAAGAACATGATTCAAGATGGAGGATGTAAACATGGAAATCCTGATGATAAAATTGATAATTACCCCCAATAAAGACGAATAAGGCAATCATTCAAAGAAAATTGTGGTAGCACAGTGAACTCTCTGATGAGTCCAACTATTGAAAGAACTCATATATAAAACAAGAAAGAGGCACATAGAACCAAGCACAAATTCACAATAGAGCACAATCCCATAAGAACGTTAAGAAAACTAAAGTACAAACTAAACTGAGACATGTGGACGTGCAACGACAACAAAATACAGTCAAAAGGAATTTTAAATCTATGTTTAGAGCAAGAAGTGAAGGAAGGACTAGGCCCCATGGCTTGGGAAAGGTTATATAATGTTAGCAGGTTGCAGAGAGAAGGCAAAACTAGGAAAGTCCCATCACAATTCCATCTTCTTCAGAAAGGAAAATGAATGGTGTTAAAACTGGAAAGAGATCCAGTTTAAACCTGGAAATGTCATGATAAAGATATTGAAGCTCAAGATAGCTGAAAAGATAGTAAGAAAGCACCTAGCTACTTTAAATTAATTCATACCTTCAGATCTGGACAAATGATGGTTTCTTTATCTGTAAAATGAAAAGAATGGACAAAATTATCTCTAAAGTAACTTCAAGCTCTAAAGTCTGATGACTATGAGAATTTATGGATATGATTATGAAAGAATTGCTATTAGTGATCTTTGAGAAGTTTTAGAAAATGGAAGAGATATCAGAAAACCAGAGATGTCTTGATTTTCAAGGTGGGGGGGGAAGAGCTAGATTTATTAAATCCCTGGCAAAATTCTAGAGCATGTTTGTTGTGGGTTGGCAGGAGTGGAACCAAATGTATCAAAGTGGGATGATGTGGCAGTTGTTGGCTCTTTAAGTGACAGCAAGATCCCTACAGAATTTACCCCATAGGACCCTAACTATCCTTTTAAAGAATCTTAGGGACATGAAAGCAAAATAGGTGTTGAGTGGTTCTGCCTTCTCTCAGTCAACTACTACTAGAATACCATCTTTACCAAGACACAGAGGAATTAGTTACAGCAGAAATCAGAATGAGTACTTAGATACTGCCAGGGGCTCCATTTTCATGTCAATCACTTCATAGAATGAGGACCTTTCTAATACATAAGAGATTTCCTTGGCTTCTAGTACTTCTGCTAATCATTCATACCTATAATGGTGCTGGGGTCTACATATTATTAAACATATTTTATGGATACCTAAAATAAAAAGTAATGAATATGAGAAGTTAAAATTAGTTCACTAACAGAAGTTATGTCAAAATAATCTCATTTCCTCTTTAAATACAATTTCTATCAGGTTTTCCAGCTTAATAAAACCTTCTAGAACTTATACCTTTGATATTCCATAGTAATCTCCAAAATACTATGAGATTGCTATAGGAAACTGGTAGGGATGTATTTCAGTATAGTCCCAGAGACATTTTGTGTCTGAATTCTTGGACTGTCTTGGATACATATGGAAAGTATCATCCAGGGGAAGTCAATAAACATTTGCTGAATGTCTACCATGTGCTGGGGACTGTGCTAATTACTTTACAAATATTAGCTCATTTGATCCTCACAACAACCCTGAAGATAGGTGCCATTTTGTGGTTGAGGAAACTGTTGCAAATTGAGGTTAAGTGACTTGCCTAGGGTCATATAGCTAAGAAATATTTGAGGCTGGCTTGAATTCAGGTTTTTCTGACTAGAGGCCCAGAGTTTTATCATTTGGGCTACCAGCTGCCTCTATCCCTAGCAGGATGATCACTAGTTGATGATCTGTTTGGCTATCATGATGAAGAAACAAAGAAAAAGTATGAAACATAGTCCTGTATAGCACCCTTCTGTTTTCACGGTTTCAAGGTGATGGTTGAATGATGGGAAAGGGTCAAGGTAAATACTCCTTTGTAAAAGCTTTAAAAAAAGAAAAAAAAAGTTGAACTAAATAGAAGGATGGCTCAAAGGTTTCTTCTTAGCGAGACATATTAAGGACTTGGCAGACTTAGTTGCATTTTGTATTCAGAGGCAAAAAAAAAACTTCATTTCATATGATATTTTGTCATTTTCCTTTATAGTGCTTGTGATGAGAATAAGTAAAAATAATGCAGCCTGTATGCTAATATCTGTTTTAGGGAATGACATGGAGACTTAAATTAGATGACCTCTGAAATCCCCTCCAGCTCTACGGTCAAAGAATTCTGGGGGGGGGGGGGTGTGAGATGGGAAAATTCTATTGAGAATCCCACAACAATAAAAGTACAAATCTGGTTCCAGGCTACCTTTCTAGACATTTCATATTATTACACTTCTTATACTCTAGGTATCAGCCATCCTGGCCTACTATCTGTTTTCTAAACTTGCCCTTCCATCTCCCATCTGTGGGATACCTTTACATAAGTTATACCCTATAGTCCTCTCTTACCTCCACTACCTAGAATCTCTAGCTTCCTTCAAGGCTCGATTCAGGTGAGACATCCTACATGAAGACTATCCTGATCTTTCCACTCTGCAAGTCATTAATGTTCTCTTTTTCCACAAGTTATCTTGTTTTTATTATCTGTGTGCAGGCTATATTCCCTCTCCTCCCAGTAGAATATAAACTCCTTAAGTGCAGGGTCTTTCATTCTTGTCTTTGTTCCCCAATGCCTACCACAATGCAGCAGGACCTTAATAAAAGTTTGTTGAATTGAATTGAAGATCCTCTAATTTATGCCCGTGTATACAATGATACTTGGTGATTTTCTTTAATATAGCTTTAAAAACACAGTCTACACCCTATTTTTCCTTCACAACTCATTATAAGCTTTTGCACTCCTTACACTGTTCTTAAAGGATGGAGTCATGCTTCTGCATTCTCTGTTGTCCACTTCTATCTTCTACCTAAATCTAAACTTAATCTTTGCTACCATACTCTCTACATATGTATTTTTAAAAGCTAAGTTGGCTAGTGAGTTCCCTGGGTACCCACTTTGGTCCCTTTAGACAACACTTCTATTCTCCTCCTCAGAACTGTTTTTCTATATGCTTTCAAAATTTCATTCCTGAGCATTTCCCATTCCTCTTAGGATAACTTTCTTTCTTTCTTTCTTTTTTTTAAGCTAACTTTCTCTACAAAATTTTAGACCATGAGACCCTAACTATCCTTTGAAGGAATCTTTTGAAATCTGCTTCCTAAAATCTAGAGCACATGTCACATCATACCTGGCTTTCTTCTCCTTTTCTGGCACAAATTCTAAGATGTTGGTGACCATTCCTCACAAGGTTCCCAATATCAAACTTAGCAATCTATTATTCCTCATTGGTGAAAATCAGGTCCAGAATGGAAATTCCCCTTCCTTCTTTCTCCACTATTTAAAGGATGCATTTATTATCAATTCTGCGAAGTGAATGCTGTCCTCTACATGTAGTATAGGGGCATCATTGTATAGCTTGAAAGGAGGGAGAATAGACATCTCTAACTTCTCCCCCATCACCTCCTTCTCCAAGAGAGATTTTAATTCTTGCCAGGAGAGGAATAAGAAGTTGGGGCTAGAAGTGTGGCCACTTCACTCTTCTCAGACAGAGGGGGTACCAAGCTAGAATTATATCTATCTGTTTCCTTAAATATTATTTGTCTAGGTGATATGGTTTTCAGGTTCAGGGCAACTCCTGATTGCTGTTTCTTAATGGAGGAAGGAGTACTCAAGCTTTATATCCAAGGTTTGATCCCTTTCCCACCAAATACCAGTCCTACAATGCACGCAAATGGAAAGGGACAAAGAAACTCATTTATCCAAGTTGAAAGCAAAACAGAAATCAGAGAAAGTCTACTTATAAGAATATATACCAGACAATATGAAGTAAAGAAACTCTCCTATTAGGAGCAAGCTAACCCAGCTCAATGGAGAGAAAGGATCCCAGATGTCACCAAAGGGGAAATTCCCTGAAGTTTCTAGTGTAACAAGCTGGGGATAGGGACCTGATGGAGACTGTCAGCTCCTCTCATGTCAGTTTCTTCTTAAAGTTTTTTCCTTCATCAGCTTGGAGTGGGGTTAGCATCTTCCATCTTCTCTCTTGAAGCCAGAAGTATCCAAAATGACTATAGAACCTGAAGAAAGTCACATGACTCAAAGAGCCTAGCACTCTCCTCTCTCAAAGACCTGTCCAATGTTCTACAAATAGTAAATCTCAAAACCATAATATACTAAACCCAGATCTTCTGACTGCTGATCCAATGCCCTTTCCACTGTACGTGGTGAATTAGTGAATGAATGATTTTTTAGTAATTTTCTCCAGTTTAGCCTCTAGTTGGTAATCGACAACTATCTTAAGTAAGAACAAGTTTGCCCTTATAAACATACCCCCATACACCAAATCTTATAAACCTCATAAACCAATTTCCTATAGTAATCTCATAGTACATAAAGCATTGTCACTGATACTGTGTAACTTTAAGGCAATCAACTAATCTCAGCCTGTTTCCTTATAAATGAGGGAAATGGGGTAAATTGTACCTACTATATAGGGTTGTTTGAAGCTCAATTAACATAATATATATGAAGCACTTTATAATTTGATAATCCATGGATCTCTGTAAGGGTAGGAGTATCTACGGGCCACATAATGGTGAAATTGTCTCTACTGATAGAACAGAAGGATGCAGGGATAGCTTAAGATCATAGAATTTAGAGCTAGACTTATCTAGATTTACCACTTCATTTTACATGTGAAGAAACAATTGTCTAAAGTTATGCCATGTTTTATTATGAGATAGATCAATACATGAAACAATAAGATATATTAACTATGGACTTATGTGGTGCAAACTAGCAGTAGTATAGAATTTCAGAGAAGAGAAAAACAGAATGTTAAGCTCCTTCAGGTCAGGAATTATTTTATTTTTGTCTTTATACAATATAAGTACAACATAAGTACAATATAAGCCCTTATTCATATTTGTTAAATTGAATTGGATCCAAAAAAGCTAGAGTATTTAGGAAAATCTAATAGAAGAGTTAGGCATTATGAGAAGACTTGAACAATAGACTGGATTTGGGTAGGCAGGAAATAGAGGAAAGGGGAACAATGTGAACCAAGTCATGAAGACAGGAACAAACAACAATCATCAATGGGAGGAGAGAATGAGGATGCCTGTCTGGGGACCACAGAGGGTGAATTTGGGGAAGAAGTAGGAAGCAAGTTTGGATGATTAGGGCGAGTTAATTGTTGTGGAGGGCCTGGAAAACCAGACAAAAGCATTTTAGCCAGAGACTCTAGGAAATGGGAAACCACCAAAGGGTTTTGTACAAAGGAATAGCATGATGAAAGAGGCATATACAGCGTATCTGATTCATGAAGGGAAATTGTTCAACTTGAGCTGATCCTTGGATAACCAGAAGGAAATGGGAAAAGACACGCAGGCAGGGGGAACACTCAGCCAAGAGAAGGCTGCATGTAAAACCATTAGACTTAAGGTCTTTAAACTAAAGTGTGTCTGGTATATTCCTATTTATCTATAACCTTCACTGGAGTAAAAGTTGTCACAGGGCTCTGGGTATCTTCAGGAAAATGACACTGTCATTTATTCTTTTAGTTCTGGTTGTGTTTCAATATGTAGCCTGAAGGACTTCTATTGAATACTGCTAGGGCCAAAGGAGCACAAACAGATATAAGAGCAAAGTTAATACAGTGAAGTGTATTAAAACCTCTTTTGAGTATGTCAAGTACAAAAAAAGTTCCTCGTGAGAATCATAGAACTGGGATCTCAGAGACCATTTCATTCAACCCCTTCATTTTATGGATGAGGAAACTGAGGTCAGGGCAGAAACCTGCTAAATGACTTAGAATCCTGGTCTCCTGATTTCCAGTCCAGTGGATTTTCTGCTACAGCACACACAAGTTCACCTCAGAATGAATGCTGTAATATGGTGGCACAGAGAAGCTATGGAGAAGAGACAGTGTGGTGTAGCAGTAAGGTTACTTGGCTTCGGAATCATCAGAGACCTGGGTTCAAACTTTGTCCCTGACACTGTGTAACTGTAAGGCAATCACTTAACTAATCTCAGCCTGTTTCCTCATAAAGGAGGGAAATGGAGTAAATTGTACCTACTATATAGGGTTGTTTGAAACTCAATTAACATAATATATGTAAAGCACTTTGTAAACTTCAAAGTGCTACATGAATGTCAGCTCTTCTAGAATAAAGTCCTAGAAGAAGAGCAGTGTATTGACTATCAGTCAGTCTATCAACAAGAATTTATTAAGCACCTACTATGTGGCAGACACTGGCCTAAGCGCTGGGGGATATAAAGAAAGGCAAAAGACAGTCCTTGCCCTGGAGGAGCTCACTATCTAATGGGGAAGTAAACATGTAAACAACCATGTACAAACTCTGTGTGTGTGTGTGTGTGTGTGTGTGTGTGTGTGTGTGTGTGTGTGTAGAATAAATTGGAGATATTCAGCAGAGAGAAGACACGAGAATTAAGACAGATCAGGAACAACTTCTTGTAGAAGGTGGGATTTTAGCTGGGATTTGAAGAAAGACAGGGAAGCCAGGAGGCATAGGGTATTTCCATACTTCAAATGGTTCATCTGTGTGGGCATACTTTCCATTAGTGAAGATTGAAAATCTTTTTACACAAAGTTGAATTGTGTCATAAGTTGCTAGAGCCAAAAAAATTCATTACCTGTTGGCCAACCTCCTGGCAATGAGCCTTTCAGTACTTGGCTAGGTAGACACAGAGTCTGTTGCAAGCCCATCTGTACTCAAAGCCTTTCTTTCCAGCCTGGTAAGAATGGGCAGAGCTTGGGATCTGTTAACTTAGCCAGTGTCACCTTCACGCTGTGATGAGACATGGTGGTAGGTATTTCAGTGGAGAAAGTGAGTATCGTCACTAAGGAAGAATTATACTGAGGTCTTGCTAGAATACCTTTTTCAATAATAAATATATAATGAAGTATAGGGTAGGTTTATGTTGAATTCAAATTATTTTTGAGGCAGCAGGGTGACATAGTGGATAAAATACTGAGTTTGCAGTTGGGAAGAATGGAATTCAAATCCTGGCTTAAACAGCTATAACCTCTGTCACCCTGGGCTAATAATTTAATATGTGTCTGCCTCAGGTTCATCTATAAAATGGGAATGATAGCAGCACCTATCTCTCAGGGTTGTTGTAAAGATAAAATAAGATAATATGTGTGAAGCATTTTGCAAACCTTAAAGCACTATAGGAATTTTAGCTATTATTTGCCTTCCTGAAAGCAACAGCACTCAACCCATTCTACTCCTGTGCCCAGCAGTACATATAAGTACATAAGTTTCTTGTGCAGCTTTTGGATTCAACCAGCAGAAGTCAAACTACAAGGCACTGTGGTTTGTCCCAATTTTAAACTCAAGACTGGGAAATTTCAACATATTTTTAGTGTCCTTTGCTCTGAAAGTTCAATGTAGCATTGAATAGACTTCCCTGCAAAACAGGTTTGTTTTATACCTTCATTTAAAGGAGTTTATCCATTGAAGAGGGATTGGGAGTTAGGGAATCTAGATTCTGGTCCAAGTTCTGCCTTAAACAAACTATTTGACTTTGCATAAGTCAGTTTATCAATCTGAGCCTTAGTTTCAGGACCTATAAAATGAGGAGTTGAGTTAGATGTCTCTAAGGTTCCTTCAAGTATGTCTGCTAGATAATAGCCAGCATTACAAATAAATCTCACATTTTCTCACAGTCACTCTGAGAGGAGGGTGCTATTGTTGTCCCCATTTTACAAATGAAGAAATTGGGACAGGCAGAGATCGAGTGACTTGCTTGGGGTCATACAGCTAATAAGTATCTGAGGCTGGATTTGAACTCAGATTTTCTGACTCCAGGTTCAGCATTCTATCCCTTGTACCACCTAGCTGTCCTCTCTCTAGTGGATAATAATAGCAACTACCTCTGAGGGTCATTGTGAGAATAAAGTGAGATAAGATTTATAAAGTGCTTTGTAAACCTTAAAGTGTTATAAAAATGTTATTATTACATAGTCAGATTCACAGCCAAAATACTCTTCCCATCAGGCATTTTCACTTGAGTGTTGTGGAATGGAGAGAGTTCGAGGCCTGGAATCAGAAAGACCTGAAACCAAATTCACCCTCAGACATTTACTAACTGTGTCATTGCCACCTAATCTCTCTGAGCCTTACTTTCCTCTGTAAAATGAAGATAATAGTAAAGGTATGTGAGGCTCAAATATATATGAAGTACTTTGCAAAGACTTCAGTGCCATGTAAATGTCAGTTATTATTAAAAGATGATTCTACATTATGTACCCCTCACTGTGGTAGGGTATCATTTATACTTTGATGTCAAAGGAAGAAATATGAAAGCTTTCGGGCATCTTAAAATAACTTGGAATAGTATCATTTTAGAGCAGTATGGCAGGGAAGGGAGAAACCAGTTGAGGAAAGAATGACCTGCTCCTTTAACTGCATCTTCTCCAGTTGTGTCTTCCAGATGATATGACTGTAAGTTCCTTAAGGGTAAGAACTATTGCATTTTTATCTTTGTGTCTCCAGTACCTAAAATAATGTCTGATGCAAAGTGAGCATTTAATAAATGTTTATCGAGCTGGATCGAATTGACATGTTGCTTTTCTAGTTAAGTGATTCTTTGAATTAAAAGTATCTGATGAAAGGATGTTGAAGCAGGCTATGAGATTTCTAAATAGTGTCTTGAGGAGGAAAGAATAGGAATAGGGATCTTATTATTAGAGTCCTAATTAAAGTTGGATATGAATTGATTGGAAAAAGCATCTATGTTTAATGGTCTCTATATAATAATAAGATACTGTAACACTGGAGGATGATTTGGGAATTAACCAATGTTTAAGGCTTCATAAGTCACTGTTTTTCTCTGCCCTTAACAGGCTACAGCAGTACCAATTACTGATGCATCAATTGAACTCAGACTGTTAGCATTCTTGCAGCAAAGTCACTGTTCCTTGCTGCTACCACCACACTGTATTTATAGAGGACAGTCTTTTGGAAGACTGAAAGGCACTTACAAAAGTTAAATCCTGGAACTGGCAATATGCGTCACACAACCATCACTATATCTAGCTGATTTTGGAACCAAACAATTGGTAATTAAGGCATGATAAAGCAAAAAGAGGAAGGATTTGGAGCCAGAGGATCTTGGTTTTGTAACGGGATTCAGACACTCCTTGGTAGAGATAGGGAGGTACAAGCGAGCTGTTGCAGCCCACTGCTTCCCTAGTTGCAAACTGCGAGAGTTCTGTTCTCCTTCAAGAAACAAAACTTAAACTTAAGTGAGCGAAGGAAAAGTTTATTTATGGTTTGGTTCTTGCAAGAATCGGGCGGATGGGTACCCAGAGGGACAGACACACACTGACAGAAGACACAGCAAGCCTTTTATGCGGTTAGTTCCTTCTTGTCCCTCCCTTCAGAGCCAAGATTGGTCCCTGCTCTTCCGGGTTACAATCTTCCTGATACTCCCACTTCATATTCCTCCTTAACATGTTCCTCCTCCCGTCAACATATGAAATGTGCCTAGTTTTGTGCTACTGTTCCCTTCTAGGCGGGGAAGTTAGTATTAATGAGTCCATTACGCATGCGCGCTCAAAGTAAAGCTCAACCTTTCTCCTACTTCCAGCCTCTTTAATCAAACAACCAATTTCATCCACTTTTAGTCGGTTCTAGAACCTCTGACCTAGAGCTACCTTTTCTCTCAATTTCGTTATACGGAAATATAATAGTTTCTTACCTCTCACAATTCCCCCTCTTTCTTTTTCTCAGTATTTATGTTTCCATACCTTTCAAACTTCTCTAGGCAGGGCACAAGCCTCCTCTAATTGGTCTTGTTCCTTCATTAGGAATAGATTATTCCGCTTGTACCGAATTAGCATTTGTTTGGTAGGGGCGGTCTTGATAAGTCTTTGCACCAGGCCCCTTACACAAGGCAATATGCAACATCCTACTGCCATTCAAACTCCAGCCACCACAATTAGGGAAGTTAAGATGGAGACCACTATTCCCTTTAATTTGCCAAACCATGATTCTAACCATCCCTTTAATTAATTATCTATCCCCGAGTTCTCTGCCAACTCCTCAGCTAAAGTGGTTAAACCTTGCAATGCCTTAGTGATGGTTCTGTCTGGGGCTGTGCTACTGGGCAACATTTCATCAGGGGATTTTGGGGTCTTATAAAAATATGGGAGGAGGAAGGGAGAAATTGACCAATGCATTGACAAATTAAAAAGGGAGCAGTCCCCTTATTAAGTACAGATAGAGAGACCCAAAAGTAATGATAAATTGTCCATTTAAGGTTTCTGAAGTTTCTTCTCATACAGCTGTCTGGTGCTTTGGACATCATCCGTTGAAGTTTTCTGGTCTAAGTGCTGTTCAAGCAGAGTCCAGCAGAGTGTCTTCTTGTAGAGATCCTCCTTCTTGTCACTTACTATTTGTATATTCTTTGGAAAATAATTTAACTTTGTTGTACCTCGGTTTCCTTATCTGTAAAATTAAAGTGTTAGACTAGAGAACCTTTAAGGATCTTTCCAGTTCTAAATATATGATCTTATCCATTTAGAGTGAATCATAATGTTTGCAAAGCTCTCCAAGAAAGAGAATTGGAAGCAAGTTATTAAAGTGGGTTTTTTCCCTTCAAAATAATATAATTTAAAAACCAGTTAAACTGTTCAAAATTTCTAATAAAAAAAGAGAATGAAAATTAAAGCAATCCTGAGTGAACAACTCACAAATATCAAGCCAGCAAATGTGGGAAAACCAATGGGAAAGATTATGGGAAGAAAGGTATAATAATTCACAACCAATATAGCTGCAAATTGTTTCAACAGTTTTGAAAAAATAATTTGGAATTATGTAAGATACTAGATTGTTCCTAATTTTTGACCCAGAGATCCTACTGCTAGGACTATTTCCTAAGGAAGTTACTTATATTAAGAAAAGACATTTATTGTATATATATATATATATATATGTATGTATGTATTATACACATATATATTATAAGTACATATTCTAAATGATTTGTATGATATAAGTGTATACTGAATGAAACAGATTTTACGCATTAAATACTTTCTGGATTAATTCCCATCCATGCCACTTAGACTATCATTGAACCTAGTGTGAGAATTTACAAGGTAATGAGCCAGTAACAGATGAGTGATGAGAGTTAGGTGGGTTTCTCCTTCAGAGCACTTGAGAGGTAGTCACATCTGCAACACATACCCATACATCAAAAGGATTTCTACCTATGGGATCTTATTAATGGGCTTTTTTATATGAGTAAGCAAAAACCCTGCTACATATACAAAGAAAAAATTTCATAGCAGTATTATTTGGGTTAAAAAAAAGGTGGAAACTAAATGTGAACCCAAAGATTAATGGCTGAACAAATTCTATTATAAAAATGTAATGGAATATTATTGAATCATAAGGAAGGACATATGTGAAAAATTTAGAGAAACATAAGAAGATTCCTATGAAGTGTTGCAGAGCAAGAAAGGCAGAGCCAAAAGAGCAATATACCTAATGACTACAGCAATGTAAGTAAAGCCAACATGAAGAGGCAACAAAATTCTTGGCAATGTTAGTACCATAATGTCAGAGTTAAAGGATACGTCTCTTTTTTCTTCCTTTCATCATTTCTTTTTGGGGACAGCTAAATGAGGTGGTGGATAGAGCACTGGGCCCTATAGCCAGGAAGATCTTAGTTCAAATCCTACCCCAGACACTAGCTATGGGACTCTGAGATTTCTGTCTCCCTCAGTTTCCTTAACTGTAAAATGGAGATAATAATATCTACTTTTCAAGGTCACTATGAAGATCAAATGAGATATCTGTAAAGAACTTAGAACAGTGCCTGGCATACAGTAGGTGCTTAATAAATGTTTCTTTCATTTCTTCTTTTCTTCCTTCTTTCTGTTAATAGATAACCAAACTTTTCTAAGAAATGTATTTTGTAAAGAAGATTGTTTCTGTTAGTGTATGGGAAATACTTATTGTGTCAAAACAAAAATGTGTCAATAAATATTGTTTATAAAGAACATGATGATTGTTGTTTATAATACCCAAAAATGACAGACATTTAAAAATTTTGTGATCTGAACTTGTGATTTCGTTGGCATAGGGACTCTGAGTATGGAGACTTTTCCCATCCAGACATATGCAAAGTCTCTTAAGTCTTAGAAAGTTGCCTGGGGGCACTGAGAAATTAAACAATTTGTCCATGCTCAAATGTTGTTATTCTTGAAGAGGACCAGGACGTTAAGGAGGTGATGCCATGACCTGCAAGTGAATTGGATTTAAGGATGGAGGGTTGTGCAAAGTCACCAGCCTCACTTTCTCCTCCAGAGCCATATAGTGGCAAGATATAGATCAGGACTACTGGAGATGGCCTTGGATGCAGTGGGAGACCTTGATCTTTCTAAACTAAGGTCTTTAACAAGTCTCAGTTTCACTGAGGCAACACCCATTCAGTGATTAAGGCTAGATAAGAAAGGCAGAGAATGGCCTCTTTACCTAGTTAAAAAAATTCAATCTGGGAGGGGAAGATCCTCAGGGTTTCTGGCCAAAACAGAAACAATTAAGGGGCAAAACAATTAAGGTATAGTAGATAGAGCACTGACCCTGGAGTCAGGAGGACCTGAATTCAAATTTGACCTTAGACACTTGACACTAGCTGTGTGACCCTAGGTAAGTCACTTTACCCCAATAGCCTTACCAAAAAGAGGAAAAAAAAAAAGGAGGGCCAAAACAGAAACAATTGCTATTTACATTCACTCTGAGCTAATTACTCCCCAAATAATGACAAAATGGGGCCTGGCCTGGGACCTATTGTTGGCCAATCAATAGAAGCCTGAGTGATTTGGGTTTAAGGTGTGGTCCTTAAGAAAAAAAGGTTTCAGCAATCAAAATTTACATTCCCTTGGCAAAGCACCTCCGGTAAGGGTATGATATGCTATGTGGACCAAGGGAAAAGGAAGAAAAGGAAAGGAAGGAAGGAGGAAGGGAATGAGGGAGGGAGAAAGAGCTGTAAAAAATAATTTCTCTTGGTAATCTGTATCTTAGAGACTCAGAGTTCTACCCTGCCAGCCTTCTGTTCAAAGTTGTTCAGAAGGACATCTCTGACAATGAGATTGTATTGAATCTTCTTATCTTGGTCAAACTCCAACTCAGGCCTGAATTGATTTTATCCCACTCAGGTTTGGGTGGAGACAGACTCCCAAGACTGGGGGTGGTATTTTCTTTGATGGCAGCTGATATTGACCCCTGTGGACTGAGTGATCTCAGGCACATACTCAAGACTTCATTTTGTTATGACCCACCTCCTATTGACCAATCACGGTTGATTGGCACCCCTTGGGAACACCTAGTCGTCAATGGGAATATAAGGCAGTACCCCCAAATCCCAAACTGAGACAGTTCTGAACTGTGTCCCTTAGGGGGGCCCAGTTTTGGACTGAACTCCCATGCAATGCATGTCAAGCCTGCTTGAGAGAAAATTAAACCGTGGACCCATGCACCCAATTCCTTTTGTCTCTTTCTTAGAATAAATAAATTGGGGTTTACAATTTGAAGAGCTATGTTGCCCAACTAGCTAGTTCCAGTTGGGTCCCCAGTGAGGGACTCACAGAGATTGTTGTTTGTCCTTCCTTCTTGAAGAGGACCATGATATCAAGGTGGTGATGCCATTACATGTAAGTGAATTATAGAGTGGTTTTAAACTTGTCTCTCTTACTTTTACGATAGCCCTCTATCCATTAAAATATACTGTCTAGATAGTTATGATTATAAATTAAAAAGCACATATTCACATAGGTGGTATTTTCTTCTAAGCTACATATTCAATCCTGATGTCACTATTCAAATATTTATTCAGTGGAATTTCTACCCTACATAAGTTTTATGAATTGGCCAGTTTCTAGTGCTTCTGAAGCAATCAGCCTGTGATTATTTATTTTAAATTGGCTTATATAAATTACTTCTTTGAAAGAAACCAGCTTCATCATGTAACTTTAAAAGAACCATCAGTAAAGATATTTTTGTAGCAAAATTAGATTCAATCACTATCCACAAAACTGATTCAAACAATCCTCACCATAAGAGTTCTCCCCTCTTTTAGTTAAATGAAATAATTTTCTTGACAAAGGTCATAAAAAGTTCAGAATAGCTATGTTGAGGTTTAGGGGTGCTGGGACCCCAAAATCACAACATTTGGGTCCTGCCTGAAAGAATTTGACCCAAGCCTTCTTTCAGCCAAAGACAAGGTTTATTAGACCATCTGTCATATTGGGCAAACTCTTAAGGAGTCTGAATGTTAGTGAGCTATGGGCTAGATTCTAAGAATCTAAGCATCTAACTGGAGACAAGATGGATCTTATATACAGAAAGACTATGGGAGGGTTCTAGGAGTAGCCAAGTAGTCTATGAGGTAATAGAACTCCAGGGACCTGGACCATGTGGCCCAGAGAGAATGGAGCCCAGATAGGATTAAGGGTGGAGAGTGGCCTGGGGCCATAGGGAGGTCTAGGCTAGGTTAAACAGAGAATTGGGAGGTTGGGTGTAGGCAATAGCAAAAGGCCAGTTGATGGAATTATAGCCTCAGGCAAACGCCAGAGATTTGGCTGTGTGGGGAAAGTCCAGGGTTCTTCCTTTTTGGGATTTAGATCCCATCCTCATCAGCTATATCTAGAGTTTCATGAAAACTGATAGTGAATTCAAGACCAGTTACATGTCATATAGTATAAACAATTATTGTTCAGTCATCTGACTTTTCATGACCCCATTTGGAGTTTTTTTGGCAAAGATACTAGTGTGGTTTGCTGTTTCCTTTTCAAGCTCATTTTACAGATGAGAAAACTGAGGCAAACAAGGTTAAGTGGCTTGCCCAGGGTCACATAACTAGAAAATTTCTGAGGCTGGATTTGAACTCTCTGGATTTGGTCTCTCTGACTCTAGGCCCAGCACTTTATCCACTGCACCACCTAGCTAGGACCTGAGTTCAAATCCTGAATGTGACACTTCTTGCCTGTGTTACCTTTGGAAAATCAACTTCTCTAGGCCTTAGTTCCTTCATCTGTAAAATGAGTAGGTGCAGCAATTAATCAATAAATACTTGATAATTCAGGATGGAGTAGGTAGTAACATTTAAAGACACAAATTCTAAATCCATGATCCTTAGTGATGGAGTTGCAATCTGGGCACCAGAAAGAAAAAACCCTGGACTTTCCCACATGGCCAAATCTCTGGCCATCCTCTGAGGCTATAATCCTATCAACTGGCCTTTCATTGTGGACCTCCCTATGGCCCCAGGCCATTTCTCCATTCTCCCTTGACCTTGTGGTCCAGGAATTCTATTACCTCATAGACTACTTGGCCACTCCTAGATCCCTCCCATAGTCTTTCTGTATATAAGGACCATCTTGTTTCCATTAAGATGCTTAGATTCCTAAAATCTAGCCATGGCTCAAATTCTTAAAACGTAGCCACTGCTGAGATTATCAAAATCTAGCCACTGTGGCTTAGTCATGTTCAGACTCCTTAAGAGTCTGCCCAACATGATGGATGTTCTAATAAACCTTGTCTTTGGCTGAAAGAAGGCTTGGGTCAAATTCTTTCAGGCAGGACCCGTGTGTTGTGATTTTGGGGTTCCAGGACCCCTGAACCCCTAAACTGCATCATAAGTATGGAACTTTTATCTTTAAATTATTTTCCATTTTACCTCACTTGCTTTATTCTGATTTGGTGCTCTCCTAAGTCTTGAAAGTGTGCAGTTTATCTTATTTATTGGGGGGATTGAGGCTATAGGATATAAAGAGAAAAGAGATTCACAAACGTTGAAAACTTCTAACATTGGGGGAAAAAAGGTTCTTTGCCTGATTCTGGGGGTGCTGAATTGGCTTTATATTTATTTGTAAACAAGTCTTTCTTATGTACCCAACTAGATTGTAAGCTCTTTGAAAACAGGGTCTGTGACATCTCTTATATTCCTTACAGTGCCTCGTACAAACAGGGATAGGGGCTGGACCTGCACTAATACCAGGGGAACCTCCACTACCATACAAGTTGGTTATCTCTGCACTTCATAATCTTAGAGAGGTTCCTATAATACTGAAAACTGAAGTGATTTGTTGGGCCACACAGTCAGTCTATTCTGCAGAGAGGACCTGAATCCAGGTCTTCTTGGCTTTGAAGCTCACTATCTGATGCAGTTTAGGGGTTCAGGGGTGCTGGGACCCCAATATCACAACACATGGGTCCTGCCCGAAAGAATTCGACCCATGCCTTCTTTCAGCCAAAGACAAGGTTTATTAGAACATCACCACCATGTTGGGCAGACTCTTATGGAGTCTGAACATTAGTAAGCTATTGGCTAGATTTTAAGAATCCCAGTAGTGGCTAGATTCTAAGAGTCTAAGCATTTTAATGGAGACAAGATGGACCTTATATACAGAAAGACTATGGGAGGGATCTAGGAGTGGCCAAGTAGTCTATGAGGTAATAGAACTCCAGGGGTGGCCAAGGGAGAATGAAACCTAGATAGGGTTAAGGGTGGGAAGTGGAGGAGGGGCAGCACTGGGAGGTAAGACAATGGAGGGCCCGGCTAGGTTAAGGACAACAGAGATTGGGCATAGCCACGGTGAAAGACCAGTTGATGGGATTGTAGCTTCAGGCAAATACCAGAGATTTGACCATGTGGGAAAGTCCAGTTTTTCCTTTCTGGGGCCCAGATCCCAACCCCATCCACTGTGCCACACTGCTTCACCACACTAATAGGCATTTAAATATTTACTGAATTGAAATCAGTAAATTAAATACCATGAGTACACTGTTTTAAAACTTACTGACTGCAGAATTCATGATGAAGCATGCTTCTTACCTCCTGACAGAAGGAAATAGACCAGGGTGTGTATTGAAAAATATATATTTTTGGACCTCACCAATGTGGGTGTTTATTTTACTCGATTTTACATCTCTTACAAATTTGTTTTTCTTTCTTTTCCAGTTGAGGAAGGGGAAGGAGGTAAGAGAGAGAAACGGCTAGACTGTAACTTTAAAAAATTTAAATTTAATTGAAAAATTAAATCTTGTTACAAGATTGTTGTAGGAATATTAAAGTCTTCCTGGGCCTCAGTTTCCTGAATTGTAAATGAGAGGGTAGACTAGATGCCTCTGAGGTCTCTTCCATTTCTAGATCTTTGCTTTTGAATAAGTTATATCCATCTTCTGAACCCATGATTTCATTAATTTAGAAGGGACAGAGATAAATGAATCCCTGGCAGCTGTCTTTTGCACTTTTCTGATGGTCCCCTGTCCACACTTCTTCTACATAAGCTGCTCTCTTCTGTCCCCCTCCTCTGATTTCACATTGTATGTATGCCCTATAAAGACAGAGGTAAAGTGAGCCAATAGGTTTCACCACTACTTATCTGGCCCACTTTCCATAAGAAATCCATTTGGCCTGACCACTACAATGCCTTTTTTCATCTCACTTCTGCAAACTTTCTCCTTCCCTTCCCAGAGTTCCCTTGACTCCTCTGTTGTGCTTAGTATGGGCATTCTTTCCTTGTTTATTTCCATGGCTTTTTTTTTTGGTCTTAGGTTCATGTTTATTTCAGTCTCATCTAGTACTATGCCAATTATGCCTCTTACATACTTGCTTCCTGAACATCTCTCCAAGAACAGACCAAAGTATTTTACTATGATGTACCTTTTCTGTTTCAGATATAAATTAGCACTTATAGCATTTGAATGATCAGTGGTAGTAATAGTACTGGAAATCTCTAGCTGAAGGATTTTTTTAAAAGCTCAACTAGATTTCATCTTGTTTTAAAATAAAAATTATTTTAACTTTCATTGACAAACTCAGGTATTCAAATACATGCACAAGGGAAAAAAAAACCCGGAATAAAGTGATTGCAAATGATAACATGTATGTGTATATAAATATATAGTTAAATGTATATGTTTATATTATATACATAGGTGAAAAAATATAAAACAATATAAAATGGGTAAAAACAAGTGTATGAATATACATGCCTTTGAAAGGAAACAAAAGATGTGTGCATAACTTAATAGCAAAATCTTTCAATGAATTAACATGAATTTTGTTGATGTTAATATCTATTTACATAGTGATCTCTCAATCTAGATCTTTGGTTCTGCTTTCTTCACTCTGAACCATATTTTGTAAGTTTTTTCCTATTTCTTTTGTCATGTGGTAGGAATGGAAGGGTTGGGTTGATGCAATACCCACATGGAAAAGGCTGAGAAGCCTGCTTCTGGAAAGGCATGATCGCATGTAATGGAAGTATCCTGCTCCCCAATTTGGAGAATATGAAAACATTTTATCACTGGTTTTGATTTGCTAACCATGTAATGAAGATGTGAATTGTTGATCAAATACCTACCTGAAACTGGGGGATTTCCCAAAGGTACTAGTCAGCCAGGGTTTTGCCCTTAATAGGTAGGTCTCTTTTCCTGCCTCACTGCAGAAAAGAGTTTAAGAGGGACAATAAACTAAGGGGTGAAGTCTTGGAACCTCCCCATCCAAGACCAATAGGTGGTCTGTGAATGTGCCTCCTTTAATTTGTTCTTTCTTATTTTAATTAAAGGAGATCAGGGAGGCTATGACCTTGTGAGCCTCAAAAGTTTAGGAAATAAGCCACCAGAATTCAGAAGCTGGAGTTCATGTTGGGATTCTTGGGAAGCCTGAGAGAAATGCCAGACCCAGGTTAACAACAGCTGAGATGCAGACTCATTGGCTCATTAGCCATACCACATTTGGAAGTCAACTTGAGGGGCAAATGACAGGTAGAAATTATATTAATTACAAGTTCTATCTCCCCAGGTACAAAAGTAATACAGGGGAGCATGGGCCCCCAGGGGTTAGGGGAAATGTTTGAGACCACTCTCCTGAGGGACCAGTATGGCCTAGGGGAGTGTGTGCCCTCTGGTGTTGGGGAGAGATGTTTGTACTTTTGTTTTTGCTATGTCTTTGAAGTAAATATCTCTTTATGAAAGCTATCTGATATTAATTAGTTAACTAGAACTAGAAGGCCAATCACTGGTGATCAACATTGGGGAGAACTGGAAGGGGAGCTCAAGTGGATGGCATTAGAGTCATCCTAACCCCTCAGGGTATCTCTAGGATTCTGAGGGGGAGATGTAATTAGCCTCAGTCTAGAAGTGTGAAACCAGTCGTTGCTACACTTTGAGTTCTTCATATTTGTTTTTTTTCTCATGTAAATATATTCTGGGGGGCAGTGTAGGGGGCTCAGTGGATAGAGTACCCGGCCTGGAGCCAGGAAGACTCACCTCTATGAGCTCAAATCTGGCCTTGGACATTTACTAGCTATGTGGCCCTGGGCAAGCCACTTCACCCTGTTTGCCTCAGTTTCCTCATCTGTAAAATGAGCTAAAGAGGGAAATGGCAAACCGCTCCAGCATCTCTGCCAAGAAAATCTCAAATGGGGTCATGAAGAGTTGGAAATGACTGAACAACAAAACGACAATAAATATATTCTATTATATTCCCATACCATAATTTTCACAGCCATTCTCCAAATACTAGGAACATAGTTTGTTCTCTTTCAAACAGACTGCTAGGATTTTTTTTTTTACAAGTAGGTCTTTTTCCATCAGCTAGTTACTTCCTTAGGGCATAAAAATGCAGAATCAAAGCATATGAACTTTTTTATCTCTTTCTATTATTTTGCAAATTGATTGAGTCTCCCTTACCTACTTACCACTGCTATGCCAGCATTTTATTATTTTTGATAATGCATTGGGTAGAATGTGCTATCTCAAAGTTGTTTTGATTTTAATTTCTCTGGCTATTATTGACTTTGAACACTTAACCATTCATTGACAGTATTTTTTTTTCTACTACTGCCTATCTATACCACCTGACCACTAGAAAATGGCTTCTACTCTTCCTTTTAGAATTTGGGTGTCACACCTTTATCATAAATGTTTAGTATAGGATTTGAGGGCAGAACCAAGATGGCATAATACTAGGAATTCACATGAATTTTCCCAAATTCCCTTCCAAACAACTTTAAAATAATGCCTCAAATGGAATTCTGAAGTGGCAGAACCAACAAAAGATTGAGGTGAAACAATTTTCCAGTCCAAAACAATTTAAGAGGTCAGCAGGAAAGGTCTTTCTCACTGGGGTGGTGGTGGGCCCAGGAGCTCAGTGCAAGCAGTGCAGACTGGGCCTTGGAAGTAGCTGTATCAGTTAGGCAGTAGCTTCAGGAGCTCTCAGCACATAGATAGGAAGGGGGTCAGACAAGTGGTCAGAATGAGATTACAGGGGACCCCTTGCTGGCACTAGGTGTAGGATCCTGTTGCATTGCCCATACATAGTTCTGGGTCACAGCCCGGGGGCAAAAAGGAACACTAGTGTACTGGTGCTTATGTGTCTTGGGGGGACAGGAGCCCTGGTTACAGTTCCAGGGCATAAAGGAATATTATCACTTGCTCAGTTGTATTTATAGGGCCAGAAGGAGTGAGAGCCACAAGGGACCAGGGCCCCTCATCCTGGTTCTGGGTATAGATGAGGGCTTGTGAAGGCTCGGGAGCCAGAGCACAGGTCAGGAGAGCAGCGACCACACCTCTCCTTAGATCATCCTAACTTGGAAGAACTGAAACTTTTAGTCTCCCAGAACTAACTTTAAAAATAGCAGCACAAAAAGCTGAAGCTTGGGTCAGTGCCACCTCCATACCATGAGCAGACCCAAACTTTAACATAAAGTTAAAAGTTAAGAAATAGACTAGAAAAATGAACAAACAACAACAAAAAGAACCTGACCATACAAAATTATTATGGAGACAGGAACATCAAGAAACAAACCCAGAAGAAGACAATGAAATCAAAGCAGCTATATGCAAAGTCTCAAAGAAAAATGTAAATTGGACATGATCCCAAAAAGAATTCCTGAAAAAGCTAAAAAGGAATTTTAGAAATCAAATAAAAGAGGTAGAGGAAAAAATGGGAAAAGAAATGAGAGTGATGCAAGAAAATTATGAAAAAAGAGTCAATAGCTTGGCAAAAGAGGCACAAAAAATGATAAAGAAAATAACACCTTAAAAAAAAACCAGAATTAGTTAAATGGTAAAAGATGCACAAAAATCATGAATAGAACTCCTTAAAAAGCAGAATTGGCCAAATGGAAAAAAAGGTTAAAAAAAAATCACTGAAGAAAAGAACTCCTTAGAAAGTAGAATTGGCCAAATGGAAAAGAGATACAAAAGCTCACTGAAGAAAATAATTCCTTAAAAATTAGATTGGGCAGTGGATAGAGCACCGGCCCTGAAGTCAGAAGGACCTGATTTCAAATCTGGCCTCAGACGAAACACCTGACATTTACTAGCTGTGTGACCCTAGGCAAGTCTCTTAACCCTAATTGCCTAAAAAAAAAATTAGATTGGGCAAGTGGAAGCTAATGACTCTATAAGACATCAAGAAACAGTAAAACAAAATGGAAAGAATGAAAAAAAAAGAGGAAAACATGAAATATCTCATTGGAAAAACAATTGACCTGGAAAATAGATGTAGGAGAGCAAATTTTAGAATTATTGGACTACCTCAAAGCAATGATCAAAAAAAGAACCTAGACACCATATTTCAAGATGTTATCAAGTAAAACTACCCTGATGTTCTAGAATCAGAGGGTAAACTAGAAATTTAAAGAATCCATCAATCATCTCCTGAAAGAGATCTCAAAATGAAACTCCCAGGAATATTAGAGTCAAATTCCAGAGCCCCCAGATGAAGGAGGAAATATTGCAAATAGCCAGAAAAAAACAATTCAAATACCACAGTCAGGGTAACTCAAGTTCTAGCAGCTTCTACATTAAAGAATCTGAAGGCTTAGAATATAATAGTCCAGAAGGCAAAGGAGCTAGAATTGCAACCAAGAATCACTTACTCAACGAAACTGAATAAAATCCTTCAGGGAAAAATGGATATTTAATGAAATAGAGGACATTCAGACTTTCCTGATGAAAAGACCAGAGATGAACAGAAAATTTGACTTTCAAACACAAGACTCAAGAGAAGCATAAAAAGGCAAAAATGAAAGAAATCATAAGGAATTCAGTAAAGTCAAACTGTTTACATTTCTATAAATGGGAAGATGATACTTGTAATTCCTAGGACTCTTGTCATTTTTAGGGCAATTAGAAGGAGTACACATAGACAGATGGCATGTTGGCATGTTGTTGACTATGTATAGAGTTGACTGTTGATTGGGGTGTTGACTGTGATGGGTGATTTAAAAAAATAAAATTAAACGGTGAGAAAGAGGGATGCACTGAGAGAAGGGGAAAGGGAGTAGAAGAATGGGAAAAATTATCTCACATAAAAGAGGATTTAAGGAAGAGCTTTTATAGTAAAGGAGAAGATGAGAGTGGTGGGCAAACTTGAATCTTATTCTCATCAGAACTGGCTCAGAGGGAATAACATATATACTCTAGAAAACTATCTTTCACTTTAGGGAGGTAGGAGGGGAAGGGGATAAGAGAAGGCAGTGGGAGCACTGATAGAAGGTACAACAAATTAAGTGAGAGTGGTTAGAAGCAAAACAAACTTTTGAGAAGGGAGGATAAGGAGAAAGAGAGATAGATAGATAGAGAAAGAGAGAGAAAGAGAGATGGATTAATGGGAAAAAATAGGATGGAGTGAAATACACAGCTGGTAATCCTAACTGTGACTGTGAATGAGATGAACTCACCCATAAAATGGAAGCAGATAGTAGAATTGATTAAAAACCAGAATCCAGCAATATGTTGTTTACAAGAAACACACTTGAAACAAAGAGACACACAGGGTAAAAATAAGGGGCTGGAGCAGAATCTATTTTTACTTCAGCTGAAGTTAAAAAAAAAGGTAGGGATAATATGATCTCAGACAAAGCAGAACCAAAAATAGAGCTAATTAAAAGGGATAAGCAGTGAAACTACATTTTGCTAAAAGGTACCATAGACAATGAAGTAATATTAATATTAAACATAAATGCACCAAATGGTATAGCACCCAAATTTTTAAAGGAAAAGTTAAATTAGTTATAGGAGGAAATAGATAGTAAAACTATACTATTAGCGAAACCTCAACTTTCTCTTCTCAGAACTAGATAAATCAAACCAAAAAATAAAGAAGAAAGAAGTCAAAGTGATGAATAGAATTTTAGAAACATTAGATTTGATAGACCTCTGAAGATAATTAAATGGGAATAGAAGAGAGTACACCCTTTCCCTAGTGGTACATGTCACCTCCACAAAAACTAACCATATATTAGGGCATAAAAATCTCACAACTAAATGAAGAAAAATTAAATGCACCCTTTTTTAGACAGTAATGAAATAAGAATTACATTTAATAAAGGGCTTTGGAAGCATAGATTAAAAGTTAATTGGAGGGGGCAGCTAGGTGGCGCAGTGGATAGAGCACCAGCCCTGAAGTCAGGAGGACCTGAGTTCAAATCCGGCCTCAGACCAAACACTTGACACTTACTAGCTGTGTGACCCTGGGCAAGTCACTTAACCCCAATTGCCTAAAAAAAAAATGTTAATTGGATACTAATAATCTAATCCTAAAGAATGAATGAGTCAAAGAACAAATCATAGAAGCAATCAATAATTTCATTAAAGAGAATGATAACAACAGGACAACATACCAAAATTTATGGAACAAAGTGAAAACAGTACTCAGGGAAAATTTGTATCTTTAAATGCTTACATCAATAAAATAGAAAAAAAGCAGATCAATTAATTGGGCATGAAACTACAAACAAAAAAAAAACTAGAAAAAGAACAAATTAAAAATCCCCAATTAAATACAAAATTGGAAATCCTTAAAATCAAAGAAGAGATTAATAAAATTGAAATTGGACAAGCCATAAATAAGCTCCCTAAGGAGAAAAACCTGGGACAAAAATCAATTCACAAGTGAATTCTACCAAACATTTAAAGAACAGCTAATTCCAAATCCATCTATTTGGGAAAATAGGCAAAGAAGAAGTCCTACCAAATTCCTTCTACAACACAAATATGGTGTTATACCTAAACCAGAAAGAACAAAAATAGAGGAAGAAAACTATTAACCAATTTCACTAATGAATATTTATGCAAAAAATTTAGTAAAATACTAGCAAGGAGATTACAGCAGTAGATCACAAAGATCATACACTATGACCAAGTAGGATTTTTCCAGGAATCCAGGGCTGGTTCAATATTAAGAAAACTATTAGCATAATTTACCATATCCATAACAAAAATAACAAAAATCATTATTATCTCAATAGATGCAGAAAAATTTTTGATAAAATACAACACTCATTCCTATTAAAAACTCTAGAAAGCATTGGAATAAATAGTAATTAAAAATTAAAATAGTAATTAATATCTATCTAAAACCATCAGCAAGCATTATCTGTAACGGGGATAAGCTAGAAGCCTTCCCAGTAAGATCACAGGTGAAGCAAGAACGTCCATTATCTTCACTGTTATTCAATACTATACTAGAAATGCTAGCTATAGCAATAAGAGAAGATAAAGAAATTGAAGATATTAGAATAGGCAATGAGGAAACAAAATTATCACTCTTTCCAGATGATATTATAGTATACTTTAAGAAGACTAGAGAAGAAATTAAAAAAAACTAGTTGAAACAATTAGCAACTTCAGCAAAGTTGCAGGATATAAAATAAACTCACATAAATCATCAGCATTTTTGCTGATGTCCAGCAGTAAAAGACAAAAAGAGAAACTACATGTAAGATAAAACACTTGGGAGTCTACCTGCCAAGACAAATTCAGGAACTATATGAACACTTTTCACACAGATAAAGTCACAGCTAAACAATTGGAGAAATAATAATTGCTCATGGGTAGGCTGAGCCAATATAATAAAAATGACAATTCTACCTAAATTAATTTACTTTTTCAATGCCATACCAATCAAACTACCAAAACACTTTTCATAAAGCTAGAAAAAATAGTAACAAAATTCAACTGGAAGAACAAGAGGTGGAGAATATCAAGGGAATCACTGGAAAAAAAAATTGTATTACAAAGTGGTAATCATTAAAACAATCTGGTTCTGGCTAAGAAATTGAGTGAAGGATCAGAGGGATAAATTAGATACACAATACACAGTAGTAAATGACCATAGTAATCTAGTATTTGATAAATCCAAGGTTCCAAGAACTCACTATTTGACAAGAATTACTGGGAGAACGGGAAAGCAGTTTGGCAGAAAAGAGGCTTAGGTCAACATTTCCCACCATATGCCAAGATAAGGTCAAAATGCATACATGGTTTAGAAATAAAAGGTAATACCATAAGCAAATTAGGGGAGCAAGGAATGCTTTACCTGTCAGATCTATGGATAAGGGAAGAATTTGTGACCAAACAAGAGATAGAGATCATTATAGGATGTAAAATGGGTAATTCTGATTATATTACATTAAAAAGTTTTTGCACAAACAAAACCAATGCAGCCAAGATTAGAAGGAAAGCAGGAAACTGGGGGAAATTTTTTATAGCAAGTTTCTCTGATAAAGGCCTAATTTCTCAAATATATAGAGAACTGAGTCAAATTTGTAAGAATACAAATCATTCCCCAATTGACAAATGGTCAAAAGATATGAACAGGTAGTTTTCAGAAGAAGAAATAAAAACTATTTATAGTCATATAAAAATGCTCTAAATCACTATTGATTAAAGAAATGTAAATTAAAACAACTCTGAGGTACCACCTCATACTTATCACATTGACTAGTATGACAGAAAAGGAAAACTACAAATATTGGAGGGAGTGTGGAAAAATGGGGAATATTAATTCACTCTTGCAGGAATTGGGAACTGATCCAACCATTTTGGCAAGCAATTTGAAACTATGCCCAAAGGTCTATAAAATTGTGCATACTCTTTTGACTCAGTGACACCACTACTATGTCTGCGTACCACAGAAGTAAAAAGAAAAAGCCCTATGTGTAAAACAATATTTATAGCATATCTTTTTGTGGTGGCAAATAATTGGAAATTGAAGGGATACCCATCACTGGGGAATGGCTGAAAAAGTTGTGACTTGTGACTGTGATGAAATACTACTGTGCTATAAGAAATGATGAACAGGATAGTTTCAGAAAAACCTAGGAAGACTTATGTAAACTGATGTAAAGTTAAATGAGCAGAGCCAGATCATTGTACACAGGACTAGCAATAGTATATAATGATCAACTATGAATGACTTAGTTATTCTCAGCAATACAATGATCTAAATCAATTCCAAAGGACTTAATGGTGAAAAAAGCTATCTACCTCCAGAAAAAGAACTAATAAAGTCTGAATGTAGATCAAAGCATACTTCTTTTTAACTTTCTTTACTTTTCTTTTCCTTTTTTTTTTGGTCTGTATTCTCTTTTGCAACATGGCCAATATGGAAATTTGTTTTGCATGGCTACACATGCATAATTTATATTAGAGTGATTGTCTTTTCAAGCAGGGAAGAAGGGAGGGATTTGGAAAATTATAAAAAATGGATGTTAAAATGAGTTTTTACATGTAATTGAGAAAAATCAAAATATTCTTTTAGAAATGTCCCATTCAAAGATATTTTTCAAAGTAGAAAATAACCAAGAAATACTTATATAAAGCTATAGCCTCCCAACAAATAGGTACAAATTGGGGTACAAATGTGTAATTGCTATGGCATAAGAAATAATGAACATGAAGAATTAAAGGAGGCACAAGCAGACTTACAGAAACTGAATCAGAGTGAAATAAGCAGAACCAACCAGGAAAGTAATATTCGCAGTGACTCGACCAATGTAACTGGAAAGCACAAAAATAAAATGAAACTGAACACTTTGTAATTATAAAGACCTCACTTAGCTCTAAAGAAGAAATCAGAAAATCAACCTCCCATATTTCTTCTTAGAGGTGGAGGATCACGAGTATGGAACATGGCAAATACTTTCAGATTTGGCTGGTGTTTTCGTAAGTTTTGCTGAATTCCTACCCAAGTTACTGGATGGCTTCTGTGTTTTCTCCTGACATTGAGAGGGTATTGGTGGAACATCATGGACATACACCCGTCAGTCCTCACCATGGGCCCAGCTCATCTTCTCATTCTATTTTACATTCCTTGATGACAGCTTTTATTCCCGCCCTTCATTAGTAGTATGGTGCAGGCTACTGCTATTCACCATGTTCTTCTCCATTGCCCTCTGTGTGATAGCTATTTTTAATTCTTCAAAGACTGTTGTATTCTACATCTCAATTATACATAATAACACTGGTATAATGGTATTAAAAATATGGGCCTTTGCTTTCATGGGAATCTTGGGGCCATTAAAAGAGAGTTACAATTTCCTGAAGATAATTCAGTCCATCTTCTTCCTCCTGTTTAACTCCTGGCCCAACTCATTGTCCACTTGCACTCTCTGTTCAGAGACACTAACAGACAACCTCTGTGGATTATCTATCTCAACGCATGTTGCCATCTGGACAATAGGCATCTTTCACTTAGCCTTTCTTGTATGAATTGGCAGGCCAAATTCCTTTCAGTTATTACAGATCCCTTCTAAGAGGTTCTGCAGTATTTTGTGTTTTTTTTTTTTTTACAATCAAGCAGAATGTGGTCCACAAACAGGAGCATCTTGAGGACTGCACCATCCACAGGGAATCTCTCTTCAGCTTGGACTCTGTACTGGATCTCCTCTATCACAATGGTACACAACTTTGGGGAGCATACATCTTCCTATTTTATTCCTGATGAGATCATTGAACAGGATTATTTCTGTTACAGCTAGGTGGTGCAGTGGATAGAATTCTGAGCCTGGAGTCAGGAAGATTAATTTTTTAAGTTCAAATCTGGTCTCAGACACTTATTAGCTGTATGACCCTGGTCAAGTCACTTAACCCTGTTTGTTTCAGTTTCCTTATCTATAAAATGAGCTGGAGAAGGAAAAGACAAACCATTCTTGTATCATTATCAAGAAAACCCCAAATGGGGCCACAAAGAATTGGACAAGACCGAAACAACTAAACAATTTCTGTTGCTGTACCTCTTAAGAAAAACTCAATAACTTTGACATATGTCTAGGAGAAACCTTGTTGTAAAGAGCTTACAAGGTAGTATTTTGTTCTACTATATCAAATGCTTTTTTCATAATCCACAAAAAATAAATATAGTTATATCTTATATTTCCCATATTTTTGTTTAAAGTGCATTATTGTGCAATAGTAAACATGTCCATTGTTGAATATTGTTTGCAAAAGCCTGTTTATTTCCTACTAATACACTCAACTAAGGATGCTTTCTTTTTGCATATAAATGATTCTCATAAAATTTTGTATAGGTGGGAGAGCAGGCATGTATGTCAGTTGTGAATGATACTCTCTTAATTGCTTTTTAAAAATTATATTAAGGTCTGAGATTTTCCCCATGATATTATTATCTTCCCCTCCTTGAATACTTTGAATATCAGTCCTTCAGTACTCTCACAATTGTGTCATTTGCAGCATGAACTTCCTCTATATGTCTTTTGTTCAATCTGGTTACCTTTCTTATCTTTGTTCTTTTTAGTCAGGGTCATTTCTACTTCCTCTCTAAACACATCTAGGATTGTGATATTATCATCCAAGTATTATGGTTCTATTGTTGTGGATGTTGTTATAATGATTACAAATCTTTCCTTCTTTTCTTCTATTTGTTGTTCTCCTTCCATTTTCATCCATAAATGCCCTTGGTATGACTTTGTAGAGTCAGATACCTTGCCAAGGTTTCTTTAAACTGGTTTTTCTCTCCTTTGCTTCTCTCTGCTTTATGAGACAATAATGCTCGTAATCATCCATCATCCTTCTTTGTAGGATTTTACAAACGAGTTTATATTCTAACCCTGTGTTGCCTTTGGCAGCCATCTCTCTGTTTGGCAAGTAAGTCAAATACTTGCTGACTTAGGTGCTTCCTAGGCACTTTTGGTCTGCTGTTGCGACAATTCATTTACCTTTATTAAACTTCTGGATAAAATTATTGTTCTATAATAATTTCCCTTACATCAAGCTAAAATTTTCTTCTTTAAAACTTACCTATGGCTCTTAGTTCTGCCTTCTGGGACCAAACAGAACAAATATAAATTTTTTTTATGCCAACTTTTCAAGACAGCTATCACTCCCATCTTCTTTTCTCTAGAAAAACACCTCTACCTATTTCCTTCCACCATTCTTTGTATAGCATCATCTCAAGAACCTTCTCATCCTAGTAGAACAAGTTAAAAAGTAGAAAAAAGTGATATAAAATTCTTCAGGATTCTAAAGCAGATTACTTACAGGTGAGGATTGGGGATGAGAGGGATGGAAGAAGACTTCATGGAGAAAATAATATTTGTGTGAGGTCTTAAATCAGCAGTCTTTAACCTATGGTCCATAAAATTGTTTAAAAATATTATGATAACTATATTTGCATATAACTGTTTTCCTTCCTAATCCTCTATATTTTATTGTATGCATTTAAAAACATTAATCTGACAAGGGGTCCATAAGCTTCACCAGACTGCCAAAGAGGTCCATGACACAAAAAAGTTTAAGAACCCCCACTTTAAAATACGAGTAAGATTTTGACAGGCAATCATAGGTAGAATTCCTAACAAAGGGAATGATGTGAACAAAGGCAGAAAAACGTGGGTGTTACTGTTAATAATCGCAGAGAATGAACGGGTAGTGTCCAACAGTGTGGCATCACAGATGAAGACCTAGGCAAGAAGGAACTAGTATTTTAGACTCAGTTTATCCTAGAAGATTGGTCCCCAGGCAATGTAGCCTCATTAGACATTGTTACAACGTAAGATACCCTAGTGAAGAGCTCAACATTTACATCTTTCCTGGCTACCTTTCCAGGCACTAGATTTGGGGAACTCACTTTAGTCTTAATCACTTTCTAAAAGCAACTTATACTATGCAATAATAGCCCATCTATAACTATTGGCAGTTTCATCCATTCTTCTTGCTTAAAATCTCCAGTACACAACACCCTGGCACACTCCTAATGGTGAAGGAATGCAGTTCAGCTTACAGGGGCATGGTGCTGTCCTCTGTAAAGTGCTGACTCCCCTCACAATTTCCAGGCACCCCACTACCCCTGGCCACGGTGCTGACAGTGAGACACATCTAAGAAACGATGAGTAACCAGGTAGGTTAGAGTATAGATTGAGTAAAAAGATAAAGCTGGAAAGGTAGGTTGGGCCCATATAGTAGAGGGTATTGAAAGTCAGGTTAAGAAGCATAGATTTTTTTTTTCAGCAGGCAATAGGGAGCCAGTGATAGACTTTGACTAGGGGAATGGCATATTCAGAACTATTCATGAATATGAGTAATCTGATTTTGGATTGTAGAATGGATGGGGGCCGTGTGTGTAGAGAATGGTAATTAAGAGATGACTGTTTTTACCCTTCAGTAAGTAACACTGAAAGGAAGAGAATATGGTACTGTTACTCTAATACAAGTTCAGTGACCTTTTAACTTATTCAACTATTATCTCAATGCTAAAAAAAAAATGAGATTGAACAGATTTATTTGGACCCCAAACCTTTGTCACATTCCTATGCCTATTGCTGTGCACTTCTCACTAGAGAAAGGAGAATAAATTCACTTTGCAGAATTATATACAATTGCTTGTTGGCTGAATCTGTACCCTAGAGGTTACCTCTTTTATCTGGTGTACATAGAGACTGGGTCCTAAAGCAGTGTAAATGCAGAGTCATGGACCAATGCAGACACTGGGAAGTGCATATAAACTGCATACTAGTATTTATATAGCACTTTAAGGTTTGCTATCACAAAAATTCTACTCTATTGCAACATTATGATGCCATTCCTGAAGGCTATGCCAATGGAATGGCAGTTTCCACTGTGCTGAAAAAGGCTTAAAGTATAACCTCAAGAAAAGATTGTGTCTGCTTTCCTAGAACCAGCCTAGCTAAGTGTAAAGAGGCCTATCACCAATATGCTGACCCCCAGATGATGAATTATTTGATCATGGCAATCCATGGAAAAGGAGGGAAAGGAACAAACATTTTTGTACCACTATTATTTCACTTGAATTTCACAACAACCCTGTGAGGTAGGTGCAATATAAAAAAGAAAACACACAATGATTCTCAGTCAATGTGCCCTCCTTTCATTTCTCCAATGACCGTAGCAGAATCATGGAAAAGAGTGCTCAGAATCACATTTTTAGACTATTAACATCAACTTAACTGGCAGTACTCTAAATTTGACACTCTTGTCCAGAAATTGATGAATGGACCAACTTCTGGAGGAAATGAATTACATAAAACTTGACTATTAGACTAGAAGACAAAAGGAACTTGCAGCTAAAAGGAGGGATGGCTCATGGGTTCTACTTAGAGAGACAAATAAGAAAGTTGGTAAATTTGGCTTTATTACATCTCCAAAGGCAACAAGAAAAATAACTTTGTAGCACTCTTGGTCATCTCATACTGTAATATTTCTGATGAGCATTTAAAAAAAAAAACCTAACAGGAAGATGATTTTTGCTTCTAGCCCAATATCTGTTGCAGAGGATGAGAGGCCAGAGAAATTCTATTATGGAGTATATAACTCTATAAGAAGAACTCTATAAGACCCTTCAAATTCAACCAACATATTGTTTAAAAATAGTTTTAATCTTTATTGGTATATTTGGTCTTGATATCACCTTCATTTCTAAATATATCACTTTTTCTTCCTACCTAGAGGCCATCCCTTATAACAAAGGGAAAAGAAAGGAGAAAAGAAAAGTTCAGCAAAACTAACCAACACATCAAATGAGTCAATGTTCTATACCCACAGTACCCATGTCCCCCTGCAAAAAAGGTGTGGAAGTGTATTTTTTCATCTCTTCCTCAGTGCCATGTTTAGTCATTATAATTACACGGTATTGAGTTTCATTTTGTTGTGACTGTTGTTCTTTGCATTTACACCACATACTCTAAGATTCAGTGACACTGACCTCCTTGCTATTTCTTAACACTTCATCTCTCACCTCCAAGTGTTTTCACTGGCTTTCCCACATGACTCTCTCCCTCCTCATCTCTGCTTCCTGGTTTCCTTGGCTTTATTCAAGTCTCAGCTAATGTCTTACCTTCTTTAAAAGGCCTTTCCTTTCCCCCTTAATGCTAGTGCCTTTTCCCTGAGATAATCTCCAATTTATCCTGTATATATTTTTCTTGTACATAGCTATTTGCATTTTTTCTTCCCCCATTAGAATGTTAGCTCTTGAGAGCAGGGACTGTTTTTGCCTTTCTTTGTATCCCCAGTACTTAACACAGTGCCTGGCACACTCTAGAACCTGCTGGGGAACCTGCAGGTTCAAGGCCGCATGTGGCCCTCTAGGTCCTCAAGTGCAGCCTTTTGACTGAATTCAAACTTCACAGAACAACTCCCCTTAATAAAAGGATTTGTTCTGTAAAACTTGGACTTAGACCAAGGATTTAGAAGGCCACATGTGGCCTAGGGGCCAAAGGTTCCCCACTCCTGGACTCTAGGTTCTTAATAATGCTTGTTGACTTAAAGTGATTTTGTTTATTTTCTTCCTGTTTTTGCTTACTTCACTCATCAGTTCATATGGATTCCTAAAATATAATATGTATGTACACACATAAACATATATGTACATGTATGTCTGTATGTGTGTATTAAAGATACTCAATATGGATAATTATCTAGGCCTAGAACTGAATAGGAGAAAGAGAGAAACAGCATTGTATTTGAGAGATTTTGGAGAGCTGTCAATAATCAAAAGCTTCCTTTTAACAAAAACCCAAGTTTAAACCAAATATGTTTCCAGTGATGCTTTATGGTTGTGAATGATATAAAAACGCAATCTCTGAAGAATCAAAATTGCAGGTCTTCCAAAAGACAAAGGTGAGAAACACAGGTGGCATAAACCGAATTCAGCATATTACAAATGATGAATTTTGTACCCAGGAAGTTAATGAGCAAGATGAAATTAAATAGATGTATCACTAGAAGCTTAGGTAGGCCAGTCATATAAAGAATGAGAGAAAGACAAACTGTATATTGCATTGATACCCACCTAAGGCTCCTTAGCACATTGAGTGGGGTCATTGTGGAGGATTTACAGGAAGATATAAACAAGAATCACATAGGATAAGGAACTGTGGATACCTTGTGATTTAATCCTTTAATACTTGTGTTACCTGTGGGATAGATAGATCTCTTCTATACATGGTTAGTTTAGTCTATTTGCTCTTCTAAGTTTTCTATTTTTTAGCATAATTTCCCCTTTCTCAGGTAGCATGGGGGATAGTAATGTTAAGAATCCAAATATGATGGCTCCTGTGGCATCAATGAAGAAAAAGAGTCCTTTCTTCTAGAAATCTTACAGATTTTTCATTTCTTCTCTGTTGATTGTTATTTCAATTTTGATCTTTCAGGCTCCTAGGATGATTTGACTTCCTTGGGTTTCTTGCTAAACTTTCTATAAACGTTTTTTTTGGCTACTGCTTCTCACCATTTTATGAGGTAAGACTGCTTATAATCTTCCACCATCCTCTTCTACAAGATTTTACAGAGAAGTTAATGAGCTAATCTATTGTTGCCTTTATTATTATTGCCACATCTCTCTACCTGGCAAGGAGATCAAATGTTTGCTGATTGAGAGAGTTTCTAGGTTTTTTTGGGGAGGGAGCATCTCTCATTTTCAGGGTGCTCTTTCTGCAAATGCTTACGTGGGATGAAGTGTCCCATGAAATGATATTTCTTACCACATTTGGAAGCAAGATAAAGCCAATTCTATGATCTCCTTTACTTTGTTCTTCAAAGAGAACCTGTGATCTATCCTTCCATTTAGCTGGAACTTCCTTTTGCCTCTTGTTTTCACTTATAGTAAGGATTTCAACATTTATATGATTCAGTTCCTCCAGTACCATCTCTCTCTCTCTTTTCCCCTAACCCCCTCTGCCCTTCCCTTTCTGTCATATAACCTCTCACATATACACATTCAGAGTTGCAAGTCAGCATCTTGGAGGTCATGTGGTTGAACTCCCTTATTTTACAAAAGGGGAAACCAAGGCCCTGAAATGTGAAATGACTGGCCCCAAATCACACAGTAAATGGCAGGGCTGGGATTTAAACTCAGGTTCTCTAATTCCAAATTAAGCATCCTACAGACTATACTCATTTTTACAGTTAATGTTTCTGATAGTCTAAAAACTATAAAATTCTAAGTACCCCCTCCCCTTGTTTCAATCAATGTGCCACTCAGTATAGAAGTAGAAGGGGACCCCATGGGATGAGGATCATTTTGTATTTTTGGTTATTTCCTCCCCTGGGTTGTCAAGGCCAAACAATCACCAAGAGGACAGCCTACTGGTGATTAGGTACTCCACAGTTAACTCATCTAGTCCTTGGAAGGCAGACACAGTCTGTTCCCAGGACCACACTTGAATAACATCTGCCAATTCTCTGAAAGGCACTAGGGACTGAACTAAGCTTCTCATATATTTTGCAAGGAAAAATAGGTAGACATCCTCAGCAGGTCAGAGAAGACACAGCATTATCAACAGCTGCTTTCAGCTTCCCTTACCTCTGCTTAGAGATGACTTGGCTGAAGTATCATGAGGACCTGTTATAAAAACAGGATATTTCACACCTTGTGGGACTGCTTGTGTTAAAACTCTCTGTCACTCAGCGGGTAACTCAAATGTGAATGCTGCCTTTTACATGAAAATAAATCCCCGGGTGTTTCTGTGAAAGGTATGGCTACTAAACATTTTGCCTTTACAGCAAAATCCCAGGCCTACTCAGAAACCTTTTTCATTTTTGTTATTTTTTAACAAAGATGGGTGAAGTGCCAAGATGAACAACACCCAGCTTGTATAAAGTACCAAATGAGATCTCAATAAATTCTGGCCCATGATGATTGACTTGTATCTCATTGCTGGGCAGGAATAGATACCTTTAACAAAAACTCAAATTTACATAGCTCTTTGCATCTTACAAAGCACCTTCCTCACAGCACTGTAAGGTACGTTGTCTTATTGCCTTCAAGTTAGAGATAAGGAAACTAAGGTTCAAATAAATTAAGTCACTTGCCAAAATAATTAATAAAGGGAAAAGCAAAGATTTAAATTCAGGCCCTCTGACATCCCAGATTATAAGTGATACAAGGACTTGAACCAACTGAGAAAATTCAAGGTTTTTTTAAAACAAATTTTATTTATATTTAAGTAAAAACATTAATCCAAAGGAGTAAGTTATTACAGATTTGTGAAATCAGCATTATTTACAGGTGCTTTATCTGCATTAAGATGAAGGCTGACTTCTTTCATTCATGCTATTGCTAGGGGAGAGAGAAGAGTAGAGAGGAAGGAAAGAAAGCAAATTTATTAATCTAAGAATAAGGTTAAAAAAAGTTTAACTAAAATAAGGAATCACAACTACTCATTTCCTTTTAAAACTTTACATTAATTCAAAATGCTCAATATATATCATTATACATAATGTCCAACCCAGTGTGCTGAATCAGTCAGTCAGTCAGTCAGTCAAGTAGCATTTAGCATAAATAGCATAATGCTGGGGATACAAAAAAAAAAAGGGCAAAAACCAGTCCCTGCTCTTAAGGAGCTCAAAGTCTAATGGGAGAGATGACTTACAAAGAACCATGTATGAACAAGACACATACAAAGTAAATTGGGGGTAATCTCAAGGGAAGGCACAAAGATCAAGGAGGACTGGGGAAGGCCTCTTGCAGAAGGTGGGACTTTAGCTGGAACTTGAAGGAAGAAGCCAGGGAAAGCCAGAGTCAGAGGAGGAGGGAGAGAATTTCAGGCATGGGGGATGAGATGGCCAGTGAAAACACTTGAAGTCAGGAGATGGAGCACCATGTTCTAGAAATAACAAGGAGGTCAGTGCCATTGGATCTCAGAGAATACAGAGGGGCAAAAGGTGGAAGACTGGAAAGGTATGGAGAGGCCAGGTTATGTAGGGCTTTAAAAGCCAGTGGATTTTATATTTGATTCTGGGGATAATAGAGAGTTAATGGAGTTTATTGAATGGGGGCTGGAGGGAAGTCATAAAGTCAGACCTGCATTTTAGCAATACCGATTTGGGGAGAGACTTGGGGCAGGGAGATAAACCAGTAAGCCACAACAGTAGTCTAGGTGTGATGAGGGCCAGTACCAGAATAGTGACAGTGTCAGAAGAGAGAAGGGGTATATATGAGAGATGCCATGAAGGCAGAAACCACAGGACTTCACAACGGAATGGATAGCAAGAATGAGAGAAAAGGTAAGGGTAACACCTAGGTTGTGAGCCTGGGTGACTGGGAAGATGATGGTACCCTTGATGGCAACAGGAAAGTTAGGAAGAGGGAAGAGTTTTAGGAGGAAGAAGGCAAGTTCAGTTCTGGACATTGTTGAGTTTAAGATATCTATGGAACATCCAGTTCAAGATGTCCAAAAGACAGTTGAAGGTAGGAGACTGGAGGTCAGTAGAGAGGTTAGCGCTAGATAATTACATTTGAGAATCATTTGCCTAGAGATGATAATTGAAACCATGGGAACTGATGAGATGACCAAGTGAAATAGTCTAGGGGAAGAAGAGAAGAAAGTTCAGGACAGAGCTTTAGGGGACTCCTACAGTTAGCAGGTATGAGGTGGATGCAGATCCAGAAAAGAGACAGAGAAGGAATAGTCCAACAGGCAGGAGGGGAAGGGGAAAGAGCAGAGACACAAAAATCTAGAGATGATCTTTCCATTGCACTACTGTTGCTCCACCTTTCCCAATCTTCCCAATTCACTATTAAGACCGGGTTCTTTTTTTTTTTTAATAGACTTTGGCCTCCTTCATTAACTGACCCATAGGTCAACTTTCTTATCCCTATAAAATATTTATAAAATAATGCAAACACAAATTGAAGGTATCCTTGATGAAAAGATCTGAAAGAATTAGGCACATTTTTACAGATGTATTTCTATAGCAGATCATATCTTCACAGTATATAATAGAGAACATCATCCTTTTTTTAAATTACAAAAAAGCATCTCATCTGGTAGAGCAAAACACAAACTTAAAGGGTCCCTGACAACAAGATGTCTCCCATTCAACTGGGATTTCTTCGAAGGTACAAGCACAAAGAAAATCTTGTTCAATGATTTCTTTGACTATTAATGTCAAGTGAGGCATTTGAAAGGGGATTAAGTATGCTTGCCAAAGCTATCAGCCACTGTTATATAGTCTATGTAACCTTGTCGTGGAACATTCCTCAACCTTTTTGGCCCCTTTCCCACATTGGCAAGCTTCTTCCAGGACCTTCATTTTGAAGAAGGGACCAGACAATTGATGCTTCATTCCTCTCCCATTCCTGCTTCTGATTCTCTGGACTTCACTGCTATCCTCAGGCTAGCTCCCTCAAGCTTCTTTTATATATTATCTTTCCCCCAAGACAAAATAAAATTCTTGAAGGTGGGAACCACTTTCTTTTTTCTTGTATTTGTGATCCCAACATTTAACACACTGCCTGGCACATAATAAACATATAATTTAATAAATGCTTCTTGACTTAACCTGACATGATAATCTGTACACAGTCAAAATGGAAGAAGAGGTCTTTTAGCTACTTTTGTTTGTAGAGGACATTGTGTTGAATGATTCAAGTCACAGAATACTATAGGGCTTTCTCAATGAGGTCCACAGACATTCTGAAGAGAGTGGTCTAGAAATCCACATAAGAAAAACCAAGTAGATAAAAAATAGCAACAGTCTAAATTATGACATGCAATTATATGGGCAGGCAATTGAATTAATTTATGTATATATATATATATATACACACATACATATACACATACATACATACATACATACATACATACATACATATATATATATATATATATATATATATATATATAAATAAAAATCGAACCAACAATGCTAATGGTCACGGATCTATACTCAGAATTCAATAGGAGGAAGAGAGTGGTCTGGATTGTATCTCAGAAACTATTCTAAAATTCTCCCTGGTAAATACTAGTCCCTGGACATGCCTGGTGGTTAAGGCAGGGGTCAGTGGGGTCCTGGGGCCAGGATGAATTGAGAGAAGTGTGAAATATTTGCCCTCAAACCACCAGCATTGCTACTCCTTGTGGTTGAAAGATCCATCCTTTGGACAACCTAGTAATGAGCCCTGTCGAATTTACCTAGACTAGCCCTTGGAAACTCCACATAGAAACCATCATCAGGCCTTTGCTGACTTCCTTAGGGGGAAAATTTTTTGTATTTCAAGACAAGAAGCCTTATATATTAGAGTCACTTTTTAATTTTTGAGGATAGTTTTTTAAAAATGAGATTCCTATAGAATATTCAAAAGTCATTATGATTTGAGGATGTTTTTGTTTTGTTTTTGAGGAATCAGTAACAAGGCTAATTCTGTTGAGAGTATCTAGCAGAACCATTTCCTGGTAAGAGGGAATAGCATGCCAGCCCTAAATCACCCATGGAAAACTGCTATTTTATGAAAGTATGAAGTCAGAGTTCAAGGTCAGATTATGGTATGACCTTGGCATATTGAATTACTTGCTTCAAACTATTAATCATGGGTAGAATTATGAATTGGCTACTTCCTGATGACATAGATAAGCACCAGGCATATCATCAGTGAAGTATCTCTACGTCTTGCTGTAGAATGGATACTTCCACACTTGCTCAAAATGATTTATTAAATGTCTACTGGCAGCTAGGTGGAGCCATGGTGCATAAAGCACTGGACCTGGAGTTCTAAAGACCTAAGTTCAAATGTGGCCTCAGACAACTCAGTAGCTTTGTGACCCTAGGCAAATTACTTAACTTCTATCTGCTTCAGTTTCTTTATCCTTAAAATGAAGGTAATAATAGCATCTACCTACTAGGGTTGTTGTGAGGATAAAATGAGACAATGTTGGTAAAGTGCTATATAAAAATAGTAGATATTATTGTTATGCATGCTGTTGGTCTGTTGGTAAATATATGACACAAAGATGAATAAAACATGGTCCTTGCCTGCATGGAGCTTATAGAGTCAGAGAAATAAATCATATATAAATATAGCTATTGGTATAACACAAGGTAATATAAGATGTAAGAGTCACATAGTGATTTGTTAGTTTAGCAGAGGGAGAGTTTACATTGGGTTTGGGAGCAGGAAAGGAAGACTTTTTTTTCCTATTTGTCAAATCTTTATTGGGTAAGTGGGGAAGGTTGGCAGGGTCCAGCTTAGTCCTTCTTGGCAGCAGCCTGCCTTGTGGCAGCTAGGACGTAGCTGAGCTCCTCTCTCTTCCTCTTGGCCCGATGTGAGTTCCCACCTTTTTTTGATGAACTTAAAGACTTGCTTTTGCTTGGAGACCTCTAACAATTCCATGGCCCACCTCTCATAAGGGGCAAATCCACATACCTCCCCGATCATATCTCTCACAAACTTGGTGTGTTTGGTCAAGTGCCCATGGGGGTGGCAGTGTCAAGGCTCAAAACGTTTTTTGGTAACTTTGTGGCCCTTGTTGAGGCCTACGGCCATGGGGTATTGGATGACCATGGCTGCTACACTACCGTAGCCCCATTGGCAGCCACAGCAGAAGGCGAAAGGAAGACTTCTTGAAAGAGATGATATTTGAACAGAGTCTAGAAGAATGGGCAGGTTTTCAGTAGGAGATGTGGTCTTGGCAGGGCAGGTAGGACCTTAGGGACTTGCTGAGGGAATAAACAACTAGTCCTCTTTGGTCTGTATATTCAGGGCATGAAGAGGTGCTGTAAGTGAGTCAGGTGAGGTCAAATTAGAGAGATTCTTGAATATTACTTTAATGAGTTTGATCTTTATTTGCTGGCAATGGAGAATCTCATGTTTGTTTGTTTGTTTTTTTTAAACAAGGGAATGACATTACCAGGACTGTGCTTAGGAAAATGCACACACACACACACACACACACACACACACACACACACACACACACGATAGATTACAGGGTAAAGGTGTGAGGAGAGAATTGAGGCAGGAAGACCAGTCAAGAGACTATTTATTTTATGATTTTATTGATAACTTTTGTTTTTATATCACCTTCATTTCTCAATCTATCCCTTTCCTTTCCCACCCAGAAAACTATCCCTTAAAAATAATTATAAGGAAAAAAAATTAAAAAGCAGTTCAGCAAAATTAATCAATGTCACCAGCCCCTTTATTTTCATAAAGAAGAATGATGGATGGGGGGTACACTCTTACATGTCTTCCTTTCGGGGTGATTGGTCATTATAATTACACAAGTTCAGGGTGGAGCCAAGATGGCAGAGGGAAAGCAGTGACTTGCTAGAGCTCTCCCCCAAACCCCTCCAAATACCTACAAAAAATGGCTCTAAACAAATTCTAAAGCAGCAGAACCCACAAAAAAAACAGAGTAAAACAAATTTCCAGCCCAAGACAGCCTGGATGACTGATCGTAAAGGTATATCTCGCCGGGCTGGGAGAGGAGCGGGTGTGGGCATGCAGGCCACAGCGACCCTAGAGCAGGCCTCAGAGGACTGAATCACTGACAGCTGTAGCAGTTTCCAGACTTCTCAATTCACAAACGCCAAAGACAACTTAGAAGGTCAGTGGGAAAAGTCTGTTACTGAGGTGAGAGAAGAAGCTAGATCTCAGCTACCCTGAGGGCAGCAGCTGGCTTCTGAGCTTCAGGCTCACAGACTGAGGGGGAATCCAGTGGCTGATCAGAGGGGGATTGCAAGGATCTCTTTGCCAGGGCTGAGGCAGGAATCTCTTGCTTTGCCCGTGCTTGGATCTGGGTCATAGTTTTGAGGGGTGGTCCTGGGGCGAGGAGGAACGCTGGTGCAGTGGAGCTTGTTGTGGGGGTGGAGAGGAAACACCTCGCCCCTTATCATAGCACCTTGGAAGAACTGACTCTTTTCAGGTCCAAGTATCTCTGAAAACAGCTGTACAAACACCCAAAGCTTGGGACAGTACATTCTTCACATTGGAAACAGACTCTTCCTTAACAAAGAGTTTAAAACTCAAGTAATTGGTTGGGATCATGAGCAAGCAGCGTAAAAAGAGTCAGACTATATTATCTTACTTTGGTGACAAAGAAGAACAAAACATACAACCAGAAGAAGAAAACAAAGTCAAAGCTCCTATATCCAAAACTTCCAAGAAAAATATGAATCAGTCCCAGGTCTTGGAAGAGCTCAAAAGGGATTTTGAGAAGCAAGTAAGAGAAGTAGAGGAAAAACTGGGAAGAGAAATGAGAGTGATGCAAGATAATCATGAAAAGCAAGTTAACAGCTTGCTAAAGGAGACCCAAAAAATACTGAAGAAAATAACACCTTAAAAAATAGCCTAACCCAAATAATTACACAAGTTCAACATTAGTTTTATTGTTATTCCTTCCTTTTACATCGCAGTAGTTGTCATGCATATTGTTTTCCTGGTTCTGTTTACTTCACCTTACTTCCATTCATATACCAATCAAGAGGCTACTGTAATTCTAGGTGAGCCGGGAGGACCTAGCCTTGGGTGGAGGAAGTGGAATTAGAGAGAAGAGGGGGTGATTCACTGGGAAGGGTTTGAGCTGAGGCTGGATGACCACTTGCTAAGAATGTTATAGAGTTGGTTCCGATTTACATACAGGTTGGACTAGTGGACTTGTGAGGTCCGTGAGATTTAGGGCAACTCTGTGATTGGGAAAGAAATTGAAAAGGTCGATATGGGGCTTAGTGAATGACTGGATGTTGGAGGGAGAGGAAAAGAGGAGTCAGAGATAACGTTGAAGTTTTGATCTTGGGTTACTGAGAGGAAGATGGATCAACAGAAGTGGGGGAAAGGAAGGGGATAAATAAGTACTTGTATAGAACCTACCATGTGCCAGGCACTTCACTAAATTGCTTTACAAATATTATCTCATTTGATCCCTATTTGAAATTGGGAGGAAGAGGAGTATATTTTGTGGGGAAATGATTTAAATTTCAGATGTGCTGAGTTTGTAGAGTAAAACAGTTGAAAAATGGAAGTCTAGCTCAGAAAAGAAATTGGGACTGATTATATTAATTTTTGAGTCATCTTTATGTACTAATAACCACTTGAAACCTAGAGGGTAGATAAGCTCAATCAATCAACAAGTATTTATTAAGCATTCCAAAGTACCAGGCTGTAAGCCAGGTGATAGGATAAGCAAGTAACTTAAGGAAAAGAGAGGCAACCTGGAAGAGTGGATAAAGAGCTTTCCTTGAAGAGAGGCCCAATTACTGGTTCTAATACAGCCCCTGATACATACTGATTATAAGAACCTGGATAAATCATTTAATTTCACAATGCCCGCAGGCAACTCTATAAGACTAAAAGTTTCAGATCTAATTTGGTAGAGGATTTTCCTCACCAAAGAGCTCCCTACACCAACAGAATCACAGATCTGAACAAAAACAAACAAATAAAAAAACAAACTGTTGTAAAATACTTTATATTATCTCAAAAAGTGGAGAGGAGGGAGGATTATTCCCATTTTACAGATGAGAAAACTAAGCTCAAAGATGTTAACTGACTTGTACATAATCACACAACTAATAAGGTGAAGAGAGACCATATTTGAACATAAAGTCTTCAGACTTCAAGGGCTTTTCCTTTTTATCTTGCCGTCAATGGAGAACATAGAGTGAGAACTTAATTTTCTTTAAATAGACCAATCTGAAGATGTGTATAAATGCTCATTGCAATCATTAAGGGTGGGAATTTACTGACTTGGTCTCTAAATTTAGGCTTCCCTCTTACTTTTGAGCCTAGAGACCTCTTTGTCTATGATGACAGCTGATAAAATCAATTATTTATCAGTAGTTCGATTCAGAGTAATACTAGGTCCTGTGCAGTCATGCAGTCAAATTTCACCAACATAGCCACAGCTAGAAATCAGTCTCAGGAGAATATTTTAAAATGATGTATAAATTTCTATTAAACTAAAAACCTGTCAAAAGTTGATTGGTTATTCCAATTTTACAGATGAGAAAACAGGATTAGAGTTTTTTGGTGACTTGCCCAGGAGTCACATGGATGAGCTTGGTGGCAAATCAACTTCAAACGGCACTGGATTTGTTATTAGAGCGCTGCAAAATGGACAAGATACAGATTAGAGGGCAACTGAGAAGTTACCTCATCTCAGTCATTCATTCAATCATATCCAGGCACTGGCTCAAGTTAGAAGTATACAAAAAAGTTGGGGAGGGCGGGCTTTCTTTGCCTTGAATATGGGCAGAAGCACTCTCCTTAAAGTGAGCATTCCAGAATTTTGGAAGAGCGGACGCCAAATTGCAAAATATCCTACCTCCCTATGCAAAAGTAGTTTTGCTCTAGACTCCAGAGTTTGTCTCCCGCCTCTAGAGTCTAAAGGCCCATCCGCCTACGCATATTTGTCACCAGCCACAACTACCCAGCCGGGGACAAACTGCAAGCATCTGGAGTCAGTTTGGAAAGAAAAGCATCCCCTGACTTTACACTTCAACCCGAAAACTACGATAAAAAATTGTTTTGGGGCAGAATCCCCCACTTGGGGACCCCTGGTGTTTTTCTGGCCTTGCTCTTATAAGTTTGGAGTAAGCAGGGAATGGTGAAAGCTCCCTGCTCAGCAGCCAGTGCTCGCAGGTGCAACTCCGGCAAGCTCCTGGAGCTTTATTCTTCCCGTGACCCAGGGAAAGAAACGCCCCGCCCACCTCGCACCAGCTGGGTGGGAGGTGGAAGGTGGTGCCTCTGCTGCGCCTGTCTCTTTAAATTTTCACCTCGCCTGGGAAAGCCCAGCGCGTCATGGCCACGCCCCCCTCCGTGCCCGAAACTATTAGGTGCCTGGAACGCAGCTGCGAGTGGGGGAAGGAGTAGGACGTGAGGGTGAGGAAGGAGTGAGGAGGGAGGAGCTGAAGGAAGAGGGACCGGGGAGGGGGTGGGAACAAACAGGGAGGGGGTGGAGACCAAGAGGGGGAAGGAAAACGGAAGAGGGAGGGCGGGGGAGCGACGCTCCGCGGGTTCGGGCCAATCACCGCGCGCTCCGAGCCGTCGCCCCACCCCCACCGCCCATCCTCCGTCCCCCGGCTCCGCCTCCGCCGGTAATAATTACGCTGCGGGAGGGGGGCGCCGCGTAAGCGCCGGGCGTCGGCCAATCCCAGGGCTCTTCCCGGCGGTCGCGTCACGGGCCGAACAACCAAACAGAAAAGTTTAATAAACAGCGGACGGAGGGGCCGGCGGTGGTGGCGGCAGCGGCGGGGCCGGAGCCGGAGCCGGAGCCGGAGCCGGAGCGAGCAGGGGTTCGACGACCTCACCTGTCCCCATTCACCCGCGGCGGGGGCGGCGGCGGCGGTGGTGGCGGGCGTGTCCGGCGGAGGGAGCCGCCGCCAGGTGAGAGTGGTTCGGCCCCTAGTCGGCTAGAGCTGTCCCCTCCCCCCCCGTTTGGGTCGGTCGGCCGGCCGGCCGGCAGGCTGAGAGGCTGAGAGGCTGAGAGGCTGAGAGGCTGAGAGGCTGGCGGGCGGCGCTCGAGCCCAGAGTTAGGCGCCTCCCTCTGCCCCTCCCGGCTGTGGCAGGGAGGGGGGAGCCGGAAGCGCCCACGCAGCAGGTGGTGGGGCCGGACCTCCCCCCGCCTTATGGGTCTCGCACTCTTGGGGGGTGGGGAGGGAGAAAGAAGAGGAGGGAGCGAGAAGAGGGGATGTTTGTGGGGGAGGGGATTCCTGGCCGGAGAGATAATGGGGGGAGGGGAGGGCGGGGGCGGGATAGTGGGCGGAGGCTTGGGGGAGGCCGCGTGTGGGGGGTGTCCGGGGGCGGGGCGAGCCGTGGGGTGGGAAGATTGGGTTAGGGTGTGCTTTGGCCTCTGGGGTGGGAGAGGAGGGGAAGGAGACTCGGGGCCCGTCCCGGTTAGGGTGGGGTTGGAGTCCACTTTGTTTTCTGAAAGCTAGGGCAGGTCCGGGGCTTTGGATTCCGAGGGTCCGGCCCTTCTAGGGTTGACAAGCCGTGGGCAGCGTTTCCGCAGGAGGGGGGGCGGGGTAAGAGTAGGCTTCCATTGGGCAACTGATCCCTGATCGACCTGTTTACCTTTTTAGGTCGCTGGGTAACTCCTCTCTGGCCCCAATGTTCCTCGACCTCTTGTTGCCCTATTAACCCCAATTTTTATGCCTGTGTTGGGAGTTTCTTTAGACGCTTGGCGTGTGTACCACGTTTTAAGCACCTTTAAGACTGATCCTGTACCTTTCACGACTGTTCCTGTTTAACATCCCAAACTGTTTAGTGTTGTAAAAGTTATCCTTTTGGGGAGTCTAGTCTAATGCTTTGGTAACATCTCTTTCTAGAGGATGGGAGAGGACATTTTTATATCCTCTGGCATAGAAGTGTTCGGTATTTGGTAATTTCCTCTTGGTTATCCTCTTCGGGAGGTAGTAACTTTGGCATAGAATGTGAATTTGGTAGATCGGTGTCGTTCCTTAGACGCAACTGCTCTTTTAGCTAGTCTACTCGGAATTTTCTGATGCTTGTATTAAAATACTGTTTTTCCAGGTCACAACATTATTTCAGGCCTCTGATTCTAGTTGGATAGGTTTAGTATTTTCCTCTCGTGGGAGAAGTAAGGCTTTTGACTTAAACATTGATCAAGATACAGTTTCGAAATTTTCATTATTAAATATTGTCTAGATCAAAATTGAATTTGTAATGGAAAGGATGTTGTTTCTGTAAGAAATTCAAGATTCTCCCACCACATAACTCCTAATAAGTAACCGTTATTATAATCCAAGTAGTTACCATAGTTTGAAAATGTTAATAGTTGGAATTAAAACATTGATTCCGGATGAAAAGTAAATTTAGTTATACAAATTAACTGCAAAAAGTTGTTTCTAATAACACTACAGATTTAGCCCTGGGTGCTTTAAGTTAAATGGGTACATAAAATGATTTTTAAAACAATTGTATTCTGAAAAGGAATTTTAGCTTGGGTGTTTTTAGTAGCCAGGAGTAAAATAGAGTCAGCATATAATCTTTTCTGAATTTTAAAAAATAGAGTCTTTAAGAATTTTTTTTTATTTGCATCTTTAAAAGAAAGCATCTTAGTATGGAAAGGATATTGAAGACATAAAGAAAACTGCATTAACTGTTGTGATCTTGGCAAGTGTGTTGCCCTGTTCTGGTAATTTTTTCAATATATTAAATGGAAATAACCCTTCCCCCACCCCCATGCAACATGAGTATTAAGTAAGGGTCTGTAACTTGAGAGAAAAACTTGAAATTGAGTCAAAAGGTGACTTATGCAAAATTTCCAAGTTCCTGCTGGAATTTTTGTGTAAGGAAAACTAGCTACAATGACAAATAACGATGGGTCAAAGAATAACGCTAAAACTTGATTTAAAAAAAAAATAGTGTTACTTTTAAGGTAAGAGACAGTATCTAAATAAGGAAGTCTTCTTCACATACTGGACTGTGACCCTGAGCTACACACTTAATCTAGGCCACTTTACAAGGCATAAGTTACAGAAAACCTGCCTTGGTAGAGGTAGTTTATTTACCTCCCTATTCTATTGAAATCATAGATCCAATCTCTGGCCATACTCATAAGGTAGAAATAGCCTAAACCATTGTCAAGACTAAGAATTGCCTTTCTGTTCCACCCTTATTTTTCTACCTCATTGGGGGGGAAGAATGATAGTGGAAAATTCGTCAAATTCATGAAGATAACATGTACATGTAAAATAAGCCACTTTTGTCTTTGATTAAGCCAAATAGATGACGTAAAAGTAGAGAAGACTTTTAACTTACGATTTTGAAAGGAAAGAAATCCCAGTAGTACGCTTGTAGTGTAGTAACATTATGTTTTTTAACTTTTAAAAAACTTTTTAAAACCTCCCATATCACCTTGCAGGTTCATTCAAGAAATGATTTACCATAATGTTATAAATAATGTAGAAAATTAATTTTATATCCCTTTTCCCATAAGCGTGATACTGTTTGTGGGTAGTGGAGTTGGTTCTTTTAGCATTGTTCTTGTTAATGAACTCATTGAAAGAGGTTTTTCTGTAAACTGTCTCCTTTCCATAGTTACCCTTGCTAGTAATGATTTTTTGGCTCCATCATGATGACCTAGTAAGGTCTGTCTAGGCTGTCTTGTGATTACAAATGGTTTTAAGAAGTGTTTTTGGCAGACCTGTGTCTTCTGGGAAGTGGATTCTTTAGAAAAATCTGAGTGACTTTGTCTCTTCAGCCATAGAAATTGTACAAAAGTTCTCTTTGCTCCACTTATAAATTAAAGTACTTTAAACTTAGTGTTATCAATATGTTGGCTCCTATTTTTCTTGTTAGGATCTTGGTCAGCAGAAAAACTGGATGTGGTTTATTCTCAGATTTTTTCTAAAATGATTATGTAGGAAAACCTCTTGGGTTTACAGGTCAAATATACATTCTTAGGATGCAAATATTTTGTTCTTCCAGAGGTGGAGATAATGTCACATCAAATTGGAGACCTGATTTCCTTGTTCTGGTAAAGTTCTTCCACATTGTCGTTTGGTGGTTCATTTACTAATAATGGATTTCTTTGTGTGTTCCATTTTAGTTTACCCTGCAGCTTTCTAGATTGACCTGTCTCTGAAGGAGATTTCCATACTGGGATAAACAGTTTTGAGTGCTTTTTATGCCTGGGAGAACTTTTGGGGTACAAAGCATTTTTCTTTTTTTTAGAAAAATAAATATTTGGATTTTTATTTTATGAAATTGAGTTTATCTTTATTGAATTTAATGTCCTGCTTTTCTTTAGTGTTTGTTTTCTAACTACAGGTTGCAGGTGTGTTGATGATATCCCGGTTGAGCAGGATTGCTGAATTGTAACATATCTTATGTTGCTTGTGTCTATTTAATACCAATAATTAACTTTTGTGGGTGAAGGCTTGTGGTCAGATCAAAGGTTGTTTTGTTTTGTAACTGCAGCTATTTGCTTCCAATTTCATGCCTACCGAATTTGATGTTTTAAAATGTTTGCCCTTTGTATCTTCTTGTGACCCCTAAAATTTACTAGTCACATACCCACACATACCACATCTGCAGTATTAGCTGTGTATTTATTGCTTATGTTGTGTACCTGGTACTTTGGTGGCTTTACTTTTTTCCAAGAACAAATGGGAAGTTAGGTTAGGAAGAAAACCTGATGAACTTTACTCCTGTAGTGCTGTGCATTCAAAGCACTCAGTTCTTGCAAAGCATCTTGGGACTAGAACTCTGTGAATTGGCTCTTTCAATTTGTACACTTAAACAGCATAATAGATTATGCAGCTGTCTGGGCTTCTTGAGTTTAGCTTTTTTTTCCCTTTATCGCCTCATGTTTGAGACTGAGAGACAAATATGTGAATTTAATTTAATTTTTTAAAAAAGGCCTGCATTTCTTATTAAAAGCACCTTTTATGTGTTTCTTTCATACCATCACAAAAGAATTGTCTTGCAGTGGAATGATTACAGGAATCATGGATATAATTTAATTCCGTCAACCATTAAAAAGAATGTTTGGTGAACTGTTAAGTAGTGGTCATTGAAAACTTCCTAAGACAATTTTAAAAATTGGTAAGTTATATAAAATTTTAAAACTTGCTTTAAAGATTCTTTGTTGACAAGCTCATTTAGCAATATTTTCTGAGTGTAATTCCTTTAGCTGTCTTTAGGACCCCGAGATATATATAGTACCTTAAAGGAGGACTTTTTGAGAGGAGTAAAAACTTTCAATTGATCAGACAAAAAAAAAAAACTTGGTTACTTAGGTTATTAGTAACTTGGTCTTTGTTTACAGTAGATGCAATAACTTTAGATAGAATAACTATAAAAATGACAATGTCAGGCAGACTTCTTAAGTTGTAATATGGAAATACTGTTACTCTCCATACATTTTCCTTTGCAATTGAAAAAAATGTAATTGAAAACCTTACGATAATTTTGTGATATTGCTGACAAACTTGTCAATAAATGTTAAGAGATATCACAGAAACGAATTTTTCTGATGAATGATAGTTAGAAGTTTTAGCGAATCATCAGAATGACTTTCTCCACGGTGGAAATTGATTTAAGGTATCCAAATTAGTTAAAAGACATGAAAGCTAAGAATGTTGCTGAATCATTTCCGAAGTTAGACTGAAACTAGTTGAAAGTTTTCAAAATAGCATAATCTACTTGTTATTCGCCACCATTTCAAATGAGCATTATCAGTTTTTAAGTTCAAGTTAGTATCTTATTGGTGTGATATTAATTCTCTCTATTAAAAGTTCTGACAGGAGGATTTTATGGGGGAAGGGGAAGGCACATCCTAATTTTTAGACAAAGTGAAATCCAGTAAAATCACGGTTTAAAAAAAAGCTAACCTCTTTTCAAAGGCTGATTCCAACCACAATTAAAGCATTGTATTCTGAATGGTTTGACAGCATAAAGTTGCATCAAGTAAGTTTGCGGTCCTGTATGATCTTAATTGATAGGCCATGCAGTTTTATTTTCTGAATAGGTAAAAAAACATTCGATAGGTTGGAGGATACTGAACCCTCATTACGGACTGTTTCTTTAAGGAAGCAGCTTTTTCAGGGTGTTTTATCATGCTTAACCTAACCTGCTAGCTGGGAAAAGTTCTTTAAAATAATGGATAATAGCCTTAACCAATCAAAACGAAGAGTTTGATAAAAGAGGTGGAGATTTGACACTTCAACCACTAACCTCGAGGAAGGCGGGGCTTGGTGTTCAGGGTTGGTTGCTTTGGAGTACTGCTTCAAGTGAAGTTAATCTGAGGTGAAGCAAACAGAAAATTGGGGAGGTTTTGGTAGGATTTTTGTTCTCATCTCATAATGTTCCTCTGTTTCACACTCGTGCACCTTTAGGTTTCTGTGTATGCCAGATTTTGCCATTGTTTTATTTTCCATTGTTAGTTGAACATGAGAATTAAGCAGGGAAGCAGAACAAAAGGGCTATTTGGACAGGAAATAGGGTGCAGAGAATCCAACTTGACTTTCCGTGACGATTTAATTTGGTGTAGTGTCTGTCTTTCATTTAAAACTAGCCCCCATGTCGTGTATTGCTCATCTGAAGAATAATTCTTGAATAAAAAATGAGAACTTTAGGAGGTCTGCTTGATTTTTAAAAATGCTAATTTTTTGTTTTAAGAGATTAAGTGGCTGAATGAGTATCGAGTAGGTTTTATCTGAAAGTATTGAGATACTGTAGTTTCATTTGTATTCTAGCATCATCTTTAACTTTTAATTACATGGAAATACTAAAATAGGAAATTTAGATTTTAAAAAATACATCCGTGGTATAATTTGATCGTCTTTGAAAGGGTCATTTGTTTCCTTTTGAACAGAAGAGAAGCAAAACTACTTTCACCTTGATTCATTTAAACACCTTTATTTCTTTCAAAGGTAGAGATTGAAACGGAATTTTTTTCAAGCCTTGCAAGCATGTTATGATTAAAACTTGAGTTACATTTCAAAAAACATTTTAATTAGGAAATGATACAGTATTTTGTTTAAAATTTGTAGTATATTTTAGTTATTTGACATTTCTTTGTTAAAGGAAAAAAAAATTTTTTAAAGATTGTTACTGCATTACATCTGTGAATACAGGGACCTATTTACTTTAAAAGAATGGCTCCCTTGCTTTTAAAGTAACACCTACTCAGGGGTCTTAAATTCTTAAGTAGTTTGCAGACTCAGATTTGTTAAGGTACCTCAGTAAAATTTCACTGCTTTTTAAGACTTTTAATTTGGAAATAAGAAATTAAATATTTTGGGGGGATATAAAAAAGAATTAGAAAGACTGAAAAGACTACTTTGACTGGGTTTTCTGTAGTTAATGCCCTTGGTCTCAAGTTCCCTTTCTGTGTTTTTAAATTGTTTTCTTGCCATGTCCACCTGAAGGAAACTGAGAAAATACTTTCTGAAAACCAAGAAACATCTCTACTATACATTTTTCAGTAGTAGTAGTTGGTTTTATACTTGCACTCTTTGCTTTTCTTTGGGCCTTGTTATCTTTGTATGCTTTTAAATATAGAACTATTTAGGACTTTAAGACATTTTTATTCTAAGTTACTGGAAATATCACTAAAGGAGTCTAAAGAAGCAGTGTCAGTAACCTTCCATTTCTTTATCTGACAATCCACTCTACATATTATAATTCTCATGTAGCAGCTGGGAGTGTTTTTATATGGACTTCAAGAACAGCGAAAATAATGTTTAGTTTAAGTAAATTATAATACTAGGTCTAGGTTTAAAGTGATATCAGTACCCTTCAGTGTTTTATTGGTTTTTAGGACACTGGCTTACCCTTAATTGTGTATACTATATATAGACAAGTATTATATATCTCTTTGCCTTTAATAGCGTTCTTTGTTTCCTGATGACTTGCTGATTATATGTATTCATCATTACTATACTTTCTGTGCTAAATGAGCTAGACTAGAAATCATTTGAGTTCTTAGTCTAGACACTTAATATTGATTCTTCTTCCCACCCTCTCCCCTCACACCCCCAAAACAAAATGCAAAACAAATGTAAGTAGTATTTTTAAAATGCTATTTTTACCAGTGAAGGTCCAGTGATACGATGCTTGTGAATAGGAATTATTATCCTTAAGCCAAATATTTTTATTAAAACATTCTAATCTATTCTGTAAGTCAAATACCATAACTAGGCATTCTGAAAAGATTATTAATTAGTTGCAATAATCCTCACTTTATACTACTTGCACCTTTTAGACTTCATAGTAGGGATTGTGTATTTTGTATTTGACAGTTTTATAGGTGGAAATTTTGTTTGTCATGACTGAAAAGTTCTATTTTCCTCAATATTTGAACTTAAGTTCAATTTTTGTACCAGAGGATAGACATTTAGCTTTCATTATTGAAAATGTTACTCAATCTTTTTACTTAGTGAACTAATTTCTTTTAGGATCTGCTGTACACTTGTATTTTAGGTTGTTTCTTAATGTGTAAGAACTTGAGCATTTTCTACCTTTTTATAAATAGAACAGTTAATTGACTTTTCATTTGAATAACTGAATCCACATTTCTATTTAGTCTTACCTATCCATATGAAATATTTACCTCATTCAAAATCTATGAGAAAATGAATTTGATTTTCATTGATTTTCATTTCTTTAACTTTTAGACAGAATTATTTTAAAGCTCTTCACAATTTGTTTTGTATATGGAATCCCAAGTAAGGACTGCTAACTTTCTCTTACACTGTAGGAAAATCCAAATTGGTGATTCTTGGTCAATCTCTTCAAATTACCTGATTATAGTCTCTTGTAGACATTCTTTATTGTACAAAATAAAGGTTTATGGTTGAGTTGGGAAGCAAAATAGGAATAATTTTGTTTTCATAGGGAAGAGGTCTTAGGAATAAGACTCCATAAGTTTCTTAGTTTTTTTAATGGAGGTTAGATGTATTTATTAGTAACTATTTTTTGATGCTTTTTAAATGAATGGATCAAGGAAGGTAAGTAACCTTTTAACAGTGCCAGTTTCATAGTAGGTGCTTAATAAGTGCTAGGTCACCAGTGTATGAGATGAATATTTGTAACTTTTTATAGTCCTGTAAATATGGCATGCAGTATGGAATCATAGGTTTAGAGCTGAAAGAGAATGAAGAGGTTTTAGAGTCCAACCACCTCATTTTGCAGTTGAAGAAACTGAGGCATAGAAAGGGGAAATTGATGTGTCCCAAGGATAGATAGCTAATCAGTGTCTTGACTAAAAATTTGAACCCAGGTCTTCTTGACTCCCGAGTCCAGTGCCCCCATGCAATACAATATAGTATGCTCCCTGACTAGGAATTGAACCCAGAAGTTATGAGGGAAAGCACAGAATCCTAACCAGTAGACTATGGGGAGAAAAATCACAAATTACTAGTATGTTTTCTTCCTATTTCCTACTGACAATCATTTTGGAGGCCATCTCTTTGAATTGTGACTATCATAGTTCAGGATTTAAAAAGAAATTCTGTAGAACATAGCTATTATATTATTATATTATAAAGTAGTCGTGTAGGTTGCCTTTCCTGTTTGTATTCTCTGTGAAAGTAGGTAAATGGTTTAGTATAGGTAACTTTTATTCCTAATTTGGAGAAGCTGTTAACCGTTTATACTCCCAAACCTGTTTTTGAATGAATCTGTGTTTTCCTATATTCTAATCATTAAAAACAAACTGTAAGAAATATTTATATCTGAGGTGCAGAGGGAGCTGGGGGACAGTAAGAGCAACTGGAAGAAGTAGTCAACCCCTATTAATACTTGGTTAAAAAACTAGCTTAAAACTATCTCATTATGATGTGATTTTTCAAGTATCATTAACCTATCATTAACACTGAAAAGTGTTATATAAGCAGGTAGCTGGTATAGGGGATAGAATGCTGGTGAGTATTAAATGATATCCCATGTAAGAGCACTTTGAAAACATTAATTTGATATATATATATGTATATATATATACACACACACACACACTATTATTACTTTTACTAGTACTACTATTATGACTACTACTGTTAATACTGCTGCTGCTACTAGTACTAGTACTACTACTAGCACTAGGCTTTAAGTCTTTTTGAGGCCAAGAACTGGGTTCAAGTCTCTTATTCTCATTTGACCCTCAGTATCCTTATTTGTAAAATTAGGATAAGGATATTAATTTGATATACTATCTTTCGGTTAGTAATGATTTGATTCAAATGATATAAAGTGTTAAGCATAAGGGCTAAAAAAATCTAAGCTATTATTACTTCTTTTAAGGCTACATTGAACCCTGCTTCCTTAAAGCCCCTAAATGGTTCCAAAGGTACTTTTGACACTTTTGAAATGTTAAAAAAGGCATGTTTTTCTATTTGTTTTGGAATTAACAGCTACTCTGTTCCCTATTTAAGTGACTAAATCCTAGGACTGAAATGGTGTAAAAAGAGATTAGGCTAAGTGTAAAAGCACTTTATACAAGTCCCTCTACTTTTGAAATACTAATATCTTGGAATTCACACCTAGTCACTTCTGCTTTCAGGTGTGGGGCTATACCTCAGAGATATTTTGGGTTGAGTTTCTAAAGCAGGTCACAGATTTTTTGGTTTCCCATTGCATATAAAAGTTATGTTTACACTATACTGTTGTCTATCGGGGTATAATAGTATTATGTCTAAGAACCAGTGTATGTACCTTAATTAAAAATACTTTATTACTAAAAAAAAAAAGTGCTAATCATCATCTGAGCCTTTGGTGAAATCATCTTTTTGCTGAGGGAGGGTCTTGCTCCAAGATTGTTGATGGCTACTGACAGATGGGGGGGGTGGTTGCTGAAGATTGGGGTGGCTGTGACAGTGTCTTAAAATAAGACGGCAGTGAACTTTGCTTCATTGATTGACTCCTCCTTTCACTTGGAGAGTTATTAATTGACCTAATTTCGGTATTGTTGTGTCTCAGGCAATAGGGAGACCTGAGGAGAGGGGAAGATGGGACTGGAAGTCAGTGGAGCAGTCTGAACAACACACATTTATCGATTAAGTTTGCCGCCTTGTGTTAGGTTTGTGGCATCCCAAAAGCTAGTAACATCGAAGATCACACTGATCACAGATTACCATCACAGATAAAATAATAATGAAAAAGTTTGAAATACTGCTGAAATTACCAAAATGTGACACAAACACTATGTGAGCACATACTTTTGGAAAAATGGCACCGATACACTTGCTTAGTGCAGGATTGCCACAAACCTTCAATTTGTAAAAAATGTAGTATCTTTGAAGCACAATGAAGTGAAGCGCAGCAAAATGAGATATGCCTCAATAAGAAGTATCCACCTGTGAATACAGCATCTTTGAAAGCAAATTGAGGATAGCTTTTAAATAGCTTAACCCAGTTTCTTTCCCTTGCCCCGCCAGCCTTCAGCCTAATTTAGACTTTCTTATGCCATCCCAATCTCCCCTCTCTCCCCTTCCTCCAGTGCCAAGTACAGTACCACTTCTTATGCATAGTGACTCATAGGATGAAAAGTACGATCCTGTAAACTTCTGGATGGAGACTTATAAATGAAACTGAATGCCCTTGCTGTCCTCTAAAAACACAACTGCTTGTAGATTTGAAAACTCAACTTTTCTCACTATGCCAAATCCCTGAGAAATGTTTGAATGGACTACCCTCAAATTAGAAGTTTGGGTAAACCCTTGACAGTTTTAATTCTTTAAAGGTTTTAAATTAAAAGGTTTTAATTCTTTGCCCAAAGCTTTGAGATTATAGGCATTTTGGCCCTGTTTAGACTTGCTTTTTAAAGACATAAAGCCCTAACTTGCTCTTTAGCATTTATGTATAAGGCATTTTGGTAAGTGCTGAGGATACAAAAATGTAAGCATAGAAATACAGTATGGTGGGAGGAGGGAATAATGCATATTAAAAAATAACTTATAAGGTAAATTATGGTAAAGACAAAGAAATTTATACATAGTGGATCCCTGCAGGCTCCATAATGACTTTGAAAACCACAAATTAATATTATGTTGTGTTATATTTTTTATTTTGTTAAACCTTTCCCCATTATTTTTAATCTGGTTCAGGCCATACCAGGAAGTTTTGTAAGCCCTGAATTGGACACTGATCTAGACAGCTTACCTTTTGGAAGTTAGGAAGAATCATATCCCTTTTTATGGGAAAAGATAAGGTGTGGGAGGTTAGAAATTATAAGGGATTGAATGGAGTTAAAGTAGGTAAACACACACATGCTGAACACTGCTCAACTCATACTTCTGAAGCCTTTTTTTTTTTTTTTTTTTTAAGGCAATTGGGGTTAGGCCCAGGGTTACACAGCTAGTAAGTGTCAAGTGTTTGGTCTGAGGCTGGATTTGAGCTCAGGTCCTCCTGACTTCAGGGCTGGTGCTCTATCCACTGTGCCACCTAGCTGCCCCCATGAAGGTTGTTATCATAGGATCTTGGATCTAGAAACTGGAACCTCAGCAGCTATCTAGACCAATCTTTTCATTTTACAGATAAGGAGAGGGAGTGTAGGGAGGTTAAGGGGCTTGACTATGGCCACATAAGCAGTAATAATAAGTGTTAGGGTCAGGATTTGAACCCAGATCCACTCACTCCAGAGACTCTTTACACATTCCCGCTCTAGTTTTCTTTCTTGTTCCAAGTATTGTCCTTGACTGGATTTGTCTTGGTGGCCACATGGATACAGCTGAATAGCCAGAACATAGAGCTGGCAATCTTTTCCTTATGAAGCTCCCTCTGGCTTTCTTTATGTAGAACACTTATCTTTATGATAACCATAACTTTATTCCTGTCCCTTCAGGGCCTGTGAGGTCTAGTTCAGGTGTGAACCCTTCTGGATTTTGAAGGACTGAGTGTTAGGAAAAGTGAGGGGTAGTTTTTTTTAGTTACCAAAGATTTAGGTTTTGGATTTTCCTTGAGAGACTCTTAAAGGAAGATTGTATTTGCACCCATTTGCAAAAGTGGATTATTTTTAGGATTTAATGTTTGAACTTGTTTATGGCAATAAGCAAAAACATTTCAACTTACACTTTTTTTGATCAGACAAAATCTACTTTCTATTCTTCCCAACTCCACTCTACTCCCCCCCCCCCCCCCCACCCATCCCAGTTGAACAGGAAAGAAAAACAAGACCCTTCTAACAAAGAAATGTAGTCAAGTAAAACAAATTCCCTCACTGATCATGTCCAGGAAAAAAAATATATATATACTTGAGTCTGTAATATGAGCCCATCACTTACCTCTCTGTCAGGACATGAAAGGTAGAATGTTTTATCATTAGTCCTCTGAAATCATGGCTGGTCATTGAGTGATCAGAGTTCCTAAGTCTTTCAAAGTAGTTTGTTTTACAATACTTTTGTTATTGATATTGTAAATTGTAAATGTTATTGATGTTGTAAAGCACTCAGCATAGTGCCTGGCACATAGTAGATGTTAATATAAATGCTAGCTATTGTTATAATTTTTGTTATTATTCATATTTACCTTACATTTTCTACCTCATGTTGTCATATATATCTTATTGAATTTACTACCCCATATCTTTCCTCCCTTTTGTAGCTAAAGTACTTAAAAAAAAAAACTGCATGTGATTGTTGCCTATATTTCTTCAATTCTCTCTCTTTTACAATTTGACTTTTAATCAGTGAAAATTTTTTAAGGGCTTACTGTGTACCACCCACTGTGCTAAATGCTATAGGTATAATGACAAAAGTGAAAGTCTGTGCCCCCAAAGAGCTTATATCCTTTATAAAGGAAACAATACGTGCATATATAAATATGAAAATAATATATGCAAAATGAATTGAAGGTAGTTTGTAGATGGAGTGCATGAACATTTGAGGGGATCAGGAGAACATCAAAATATTGTATATTTATGCGGCTTTGACTTTTAATAAATGAATTAATTTGAGGATCTTGTACATTAATATATTTAAGTACTTGGTTAAAAAATAACCACTAAATATGCTGTCTTTTATTTTTATATCTCCTTTAATTCCCAATATTTCTCCTTTCCTCAGGCATTCTTATTTATTCTTTTATTTTGTTAAATATTTCCCAATGTGTGTAAAAAAAATTAACAATCATTTTTTAAAATTTTGAGTTTCAAATTCTTCCCCTCTTTCTAGCCCCTTCCCCCTTCCAAGCAGTTTGATTTTATACATGTGAGGTCATGGAAAACATGTTTCCATATTAGTCATTTTGCAAAAGGAAACAACACATAAAACATTAAAATAAAGTTTAAAAAAAGTGTTTCAATCTGCATTCAGAGTTCATCACATCTCTCTCTGGAAGTAGCGTTTTTCATCATGGGTCCCTTGGAATTTCTTGCTCAGAGTAGCTAAGTTTTTTTGTATTTGATCCATTACAATATTGTTGTTACTGTGTACAATGTTCTGGTTCTGCTCACTTCACCTTGCATGAGTTTATATAAATCTGAGATGTCTTGTAGTCCAATAGTATTCCATCACGGTCATATACCACAACTTGTTCAGACATTCCCCAATTGATGGACAACCCCTCAGATTTCCAATTTTATGCACTACAAAAAGAGCTTCTAGAAAAATTTTTGTACACATATATCATTTCCCCTTCTCTTTCATTTCTTTGGGATACAGATCTAGTAGTGATATTGCTGGGTCAAAGGGTATGCACAATTTGGTAGCCCTTTGGACATAGTTCCAAATTGTTGTTGAGAGTGGTTGGACTAGTTCACAACTCCAACAGCAGTGTGTTAGTGTCCCAGTTTTTCAATATCTCCTTTAGCATTTGTCATTTTCCTTTTGTGTCATGTTAATCTTTAGTCTCATAGGTGTGAGGTGGTATCTCAGCGTTGTCTTAACTTACATTGCTCTAATGAGTAGTGATGTAGATCATTTTTTCACAAGACTATTGGTAACTTTGATTTCTTCTGCAAACTGCCTGTTAATGTCCCTTGACCATTTATCATTTGGGGAAGTGGCTGATATTTTTGTCAACTTGTCTCAGTTCCCTATATATTTGAGAAACGAGGCCCTCGTAAGAAAAACTTATAAAATTACTTTCCCAGTTTCCTGTTTTCCTTCTAACTTTGGCTGCATTAGTTTTGTTTGTGCAAAAGCCTTTTAATTTCATGTAATCAAAATTATTTATTATATTGTCTGTGAACCTCTCTACCTTCTATTTAGTCAAACACTCTTCTCTTAGATCTGACAGGTAAAATTTACATGCTCCCTTAATTTGCTTATGATATCACCTCTTATTTCTAAATCATGTATTCATTTTGATCTTATCTTCATATATAGTGTGAGATGTTCGTCTATACCTAGTTTCTGCCAAATTGCTTTCCAGTTTTCCTAGCAATTTTTGTTAAATAGTGAGTTCCCACCCCCAAAACTTGGCTCTTTGGATTTAAAAAAAACCCACTAAATTACTATAGTCATTTACTACTGCGTACCTAATCTATTCCACTGATGTTCCACTCTGTTTCTTAGCCAATATCAAATTGTTTTGATGATTACTGCTTTGTAGTATAGTTTGAAATCTGGGACTGCTAGGATGCCTTCCTTAATCTTTTTTTTTTCTTTTCATTGATTACCTTGATATTCTTGACCTTTTGTTCTTCCAGATGAATTTTGTTACCATTTTTTTTCTAGCTCTAACCAATTATTAATTAAGATTTTTTTAAATAGGAGAAAAATTCAGAAATAAATTCTCATAGGTTGTTAATACAGTCAGTCTTTGAAGGACCTTACTGACCTTGCTCAAAAATCTGCCCCAATTAGACCATCTTATTTAGGTGGAATTGTTATTCCACCCAACTAGAAGAACCTTACTGAGAAAACCTAATCTAGTTGAATTCTGGCTCATTGTGTTCTACTCTGGTTTAGGTGGGGGTAGATCCTATGTCTAGATTGCCTGAGGCTGGGGTGGTCTGCCAGTGTAAGTGACATTCTAATCAAAGTCACAGGTCCCCAGCCTCTCATTAGAATAGGTCCACTTCTCATTGTGATATTCTCATTAAACTTTTAACCAATCAGAGTTGATTGCTGCCTGTTGGGAACACTCACTCTTTCAAAGGTATGTGAGAATGAAGGGGCTTCCAGGAGAGTTTTACTGGAGACAACCAGATGGCTATCTTTTTATTAGTAAAATTATTAATTACCCAGAAACTAATTCTCTCAAACTTTTTATTTGTCACAGTCCTATAAAATAATTCTTTGGTAGTTTGGTATGGCATTAAATAACTAAATTAACTTAGGTGGAATTGTCATTTGTATCATATTGGCTCTGCCAACGCATGAGCAGTGGATATTTTTACAATTGGTTAGGTCTGTATTTGTGTGAAAAGTCTTTTGTAATTGTGTTCATGTAATACTTGGGTTTGTCTTGGTAGGTAGAGTCCCAAGTATTTTATATTGTTTGCAGTTATTTTAAGCGGAATTTCTCTATCTCTTATTGCTGGATTTTTTTGGTAATATATAGGAATGGGTTTATTTTATATCCTGCAACTTTGCTAAAGTTGCTAATTCAACTAGTATATTAGTTGATTCTCTAGAGTGCTAAGTATGCCATCATGTTTTCTGCATAGAGTGATGGTTTTGTTTTGTCATTGCCTATTTTTATTCTTTAAATTTCTTTTTCTTGTCATTGCTATAAGATAGCATTTGTAGCACAATGTTGAATAATAGTGGTGGAATGGACATCCTTGCTTCACTCCTGATATTGTTGGAACGGCTTCAAGTTCATCCTCATCACAGTTTGGTAGATATCACTTATAATTTTAAGAGGTTCCATTGATTCATATGCTTTCTTAATGTTTTTAATAGGAATGGGTGTTGTATTTCATCAAAGGCTTTTTCTGTGTCTATTGAAATAATGGTAATTTTTGTTGTAATTGTTATTGATATGGTCAGTTATGCTGATAGTTTTCCTATTTAACTAGTCCTGTATTCCTGGTATAAACCCACCTGGCGTAATGTATGATCTTTGTGATATACTGCTGTGTTATCTCTTGGTATTTTATTTAAAATATGTGCCTTGATGTGTAGGAAATGGGTCAATAGTTTTCTTTTTCTGTTTTTGCTCTCCCGGGTTTAGGTATCAAAATCATATTCATGTTATGACGAATTTGGTAGGTTCTTTTATTGTTTTTTCAAATAGTTTATATAGTATTAAGATTAATTGTTTGGTAAATGTTTGGTAGAATTCACTTGTGAAACCATCTAATCCTGGGAATTTTTTTCTTGGGGAATTCATTGATGACATATTCAATTTCTGTTTTTCAGATAGGATTATTTAAGTATTCAATTTCCTCTTCTGTTAATCTGGGCAGTTTACATTTTTGTAAATATTCACCTACTTCATTTAGATTGCCTTACTGGCATATAGTTGGACAAAATTAATTGCTTCAATTTCATTTTCATTGGTGATGAATTCACCTTTTTAATTTTTGATGCTAGTAATTTGGTTTTCTTCCTTTAAAAAATCAAATTAATTAATGCTTTATCTGTTTTATTGTTTTTGCCCTCATAAAACTATCTCCTTGTTTTATTTTATTTACTCATTTGATGTTTTTGTTTGTGGGGTTTTTTTGGGGGTTTTTTTTGGTAACTTTTCTGTTTACTTATCTCTCCTTTGATTTTCAGGATCTCCATTTTGGAGTTTTAATTGAGGATTAGGGAATTTTAATTTGTTCATTTTTTTAGTTTTTTCATTGCATGCGCAATTCATTGATCTGGTCTCTTTTATTGATGTATGCATTTAAAGACATAAATTTTCCCCTAAGTACTGCTTTGGCTGCATACTCCAAATTTTGAAATATTGTCTCATTGTTGTCATTCTCTTTAATAAAATTATTTATTGTTCACATGATTTGTTCTTTGACCCACTCATTCTTTAAGATTAGATTATTTAGTTTCCAATTAACTTTTAATTCATGCTTCTGACAATTTTTTGCATTATGGTCTTAAGGGTGCATCTAATTTCTGCTTTTCCGCATTTATTGAATGGTTCTTATGCCATAATGGTCAGTTTTTGTGAAGTTGCCAGAGGTCTGTCATATCAGTTTTCTAAAGCTCTGTTAATCTCCTTGACTTTTTCATTTGTTTTGTGGATACGCACGCGCGCGCGCACACACACACACACACACACACACACACACATAAATAAATCTATATATCTAAGAGGGGAAAGTTGAGGTCTCCCTCAATAATATACTTTAATGTGTATTTCCTCCTTGATTTATTTAACTTTTCCTTTAAGAATTTGGATGCTATGCTGTTTTGTTTGTATTTGTTTAGTATTGATAGTACTTCATCTATGGTTCTTTTTAGCAAGATGAAATTTCCCTGTTTATCCTTTTTAATTGAGTCTGTTTTTGGTTCTGCTTTGTCTGAGATCATGATTGCGAACCCTGACTTTTTTACTTCAGTTAAAGCATAATATATTCTGCTCCATCTTCTTATTTTCACTCTCTCTCTTTGTCTCTCTCAATTTCAGGTGTATTTCTTGTAAACAGTACAGTTTTGGATTCTGGTTCCTAATCCATTCTTCTATCTGCTTCCATGTTATCTTGAATTCATCTCATTCACTTTCACAGTTAATGATTACTGAGTGCGTTTCCCGCTATCCTATTTCTTCTGTTTATCCTTCTCTCTCTTTAATCATGTCCCTTGAAATTCTAGTTTGCTTCTGATCATGCATTGCCTCCTTTTATCTGTTTTTCTTTTTATCACCTCCACTCCTTTTCTTATCTGCTTCCTCTCTTACTTCCCTGTTAGGTAAGATACAGTTGTGACCAAATAAATATCTCCATATTTTCCCTTTTTGAACCAATTTAGATAAGAATAAGGTTCAAGCATTGCCTGTTCCTCCACTCTACCCTTTTTCCCTCCACTGTAACGACTCTTCTTTGTGTGCCTCTTTTTGTTTTTTGTTTTGTTTTTGTTTTTTTAGTGAGACAATTGGGCAAAAGTGGGCATCTGGGCAAAAGTGACTTGCCTAGAGCCACACAGCTAGGAAGTATGTGTCTGAGGCCTAATTTGAACTTGGGTCCTCCTGACCCCAGGGCCGGTGCTCTATCCATTGTGCCACCTAGCTGCTCCTTTGCATGCATCTTTTATGTGAAATAATTTCTTCCATTCTTCTCTCCCTTCTACCTTATCTCAGGACATCCCTCTTTCTCACCTATTCCATTTTTTTTTCTTACAGAATTCCAGTATAATAGACTTACTCTTGAATTTCTTTCAATGTAGAATCCTAACTGCCCTAATGATAAAGTTCTTAGAAGATAGGTGTGTTATCTTCCTGTATAGAAAAATAAAGTTTAACTTCATTGATTCCCTCATGATTTCTTATTCATACTTATCTTTTAGGTTTCTCTTGAGTCTTCTATTTGATCAAATTTTCTATTCAGCTCTGGTCTCCATCAGGAATGCTTAAAAGTCCTCTCCATTAAATATCCTTTTTGTTTTTCTCTTGAAGGATTATACTTAGTCTTGCTAGGTAGGTTATTCTTGGTTGTAATCTCATTTCTTTCGCTTTGTGGAATATATTCCAAGTCCTATGCTCCTTTTATGTGGTAGCTGCTAGATTTTGAATAATCCTGACTGTGGCTCTATGACATTCGAATGGTTTATTTTTGGTTTACTTGAAGTATTTTCTCTTTAACCTGGGAGCTCTGGAATTTGGCCATAATATTCCTGTGAGTTTTAATTTAGGAATTTCTTTCAGGTAATGATAGGTGGATTCTTTCAATTTCTATTTTACCCTCAGGTTCTGGGATATCAGAATTTTTCCTTGATATTTCTTGAAATACAATGTCACAGCTCTTTTGTTGATCATGATTTTCAGATAGTTTACATTTTACATTTTACATTTCATAGTTTACAGAAGGAGATAGTTTACATTTTCTTTTTTTTCTATTTTTTTCTTTGGTTTTATTTTTTGATTCATAGAGTCATTAGCTTCCACTTAACCAGTTCTAATTTTTAAGGAATTATTTTCTTCAGTGAGCTTTTGTACCTCTTTTTCTGTTTGGTCAGTTCTACTTTTTAAGGAGTTCTTTGTTTATAATTTTTTTGGTGCCTCTTTTTCATAATTTTCCTTTGGTCAGGTTTTTTTTTTGTTTGTTTGTTTGCTCATTTTCCCACCTCTTGATTTATAACTTTATTTCAGTGTTGGGGAGCAAAGGGGCTTCGTCTCAAGCTTCAAATGTTTTCCACACTGCTGTTTTCAGACCTAGTTTTGGGGGTTTGGAAGTTTTTGGTGCTTCCAAGGTGGTGTAATCTTTGGAAGAGGCGTGGTCATTGTTCTCTTGGTTTGAACTCTGGTCCTTTTTACCCAGGAGGGGCCCCTGATCCCCTTAGGTTTGATACTGTTCTCAGGCTTCCACTCCCTCTTCACTGAAAATACTCTTCTCTGCCCTTGAACTATGACAAATAGTTGACCGTCAGGGCTTCTTCTCCCTAGACCTGGGGTGGGGAACCTGAGGCCTCCCTGCCACTTCTGGGCTTCTAGGTGGTTGGGTGCTGTCTTTTGATTTTTATTAAGGAGATTTGTTCTGTGAAGTGTGGATTCAGTCAATGGGCCGATGGTTACCTACTCCTGTCCTAGATCATAAATGTTCCTCCCAGCCCTGGAGTAGATGTAGACAGTGGAGTTGCCAAACAGCATCTGGTCCTGGGTCCAGTGCTAGCACCGGGGTACTCTATAATCTCTTTCTGTTCAGTTGCCTGTTAACCCATACAGTCTCTGGTTTGAGATCTTCAGAACCTGCTGCTGTTTCTGTCAGCATCATCTAGTCCCCCCACTGTTGTTTCATCTACATGGGCTCCAAGCCAGCCTCTTCTCCGGTGTCACAGTCTCTCTGACCTCCTGTGTTGTCTTGGGCTGCAAGACTGTCTTACTCTGGTCTTTTGTTGGCTCTGCTACTTCAGAATTTGATTTGAGGAGTTAAGGTTGTTTGGAAAGGAATGTTGGAAGAGTTCAACTGAGTGCTTCTCTATACTGCTATCTTGGTCCCTCCCTCCCTCCCCCATCCCATTTCCATTCTCATTTAGTTATATAACCAACCTGCCCACCAATTCATATATTATATGCATTACTATATACCCATGACCCCCCCCCCCCACATTTTTTGCTAAGAGAGGGAAGTACATTTTTATGGTTAATTGGGCTATGATTGGGCATTAAAAGTATACTGTGCTTTGTTTTACTCTCATTTTTCCCATCTGCATTGTTGTAGTAATTGTATATATATTCGTGCTTTGTTTTGTACCATTTCATAAGTTTTGCAGCTAAGTGACCCAGTGGATAGAGTGTTGAACTTGTAGTCAGGAAGATCTGGTTTCAAATCCTGACTCAGACACTTATTGGCCATGTGAGTCTTGACAAGTCACTTTAATGTTGGACTTCAGTTTTCTCATCTGTAAAATGGAGCTAATATCTACATCTCAGGGTTGGTGTGAGGATCACATAAGATGCCAAGCATTTTGGAAAGCTCAAAACAACTATATAAATGCTAGCTGTTGTTTTTATAATATTTTCCCCCTGCTTTTCTGAATTCTTCATAATCATCATTTCTTACAATATAATAATATATCATTATGTTTGAATGGTATACTAAATCTATGATTTAATTTGGGTAGTATATTTTTTATTGGAGTAGCCTAGGTGTGAACATTAACTGTCTCTCAAGATTTTTAGGTCATTTCTTTTCTTTCCAATGTGTATTTGTTAACTATATCTTCATAGGTCTTAAGACTGACTCTGTTCATCAAATACCAAATATTTTATGCATTTTTTAGTTATTTTGAATGGGGCATACCCTTTTATTTCCTAAAATAAAAAGAATTTCCTTTAACTTTACTAAGAAAAATGTTGATTTTTTTTTTCTTTGAGGTCAATCATCTTTTGAAGTACTTTGACTCAAAGCTAACATGTTTCACAGTAATATGTAAATGGCTTATGCTCTCCCCCATATTGTCCCACATTTTTGCCCCACAAAAAAAATTATTGGGGGAAGCTAGGTGGCACAGTGGAAGAGCTCTGGCCTTAGAGTCAGGAGGACCTGAGTTCAAATCCAGCCTCAGACACTTGACATTTAACTAGCTATGTGACCCTGGGCAAGTCACTTAACCCTGATTACCTCACCAAAAAAAAAAAAAAAAGTTATTGGACTGTTGTTGCAAAGTTGATTTTCCTCATAACTTGAAATACTGTATGTAATATTTTGCTCTTATTTCTCAGTTAAGCAATTATGAATCAGATCATTCAGTGTATCTACATTGCTTTTAGACCAGTGCTTTGTTTTCACATCCCTTAACTCTGTCAGTATAGAATCCATTATAATTTATCATCATTCTGTCAATGTGTTGTTTTTTTTTTAAGGCAATTGGGGTTAAGTGACTTGCCCAGGGTCACACAGCTAGTGTCAAGTGTTTGGTCTGAGGCCAGATTTGAACTTAGGTCCTCCTGACTTCAGGGCCGGTGCTATATCCACTGCACCACTTAGCTGCCCCATGTCAATGTGATTTTGGGGGGAAAAAAAATCCGTTTTATTTTAAGTTTCAGATTTACCTCCCTCTACCTTACCTATTGAAAAGGCAAAATATAAAACTCATTACAAATATGAAGTCATGCAAAACAGATTTCCATGTTAGTCTTCCAGAGATAAGAAAGAAAGAAAAACATACACTCCAGTTTTACTTTGAGTCCATCAGTTCTCTCTTTGGAGGTGGATAGCATGTTTTATTATGAATCTTTTGGAATTTTGATATATTTTATATATTTGCTTATGATAACACCCTTCTTGTCTAAATAAGTACCCATTTTGAGCTTATCTTTGTATTCAGTGTGAGATGTTGGTTTGCGCCCACTTCATGTTAGACTACTTGCCAATTTTTCCAGTAGTTTTTGTCAGATAGCAAATTTTTGCCCCAGTAGTTGGGATCTTTGGCTTTATCAAGCACTAACTTAGTTGTGGTCATTAGCTTTTGTATATTATGTACTTAATTTGTTCTGTTGATCAACGGATTCTTGATTGATCTGGAATCCCATTGATCTTTTTTTTCTAATACCAAATTGTTTTTGATAATGTATAACTTTGTAGTATAGTTTATGACATAGTACTGTTAGGACTTTTTCCTTCTAATTCTTTTTTCATTCCTTTGATATTCTTGAACTTTTTTCCCTCTAGATGAATTTTGTATCTTTTCCTAGCTATGGCAGTGAATAAGTAAATTAGTTACTATTGTCATTTTTATAGTATTGACTTGGCCTATATGTGAGCAATTAATATTTCTCCAGTTATTTAGATTTGTCTGTATTTGTGTGAAGAGTTTTGTAATTGTGTAAGTATAATTCCTTTATGTGTTTTAGCAGTTAGACTCCCAAGTATTTTGTATTGTCTATAATTATTTTAAATGAATTCATTATTTTTTTCAAAAAAATATCAATTGTATTGAAAATTTATCCTAATGTAGCAGTCCTATATTAAACTTCAAAATAACACATTTTTCCTTACATCACTGAATAGCATAGCATGTTATATCTGCAGTTTTCTTTACTTGTGCACAATAGGAAGATTTTGGTTTTTCAGTTAATGGATCACATAGGTCTTCAGACATACGAAGGCATGATTTCTTCTCATCCTATTTGAAAATGGAACTATTTGAAACTCTTTCATATGATGTGCTAAGCTTTGTTTCAACTCTGTGAAAGCTGAAGGTCATGCCTATGTTTCTCTCTGATGAGGCCTTTCATGCTTACACATTCTCTAAGTGACCATATGTGATTGAGTCCTTTTCCTATCAGAGACGTATCTTTGAGTTTTTGTTAAAAGTATTTAATTTTATCTGGAAAAACTCACCTTGTTAACCTGCTTGTACACTGTCAAGATATTAGTGTCATTTGTGATATTATGTCCTACTTCTCCTACTTTCTTCTGACCCTTCCTGCTCAGGAATTTTTGATAGATCATCTTAGACGTTATGCTCACTCACTAATTATGGGTATATGCCTGAAGCTTTATCCTTTCCCTTTGTTTCTCTGTGCTCTCTTGGGAATGCTATCATTTCTTTTTGTATGGCCCCCAGTACTGTTTCTGAGTGCCAGTCTTTCATTGCCAGTTGCCTTTGGGACATTTCCAATCATTAGCCACATCTTGACATTAAGAACTCCACAATACCCCCTCCTATCTGACCCCTTCACAGTAACACCAGCTTAGTGTAAACCTTTACCATCTCTTGCCTGCACTATTGCAATTGCCTCCTAAATGGTTTCCCTTTTTCAAGTCTTTCCCTATTCCAATCCATCCTTCACACTGTTTCCAAAGCAATTTTCATTAAGTTCAGATTGACTATATCACCTTCCTATTTAATCAACTACACTATATCCCTGTTATATCATCTCTAGGATGAAGCATGAACTTTTTTCTGTTTGGCATTTAAAGCCTTTTGCACCCTGGTCACAATAAATTTTTCCAGCCATACTGGCTTTCTTACTGTTTCTTACTTACTCACAGACTTGACTTTCATCTCCCCTCTTGTGCCTTTGCATTAGTTTTGTTTCCCATACCTGGAATATACTTCCTTCTTGTCTACACCTTATAGAGTCACTGGTTTTTTTTTTCCAAGTCAAGCATCACCTTCTAATGAAACCCTTACGTGTTACCCTCTCTCCTTTGTATTTATTCTGTATGTACATGATATATACATTTACTTTCTCCTCTACTACAGTGTAAGCTTCTTGAGAACAGGGATTATTTCCTTTTGATTTTATGTTTCCAGGGCCTAGAGCATATAGGCACTTAATAGATGCTTGCTGATGATAGGTTTCATGCTAAATGCTCAAAGTGTATAAAGCAGACCTAGCATGTTTCCTCTCCATCAGTAACAGTACTTGTGAATCCTAGTTGTAAGTATAGTGGATTGTATTGTAATGAGTATACTTATTAGTAAAACAAGTGATAAAGAGAACTGTAACAGAAAATTGTAATACTTTATACTTGTACAGAAAGATTAAATTTTGAGTTGATGCTTTACATTCCAGGCAGCATGCAGCACTTAGAACATTGATTGATGGCACATGCATATACCTGCCAACTAAAATTTTACTTTGTTTGCATGTGCCATTCAATTGTTAGGCTGGATTCTCAGTCAATTAGAGCAAATTCAGATGTTAGACTAATCTTTGTTGATTTTGACTTTTGTTTTCTTTGAAAAAATTAAACAATTTTTTGGGAAGTTGTCCTTGAAAATTGCCAGTTGTTTTGACTATTGCTTCTTATACATCTCATAGTTTGGAAAACTCTGGATTAAGATAGTTAGAAACGGGTTGCTAGAGATTACTAAGGCCTACCTACTGTTACTATCAGAGTAATGGTATGAAAATTATGGTATATCTTACTACACTTTTAGCCAGGATGTATATGCAGTTTTTATGCAGATAAATGGGTAATTCCATGCCAGCCAAAATGTTTGCATGTTAAATTGGTCTACTTCCAATCCCATGTAATGTGTATTGGGAAAACTTTTGGAGGATTGGAGAAGGGGAAAAGGTGAGCGTGTTTATAGTCAGTAAGAAAATAGTTTCTACAATACTGGTACTTTGTTCATCTTTACTTTTAGAGTAAGAATAGATGAAAAAGAATTTAGTGAGGTTGAAAGCACCATGGAATATGGGCAACAAGAAATAATTGTACCCCAGGGATCTCATAAGTTATTAGCAACAGCTGAGTATCTTTTTTAAAAAATCCCATGAGGTCTAATTATTTTATAGCATCCATAGTTGTCTCAGTTAAGCAAAATCGAGAGTGAGGGGTGTCATCTTCATAAAAACTTAGTACTTAATTGAAGAACACTCATGTTTTGAAATTCTTCACTATACTTGTCAAAACTTTGGCAAATTTTGAACCATTCAGGCAAATCCATTCATGATTTTATCATGATTTAATCTCTGAAGATAAACCTTTTAATTATTTGTTTCAAATGTTTAATGAGGAAATGTGAATCTGCCCTTCCCTGCTCACCAGATTTCAGGACAGCCCAGAACCCATTTAGTGGCATTTGAAAACTCTTTAGGTGCTTCAGAAATGACCTGAAGTAGGGAAGCCTAAGCTGCTAGAGAAAGATTTTCTGGAGAATATATGGGGAAATGGAAGGGACATAAATAAGCATTTAGATAGCAGTACCTGGCATAGTAGGCACTAAGCGCTTTACAGATATTATCTTATTTGATCCTCAACAACTTTTTGAGGTAGGTGCAGGAAGAATGTATAAAAAGAAAAGATAGGCTGGAGACAAATTATGGAGAATTTTAAATGCCAAAGAGACAGGGTAAAGAAAGACAAACACTCAGATACACTGATAGATGTGTAAATTAGTTTCATTTCTTTACAACTGTTTGGGAAACCAATTTGGAAATATGTTAGACCATTATTAAACTTTGACTCAGAGATCCCATTGCTAAGTATACACTTCAAGGAAGTTTAAAATATATTTTTAAAAAAAAGGACACACATACATCAAAATGTTCATGGTAGCATTTTTTGTGGTAGTAAAGAACTGGAACAAGATAGATGCCCTTCAGATGTTATGGTACACAAATGAAAAGGCATATCACTTCACTATAAGAAACAGTCAATATATAGAATTCAGGGAAGCTTGGAAACTTATTCAGAGTAAAATAAACAGAGCCAATAAAACAATTGATAAAATGAATGAAAAGGCATTAAGTATTAAGCTTGACTATGTGTCAAGCACCCTACTCAGTGGGACAATACAAATAGAAAAGGTGAGCCCTTTGATAGCAAGACTCGATTTTGGGGGAAACAGCATCTAAAAGACAGTTCAGTTGTAGAGCAGATGAAAAGTTCTATATCTATATGAAAAGTTCATCAGTGGCAAATCAGTACTATCAAACTCAAATAGAAATGGGTCACTGAATGGTACTAGGGCTGCATATTGGCTTACAAACTGCAATTAATATTATGAATGTTCTATTATATTTTTATTTATTTTGTTAAATATTTCCCAATTATATTTTAATCTTGGCATTTGATACCTCTGATCTACATCACTAGAAGAAATAGAATCATTGACTCTCATTTCATTCAAGCCATATGAGCCTTTACACAGCAATGGAAAAGGACACTCAGGTGGTGGCAGATCCTTCTATTTTGCCCCTATGGGTTCTGGGCTCTCCTGGGTCCTAGTGAGTAGAAAAAGGAGGATCTTCTCGCTACTTGACTATAGTGACCAAGCTTGGCCCTTCCTCCCTCTTTTTCAGGTATTTGAGACTGTCGATGTGGGAAACTGCATATGCTGTCAGACTTGGTGTTGTATCAGTTTTGCTGAACTACTTTTTTTTTCCTCTTTTTGTTACATGGGATAGCTCACAGGGTAGGGCAGGGATGTATTGAGAAATGAAAGTGATAATAGAAAAAAAGACAATTTTTTTAAAGAAACTTTTCCAAAAAGGACAAACGGGAATTAATATTTCATTCTAAACAAAATGAGAAGCTATTGAAGCTTCTCTCGCAACTCTTAGATCTTTATTTAGTAGTGTCATTTGAAGAGCAGCCTGGAGAATTCTTGTTGGGGGGAGAGTCTGCATGCAAGTCTGCTGTTGCAGGAGCACAGGTTTGATGAAGATAGTGAGGGCTTAGCCTTGAGTTGTAGGTGTTAGAGAGAAAAGGGTGGATGGAAGAAATGTTGATGAAATCAACAAAACATGGCAGATTACTATATGTAAGGCAAGTTGGTAAGAATGAAGAGTTGAGAATGAACTTGCGTCAAGGTGGTTGAATGGGTGGAGGGAAAACTGTTCAGCTTTATTGCAGTTAATTCAGTAAAAAAGTTTTTAAAAAGCACCTCACAGAAAAATGATCAAGAACTCTTAAATAGAAAATATATTGGGTTTTGCGCTGAGACAGTCAGCAGCCTGTGGGCACCACTGATAAGGTCCAGATAAAACAGCCCAGCCCCAAAGCATAGCTCATTAGGAGCCTTCTAGCTTGGGGATTAGAGAGAGGGGGATGAATAGCAAGCCAGAGACACCTAGAGCCTAAAGGTATTACAAGGAGATATGGTTTAGTCAAAGAATTCTGGAACTGTGTCACCCTGACTGGAAGCCTGTGGGGATGGGGAGCAAGTATCATACCACCTTATCATAGTTAATCTTGCGTGCACTGCCTCAGTAATTAGGCCCCTAGTTCCCTTTATATCACTGGGTGAGTCACCAGTAACCTGAAGGAAACCCCAAAGTAGAAACTTCCATGAACATCATAGCCAAAATCTGGAGCTTTCAGGTTTAGGAAGTCCTGGGAGGTAGGTACTATTATTATCCTCATTTTTCCACTGATATTGAGGCAGACAGATTGAGTGGGCCAATCAGCCCAGGGTGACACAACTAGTAATGCCCAGGGTAAAACAACTAGGAAGTGTCTGAAGCTGGATATGTATTCCAGACTCTGGACCTAGCAGTCTATCACACTGTGCTGCCTAGCTACCTCCCTGCCTATGTACAGTGAACCTTTAATGAAATAGGGGATTTTGAACTATCCCAGATGAAGATACCATTCCTGAGTAGGTACTTTGAAATGCAAGAGAAACATAGAAGGGTAAATACATTTGAACTGTTAGAAAGAACTCCAGATGGTCAAGTGTTTATATTCTAATAAGGAGAGAGGAAACACTGAGAGCCCTATTATTTTCTCAAGCATCATAAAAAGAGTCGGTAAGTCTGAGAACATGGGAGTAGTTTTGTTACATTTTGATGACCTTAAGAGAGAAAAGGAAGCCCTAGGGAAGAAAGAAAGGAAAGAGGGAGAGGGTGGAACTTCATATAATTTAAGTGTGGGAGGAGATTATTCAAATATGGAGGAAAGGGTGCTGGTGGGGGAACAGGTAAATTAGAGAGAGTTGAATACACAGAGAATTTAGTGTGGGAATATATTAAATTCAGCAGGGAATCAAGAGAAAGGGTGTTAAGAAGTAGTGTATTTTGAGGGAATGATTAGTCATAAGCAAAACAAACTCCTCTCTTTGGAGGATGGATCTTGAAGGGGAGAATAAGAGGATGGAAAGAAAGAGTAAGAACTGATCAAAGATTAGTAGAGCAGAAGCAAATTGAATCAAGTATAGATCAGTAGGGTTGAGTGCACTCCTCAAAACCTTTGTAAAGACGGAGTTGGGAAGCAAAAAGAGGGGAAAGGATAATAGAAAAGTATGGAGGAAGTTATGCACTTAAAGCTGTGAAGCTGAATGGGATGAATCGACCCATAAAATGGAGGAGGAAAGTAGGATGGATTAGAAAGCAGAATCCAAGCTTTGTTGTTGTTGTTGTTGTTGTTGTTGTTGTTGTTTACGTGAAATTATAGAATTGTAGTTTTTGAGCTGGAAAAGATAGTAGAGGCCATTGAGTCTAATCCTTCTTTTACAAGTGAAACACTTGAAAACACAAAGATTCACACAGTTAAAATATAAAGTTTCAAAAAAAGATAGGAGTCATGATTTCTGACAAGGCAACAATAAAAATAGACTGGATTAAAAGATAAACGGGGAAAACGCATCATATTTAAAGGTAACCTAGGCAATAAATTAATGTCAAAACATGCATTGAATAGCATAACATCTAAATTCTTAAAGGAAAACTATTTAGAAGAAGAAAATCAAATTATAATAGTGGGGGGAAAATATCAGTGTACCTGTACAGTGTACCTCAGAGACTGATAAATATAACAGCCACTACCCAAAACCTGAAGAAGTCAGAGACCTGAACAGAAAGTTTAGGTTTGATGGCTCTTTAGTGTTAACTAAATGGGAACAAAAAGCAGTATATACATTTTCTTCATTTTTGCATGCTGCTTTTCAAACCTCATGAACAAATACAGAAAAGAGTTAAAGATAACTTGTACGTTGTGACTCTTGGTGACTAGAAGATGAGTGATACCTTCAACAGAAATGGGGAAATTAGAAGGTGTGGGTTTAAAGGGGTCTTTGGATGGTATGTTGAGTTTGGGCTGTCTATGAGATTTCTTTACATAAAGTTCTCAGCATCTCCCACAAATACTCCCTAAGATGTGACAGATTGGAGATCATTCTTAGAAATTAGGACAAAAATAAAATGGGTGGTTGTTAATAGCTGACATTACTGAAAATAGCATGTTAATTGTAGCTATCAAAAATTAAAGCAATATTTCCTAAATTTCTAAGTAGGAGTTTCCTGAATTTTAAAGTAAGAAATTGCCATTTTTAACTTAACTCCCTCTTACTGATATGTTTGTCCTCAGAAGACTTGGAGGGGGAGACTTGTTAGAATTTATCTTGTTTGTCTGTTAAGGGGTCCCCTGAACTCGTTTTTTTTGAGTTGCCATATTTTCCAGAAACACTGGACTCGGAGCATGTAGGAGGCCCTGAATGTGTCAAGGATGAAGCTTCCTCTGAGCTGACATAATTTTTTGTTACACCCCAAGCTGGACTCCCTGTGTATCCTTAGGAGGCAAGATAGGTGCTAGCCAGTCTGTGCTAGGCTAGGGTAATGCTTGTGCAGCTGGGGTCCTTTGCAAATAAACAGACCCTCCTATCTTCGTAGTTTAGTACTTCCTAAGGGAAAAGAATGATGCCTTTGTCATTACTTTTCACATCCCTGTGGGGAGTGTTTTTCATGTCTTTTTTTTTTTGTACCTTTGATGCACCATCTCTCCTCCCATGTCACATCCCTTCCTAGTATCCTCCTTTTCCCTTTGTCCTGCTATTATAAAAATGTAAACTACTGTAATGACTGGGAACCCTTTGGGTTCCACATGCATGTTCATTTCTTTTATAATAAAGCTGGTTTTTGCATAAGTCTAGGGACGTTGTGATTACCTGTTTGACGTTTCCTCATTCTCCATCTAGGGATTCCAATCCCCTTATCTTGGATTTGTTTGGAATTTTGAGGTTATACTGTCCAGTTTTTTGATTGACAGCCAACCTAGAACTCTCTTGAATAACTCTGAGCTTTACTTTTTTCATCTGTAAGAGAAGTTTGGACTAGATGAATTATTAGAATTGAAGTCATCAGGAAGACCTGAGCTCAGATTGTGTGTTGCTGGGCAGGTAACTTAACTTTGCTTCAGTTTCCTTACCTGTAATATTAGGGGACATGGGTTCAGTGGCCTTTCAGGTCCCTTTTAACTAAAAGTCTATACTTTCTGATGTATTATCTACTTCCAAATCCTAAGTTGAGTTTACCCTGTAAAGCCTAGGGTGCTCATTGATCTTGAGGTGGCTTGTTATATATTTGGACTCTTAATGTTTAAATTTCTTTATAGGAAGCTGAAATGTACCTTCTTATCACTAATCTCCTCACCCTTAGTTTTTATTTTTTTATTTAAATAGTATTTTATTTTTTCCCCAATTATATCAAGAAAATGTTTTAGCATTCATTTTTACAAGATTTACAAGATTTTAGCATTCATTTACAAGATTCCTTATACAAAATTTTTTAGCATTCATTTTTACAAGATTCATTTGACAAATTTTTATCAGTTAGAACTAATGGAGGGGGTGTCTAGGTGGTGCAGTGGATAGAGCACCAGCCCTGGAGTCAAGAGGACCTGAGTTCAAATATGGCCTCAGACCAAACACTTGACACTTAACTGTGTGACCCTGGGCAAGTCACTTAACCCCATTGCCTAGCCAAAAAGCAAAACCAAACCAAAAAAAAGGAACTAATGGGAGGAACCACAAGAATTGAAGCAATGAAACAAAACAACAAAGGAAAAGGAGAGAAAATAATATACTTCCATCTACATTCAGACTCCATAGTTCTTCCTCTGGGTGTGGGTAGCAATTTCCATCATGAATCTTTTGGAGTTGTCTTAGATTTTTGCATTGCTGTAAAGAACCAAGTCTATCAGTCATCCTATAATGTGGCTGTTACTGTGTACAATGTTCTCCTGGTTCTGCTCATTTCATTCTGCATCAATTCATGTAAGTCTTTCCAAGTATTTTTGAAGTCTGCCTGCTCATCCTTTCTTATAGCACAATAGTATTTCATTACATTTATATATCAAAACTTGTTCAGCCGTTCTTCAGTTGATGGGCATCCTCTCAATTTCTAATTCTTTGCCGCCACAAAAAGAGCTGCTATAAATATCTTTGTACATGTGGGTCCTTTTTCCATTTTTATGGTCTCTTTGGAATACAGCCCTGGAAGTGATGTTGCTGGGTCAAAGGGTATGCACAGTTTTATAGCCCTTTGGACAGAGTTCCAAATTGCTTTCCAAAATGGTTGGATCATTTCACAACTCCACCAGCAATGCACTAGTGTTCCAATTTTCCCCACATCTTCTCCAACATTTATCATTGTCCAGTTTTGTCATGTCAGCCAATCTGATAGGTGTGATGTGGTATCTCAGAGTTGTTTTGATTTGCATTTCTCTAATCAATAGTGATTTAGAACATTTTTTTATATGAGGATTAGATGATTTCTGAAGCCCTTTCAGATAGATTCATTGACTTTAGATAGCTATTTATTTTACTTTGTAACAATTTATAGAAACTCCTATGCTTATCTAAATTCATATTCAATTCTTTTTACAGCATAATAATGTTCCATTTCATATCATATACCCCAGATTATTTAGCCACTTAATCTTTTGCAAACTACTGTATTTCCAGTTTTTTTCTGAGAGAAAAAAATCTCTATGTGAACATTTTGGCAACTTCATTTTTTAAAAAAAAGAAACTAAGGTCTAAGAAGTTAAGAAATTGGCTGGTGGTCATACAGCTGGGAAGTAGGACTAACATTTAAATTGAAACCCTCTTAACTCCATTTATGATTTAATGGAGCATATTTAAGAATTACAGAGTAAGGTTATGAGGTCAGAGGGGCACGGACATAACTAAGTATCAATGAAAGCTTTATGAGAAGATGACATTTCACTGTGCTTTTATGTTTGGTTAGGAGTCAATAGGCAGAGAGGAGAAAGAGAAAAGACACTTTCATCCATAGGGAACAGCATGAAAAGAAGTATGGTGGTAATAAAACTCAAGTCATAATATTTTGAGGGTAGTGAGTCTATTGTGACTGGAGTATAGAAAAAGTAAATAGGAATTATAGGAAATGAAGCTAGAAAACTATAGTGGCACTAGAATGTGAGCATTGAATCCCAGGCAACATAATCTGAATTTTACTCCAGAGGTGGTGATATGGAGCCACTGAAGAGTTTTGAGTAGATATGGCCTTAAACAAATTACTAAAGAATCAGAATCACAGTATGTCTGTGTTGCTAGTGGTAACTTGGGGAAGCTCCCCAACTATAGTCTATCTCAGTTCAGTACAAAATTTCTTCTTCCAAGTGCCTGACTTATGATTATCTAGTCTTCGATTGGGGAACCCATGACTTACAGATTGACAATCTGGGTGAGGAACTAATAGCTCTGAATATTAAAAGACTCATTGGAAAATTTCCTCTTTGTGGGTAGATCCTACTTGGAAAATTTATCCAGAGACATGGACAAGAATCTGGAGATAAGAAGTTGTGGTTGGTTTGTCATCTATGCTAATGAAGGGAATGTGTGGGGCAGTGAAATATCAGATACAATGAAATATGTCTATTTATAGTGCCATTCTGTAGGTACTCCTTCCACTTAAAATTTTATTTAATCTTAACATATTTGCATATTGGACCTGCTTGGTTGGAGGAGAGCATTTAAAGCCAGTTTATGCTGCAAAATCAAAACCTTTTTTTCATTTATTTTATTATTATTGTTATTTATCTATCTATTTATTTAATTATTTATTTATGTAATTAACCAGACAATTGACATGGGATTTTTTTTGCCCTTCACAGGCATTTGTGTAATTGTAAAGCTGTCTTTTTTATTTATTTATTTATTTTTTGGCAATTGGGGTTAAGTGACTTGCCCAGAATCACACAGCTACTAAGTGTCAAGTGTTTGGTCTGAGGTCGAATTTGAACTCAGGTCCTCCTGACTTCAAGGCCGGTGCGCCACCTAGCTGCTTTCTCCTTTAAAGAAATGTGATGAAATTGAAAAAGTACTGGTTCAGAGAATTTGAGTTCTAAAATTGGCTCTGTCCTGTACTATCTTTGTGACTTTGGGGCAAGCCACCTAACTTTTCTGTACTTTGGTTTCCTTATCTGTGAGGATGGTTAGATGTCCTCTTATCCTACAATTTTACAAGACCACTCATTCCAGTTTTAAGTACTTATTGTTAGTTGTTCCTTACCTCAAGCCTAAATTTTCTGCATTCTGGATATAAATTCAACTTGGTCATAATTTGTCTTTCTAGTATGTTATAGCCTCTTAAATCCTTTTATGTCCATATTTATTAAGGAAATTAGTTTGTAGTTGCTTCTTTGCTTTGTTTCTCTATATTCTAGGTGTTAAGACTATTGTTTTATAGAATGATATTTGATAAGATACCTTCTTTTCCTAATTCTTCAGTTTATGTAATATTGTAATTAGTTATTCTTTGAATATTTGGTAGAATTCACTTGTAAATGTTTTTCTTCTTGGTTCTTCACTTCTCTTCCCCCTTTTTGAGATTTCATTTATATACTTGTCCAATTACTTTTTCTAAGAATTTAAATTCTCTTTCCTAACTCATTTTTAAAAATATTAGCCATTGCCTTATGATTTGCTTTTTTTTTTTTTAATCTTCAGTAATTTTCTGATTTTATTTTTGGTTGTGGGGTGGTTTTTTTTTTAATGGATTTTCTAGGGTTTTTTTTTTCTCCTCTTATTGATCAAAGTGTTCAGAAGCTATAAATTTCCTTATAACAACTTTGGGTGCATCTCAGATGTTTTGCTTTGTTGTCTTATTCCTATCATTCCCTTTGATGAAATCCTTTGTTATTATTTCAATGATTTGTCCTTTGATCCATTAGATTTTTAGGATTAAATTACTTAGTTTCCATTTAAATATTACTCCTTTCTTCAAATGCCTTTTATGATCATAATTTTTATTGTAGTGTTAGTAAAGAATATTTAATTTTGCACTTTCCACTGAGTTTTTTTAATGCTCTGAGTTCTTGGTCAGTCTGTTTTTGTAAAGGAGCCAGGTACTGCTGAGAATTAAGGCTGTTTTTCCCCCTCAAAATTACTATAGAGATCCATTATATCAAGCTTTTCTGAAATTCTATTTGGGACTTTAACTTATTTAATCTTAAATTATTTAAATTATTTAATTAAATTATTTAATCTTAAAAATGTCTAAGATCTAAAAGGGATACCTTACGGTCCCTGAATACTTTAGGGTCCCTGAGTTTTGTTGTCCATTTCTTTCTACAATTTATTTAGCTTTTCCTTTAAGTACTTGGATTCTGTGCCATTTGATGTAGATGTAATAAATATTGTTATTCCTTTTCTGTAGTGCATTTAGACATAATATAGTTTTTCCCTTTTTAGCTCTTCTATTTTTACTTTTACATTGTCTGAGATCATGGTTGGTATACCTGCTTTTTTGAGTTTGCCTAAAACAAATTCTTCTCTATCCTCATTTTTTAATTGTGAATCTTTGTTTCAAGTCTATTTCTGGTCAAAACAAAACGTGTTAGATTGTGCTTTTTAATCCATTTTATATCCCCAGTTTTTAGCACAATGCCTGGCAACATATGCATGCTTAAATGTTTTTTGATTGATTCTTATGTTCTTTTACGTTTTATGAGTAAGTTTATTTTATGCCCAGTTTTCTTCTATCATATATTTTATATTTTTTCTCTGCTTACCTGCACTCCTCTTTATAAAAACAATAAGCAAATACTTATTAAGTGCCTGTTGTGTACCAACCACCGTATTAGATGCTGGGAATAAAAAGAATGAAACAATTCCCACAAGCCAGGAGCTTATATTTCTAATGAGAGAAACAGTAAATACTTAAATATATAAATCATAAATATAAAGTTAATCAAAATATATACATCATCATTTGAGAAGGAGAGCACTAGTAATTAGAGGAATTAGGAAAGGCTTCATACAGAATTTGGCACTTGATCTGCATCATAAAAGAAGGGAGGGAATCAGAGGAGGAAGTAGTAGGATATGCATTCTAGACATTAGGGGATGGTCAGTGGAAAGACACTGGTGGGAGATGGATTGTCATGAATGAGGAACAGAGAGAAGGCCAGTTTGGTTGTTTTGCTGAGTGTCCAGTTGGTAAATATTTATTAAATACTATGTGCCAGGCCCTATACTCTGGACTGTTCTCCAGGAGCTTACAGTTGAGGGGAGAAGATAGTATACAAATAACTAAATGTAGTCAATTGAAGGAAAACACTAATATTAAGGGGGCTGATCAGGAAAGGCTTCTTGCAGAAAGTGTTTACCTGGAATTTGAAACCAGGATTCAGAGAAGAGGAGGGAGAGAATTCGAGGCATGGAAGGCAGCTAGTGAAAATGCCCAGAATTGCAAGATGGAGTGTTCTGTTCAGCAAACAGTAAGGAGACGGTTACTGGGTTACAGAGTATGTTGGTGGCAGTTAGGTCTAAGAACACTGGAAAGGTAAGAAAGTGCCAACTTATGAAGGGGTTTACAAGCCAAACAGAAAATTTTATAATTGATCTTGGAAGTCTTTCCAGGTTTTTCTGAAGTCTGCCTGAACATCATTTCTTATGGAACAATATAGTATTCCATTACATTAACATACCACAGTTTGTTTAGCCATTCCCCAGTTGACGGGCATCCTCTCAATTTTCAATTCTTGGCCATCACAAAAAGCTGCTGTAAATATTTTTGTACATGTGGGTCCTTTTCCCATAAGCTTTTTTTCTCCCCCTCCCTCCCCAAGACAGCGTGCAGTCTGATATAAGCTATACATATATTTCTGTTAAACATTTTCACACGAGTAATGTTGTAAGGAAGAATTAGAACCAACCGGAGGAACCACAAGAAAGAGAAAACAAAACAAAACAGAAGAAAAAAAAACAGCAAATAGTATGCTTCGATCTGCATTCATACTCCATAGTTCTTTCTTTTGATGTGGATGGCATTTTCCATCATGAGATCTTTGGAGATCCTTGCTTTGCTGAGAAGGGCTAAGTCTATCAACATTAGTCATTGCACAACGTGGCTGTTAATGTGTACAATATTCTCCTGGTTCTACTCCCTTCACTCAGCGTTAGTCTATGCAAGTCTTTCCAGGTTTTTCTGAAGTCTGCCTGCTCATCATTTCTTATAGCACAATAGTATTACATTACATTCATATACCACAACTTGTTCAGCCATTCTCCAGTTGATAGCCTCTCAATTTCCAATTCTTTGTCACCACAATAAGAGCTGCTATAAATATTTCTGTACATGTAGGTCTTTTTCCGATTTGTATGATCTCTTTGGGATATAGCCCTAGAAGTAGTTATTGCTGGGTCAAAGGGTATGTACAATGTTATAGCCCTTTGGGCATAGTTCCAAATTGCTCTCCAGAATGGTTGGATCATTTCACAACTTCACCAACAATGCATTAGTGTTCCAATTTTCCTACATCTTCTCCAACATTTATCATTGTCCTGTTTGGTCAATACCATGACTTCTTTAGCCATTCACCAGTTGATGGCTCTCCCCTCACTTTCCAGTTCTTTGCTACCAGAAAAAGAGCTGATATAAACATTCTTGTGTACATATGACTCTTTTTCTTTCTTTGATCTCTTTAGGGCAGGGATGGGGAACCTGTGGCCTTGGAGTCTCAGTTTTACGGAACAAATCCTTTTATTAAGATTTGTTCTGTAAAGTTTGGTTTCAGTCAAAGAGGGCTTCACTTGAGGGCTTCACTTGAGGACTTAGAGGACCACATATAGCCTGAAGGCTGCAGGTTCCCCACACCTGCTTTAGAGTATTGCTGGGTCAAAAAGGCATTCATAGTTTAATAATTTATGGGCATAGTACTAAATTGCTTTCCAGAATGGTTGGACAACTCCACAGCACCCTTGACACAGTGCATTAGTGTACCTGTTTTCTCACATCCCCTTCAGCATTTGTCATTTTCCTTTTCTGTCATGTTAGCCAGTTTGATGGGTGTGAGGTGGTTTAGAGTATTTTTTTTTATATGACTATTGGTACCTTTGACTTCTTCCTTTGAAAACTGCCCATTCGTGTCTTTTCACCATTTATCAATTGAGGAATGTCTTTTTATGTTTGAAAATCTGACTCCATTCCCCATACATTTTAGAAATGAGACTTTTATCAGAGAAACTTGCTGTAAACATTTTTTTCTCGCTGTTTTCTGATATTCTTCTAATTTTTAGCTGCATCATTTTTGTTTGTACAAAAGTTTTACATAATCAAAATGATTCCTTTGAAATGCCATCTCTTCTTTGGTCATGAACTCTTCCCTCATCCATAAATCTGACAGGTAATTCTTCTCTACTCCACTAATTTGCTTGTATCACCCTTTCTGGCTATATCATGTAACCATTTTGAACTTAACTTAGTACATAGTATCTTAGTATATAGTGTGAGATGTTGGTCTTTGCTTAGTTTCTGCCCGACAGTTTTTGTCAGATAGTGAGTTTTTGCCCCAGTAGCTGGGATCTTTGGCTTTATGAAACACTAGGTCATTATGCCCATTTGCATCTATAGATTGTATACCTAATCTGTTCTACTGATCAACCTCTATTTCTTATCCAGTACCAAATTGTTTTTTGATAATTATAGGTTGTGATCTGGTATGGTAGGCTGTTTTCCTATTAATTTTTTTCCCCCATTCCCTTGATAATCTTTGACTTTTTTTCCCTCCAGATAAATTTTGTTATTGTTTTTCATAGCTCTTTAAAATAATCTTTCCAAGGGCAGCTAGGTGGCATAGTGGATAAAGCACTGGCCCTGGAGTCAGGAGGACCTGAGTTCAAGTCTGGCCTCAGATACTTGACACTTACTAGCGGTGTAACCCAGAGCAAGTCACTTAACCCCAATTGCCTCACCAAACAAACAAAAAAATTAATTATTAATTGGGGCAGCTAGGTGGCGCAGTGGATAGAGCTCTGGCCCTGAAGTCAGGAGGACCTGAGTTCAAATGTGGCCTCAGACCAAACACTTGGCACTTAATAGCTGTGTTACCCTGGGCAAGTCACTTAACCTCAATTGCCTAAAAAATAAATAAATAAATGAAATGAAGTGAAATAATCTTTCTATAGTTTGATTGGTATGGCAATAAAGTAAAAAGTATAAATAAAATAAAATTTTATAATATTTTAATACAAAAATCAGTTAATTTAATTTTCAAAAATTTTAAATTTTATTTAATATTATTTTAATAATTTTATATGTTTAATAAATATATAAACAATATAGCAAGTAAATTGATTTAGGTAGTATCATTTTTTGTCAAATTGGCTCATTCTACATATGAACAATTAATATTTCTCAGTTGTTTATATCTGTCTCTATTTGTGTGAAGAGTGTTTTGTAATTGTATTCTTTTCTCCTGTATGTTTTCTTAGAAAGTACACTCTCAATATTTTATACGGTCTGTATTTTAAATGGAATTTCTCATTCTATCTTTTTCAGCCTGTTTTTTGTTGTATGGAAATGTTAATGATTTGTGTGGGTTTATTTTATATCCTGTAACTTGCCAAAGTTATTAATTATTTCACTTAGTTTTTTAATTGACTCTTTAGGAATTTTTAAGGAAACTATCATACAAAAAATGATAGTTTTGTTCCCTGTCTATTCTTATTCCTTCCATTTTTTTTTTATTGTTATAGCTAGTATTTCTAGTACAATATTTAATAATAATAGTGATAATGGACATCTTTGTTCGGCCTCAATTTAGCCTATCTAGACTGTTAGGTTATTCCCCATTAGAGATAATGCTTGCTCTTGTGTTTATATAGTAACTACTTAGAATTTTAAGGAAAGCTTTATTTTATTCCTGTGCTTTCTAGTGGTGGTGTTTTTTTAAGGGGAATGGGTGTTGTATTTTGTCGATTTTTTTCTACATTTATTTTTGTTATTAATGTGGTGAGGTATACTTACAGTTTTCCTAATATTGAACCAGCCTTGCTTTCCTAGAACAAATCCAGTCTGGTCATAATGTTATCATTTTTGTGATATATTTTGGTAATTTCCTTGCTAGCCTTTAAGAAATATTTTTGCATTAATATTTATTAGGTATCCCCATTTGGGTATCAAGATCAGTAGGATTCCTTTACCATTTTTTCCCCCAGACCATTTATGTATTATTGGTCATAATCTTTTAAATGTTTGGTAGAATTCACTTGCAAATCAGTTCTGGAGTTTTTTCCTTAGGGAGTTTATGTCTTATTAAATTTCTTTTTTTAAAAAATAGTTCTTTAAATAGTTTCTTTGCAGTTCTGTTAATCTAGGCAATATATATTTTTGTAAATATTTGTCTATTTCACTTACATGTCAGTTTTATTGATATATTATTGGGCATAATAGTTCGTAATAATGTTATTTTATTTCCTTCAGAAACCTAATTCCTAATTTTATTAGTTCTCTTTTTTTTTTTAAAATTTATTAATTTTGTTAATCTCATTTGATTTTTCAGGACTTCTATTTTGATGTTTAATTGGGAATTTTTAATTTGTTGGTTTTCCAAGTTTTTTAGTTACATTCCCAATTCCTTAATCTGCTCTTTCTCTTTTATTGATGTAGGTGTTTAGAGATAGAAATTTTCCCCTAAGTACTGCTTTGGCTGTTTTCCACAAATTTTGGTACACTGTCGCATTTTTGTCATTATGTTTAATGAAATTGATGTTTCTGGGATTTGTTCTTTGACCCACCCATTCTTTGGGATTAAATTATTTAGTTTCCAAGTAATTTTTCATATATGTTTCAAAAGCCCTTAATTGAATGTGATTTTCATTTCATTATAGTCAGAAAAAAAGATGCCTTTAATATTTCTGCTTTTCTGCATGTGTTTGTTAGGTTTTTATGCCCCAGTGCATGCTCAATTTTTTGTGAAGTTTCCGTGCACAACTAAGAAATAGGTATGCTCCTTTCTTTTTCCATTTATTGTTTTCCAGAGGCTTATCATTTCTAAGTTTTCTAAAATTCTATTCATTTCCTTAACTTCTTTGTTGTTTATTTTATAAATCTAAATCTAAGCTTAGGTAAATTTAGGTCTATCCCCCCACCTCTTTATTATCTTTATTATTTATTGTTGTTGCTCTTCATTGCTTTTAGGTAGTCCAGTGATTCATAAATTGTCGCTCCTCTATTTTCCAGGTCAGGTTTTTTAAAAAAAATCTGAGATATTTCTCTTATAAACTCATTTAAGTTTTCTTTTAAGAATTTAGATGCAATGCCATTTGGTACATATATGTTCAGTATTATTATTAATTCATTATGCTTGGTACCTTGTAGCAAAATGGAGTTTCTCTGTTTATTTTAATGAGGCTCATTTTTGCTTTGTCTGAGATCATGATTGCCACCTGTGCTTTTTTTATTTCAGCTGAAGCATAATAGATTCCATTCCAGTCTCTTAATTTTACTCTGTGTACTTTTCTCTTTCCGATGTATTTTTTAAACAATATTGTTGGATTCTAGTTTCTAATTCATTTTGAAATCTTCCATTTAATTGGATGAGTTTATCATTCTCATTCACATTTATTGCTAGCTATGTATTTCCCTCCATCTTGCTCTTTTATGTTGTTTTCTTTATTTTTTATGCTGTTCTGCCTTTAAGAATCTGTTTTGATTCTGACCACAGACTCCTTTAAATCACTCTTTCTAACCCCTACCTTCTTTCTAGTTGGATAAGGTGAATTTCTGTACCAGATTTCGTGTGTGTATGTGTATTCTTCCTATCTTTAACTGTTTCAGGTAAGACCAAAATTGTGTACCTTTTGCATCCCATTTCTATGAAATAATTTTCCCCATTCTTCCTCTCCATTTACCCCTCTCCCAGTGCATTCTTCTTTCTTACTCTTCCATTGTTTTTAGATCATCCAAATATAATCATGCCCTGGCCCTCTGTTTAATTAGAGTTTCTCTAAGACCCCTAGTGGTTTAGAGGTTATATGTATTATCTCCTTGTATCAGAATATTAACAGTTTAACCTTGCTTAGTCTTTTATGATTCCTCATTCACGTTTACATATTTATGTTTCACTTGAGTCCTGTGTTTTAGTGACAGTTTTTCTTTTCAATTCTGGCCTTTTTATCATGAATGCTTGAAAGTCCTCTATTTTACCAAATATCCATTTTTCTCCCTCTGTAGGATTCTAGTTAGTTTTTCTAGGTCAGTTATTCTTGGTTCTAATGCTAGATCCTTGGCCTTCAAGAATATATTCCAAGCCTTTTATTCCTTTAAGGTGGTAGCTGCTAAATCTTATGTGATTCTGGCTGTGGCTGTGTGGTAATTGAATTATTTTTTTCTGACTACCTTAAGCATTTTCTCCTTGACTAGGGAGCTCTGGATTTTGGCTATAATGATAAAATAGTGGATTCTCCCAGTTTCTACTTTGTCCTCTGGTTCTAGGGATATCTGGGCAGCTTTCCTATATGATTTCTTGAAATATGATGTGTAGGCTCTTTTATTGTTGTTGCTCTTCATTGCTTTTAGGTAGTCCAGTGATTCATAAATTGTCACTCCTCTGTTTTCCAGGTCAGTTTTTTTTTTTTAATCTGAGATATTTCACATATTCTTAATTTCTTCATTCGTTTAAAGTTTTTGTCTTTTTGAAAATTATTTCTTGATATCTTACCCCAGTCATTATCATCCATTTGGCCAGTTCTAATTTTTAAAGAGTCATTTTCTTCAGTAAGCTTTTGTACCTCTTTTACCTAAATATTAACTCTCTTCATAAATTTCTTGCATAGATCTCATATTTTCCAAGTTTTTCTTGTACCCCTCAAATTTGGTTCTGAAAAAAATTATCCCCCTCTTTTAACTCTTCTGGGAATTCTTACAGGCATTTTTCTTTGAGGCTGTACTTGTAGATGTTTTCAAGTAATCATCTTCTCTGTTTCTTGAGCATCCTTTTCACTCTAGTAGCTCTTTATGCTTGACAAATTTTTTGTTTGCGTATTCTTTTAGCCTGCTTGTTGACCTTAGACTTTATTTTAGCTATGGGCTGTGCTCCCCTCTAGGGGGAGGGGCAGGTACCTGGCTTGAGCTTCTGTCTTTTTATATCCTTTTGCTTTCATAGCTCAGTCTGGGGCCCTGGAAGTTTCTGGTGCTTCCAGAGTGAAGTAATCTGAGGACAGGTGTGTTCACTGCCCTTGTAGTCTGAGATCTACAGACCTGACCCAGGTTTGGATCTATTGGCTTATGTGTAGTTGAGTTTCAATAGACTGCTGTTGGACTTAGTCACTGGTAGCTTGCTGAGAGGTTTTTCAGGTTTAGAGGAACTGAAACTAGCTCCTCATCGGTCTAAGTCTTCTGGGCTGGTTATTCCACTCCAAGCATATTATGTGTGGGGCTAAAGGTTACAACTGTGTCAGTGTTCTGCTTAAAAATTAGAAAATATAAGAGACAAAATTGATAAAATTTGGAACACAATTATAGATGTGAATAAAACTGAGAGCTAGTTGCTTTTTTAAAAATACTAAAATTGCCACACATGTGATTTTTTTAAAAGAGAGGAAAAACAAATTACTAGCATGAAGTTGAATAAGATAAACGCATGTAGAATGGAAAGGAAATAAATACAATAGCAAAACTACTATTTAACCATTAAATATTGGGGGGAGGAGCCTATGAATTTAAAGAAATGATCTATAAATATAGGGGATTCTACAAAGTCTATACCAACACTCTGGGGACACCCTGTATAATTCCAAATTAAGATGAGAAATTGAGATCTTAATTCAATATTAGAGAAATTGATCAAGCCATTAACAAACTACCAAAGAACCCCTAGATCAAATAGATTTACAAGTAAATTGAATCAAATATTCAAAGAGCAATTAGTACCTATACTACAAAAAATTTTCCTTGTAACTTCTTTCCTTATCCTGGTGGCATTAGTTGTGTTCAACCAAAATTATCATTTTTTTATTTTTTATAATTGTTAAGAATTTGTTCTTTACACATAGCTATGAGAGACCTGTGGTCTTCTACTCTCCTCTGCCCCCTCTCCTCCATAAACTTTCCTGTCACATATATCCATTTTTAATGAATTTTGGACTGTGATATGTTTCCTAAGCCTGATTTGTCAAACTGCTTTCCAGTTTTCCTAGGCATTCTTTTCAAATAGGAAATTCCTAGGTAATTTATGCTTCCAGATTTATTAAACATTTGGTCATTGAGTTGAATTGTTTCTGATGAGTTCAGTGGTTCTTAAATTCTCTTCTTAACCTCCTTTCCAAGTCATTTGTTTTGTATAGTAACTATCTTTAATTTTTTTTTTCAACCTTTTGATTTGGTTCCTTTCTTTCCTGAAATCACTGAGTTACATTTGCTGTATTCTATTTTCCAGTGAATCTTTGGGTAAGTTTCCTGTCTTAGTCTAAACTGAATATTCTCCTTCCAATTTTTTTTCCTCTAGAGCTGTTGTTTCATATTTTTTTCTTCTTGTTTGATTTCATATGGGTACTTTTGTAATTCTTATTGTCAGGCCATTGTTTTCTCTGAGGCTCTATATGGACTTACACAGTTACTTTTGGGGGGTTTACCTCTTGGGGGTCTCTTGAAGCATAATAATTCTTGAATGTTTTGTGTTTTCTTTTTAAACTATCTCTAGCCTCAGTCTCTCATTTGGGACTTGGTTGCTGAAGCATCCAGGCTCTACACACCTTCCATCCTAATGTACGGGGTACCCTATTTGGTTCTGACTTCAATCTCCTAAAATCCTGAATTCATCTGCCTTATTGTTAGGCTTCAGTCCCTGCTCCCCTTTCACCCACAGTCCACAGTGCTATAGTCTTCAGAGTCTGGGGCTTCTGCTCTCCTCCTTCACCTCACCTTCTTGCAACCCCTTAACCTCTCCTCATGTCCTAGTCGGAGCTCTGTGGACTTCTGAGTTCCCTGGAGCTTCCGCATCAGAATTCTGAGCTTTTTCTCCACTAGGTGCTACCACCTCTTCTCTTGCACTGCAGGCCTTGTGGTACCCCTGAAATATTTATGGTGTGAATACTTGCAAGCTTCCATTGTGTTTACTTTTCTGTTCATCCTGACTTCACTGCTGCCAATGGGCACTCGTGTTCTTTGTATATAGACCTAGACTGGTTGAGGTCACTTTTCTTTCTTTTTACCATAATTTGATCTAATGCCGTTTTATTCTAAAATCCTTTTTCTAATAAAGGAAAAAATTTTAAAAATTGATTTTTGACATAATATATTTCCCAGTGTTCTCTCCTACATTGCCTTTAAAAAATTCAAATATAGCACTTGTGACAGAACAGGTAATATACTCTTTGCTTATATTTATCATTTCTTAATTGATAGTGTATGATCTGGAATCAGTATATTTGATGTAAATTCTGTAATGTAATTCTTATCTTTATTTTGCATCATCATCATTTATATAAAATTTTCTCATTCTTCTTCATTGATTCTGTATCATTTCATACAAGGCTTTCCATACTTCTAATTCATTTTTATTCTTTCAGTTATTTGTATTCATTGTTTCCTAGAGCACAAAAATATTCCATTGCATTTATATATTGCAATTTGTTCAATCGTTTCCTATTTGATGGACACATTTCCTATTTGAGGGACGCATTTTGTCTGTTCAGAGATGGTATGAATATTTTGATATTTGTGAGACACTTCTTCCTTTGACCAACCTCCTTGCCATATGAGCCCTTATAATTGTATTGCTGAGTTCACCCTCACGTTACCTACCCACTTAAAATCTAAATTTCTTGAATCTATTTTGTTATTTTTGCTTTTTTAATCTATATAAGTGTACAAATAGAATCATTTTTTTCCCACTCTACCCACACAAAAACTCAAACCATCCCATCTTTTAGTTTTAATTACATACACCTCTGCTGCCCCTTTCCAAGACACATTATTTTAATTCATCCTATTCCCTATCCCTTTCCTCTTTTAGTATACTCTAGAATCTGATATTTCATTTATGGGAACATTATTCTAAAAAAGAATCCATAAGCTTCACCAGACTGCCAAATGGGTCCATGAAACAAAAAGAATTTAAGAATCTCTGCCTCTAATTGATCACTTTTCCAGTTTATCTTTCCAACTGCTGTTCTCAGATCTTCATAATGTACTGTTTTGGTAATGTCATCTCTATTAAAAGATCCTCCTTGGCTTCCCAGATTAAGTATAAATTAATTCATTATCTTGACATTTGAGATCCTTCATAGCCTACCTCAAACCTATATTTTTAACCTTCACACTATTCCCTTCTTGTATTCTGTTATAGCCAAATTGGACCGCTCAATTTTTACCATTGTTATTTTACCTTTCCCAGCTGTCTTATTCATAACTATCTCCCTTGCCTGGCTCTGCTTTTTTATGTTTCTCTAGCTTTCTTCTGTCAAGGCCCACCTCATTCTTTCCAATAAGCCTTTCCTCTGACTCCTTATTCTCCATTGCACCTATCATATTTTTCCTTATCTCATAGTTCCTTGTCTGTTATTTTCTCCTGCTATATTATATTGAAATCTTCTTGAGAAATTGAGTCTGATTTCTCTCTACTGTCTTTTATCCTTAGCTCTAAGCAAAATGCCTTCTATGTAGTTTCTCTTAGTAAATGTTTATTGAATCGAGTGTAACAGTAATAATGATGAAAATTATCTTCATCATCCAACAGCTGCAGGACCCCAACCTAACACAGTTCCACTTTTCAAAAATTTCCCTTGCTGTTATTGTGAGATATAAAGTACTAGAGCTTTAAGGGACCTTACAGATCTGCTGATCTAACCCCTTTGTTCTATAAATGGAATTAAGGCCCAGAGAACATCATATGTTACATTAGCCATTCAGTCTAGTAATTGCAGATGTTATTTTATTACTTCGTCAAGATGAGCATGGACTAGCCAAAGTGTCTTTCATTTGTGTAGTATTGTCTAGTTTTCTCCCCAACTAGGATGATTATCAAACTATTACTCTATACTTTGGCAGAAAATTAGGCTTTTCTTGTTTGGTTTTAGATATGACCCTTTCACATCAAAACAACCATCTCTGTAATCTTCTAAATCCATGCCTTTTGGCAATTGTTTGGTGGTATAGGCGAGGGATTAAACCCTGGTCTTGAGTTTGATTCTTGCCTCAGACAGTTACTAGCTGTGTGATCCAGGGCAAGTCATTTAACCTTTCTGAGCTTTATAGTTCCCTCATCCGTAAAGTGAGGGAGTAGAAAAGTTAATGGCTTCTGAGGGAATTTCTAGCACTAGATATTTGATCCTTCTTGATCTGGTCTCTCTCTTCCTTTATTCCTTTCTGGCTTAGAGAAATCTGTTGGTGGTGGCTGTTGATTATGCATAAGCTTTTTTCTTAACTGATTTACTTTTATCAAAATCTTTTTTTTTTTTTTTGGCTGTTTTTTCAGTGAAGCAATTGGGGTTAAGTGACTTGCCTAGGGTCACACAGCTAGTAAGTGTCAAGTGTCTGAGGTAGGATTTGAACTTAGGTCCTCCTGACTCCAAGGCCAGAGCTCTATCCACTGTGCCACCTAGCTGCCCCTTTAACTGATTTACTTTTGAGTACATTGGATGGTCACTGTAGCCCCATTAACTTGAATCTTACCACCTTTTTGAATACTCCACTCTATTTTTAAAAAAAAATATGTTAACATAACTTTTTCACTTCTTACCTTGTCAAAGTCACTTTCATGAGACTTCAGTGGAACTTTAGAGGTGAAGTCTTATGAAGAGGTTAGCTGTATAACATACTCTTTTCAGGAGCACATGTAGGTATAGCTATAGTTACAACTATGGTGAATTGGTACAGTTTCAGCTAATATTTGTCTTGATTCTCTTGCTTATCCCTCTTACTGAGTATGAACCAGAAGATGAATATCTAAATCTGAGAACTTGAGGTTATTTAAGGAAAATTGATCTGTAATCCAGGAAGTCTCTCAGCTTGCAAATTTCTGTAGAATCTAATTAAATTGTTGGTTTATAATGCTATTGGACTTAGAGAGAGTTTCGAAGCTCTTGTTACCTTTTTAAGAAGTGGCATCACACTGCGTTGCTTCTGTGATTGACTTGGAGCCAATTGGATTTCATCCAGGAGTACATTTCACACAGAAAAATGGGAGAGCTGGTTATAAGGCTTATTGTTTCCATAGAAATGAAATCTACATCTGGATATCAGCTGTAGATTGGTGTCAGTGAATTCCATGGTACTTAAACAACTCTAGTATGTTCTCAGGATGCTGTAGTGTTTGTTGATGATAATTTGTTTTACAAACCAGACCAGTGCAGGTCTGATGGATTTTTAAATAGTTTTGGAATTTACTTTTTTGGATCTTTTTAGTCTCTTTCCTAATTAAGAGAAATTGGAAAAATAGCCAAATTGCTAATAGTGGAAATTAAGATGTATGAATTTTTAAGAAAATACTTATTATATTTATACTTGGTGAGTACTACTGAATAAAAGTGACCCTAATTCTGCATGAAAATCCTGAAGACAATTGACTTCTGTAAATGAGAATTTAGGAAAAGAAAACTTGGGGCATCTAATGACTTTTTTTTTTTTTTTGGCTAGGCAATGGGGTTAAGTGACTTGCCCAGAGTCACACAGCTAGTAAGTGTTATGTGTCTGAGGCCTTATATGAACTCAGGTCCTCCTGAATCCAGTGCCGGTGCTCTATCCACTGCACCACCTAGCTGCCCCCAATGACCTATTTTCCAATTATCACATTGCTCAACTCCATTGCTCTAAGTCATAGGGTAGTGGAATAAAGAAGAGAAGTTAGAGAGGCTTGGCATGGTTTCTATTGTAAAAGAGTTTACTGAATTACCTAATAAAAATCTAAGATGTAAAAGACTATATTGCAGGTAATTTTTCTATAGCAATTTCTTTTTGTTCCTTTTTTATTACTTAATATCTTTAAAGTATCTTGTTTATAAAGATACTTTAAATTTTGAGTTTCAAATTCTTTCACTCCCTCTGTCCCCTCCCTCAGTCACCAAAAAGGGCAAGCAATATGATACCTATTTGTGCATGTGAAATCAGGCAGAACATATTTCCACATTACCCATGTTACAAGAAAAATAAAGTGAGAAAATTATAGTGTAATTTATGCTCAGAGTTCATTATTTCTTTTTCTGGAGGTGGATAGCAGTTTTCATTATGAGGTTGTCCAAATTGTCTTGGATCACTGTATTAATCAGAGTAGCTAAGTTTTTCATAGTCACCATCAGAATGTTGCTATTACTGTGTACAATGATGATCTGGTTTTGCTCACTTCACTTTGCTTCAGATCATACAGGTCTTCCCAGGTTTTTCTGAAACCATCTTAATCATTTCTCATAACACAGTAGTGTTCCATCACAATCGTATACTATAACATGTTCACCCATTCCCCAATTGATGGGCATCCCCTCAATTTCCAATTCTTTGCCACCACAAAAAGAACTACTATAAATATCTTTGTATCAATAGGTCATTTTCCTTTTTCTTTGATCTTTTTGGGATATAGACGTAGTGGTATTTTACTGGGTCAAAGTGTATGCACAGTTTCGTAGCCTTTGGGGCGTAGTTCCAAATTGTTCTCCATTATGGTTGCAGCAATTTACAACTCCACTAACAGTTCATTAATATACTTATTTTCCCACATCCCTGCCAGTATTTGTCATTTCTGATAAGTACGAAGTGGTACCTCAGACTTCTTTTAATTTGCATGTCTCTAATCAAGTGATTTAGAGCATTTTTTAATGACTATAGATAGCTTTGATTTCTAATTGTGAAAATTGCCTGTTCATTTTCCTTGACCATTTACTAATTGGGAGATGACTCTTATTTTGATGAATCTGACTTCATTCTGTACATATTTGAGAAGTGAGGCCTTTATCAGAGAAACTTGAAGTAAAAATTTTGGTTATTACTCCATTGTCTATGGTACCTTTTAGCAAAATGTAGTTCTCTTGTTTATCTCTTTTAATTAGGTTTGTGTTTGCTTTTGCTTTGTCTAAGGTCATGATTACCACTCCTGCCTTTTTTTTACTTCAGCTGAAGCATAATAGATTCTACTCCAGCCCTTTATTTAAAATTCTGTGTTTTTCTGTTTCAAGTGTGTCTCTTGTGAACAGCATATTTTTGGATTCTGGTTTCTAATTCATTCTGCTACCAACTTACATTTTTGTTTTAAAATTTTTGTTTATTTCATTAGATATTTCACAATTATTTGTAAAAATATTAAATATTTTTAAAAGTTTTGAGTTTCAATTTCTTTCCCTTCCTTCTGGCCATCCACCTGCCTTGAGAAGGCAAGCAATTTGATATCAATTCTACATGTGAAATTAATGTAAAACATTTTCATATTAATCGTGTTGCAAAATAAAATAAAATAAAAATAAAGTTTGGAAATTATGCCTCAGTCTGCATTCAGAGTTCATCAGTTCTTTCTCTGGAGAGGGATAACACTTTTCATCATGGATCAGTTGGAATTGTCTTAGATCATTTTCTTGATCAGAGTCTGCTTCCACAACTAAATGGAAGGGGTTAGGTTAGATGATCTTTGAGGACTCTTCTGCCTCTAAATCTAAGGAGGAGGATAGGACTGACTGGAAATATGATTTCTTTAAACCAAATGAGCTTTTATTAAGTACCTACTGTGGGCCAGGCACTATATGAGGAACTTGCAGATTGAAACTCAAAAGACAGATTCCAGTTACTGACACTAAGCAATTTATATTCTTTTGGGGGGACAGAGATGGACTGGGTAACATTCAAGAGTAGACAAAATAAATCCAAAGACTCGTTCTTGTAAGTACACACACACTTGTCTATATGCACAATTGGGGGAATCAGGAAATTCCTCTTGAAGGATATAGCACTTTAGCTGATCTTGAAAAGATCTAGTGCATTTCAGGAGTATGGGACAACCTATGCAAAGACATCTTAGGAGGAGTGATGGCATGTTGTGAATGGGAACAGTGAATCCGTCTGGTTGCTGCATGAAGTATGGAAGGGAAAATAAGTAAGTAGCCTAGAAAGATAGGTGGGAGCCAGTATCAAAAAGCTAAACATGAAATTTGTATTTTATTCTAAAGACAATGAACCACTACTTTTTGAGCATGTGAGTGACATGGCTAAACTTAGATTTCATTGTAACACTGATTGGACAGCTCTGAAGTTTGGGCATGGCAGAGACTAGAAGGTCAGTTAAGAGGCTATTGCGTTAGTTTAGGCTAATGAAGATCTTTTGTGTAGGAAAAAAGGGACAGTTGTGAAATGTGGGACTGGAACTTTGGAGAAAGATGAGGACTGGATATGTAGATTTGAGGAGTTGTCTATATCAGAGATGCTGATTTTGTCCCTTTGTAAGGTCACTAGAGATGCTCAGTAAGAACAAAGCTGCTCTAGGTAGTCAAGGAGAGAGCATAAAAAACAAGACAAGGGATTGTACCTTAACTATGACAAATCTGTTTAAGTATTACTACAACTTTACAAAATGTTAGGTACATTTATATTTGTGTAACTTTAAAACATTCCAAAGCCAAATTAAAGCCAATTTTAAAAATATTTTGATAATATTTGTAAAGTAATTTACAAACCTTAAAGTGCTTTATTTATATACATGTTAGCTACTTAGAATTATCCATGCCACTATCCATCATTGTTGCAAGTAAGTGGAATAAACACTTTAAGACAGTAGTTCTTAACTTTTTTGTGTGTCACAGACTGCTTTGACAGCCTGTGGACCTCTCAGAATAATGTTTGGAGAGGGGGTGTGTGTGTGTGTGTGTGTGTGTGTGTGTGTTATATGATAAGAAAGGAAAGCAATTATATTGGAATGTTTATCAAAATAATTAGGCTGTGGAGCACAGCTTAAGAACCCCTGCTTTAGCACACGAGTAATTGACAGGCTTTATCTCATTTAGCTTGATTTTGATTAGTATTGTTTCCTTCTTTGTCTTAAAAGAAAATTTTATAGTCTTTAAATTAGAAGGGACATTATAAGTGATGTGCTCCAAACTCCCACTTACTTTTTTTCTAATTGTTATGAATACTTTTTGTGTTTACCTTTATTTCTGAATATCTCCTTTGCCCATCCCCTAACTCATCTAGTGATTCCTTGTAACAAACTCTTATGAAGGGGGAAAAAAAGCAGTTTAGGAAAACCAAAACATCAGACATGATTGACAGTATATGCACTCCATAGCCCCAGCCCCCTACCTTTACAAAGAAGTGAGGGTAATACATTTTTATTCACTTTTCCAGGATCAGCCTACATAATGATTCTTACAATATTGACTCTTTTTTTTTTTAATTACAATTACATTGATATGACTATATTTTGTTTTTCTGGTTCTTTTTCCTTCACTTTACATCATTTAATATATGTTCTACCTCACCTCTCTGAAGTCTTTATAGTGCCTTACATCATAGCAATATTCCTTCACCGTCCTATACCACAATTTGTTAGGCATTCCCCAGTTTAATGGCGGCTACTTTGTCCCCAGTTCTTTACTACCTTAGAGAGATCTGTGAATATTTTGTTGTATATGAATTTCTCTTTCAATACCCCCGGTTGTATTTCTAGCAGGGGACTATTTGAGTCAATGGATGTAAATATTTTGTTAACTTTTTTTTAAAGCATAATTTGAAAATACTTTGTTAAATTGCTTGTACCCATTTTTGGCCTTGCCAGCAGTGTGAGCAGTGTATGCATTGCTTTGCCTATCTTTCTACTAACATTGCAACATTGATTATTCCTGATTTTTGTTTTCTGTTACAAGGTAAAAGTCTCCGAATTTCAGGGCAGCTAAGTGGCTTAGTGGATAGAGCACCGGCCCTGAAGTCAGGAGGACCTGAGTTCAAATGTGGCCTCAGACCAAACACTTGACACTTAAGTAGCTGTGTGACCCTGGGCAAGTCTCTTAACCCCAATTGCCTTAAAAAGAAAAGTCTCAGAATTTTGATAAACATTTCTATTATATGTGCTGTGGAATAATCTTACATTTGGTTGTTAATAGTGTGCAATTCTTTGTAGGCTGTTTATAGGGTTTGACCACTTACTCCCTCCACCTAAATGAAAAAATCCCTTCCTTTTATATTCCTAAATAGAGGTCCAATCTCTCTATTTCAATCCTTCCAGCACTGGAGAGAGTTCACTATCTTACACAAGAAAACTTCTCCAGTATTCGTTAGTTCTAGTTATAGAAAGAATAGATCTTACTACTCCATTTCTATGTGATCAGATAACAGGAATGTTTGAAGGCTGATGTCACGTCCTTCTCTTCTTTCTCTGCCTCCCAAATCTTATCATTTGAGTAAACACATCAGCCATTTCTTATGCAGTGATCTCTAGATGCCTTATAGATGGACTTTAAGTTGTCAGTATCTTTTTTAAAGTGTTACCCACAATTGGACGCAATACTGCAGATATAGTGTGATTGGTATGGAATATAGTGAGATTATTATTCCTTCCTGTGGTCTGGAAATTCTATTTCTTAGCCTGATTCTTAGCTTATTTAGAAGTTGCTTTTTTATATCACTGCTCAATAAGCCTGTGATTAATCCCTCAAATTTATTTCACAAACATGAGGTCTTCTTTGTTATGTATTTAAACAGTAGCAGCAGCAACTGTAAACAATTGTCTCCTTGCTTTTTTACTATCACTTTTAGCTTTGTTATCTTCTTATTTCATAAATATCTTCTAGTCTTTTTCCAAGTTATTGATAAAAAAAGAAAATTGAACTGCTTAGGGACAAGAAAAGGGCTCTTGTAGCTTGCTAACAGACCCCTGCCCTGACTTGGAGCTGTTGATAAGTTTTGAGTACATTTGTTCAATCAGCTGATACTTTTTGTTTTATTCCTGCATACTTGTTCTTATTAGAATATTTCCCAAAGATATAAGACTTTTACCTTTAAAACCCTTAAATACATACTCTTGGGCCAGAGAGTCCCAGATTGTCTTTTTGGAATAATTTGAGGGTTAAGAGTTATACAGTATCTGACGAATTTTTGAATTTTTTCTCACCTCCATTGAGAAGGGTAGAAGGTGTTTATAAATTGTTATTGCATATTTTTAGTCAAAGTTAAGTACTTTGATCAACTCTGTGGAGAGTCCCTTGTAAAAAGCCAAGTAAGTGTCTACTATTTATAGAAAGCAACTAAACTACCTATATTTGTGATACCTTTTCTAAAGGATAGAGAAATACCAAGAATTATGAAACTTGGTGTATAAAATACCCATTCTACTTGCATTTAATAGTGTTATTTCTTAGTATCCTATATAGTATCCTGTATTTTGCATGGAGTAAAAGAAAGTGTCAGGTACCTGAAATGATACTATGTATTTACTGGTATGACTTAGAATAAGGTTAGCATGTTGTACTTTTTTTGAATTCGTAAGACGTGTTGAAATCACTTGTTATACAGAAAACATTTTTAGGTAATTTATCAAATTTAAAGTGTAGAGAGTCAAGGGAAACTTTCTTGTAGGCTTAGCCATTTAAAGAATGTTCTGTACAAATTTAGGACAGATATTTTTTGGTTTATCAGTGAAGACGGATAGTAAAAGTCAAACATGTATTTGAAATTCATAAGATTTTAATAAGTATTACTGAAGCTCATAAGAGCTTAAAAACAAATCTTTTCACAACTTACCTATTTAAAAGAGTCACATAACATTCTTATGAGATTTTAGCTTATGTCTTTCAGTGCTGTAAATCGAATACCTGTATATGTACAATATAACTTAGATTATAAAGAAACTTTTGGAATATTATGAGTGGACCTGTGCATTTGGTCACCTTTTATAGCACAGCAGGTATGTCAGATGCTGCAGTATAAAGTAGTACTTGATTCTGATTTCATGATTCTGATTTATTTCAATTAGATGACACATTTAGTATGAAAGAGATGAGAAAAAAATTTTTTTTTCCGATAAAATGGGGAAAAAAACCTCCTAAATCTAATTAAAAATCCCGATGGCAAATACTGAATACATAAGACAGAACTAGAAACCAAGAGGCTTGGGGTCTCCTTCCAGCTCTATTTACGCTGATAAGCTCCCTTATCTCTAAAATGAAGGAGTGGAACTAGATCTTTTGAGAACCTCTCTGGTTGAGGCTCATTTAGCAACAAGTTGAGGCAGTAAGAAGTAGTGTGGTGGTATGGATAGAGTGCAGGACCTGGAGTTAATGAGACCTGAGTTCAAATCCAGCCTCAGACACTTAATAGCTGTGTGACCCTGGGGAAGTCCCTTAATCTTTTCTTAGCCTTAGTTTCCTTATCTGTGAAAGGGGGATAATGATAGCATCCATCTCACAGAGTTTGTTGCGAGGATCAAATGAGATAATAATTGTAAAGTATTTTGCAAACTGTAAAGCTCTGTGTAAATGTTAGCAGTTATTTTTCACTATCATCACTCAGATGGAGAAAACATGAATGCCAAACAAAAGGCAAACAGATTCTTATAGGCAATTGCTATAACTAGAGAAATCTCTTCCTCATCTTGGAGATATTGGTATTCTTGTCCATCAGTGTGGCGTCAGAGGCAAACTGCCTCTTTTTGTGATATTAATAGGAAATGCTGGATTTGGAGATAAAGGCCTTGAGTTTCAATCCCACATTGATTATTTAGTAAGCTTGTGACATTGGACAAAATTATTTAACTTCTTTGGATCTCAGTTTCCTCATTTCCAAAATGAAGACCCTGGACTAGATCTTTGAAGTCCCTTATAACTTTGACAATTTCCTAATCTAGAACACAACTTTATTATACCATTCAAGAATAATATGAAAAGAAAAACAGATCAGAACATCTTGACCCAAAACTTGGCTTCAGCTGGTTGATCTAACTGACTGTGTGTGTGTGTGTGTGTGTATAATACTGTTTACTGTTTGAATAAATGAAACTATTGTAAGATTTAGTGCCAAAATAATTAAAGTCAAGTTGTTGCCACTATGATTTAAAACTCTACTGTACTTTAAATATTTAAATCTCTTGTTATTGCTATATAAACTCCTGCCTCCCCTTCATTTCCTCACCCCCCAAAAAAAGAATATTGGGAAGTTTCTTTGGAGAGTGGAGGAGAGCAGAATGAATTGAAGACTATATTTTTCTTTAATATGTACTGTTAAAGATATTATAATACCAAAATATTAGGCATAAAGAAAGAAAAGTAGAAAAGGAAATGTTATGTTGTTATTATAGGGTACTTACCAAATTTGCAGTATGAGCAGTATGAAGTTAAGTGTTTGAAATTCAGAACCCTTTTTTACTTGTAGAAACTACATGAATGATATGGTTAGGATTCCAAGGCAACCCAACACCCACCCCCCCAACCTATTTAACTTATAAGGTACCTTATAAAACTTGCCATTTTATAGCATGAATTGTTCAGGGAAATGTATTCCAAGCCTTAGTACGGCATATCTCTGACCACCGTCTCTCTCATCCCCTCAACCCCACTCAGGGTAGGAAATTGATTCTTTTCCTGTCCATAGCATGCAAACATACACACACCAGCAAGGGCAGGTGGAATGGGAACTTCATGCTTCCCCGTGATGGAGAATCTGGGATTTTTGGTTCTAGGTCTAGTACTTACTTTGATGATGAGGTCTTGCAGAAGTCAGGGACTTTCTGTGTTAAATAACTTAAATAAATGTCCTTTAGGAAAATAAGAGAGATGATCTGCTTATTTTAATATTCACACAAAGCTGGGGAGTGGGGGGGAGATAGGAGCAATTATGGAGAGGGTTGAATTAACTGCCTTGTGAAAAGCTTCTGGTGGAATGTGTTTCTTCTTGGGTTTTTTTTTTTTAAGGGTGCTCACAACAGATTATTTTTTAATGAATATAAATAGTGATGAAACTGTTCCTTAAAATTTTAGAATTTTTTAGAATGTTCATAATGAATTTTAACTGTTTCAAATCTTTCATATTAAATGTGTTACAGGAATGAAACTGAAGTCTGCTGCAATAAAACACTGAAGGCTTTAAAATGTTTTCTTGCATAAAACTCAAACTTTAAGTAGCTGCTTATGAGGATAGGGAAGTCAGGAAGCTAATGTCTGTCTCAAGATACAGGACAGCTGTTTGTTCATCAATCTCAACTGTGTGAGTAGAGCCTTAAGCCTGTAACTCTGCTTAATTGGACATAGTGAATAAATTTTTTTTGTTTGTGTGAAACTGTAGTTAAATCAACATGATTAAATATTTTAGAAAACTTGCTCTTCTTCCCTTCCCCCTGCCCCCTCCCAACCCTGCCATGGGTAGGATATTGAGGATGAAATGGATAGTGATAGTTTTAAAGAGTAATAGAAAATTCTTGGCACAGGAATTATGAGCATTACAACTCGTAACTAAATTTCAAGTATGGCAATGTTTCTTCTTTTATACCAAAATTATTCTGAATTCATAGGGATTCTACCTCTTATAAAAATAACCCAAATCGTACATACATGATTGATTTTTCACTTAGCTTATGCTCCAAACAAAATTGACTGACTTAAAACATGTGTGTGTGTGTGTGTGTGTGTGTGTTTTGTATAGTTTATATCTTAAAATATATGTATACACGTATATACTGACACATGACAGTGAAAAATAGGACTTAGGGTAATAATAGGTCACATTCCAATTTGGAGCAATATTCTGAAAAGAAGGTTGATCCGAGACAAATTACCTTTAAACTTAATCTGGAAAGATTTTTCTGTATGATTCATGCTTAAAATTCTACAAATAAATGTGAATCTGAGTTCTAGTGCTAAAATTTGAGAAGACATAGAAAGTACTTTTGTATCACTACTTTCTCTAGTTTTTCAAGTTTCTTGATGACCTGCCTGTATGTAGTCCACTTTTTTTTACACTTAATTTTAATTTTATTTTTTCTCAATTACATGCAAACAAAATTTTTTAACTTTCATTTTTTAAAATTTTGAGTTCCAAATTCTCCTCCCTCTCCCCCCTCCTTGAGAAGATAAGAAATTTGATATAGGTTATACATATGTAGTCATGTAAAACGTTTCCATATTAGCCATGTAGCAAAAGAAAAAAGGAATAATAAATAAACTTTGATTTAATCTGCTTTCATACACCATCAGTTCTTTCTGTGGAGATGGATAGTATTTTTCATCATAAGTCCTTCAGAATTGATATGGATCATCGTATTGCTGAGAATAGCTAAATAGCTAAATCATTTACAGTTGATCATCATACAGTGATGCTACATCAGTATATGTAATTCTTCCCAGGTTTTACTGAAACCATCCTGCTTCTCATTTCTTAGAACACAGTAGTATTCCATCAAATCATGTATCATAACTTAATTCAGCCATTCCCCAACTGATGGGTATCCCTTTTATTTCCAGTTCTTTACCACCATAAAAAGAGCTACTATAAATATTGTTGTGGATACAGATTCTTTTCTTTTTTTCTTTGATTTCTTTGAGATACAGATCTAGTAGTGATGTTGCTGGATCAAAGAGTATGCAGTTTTTATAGCCCTTTGGGCGTGGTTCCAAACTACTCTCTAGAATGGTTGGATCAGTTCACAAGCTCCATCATTAGTGTCCCTATTTTTCCACATCCCCTCCAATATTTGTCATTTTTGTTTTCTGTCATATTAGCCAATCTGATAGGTGTGAGGTGGGACCTCAGAGTTGTTTTAATTTGCATTTCTCTAATCAGTAGTGATTCAGAGCCATTTCTTCATATGACTATAGATAGTTTTGATTTCTTCTGCCTGTTCATAGCCTTTACCATTTAACAATTGGGGAGTAACTTGTATTCATATAAATTTGACTCAGTTCTCTATATATTTGAGAAATGATGCCTTTATTAGAGAAACCTGTTATAAAATTCCCCTCTCCTCAGTTTCCTGCTTTCCTTCTAATCTTGACTGCATTGAGTTTTGTTTGTGCAAAAACTTTTTAATGTAATGTAATCAAATTATCCATTTTACATCCCATAATGTTTTCTTTCTCTTCTTTGGTCAGCAGTCTACTTTTAGAAAGGTTACTTATTTTTTTCTTTCACTTGAATAATTTTGACATTTACTGTAAAGTCAAAAGAATTTGCTTTGCTGTTATTTTAATAGCTATCAAATTACTGTGGTTTCACTTCTTGTATATGTTATTGTTTGAGTCAGATTGTATGCCACTATACAAAACTATAAAACTGGAAAAGGGATTTAAAAATGTTTCAAAATTAGTTTTGGTTGCCAGAATTAATTTAAGATTTCTCTTCCTCCCCAGAGTTTGATAGAGACAACATATAATAAGACCTAGAGGAAAAACAGGAATGCATTTGAATGTATTTCTTTGTTTCTTGTGTGTGTGTGTGTGTATGTATAAGTTTTTTTTTTTTGGCAAGGCAAATGACTTGCTTAGTCACACAACTAGTAAGTGTCAAGTGTCTGGTCTGAGATCACATTTGAACTCAGGTCCTCCTGACTCCAGGGCCAGTGCTCTGTTACTGTACCACCTAGCTGCCCCATTGAATGTATTTCTTTCTGGAGCTTCTGTGATTCGCTACTGGTTTCAAGGAGACATTCCAGTATCATGATGTCACAAGTTTTAGGGCTGGGAGGTACTTTAGACATCACCTGATCAGAGTACTTTCATTCTGGTGGCACTGTTACTTGGAGTTGTACAAATCAGCTTTTTTAATATGACTCTTACTGACCTTGGCAGTATCAGAGCCATTACGACCCCACTGTCCCAGTCTATTACATGTTTGCTTCAGATGTTCTCTCTGGGCTGTGTTTCATATAATGGCTAGCGTACCAGACCTGGAGTCAGAGGAAGACTTAGTGAGTTCAACTCTTATCTCAGACACTTATTAGCTGGGTGACCCTGCGCAAGTCACTTAAACCTATTACCTTATCTTCATCTGTAAAATGAGCTGGAGAAGGAAATGGCAAACCATTCCATTATCTTTGCCAAGAAAACCCCAAATGGGGTCACAAAGAGTTAGACATGACTGAAATGACTAAACAACAACAAAAGAACCCAGGCTTCTAACATGATCCCTTCATTTTACCAAGAAAGAAACTGAGACTCAGAGATGAAGTGAAAAAGGTTGAACATTAATTATAGGAAAATTCTGGGACTAAAACCAAGGTCTTCTGTCTCTCAGACTTGTGTGTTCTTGCTTTATAAGAGATGACTGATGTGCTGAATAGAGAGCCGGCCTTTGTGTCAGGAAGACCTGTGTTCAAATATCATTTATATCCATATTGGCTGTACGACTCTGGGCAAGCCATTTGATTCCTCAGGGCCCCCAAACATTCTCTTAAAACTCTTAAGTTGCAGATCCAGCTGTGGATCTACATTGATGGAGAGAAGAAGCTCTCACTAGAAGCTCCTTCCAAAGATCAAATCACAAGTGGTGTAAGTATATACCCACATACATATAAAGTATTTTAAAATAGTTACATTAAAAACTCTCATTTATTTCCAGGAATTGATTAAGCTAGTTACATTTTAACTTTTTAAAGTTTGTTTATGGTTTTGCTAATTTGAAAGTAGTATTTGTTCAATTCCCTTGTCTTAAGTTACAGAAACATTTACTTTTAAAGTTATAAGAACTTTAAGTTCTTATTTTGTGGCTTTTTACATGGAATCATTTTTTCTTTAATATACAGTCTTGGGTATTTGTAGGTTTTTACAGTAGAGTGGTAGATATGTATGTTAGTATGTTAGTTGGCAAGCTACGTAGTTCAGTGGCTAGATCAAGGGACTGGAAGTCAGAGACACCTGAGTTTAGTGTGGCCTCAGACACTTAATAGCTGTTTGACTCTGGGCAACTTATTTTGCCAAAGATGAGGATAATAATATCACCTACCTCCTAAAGTTGTAAGGATCTAATGAGATAATAATTATAAAGCACTTAGTACAATACCTGGCACATAGTAAGCACTATGTAGATGTTGCTGTTATGGGACTATTTTAGATTTAGAGCTATCTTCAGTTCTTTTTTTTTCCTGAATAGTTTCCTAAATACTAGGTTTTCTTCACAGTTGTCCTGTGAATATTTATATTCTAAATGATTAGTCTTAAGTCATGGAGAAGTTCACTTGTTTATTCACTGGTCTCTTCATACATAATGTTTATACACAACTTGATAAATGCTTGTTTTAATTTAAACCACCCCGAAAGAAATAATTATAGTCAGCAATATATATTATATGTAATAAATGTGCTACATCATATATGTCATTATAATCTAATATATAATTTATATTACATATTATAATATGTGTAATATGTTATATTACGTAGCTTTGTAAACAGGTTAAAAGTTAGAAGTTTGTGTGATAACTAAATTTGGAATTGATGTCAGCTGCATTTTGGTGACGTTTTAAAAAACTGCGTTTTTCAGAGGAAATAGGCATGCATAGCTGTATATTTTTAAAACCAAGAACTTAAATATAATTCTTCAATTAGTTTCTGTATCAGCAAGTACAATGGGTTTATTTTTTCTTTTATCAGCTACATTTGAATTTCATGACAGGAAATGCCTAATGGAAGCAATAGGAAAATGAGAGTCAGTTTCTGATCCTATTTTTACCATAAACTAGCTGTTGTGACCTTGAGAAATTCACTTTTCACTTTCCCCTATGTGTAAACTAAAGGAGTTAGACTAAAGCCCTAAGACCTTTCCAACTCTGAAAATTCTGTAATGACTTAGATAATTTAGATATGCCCTTCAAGTGTTTAAGAGACAGGAAAAGAGTCCTTTTAAACAAATGTATGAAAGGAGTATGAGTTTAGCATTTCCTTTGACGTGAAAGTAGTGAAACAAAGTAAGAAGTTGGAGGGTATATATCTGGATTAGATGGATTTTTTAAATTTTTTTTTTTTTTTGTCTGAGTGTGCAGGCTAGATGGAAGTGTTGGGTATCCTAAATCTTTTTGGTCCAGTTATAATATTATGTGACACAAAAATAAGGATCAAGGTCATCCCTTATGTATACATTTGGAGAAATCCTTTCTCTTGGAATATAATTCCATTATGTTTTACTGGACAGAAACAGTATACTTTAAAAGTCCAGTGTCTCTTTCCAAGCAAAGACATTGTGCAGGAAAATCAACAGACGGGTTGAAAATAGTTACAGGCCCTGCAAATGATGACAGTTTCAAACCAGTCTTTATATGCAGAGAGGAGAACACTATTGGTGATCTAAGTGATCCTACTTGTTGAGCTTATGGTCATTAATTCAATTCAGTAAACATTTATTAAGTATCTGTGATATGCCAGTCGCTGTGCTAAGCACTGGGGATACAAAAAGGCAAAAGACAGCCACTGCTCTTAAGGAGTTTAAAATCTAATGGGGAAGACGAATATGAACCTGTATTTTATTTATATGTATATGTGTGTGTGTGTGTGTGTGTGTGTGTATGTGTATATATATGTAACTCAAGCTATATACAGGATAAATAGAAAATAATTAACAGAGGGAAGACATTAGCATAAAAAGTGTTATGTGGTATAAACAAATGAATAGTGTCTTTGAGCGAACACCAAATATTTAAGGAGGAATTAGAGCCCACAAAGTTGGTTTCATCCAGTGAGGCTAACGATATTTGGCTCTTTGAGTGTCTGAACTTTGGAGTTTGTTTCAGAATCTTCGAAATATAGGTTTAAAATAATTAAATATTTGTCGAACATTTAACAAGTTTCTATCAGTATGTGATGTGAGAAATGTGAGGAATTACAAAATATGGTCTTTGCCCTTAGAATTTTATAATCTAACTGGGGAGACAGGTTGTAGGCTTTTGAAACAATTAGAGAATAACTAAGTATATTTTATAAGCTATACATGCAAAAGCAATTCAGATAGAGGAGAAATCAATAGATAACTAGAAGGTAAAAATAGGAAGGAGGCTGTAGCAACAGTGGGAGCCAAGGCTTGTGGTCAAGAATGGACATGGTAATGTCAGAGTGACATGACTGACCAGAAAGAGTTTATATTAAGATGTTACACTTTTAGACTTTATTATAGAAATTATTTAGATTTTTATTATAGGAAATTATATTATTATAGAAAGTTAAATAATTATAGCAAATAACTTTGGACCATAATAATGGAGAGCATTAAAAACTATGTATAGAAGTTGAGTTTTAGTGTAATTGGTAATAGGGAATTACATAATTCTTTGAGCAGAAAGTGATGAAAATAGCTTTAGAATGTATAAGGCAGAGGTATATAGAATGGATTGCAGCATGAAGAAAGGGGGAGAGACTTACTAAGTGTATTGCTATAATCTGTATGAAGTGAAGAGGGCCTATATATCAGGTTGCTAGTTGTAGTTACAAAGAAGAAAGGATGAAGGAAAAAAAATGAGTAGACCTTAGTGACAGAATGGATATAGAGGACGAAAAGGGAGAGAAAAAGAATCAGAAGTGATGCCAAGATTTCCAGCCTGGAAGGCTGGTGAGATCATTGTAGAGATATTAATGTGTTTGTAAAGAGACACTAGTTTAAGGGAGAGCACTGAGCATAGTATCTCATGCCTAGCACAGAGCAGTGCACATAATGGACACTTAGTTTTTTGTGGGGGATGGGAGGGTATCTGGATTGAATAATGAGATTTGTTTTGTACATGTCCTGAAGAAGATGAGATGTTTTACTGATTAGCTTTATACAGTAGCAGATAAATCTCTTTCTAGGGGCTAGAGGAACAGAGATGTATTGAGCAGAAGAAGGGGTTGGGAATTATGAGGGAACTTATTTTGTGGGTAGTCTCAGTCTTTTCTAGAAACTGGAGAATGAGGACATTTATAGAAAGTGAGGGTATTGGGCATTTAAGGAATTTAGAGTAATTCTTAGATTGCTGTATATGTATTCAACCCTCCAAAACAATTAAATACATGTATAAGAATTGCTGATTCTTAGCAAGAGCCAGCTTTAATGTGTAATTGACTACTTCTTTACATAAGAGCAGAATTGGAGAAATCATATTGGTAAGATTGAGGATTTGATACAGTGGCTCCATGCAAAGTCAGGGGGTGAGGAAGGACTGTATGGCCAGATGGTCCAAAGTACTAGGGACAATGATACTAAGATAGTTGGCCTTGGAGTACAAAGACAATCCGTTGTAATTGTGAGAGGGTTAATAAAACGGATAAATTAAGAAAGAGTGAAAATATCTTTGAAGGTAAATAGATATGGAGAGGGGCATGAGATAGAATCAGGAAAATGCAGGAGGCAAGAGAAAGAGGACAAAAACAAGCAATGTGGTTGTGATGGAAGAGAGAGCACTAAATTTCAGAGATCCAAGGAGGATGATAAGTCGTAATGATGAATTTTGAGGGTATAATTAAGTTATTGTGCGGCTTTAGAGGTCTGTGAAGTAGAGGATGGTGAAAGGACCCTGTGGTCACATCAGCATGTATGCTGAAATTTCTAGAAATAGTAGTAAGATACAGGGTAGAGGAAAGAAAAACCTTCGAGCCAAGTGTTAAGAGTCATGTAGGGAAGAAATTAATGACGCCTCAGAAGCAGTGATAATTTCAATCAGTAGTGTGGTAGATAATGATCACGTGCATAGATGGCTGTATAGAATCAAAAATATCTCCACACTTCTGTTGCTAAAAAATTAACGTACCTAATATAACTCAGGCTCTATCCTGTGCAGCTCCTTCTGGGCTCTTGTTGTTTTCTTCAATGTGAACTTACTTCAAAAAAAGATAGGGGGAAGAGATCAGCTTCTGCCTCTTCCCACCCCCCTCCTGCCCCAGTGGATTTCCTCTTCCAGCACAGTGGTAGAGCTATAGGATACTTCTCTATAATTGAGTCTCTTTTTTTTTTTGGTCTTTCAGAGGAAGCGGGGAGTGCTCAAGTTCTGTGCCCTTCAACTTTACCTTCCTGAGCTCTTTTTCTTTTCTTTTCCAAGAATGTGCAATAACTTTAGGCTACTCTCATGCTGTCTTCGGATTTTTCTATCCACGTATCCCACCCAAGGCCTATGTTTTCCTCTGAAGTTTTCCCACATTTCACAATGCCTATTACACCTCTTTCCTATACCTTCATTAAAACCCTGATTAATAATAATAACTAGCATTTATATAGTACTTTGTGCCAGGCACTATGCTAAGTGCTTTATAAATATCTCATTTGGTCCTCACAATATTCTTATATCTCCATTTTTATAGGTGAGGAAACTGAGGCAAACAGAGGAGTTACTGGCCCAAGTTCACACAGCTAGTAAGTGTCTGAGATTTGAACTCAGGTCTTCTGATTCCAGGCCTGCTGCTCTATCTACTTTCCACCTAGCCAGCTGCCTATAGATTATGTCAGTACTATTGGTCTTAGTTTGATGTGAGGGAAAGTATTCTGATTAAATTTATTTTGCTTGGCGTTTATGTGTAAAACACTGTGTCAAGTGCCAAGGATATAAATAGAAAAGTCAGAAGACCCTTGTTCTCAAGGACCTCACATTTTAATGTATTGTCTATACATGGAAAGTTTCAGCTGCAAATTAGGTACAAGGTTCTTGGGGTGCAGTGGCAAAACCAGATGGTAATGCCTCTTCTTTAATGTCATTTCCACAGATAAAAGCATATCAAGTTTCTGATCTGGTGTTGAGTCATCTTTACAATGTGAAGGACTTTGACAAGAACTTTCTTTTCTTCCAAATGTTCTTGTATTCAAAGTTCTGAGTTGTCTCCATCAGAGTCTGAGAGAAGATGGTGAAGGTAGAAGTGGTGGTAACATCTTCACTCTCTTACTCTTTTACTTGATTTTCTTGGAGGTTGGGATATGTGATTCAGTAAGTCTCTCCACTCTGAGTTACCTGTTTCCTACACTAAAATAGATATGACATGTTTATGAATATTGTATCTATAATATAATTTATGTTCATTAGTAGATAGAGAGCTGACCGGGGAGCTAGGAAGACTGAGTTCTATTTCCCCCCAGATGCATACTAGTTTTGAACCTGGTCAAGTCTCTTAACTTCACAATGCTGTAGGCAATTCTCTGAGCTTTTAAGCTTTTTTAAGCTTTTTTGTATCGTGCACTCCCTCTTTTAGTCTGATGAAGTCTATGGATCCCCTCTCACAAAAAAAAAATAAAAAAAAAATAGACGTGACAGTCAACCACAGCCTTTTGTTAAACACTTACAATGTGCCAAGGACTGTGCAGGAATATAGAAATAAGCAGAAAGACTATCCCTGCACTCAAGGAGCTTACATTCTAATGGAGAAAGATAATACATAAAAGAAAGCTAGAAATCAGGTGGTGGCATTGTGGGCAGAAGATAGCCTTGTGGTAGAGAAAATCCAGAGGATCAGGGTTGGAGCCTGGGGAAGGAATGAAGACATTGTTGGCCAGGGTGCCTCCCTTAAAATGGAAGATCTGGGAGGAACTAGCCAATCTGAGGAAGGGACTACAGGGGTAGAGAGTGTGTGATGTCCAGGGATGAAGTGACCTTTGACTTGAGGAGGATAGTGCCACCTTTTTCCCTTGGCTCCCAACCTTGAGTAATTGGTCTCCAGGTTGAGCTCTGTTGTATTGGGCTGATTTGAATATTAAGAACAAGTAGGAGAAGGGTAATACTTACATGGAAAGGGGTAATGGGAGATATATCAATTTCTATTTTTTTATTTTGTTTTAACACATTTTATTGTATCTTATGTTTTTATATAATCATCATTTCCTATTATATCACTCCTTTACATCCTCCCAGAGAGCACTGTCAGAAAAAATGAATGAAAAAATATGGAAAGGGGAAAAAATTCAGCAAAACTAACCATAATATTGAAATATCTGAAGTTAAATACAGTGTCCCACACCCATAGTCCCTACTTTTATAAAGAAGCTTTGGAGGGAATGTCTTCCACATCTCTTCTTTGGGGTCAAGATTAGCCATAATTTTGCAGCATTCAGTTGCAATTTTTTTTATTCTCTGTGTTTATGTTTCTGTTATTCTTGTGTATGTAGTCTTCCTGGTTCTCTTTATTTCACTTACTATCAATTTATATAAATCTTTTCCATGCTTCTAGTATTGTCTTTATGAGGAAAAATTGAATTCAAATGGCTTTTTTGATCAAGAAAGTAATTTGACATGTTGGTTTTGAAAAATTCAATTTGTCCAACATTTATTAAGCACGTACTGTTAGTTCAGTGTGTTGTACTAGGCCCTAATAATACAAAGACAAATAGATAATGATCCCTACCCTGAAAGAATTTAACATTTTATCGGAGGGACACAACAAGTACACAGACAGTACCGTACAAGATAATTGAACAAAGGAGTGAACACTAACAGTTGAGGGGAGAGGATGAGATGGGTATCAGAAACGAATTCTGAGAGGAGATGATGAGTGTATTACATCAGATTGGCAGAAAGTTAGTGAAAATCTGTGGAGGTGGGAGATGGAATGAGCCAAATTCAGAGAGTAGCTAACTATCCAATTTGGCTAGAACATAAAGTGAATGAAGGGGGAAGTAAAGGGAAGTAATAAGGTTATGATGATGCCATTGACAGAAATAGGGAGTTTGAAGAGAGTTGGGGGATTAGAAGAGAAAAATGTTGATACGTATTTTGGAAAGAACTTGTTATATGTTTTGAGACAAAAGTGGCTTAGGTAGCCTACTTTGTGAGATTCTGTGTATGTAGAAACAGATGTAAAATAGTTTTGGATTTCATGTTGGCATGTTGGATATTGGATGTTTTCTAGATTCTACTTATTAAATGGACTCCAAAAAGCTTTTCTATAATAATCAAAGGTACCTGAAAGGAACATCATATCATTAGTTCTCTGTATTCTACAACCATATACTTTTTGTGCTAAAAGGGTACTTACAAAGTCAAATTTGATGGATTCAGTGGTATACATTACTTAAATATCAAGGTGCTTAATAAAATTTGCCATTCAACACAGGAGGAACTGTCCTTAAATAATCTGATATTTTAACTTTATTAGAATTTGGTTATTATTTCACTGACTTTAAAAAAAAAAAAAGGCCCCAGTATTTTCATGATTGTTTTGGGAAGACTGGCAAAATAGAAAAGGAAATTCTTTTGTATCTTTACCATTGAACTTTATATGGAATTACTCGCATGCCATTTTGAAGGCTTATTGCATTAATTTGGGGGGAACGTATTGGAAACCATTCCTTATGCTGTCAGTCAGTAAAGGTTTCTCCCCATGTTCCCCAAGTAGAAGCCTTATTTAAGAATGTCTACTAACAATAATTGTTGGCTGTGTGGGTGGGAATTGCTGTTACATAGCCGACTGTCTTTGTAGTCTGTATACTTGTTCAAATTTTTTACAATTTGTGGTTGCATTGTATATTTACAGCAACTGTTACTGTAAATCTGCACCTTGTGATTGTTACCTTTGTCAGCCGTGTTATATAACAGACCTGTCCATCACTGAACTATTGGCTAATATTGATACAAGTTTTCACAGAGACACAAATGTGAGTTCTTTAAAATATTTCTCTGGCTCCCTTGCTTTTCATGGGCTGCCTTGAGCTCACCAAAGAACATCTGTTCTACTTGAGACGTGTCCTGCTTTAGTTCTTCTGTAACACCTCCGGTCTAAAGAATCTTTTGTAGTAGTAGTACTGGCTTACATTTACAGAATTTTGTACTTTCTCATTTCATCCTGAACATGATCTTATGAAGTAGATAGTGCAAGTATTATCCCTATTTTACAAGTAGAAGAAACTGCGATTAGAAAGGTAAAATGATTTGCCCAAAGTCGCAGTAGTTGGTGACAAGCCTGGGGTTCCAAATCTAGTTCCAAATCTAATGCTCTTTGCATTGTATTGTGCTGTCAAACCTGCTGCTTTCCAGAATTTTATTTTTAGTCATCATGACCTGTTTATGACAAACGACTCAAGGCTTCAGGCTTTGCTGAAGACTTTGCATAAAAAGTTGGACACAAACGCTTCTTTTTTTCCTAACAGCAACATTTGGATATAATTTTAAAGTCTACAAAACACCTTAATCATAATACTCTGGTGAGTTAGGTAGCATATATTTATCCTTGTTTTATAGCTGAAAATCCTGGGGCTCCAAGAAGTGAATAGACTATAGGAAAAATTTCACACACAAATGGATTAAAAATGTAGAGCATGATATGCATTTGGATGGAAATCTTATACAACTGGTTGGTTAATATATATATCTTGGATACATACCTCAAATGAATAATATGCTTGTTCCAGGAAAGAAGAAAGTAAGCTAGGTTGAAATTGGAGAATGATGTAATACTTTCAAAGACCTCAGACTTCTTTATGAAACAAAAACCCATCTTCTTAACACCATTGTTCTTCCCGTAATGCTACATGGCTTGAAAATAGAATAATGCAATCTTTGAAGAGATACACATAATGGCTGTAGACTACAGAATTTTACCAAAGGTCAATTTTCATGTGAGGGGTAGAATTTTAAAAGTACCATGCAAGAGAAATATTGCAGGAAAAGAAAGTGGTCTGTCAGTGTAGCAAGAGGAAAGGCTAGTAGATAAACAGACCGTATGTTGCATGGGTACATGGGTCGTCAGCATGTAGTGATAAGAGGTCTAGATGAAGGGACCCAGCATGGGGGGGTGTATAAAAGAGGCATTTGTGAGAGAAAGTGTTAATGCCCCTCAAAAAGTTACCTGGTATACTTTTTGCATATTCTTGTATTAAAAACTGCATGTATGTGTTGTATTCCCCAGTAGACTCTAAGCTCTTTGAAGGCAGTAAACTTTTCATTTTTGTCTTTGTATTTCCCCAATCGACAAACATTTATGAATTCTGAACGTGCTAGCCACTATACCGGGTGCTGGAAATACAGATATTAAAAAATGTAAGCTACACTTGAAGAGTTTACATTCCATTGGGACAGATAACATCAATGAAAGATAGTTAAGGAGAGAAGGTATTGAAACTTCTTAATTGGGATGGGCAGGAGCTTAGCAGGTCAGGAATGATTTGAGGAGATGGTATTCCTTGAGCTGAATCTTGAAACCTGGGATTCAAAGCAGCATTCCAGGACCAGGGGACAACCTGGAAAGGCACAGAAATTGAGGTTGATGGAATGTCTTGTGTGGAGAACATGAAGGCCATTTTGGTGTGCTATAGAGTGCTGGAATGGAAGTGCTACATAATCAGGCTGAAAGGGTGGGTTCTGTCTGGTTTTGAAGGGTTTTAAGTGTTAAACAGAAGAGTTTGTGTCCGAGAGGGAGCTGCTGGAATTGGAGGAGAGGAGTGACATAGTCTGACCTCTGTTTCGTAAAAATCACTTTTGTAGCTCTGAAAGATGAATTCGAGAAGAAAGAGACCTGAGGCAGAGAATGAAGAAATAAGCTATTGCCATAGGCCAGTGGAGAGGTGTTGCTAGAGTTGTGGAGGTAGAAACGATAAGATTCTGCAGTTGAATGGATATGGAAAGAAGGAGGAATGAGGAGTAAGGGAAAATGTTGTGAGGTTTAAAACCTGAGTGACTGAAAGGATGCTGGTATCCTTGACAGAAATAGTTAAAAAGATGGGTGGATTTGGGGAGTTGAGCAGGTAGAATAAGTTTCATTTGGGCCATGTTTAGTTTGAGTTGATGACAGACCATTCAGTTTTAAAAGTCTAATAGGCAATTTATACTATGGGACTGAATCTTAGGAGAGAGACTAGAGCAGGATATATAGATCCAGCAGCCTTTTGGCTATATAAGTCATCATTATCACCTTGGGGACCTGATGAGGTCACCACAAGAGAAGAGAAGACCTGAACCATAGTATTGGGGAACACCTATTGGGTTAATTAAGCTTAAAACTGCACTAAACTTTTGGGACACTATATGAACTTCTTACAGGAAAACAAGCCGTAATAGGAAAAGGAGTTTTAAGGAAGATGGGCAGGGTGGGGAGGGGTGGGGGGAAGAAAAGCACTGGCTGAAAAAAGCACAAACTAAGGGGAAATCAGTTGGGGAATGGCTGAACGATTTATATGAATGTAATGGAATATTACTTTGCTGTTAAGAAACAGTGAAAGACATGTATGACTTTAGAGAACCTTGAGCAATATTTAACTGATGCATAGCAAAGTGAGCTGAATGAGAACAGTTTATATAAAAACAAACTGTGGTAAAGGAAAACAACTTTAAAGACTTAGGAAGCTTGTCACTAGGGGCAGTGACCAACCTTGTCTCCAGAAGACTTGGGATTAATTTTGTTATCTATTTCCTGACAGAAAAATTATGAACTCCAGGTGCAAAAAGAGATACATGTGTGGACATGGCTAACGTGTGACTTCTTTTGCTTCATTATGGCTGTTTGTTACAGTGTGTTTTCTTTTGCTTTTCCTTTAGATTTTTAATTGGAGGGGGAGGGTAATTGTCATGATGCCCAGAAAAAGAATGACCACTGAAACATTTTCAGAAATGCACAGAAGAAAATAGAAGGAATTCAGAAGGAAGCATAACTAGTATAGTTTAGAAAGTAATGTATAATTTTGTACTTTTTGAAAAGCACATAGTTTAAAATGGAGACTCACAGTTTCTATATAATACAATAATCTGAATCTGAGAAGCTTACTGGACATTACAGTTGGAAATGTCTGATAGGCAGTTGGTGATAAGAGTATTAGAATTCAAGAGAGAGACTGAATGTATAGATCTGGGAATTATCTACATAGAGATGGTATTTGAATTCATGGGAGCCAGTGAGAGAAAAGGAGGAGAGGGCCCCTGTACAGAGCCTTGAGACATGCATAGTTATTGGTTGAAGGTCTACTCAAAGAGACTGAGAAGAAGCAGATAGGTAGGAAAACCAGAAGATAAGAGTCCTGAAAATCTAGAGGAAACAGTATCTAAGTGGAGAATGTAGTTTACAGTGTCAGATGCTACAAAGTGGTCAAAAAAGAAAAAATGAAAATTAAGAAAAGGTCACTGGATTTGGCAGCTAAGAGATCATTGGTAACTTTGTAGAGAAAACCACATCTTATTGCCATTATTTTTATAAATTGAAGTGATGCTGGCCTATATGCTTTGCTATTAGAAAAATTGACTTTATTGTTAAATTGCTAGTCATAATCAATAATCAACAAGTGTTTAGTAATAGCTTTGTAAATGCTTGTTAATTGATTACTTCCATTTGGCACCTTGTGTGTAAGCGGTACCAAATAATCCATTTATCTTTTTTTGGATGACACAGTAACTATGGAATCTTTTCTGGTCTTATTCTTTTGCATAGTAAATATTTTCTTATGTTGTTGTTGTTGAGTTTTTTCAATCATATCTGTCTCTTTGTGACCCCATTTGGGATTTTCTTGGTAAAGATACTGGAGTGGGTTGCCATTTCCTTCTGTCAGCTCATTTTACAGGAGAGGGAACTAAGGCAAACAGGTTGAAGTGACTTTCCCAGGGTCACCCAACTAGTAAGTGTCTGAGGTTAGATTTGAACCCAGGAGGATGAATGGGGGGGGGGGGGGGCTAGGCAATGGGGTTAAGTGACTTACCCAGGGTCACACAGCTAGTAAGTGTTATGTGTCTAAGGCTGGATTTGAACTCGGGTCCTCCTGAATCCAAGGCCATTGCACCACCTAGCTCCCCCAGGAGGATGAATCTTCCTGATTTCAGGACCAGCACTTTCCTACTTCGCCATCTTAGCCACCTGTACTATTCCTATGTAGGCCTGCTTAAATAGTGAATGAAGTAAGTAATAATATTCCTAAGTTTCAGGTGCATTCGGTTTGGGGTTTTAGAAATCCCACAACTAATAGGTCACATGTTTGAGTTTTTCCCATGTTACGTGATAGATTGCACTAGGCTGTGTCAGAACTAACTGGGAACATGAGTGTCCCTTCTCCAGTACAGTCTTTTCTTTGTACCTTATTCGGCAGTAGGTAGCTGCTGTGTCCTTATATGTGGAATATGATATCAAGTATGGTGCTGTGGTCTTTGGGGTCTTTACTACAAACTTGATAGCAGGGTGGGGAAGGGAAAAGGAAGTTATTTTCGTAATTATAAAATGAAATTTTTGTTTTGTTTTTGTTTTGGCTAGGTAATGGGGTTAAGTGACTTGCCCAAGGTCACGCAGCTAGTTATGTGTCAAGTGTCTGAGACTGCATCCTTCTGACTCCAGGGCTGGTGCTCTATCCATTGTGCACCTAGCTGCCCCATAAAATGAGCTTTAATGTTCTCATGTACTTTATATGATTGTGGCCTAAGATTTGGGGAATGAGTTGATTATCACTGAGTAAGGGGGGGAAAATTGATGCATGAGTCTTCTACCCACGTCAGCCAGATGTAAATCTTTTGTCTTTCAGCCCAAGCTGCAGAAGGAAAGACAGCCTGACATAGGGAAGTGGGGACAGCTACATAGAGAGAGAACTGCAAAACATCCTCAGTACAGTAGCAGGCCTGTACTCCAAATCCAAAATCCCTATACTTTTTCACCAGAGTGAGTAACATCTTTCCCTCTTTTGTTAAAGCAAAGTATTTTTGTTTATCATTGTAATATTCCTTAGCTATTTCTATTACAGGTTTTCCTTTCTTTGACCTCCACAGATAATTTCTTGCCCTCTGGACCATCCTTCTTTTTCCCCGTAACACATCTGTCTCTGTGTGTCTCTCACTGTCTCTGTGACTCTCTCTCTATGTCTTTGTCTCTGTTTGTGTGTGTGTGTGTGTGTCTCTCTCTCTCTCTCTCTCTCTCTGCCTTTCTCTGCCCCTCTTTCTTCCTCTCTCCCCACTGTCCCATGTGAAACTTTAATACAAAATGAGTTGTTGGCAAACATCTGTGGTTATTTTCCTTTAAAGACATTATATTCTGCTCTCTTCTGGCTTCAAGAGGCTACTGCATATCACTCTATTAGTGAGTTGTCAAATAAGTCACTACTTAATTGGTTAATTTGTATTAGAAAAAAGTGAGTCCTATACGTAATAAACAGTGTGATTATGATCTTCAAATTTAAAGTAACTTCTAGTTTAGCTTTCCTCACATGCCTGCTACCAGTTTTCCCTTGTTCTCTGGAAGATCACAGTATAGAAAAGTCTGTTTGGATACCAAGTTGAAAAGAAGACATCACAAGGTATTCTAGTCTTATAATTAAGACAGTTTCCCATCCTATTTTCTCCAGGAAAAACCACAAGTAGTAGTAATGAAATCTGCATTTTTGACTGTTTGCCTACTGGTCAGTAATTCTTAGATAGACATCTACCTGTACAATTGAATTCTTAAGATATAAGCAGAGGAAGATGTGTTTGTTTTCTTTTGACTAATTTGTCTAAAGAGGAAAGGCTTTTGCTCTTAAATAAGATGAAAACTTAAATGTTTTTGGAATTGAAATAAAAAAGGATTTTATTTCAAACATGACATTAGCACTAATCTCATTTTTCATTCATTGAATATTAATGGAATACTTAAGATGGACAAACATGGTGGGAATTTCTTGGGGAATACAAAGGAAGTAAGTCTTGTTCTCAAGTATCTTATAATGTAATTGGAACAGTAAAATCTATATGCTTTCATTTAGCAAACATTTATTAAACACCTTTGTGGAGGGTATTCTGCAATCTGTAGAATTCTGCTTTCTGGAAATAGAAAATAAGAAAAATCTTTGCATTCACAGAACTTTTACTTTAATAGAAACATACAGATGTTAAATAACCATGCAATGTACATCATAAGGTGCCACACGTGAGTGGTATAGACTGCATGGGGTTTCGACCCGAAGTTTTAGAAGTTCTGAAGGGGTCTAGAGTGGAAAAAGTTTAAGAATACCTGGTAGATAACTTTTTTCAGATCTATGATTTCATCGATTTTTGAAGTACCCTCCATTGATGCAGATGAAAACTCATCTGTACCTGCTCATCCTGGGTAACTTTGGTCTACGTTTTCCTGTAAATTCGCCACTGTGGGTGAGGTGTCTTTCTTACCTTCACCTGATAACTACAAAACTAGATTGTGGGGGCAGCTAGGTGGCACCGGCCCTGGAGTCATTAAGACCTGAGTTCAAATGTGGCCTCTGATACTAGATACTTACTAGTTGTGTGACCCTGGGCAAGTCACTTAACCCCATTGCCTAGCAAAAAAATAAAATATGAGTGCACAACCATGACTGTTGGGATTCAGGTGGAGGATACCAGAATGAGCTTATGCTGTCAGGCATTGCCTCCTGGAAGTCAAGTGATGGGGATTTCAACTATACACTTAAAAAAAGGAAAGAAAGAAAGAAAGAATCCAAAGAATCTGAGCAGAGGCTTATATTAAGGAATGAGGATTTGGGTGTTCGGATAACAGTAATAAAACCAATCTGATTGGTGTTGCAGCATTTGCATTTGGAGCATAGGGGGAGATAAAAATTGGATAGATGAATTGATGTCAAATTAAAGAGCTCTGAATGCCAAACTAAGGAATGTTTAAATTTTATCTTGACATTTGGGCTCCATTGGCAGGTTTTTGAGTAGGGGAATAAATGACATGATAATGAATGTTTTGGAAGTTTTATCTGTGTAAGTAAGATGTATAGAATGGATTTAAGCAAGGTGAAGCTGAAGATAGGAAAACCAGTGATGGCATCAATTGATAGTGTGTTAGACTATAGTAATAGTCATTCTAGACATAGGTGGGGGGATGACTTCAAGGAAAAATTGCTAGAAACTGGAGATCGCAAAGAGAAGTAGCTATAGTTGAAAGGTATTTGCATACCCATTGTCATTTTTCCTATGTTCCTCTTGAAAGTACATGGCATGTGGAGTCAGGAAGAGGGATTGAATCTCAGCTCTGCTGTTTATTTCCTGTGTGACTTTGAGCAAGACATTTAATCTCCCTGGGCCTTGGTTTTCTCCTTTGTAAAATGAGGGAGTTGTACCCTCAAGGAGACCTCCAAGGTCCCTTCAAGCTCTGTATTTGTGATTTAAAATTTTAAAGCATTTTTTGTAAAGACATTTGAATTTTCCTTCTAATATAATCCTAAATCATAATTGAAATGAGCTAATGGTCATGACTCAAGAAATAAAAAAGTTAGAGTAGCAACAAATTTAACAAGCATTTATTTTCTTCAGAGTTCTAAATTCTTTTAAGCTATAAAATCACCTTAGCAGAATAAATACAGTCTTTTAACATGGAGTTTGGAAAGAAGAATATATTTTAAAATTTACAGGAGTGATGATTACTGAATCATATTATCCCTTCATTTTATGGCTGGGCAAATTAAGGCCCAGAGATATTAAGGGACTTAGCCATGTGTCTTTGTTCTCTTGATTTCTAATCTCTTCCATGCTGATGAGTCATTGGCTTTTTTTTTCCCTTATTACTTGTCATTGTTCTTTTCCTTATCTTTTTTTCCCTGAGCTTTTGTAGCTATAAATACTAGGGAAAAAATTGGACTTGAGGTTTCATTTATATAGGAAACTTCCTCTTTTAATAAGTGGAAACCTCTGCATTTTTGCCTAGAGCAAGGGTGGTGTCAGATTTATAGAAATGTATACTGCTGGCTATATATTGACTTAGAAAACCACATATTAATATTATCTATATTTCATTATCTTTTTAAATATTTTGTTAAACATTTCTCAGTTATATTTTAATCTGGTTTGGGCCGCTCTTGGAAGTGTTGTGGGCTGTGTGTGACTGCAGCTGCATGGACGTAGCAGCTATAGGACCTAGAGATTCAGTGGCTTGTCCAGCCTTGCACTGCAAGATTGGTCAGGCAGAAATTGAACCTTAGTCGTATGGATCTAAAGCCAGCTCTCTATCTACTTCACCACCCTGCTGCTTAAATATAACAGGATTGCAATTAAGGATTTAAGTTCCCTTCTTATTCTCCTTTACCTAACTTCCTCCTTGGAAATGCCAGACTAAATTTCTTTGACATGATTAGTCATCCACCAAATGGTTACAACATGGGAAATGTGTTCTTTTCCTCCTTCCACCTCCTACACTATCCCTTCACCGAGGTAGCCTGGTTTATGCTTAGGGGCTTGTAAATACCATGCAAGGTATTAGTCTGCTTGTAATTTCCATCCTCATTACTTATTAAGCTGCTTATTAATCTATGTAATTTTTCCCTACTTTATGTCCTCCCCCCCCAAAAAAAAGCTTAGAAAAGATCTTTTAAGTTACCAAAATTAGAGTTATAGCCCTCTGTCCCTTCACCTAGCACAAAAGAATAAACTCTGAGGCAGGCATTATCAGTGGGGCCACATTTCAGCCTCTGGTGAGAGAAGGCCAAGACCTTTCCCCTTAGAACATTATCTTTCTCTGGACATTTGAAAGTAAAGAAGTCAAGTCAAACCAAGAGAAAGAGTTCAACCACCAAAGGAAAAGGCTGAGACTGAGGCCTTTTAAAGGATGTCCCTAGTTTTGGTTTTGTACCTGCAGCCTAGTTAAGAGGCTACTGTTTAACCACATGGTCAACCGTCTGGAACCAGTTACAGAATATCCAGATGTGCTCCAGAGTCTCTCCAAGGTACTTCCACTATGTGTCATGACTTGCCTAGGAGCAGGCCTCCCCTACTTTCTTCCATATGGAGAATTCCATCAAAGATATTCTGTGCAGATGTTAGGCCCCCATTACCTTGATAAATAGAGTCAGGCCTTTTGAGTAAAAATGCAGATTTGAGAATCGGTCAAATAAAGACCATAGCCCAAAATGGAGGGAGCAGATTAAATGTAGATTCTTTTTTTTTTTAATTTATTTATTTTGATTATCAGCAATCACTTCTATAAGCTTTTGAATTTTAAATTTTTCTCCCCCTCCTTCCCCAAGATGGCGTGCAATCTGATATAGGCTATACATATACATTCCTGTTAAACATATTTTCACATTAGTCATGTTGGAAGAATTAGAACCAATAGGAGGAATCACCAGAAAGAGGAAACAAAACAAAACAGAAGAAAAAAAAGAGCAAGTAATATGCCTCAATCTGCATTCAAACTCCATAGTTATTTCTTTGGATGTGGATAGCATTTTCCATCATGAGACCTTTGGAGATATCTTAGATCCTTGAATTCCTGAGAAGGGCTAAGTCTTTCAACATTAGTCATCATATAACGTGGCTGTTACTGTGTATAGCGTTCTCCTGGTTCTGTTCACTTCACTCAGCATCAGTCCATACAAGTCTTTGCAGGTTTTTTTTTGAAGTCTACCTATCATTTTTTTTCTCATCATTTCTTATAGCACAATAGTATTCCATTACATTCATAAACCATAGCTCGTTCAGCCATTCCCCAATTGATGGGCATCCCCTCAATTTCCAATTCTTTGCCACCACAAAAAGAGCTGCTATAAATATTTTTGTGGGTCCTTTTCCCATTTTTATCATCTCTTTGGGATACAGCACTAGAAGTGCTATTGCTGGGTCAAAGGTTATGCACATTTTTATAGCCCTTTGGGCTTAGTTCCAAATTGCTCTCCAAAATGGTTGGATTATTTCACAACTCCACCAGCAGTGCATTAGTGTTCCAGTTTCCCCACATTTTCTCCAACATTTATCATTTTCCTGTTTTGTCATGTTGGCCAATCTGATAGGTGTGATGTAGTACCTCAGAGTTGTTTTGATTTGCGTTTCTCTAATTAATAGTGAATTAGAGCATTTTTTCATATGACTGTAGATAGCTTTAATTTCTTCATCTGAGAACTGCCTGTTCATACCTTTGACCATTTATCAGTTGGGGAATGACTTGTATTCTTATAAATTTGACTTAATTCTCTATATATTTTAGAAATGAGGCCCTTATCAGAGAGACTGGTTGTAAAAATTCTTTGCCCGTTTTCTACCTTCCTTCTAATCTTAGTTGCATTGGCTTTGTTTGTGCAAAAACTTTTAAATTTATTGTAATCAAAATTATCTATTTTGCTTTTCTTAATGTTCTCTATCTCCTGTTTGGTCATAAAGCTATTTATGAAACAGGCCATAAACCTGTTCTCCATAAATCTGACAGGTAAGCTATTCCTTACTCTCCCAGTTTGCTTGTACAAAGTATTAGCCTTTATATCTAAATCATGGACCCATTTTGACTTTATTTTGGTATATGGTGTGAGATTTTGGTCTATTCCTAGTTTTTGCCATACTCTTTTCCAGTTTTCCCACAGTTTTTGTCAGATAGTAAGTTCTTCAGATGTAGATTCTTAAAGGATATTCACATCCATTTAGAGTAGTTAAGATATAGAACCTCATTGAAAACACACATTATTTGGAGGTTATTATCAAGGGAGAGTATGTAGTTTACATCAAAAGTAGGCAGTTGAAGATGAATGGAGGTAAGAAAAAAAAAACACTCCAAAACAAAGAAAAATTTTGACATGGTTCAAATAGAGTGAATGTAGCAAAAGATGAATTTGAGAAGTTCATGGAGAAAAGGACAAAGTAGAGTCAATAAAGGTACACTACTGTTTCAATAAAGAGCTTGTAAATTTAAGGAGGACAGTGGAGATTTCATATTAGTAGATGAGTTCTTTTATGCTTTTGAGTTTAAGGTAGATTTTTAATAACTTGAGAGTCAATTTTAATAGTACTTGAAAATTTTTTTTTGAAAAGTACTGCCTCTACTTAGTTTCCCCCAGAATTTCCGTTCTTCAACTTCCTCCATTTCCCCTTTAACAAAATTCTGTCATGTCAAAATTTCTAGAAATTTATATTTTTAGTGTCAAACATGTTTTACCTTCTACAAATCTAATGTCATAGTTAAGAATATAAAAATTATTATGTAAGACTGTAATCATAATTCTTATGTTTGACATATACAATTAAAAGTCTGTCAGTCAACTAACATTTATTAAGCACCTGCTATGTGCCAGGCACTTTGCTGAGTGTTAGGAATACAAAGGAAAGCGAAAGACAGCCCTTACTCATGTGGAGTTCATAGTCTACAGTCTCACAGATAACATGCGAAAAACAGTGTACAAACAAGTGTATGCAAGAAATTTGAACTAACGAACAGAGAGAAGGCACTAGAATTTAGGAGGATCTAGAAAGGCTTCCTGTAGAAGAAATGATTTTTAGCTAAGACTCAAAGGAAGCCGGAGGGCAGAGATGAACATTCTGAATGTAGAAAACAGCCAATGAAACTGCCTGAAGTTAGGAAGTGGAGTGTCTTAGTTGAGAAACATCAAGGAGGTCAGGGTCACTGGATTTCAGAGTATATGAAGGAATGTAAGAAGTAAGAAGACTCGAAGGGAGAATGGGGGTTGTGGAGGAGGAAAGGTCAGGAGGGCTTTGAACATCAAACAGAGTCTTAAATTTGAACCTATAGGAGATAGGGAGCCACTGGAGTTTATTGAGCCAAAGGGTGATGTGGTTACATCTGTGCTTTGACAGCTTAGAGTAGACTGGAGTGGGGAGAGACTTGTGGTGAGGAGATCACTCAGCTGGCTACTTCAGTAGATGGAGATGTGTATACCAGTATGGTGACAATGCCGAGAAGATACAGTCAATAGATTTTGCAGCAGATTGGATGTGAAGATGAGAGAGTAGTTGAGGATAACATGGTGGTACCTTTAACTATAATAAAGAAGTTAGGATGTGAGGAGACCTTGAAGGGGAGGAGAAAGGGTTAATGAGTTCAGCTGTGGACATGTTGAGTTTAAGATGTCTATGAGAGGGGCAGCCAGCAGGCGCAGTGCTCTGGAGTCCAGAGGACCTGAGTTCAAATCTGGTTTCAGATGCTTACCAGCTATGTAACCCTGTTGTTTGCCTTCAAAAAAAGTCTATCTAGTTTGTGATGTCCAGTAGGTACTTAGAGATACACCATTGTATGTTAGCAGAGAATAAGGCTGGTTAAGGTGACTTGAGAAACATCAGCCTAGAGGTGAGAATTGAATTACGTGGGTGCTGATAAGATCACCACGTGAAATCGTATAGAGAGGAGAGAAGAATGTGGAGGACAAAGCCTTTTTTCAAAACTCCTAGATGGTGGGTGTGACTTGATGAAGAACTAGCAAAGCAGATTGAGGAATGGTCTGATACATAGGAGGAAAACCAAGTGAGCAATAGTATTACGAAAACAAGAAACAGGGTGATCAACAATGGCAAAAGCAAGTCAAGAAAAGGATGAGGACTGAGAAGATACCATTGAATTTGATAGTTAAGAGGTCATTGGTAATATTGGAGAGAGCAGTTTCACTTGAATGATGAGATTGAAATCATTGTAGAGAATTAAGAGTGTAAGAGGAAAGGAAGTAGAGAGACTTATTAAGTTTTCTTTAGGAGTTTAGCCGGAAAAAGGAGAAGAGATACAGGATTACTTATAGCTTGCCAGGGTAGATGGATCAGTTAGATTTTTTTTTTTGAGGATGAAAGAGACAAGGGCATATTTATAGACAATAGACAAACAACCAGAAAAGAGTAGTGATGATAACTTGGGCAGTCTCTGGAGAAGATGGATAGAATGGCATCGTTTTTGCATGTAGAAGAGTTTACCTTGGCAGGGGGAAAAGATCACCTCGGTATGCAAGTCAGGAGTGAAGGAGATGAAAGCAGCAGTAGGCATCTGAGTGGTGTGTGAGATAAGAAAGATTAGAGAAAATCTCTCACCAGCAGTTGGCTGGTTTTTGTTTGTTTGTTTGTTTTTGTTTTTTGTTTTTCGGTTAAAATATGAGGGAAGTCTCTCAGCTGAGAGGATAGGAGAAGGGGAAACCATAGAAGGTTTGAGGAGGGATGAAAGGATTTGGAAGAACTGCTGTGGTGAGTGGGATAGTGAGTTAATTGGGGGGTGGTGAGGGTGGTACATAAAAGGACTGCCTTGCAGCATTGAGAGCCCAGGTTAGGTTATATAAAATAAATTTGTAGTGGACCTACTCAACACCATTTCGTCATTATCAGTAGCATATGGTAGTGGATCATATTATAAATTTATTAAAGTATTTTAAAGTAAATTTGATTTTTGTTACAAATTGAAATACAAGCAGCTGAACTTTAAGGAATCCATTGTTAATCAGTCAAGAAAACTTTTTTTTTTTATATTAAACACTAATTATGTGCCAGGTACTATACTGAACACTGAGGATACTAAGAAAAAAGCTAAACAGTCTCTGGCCTCAAGAAGCTTATGTTTGAAATAGGCAAAAACTCATATTAAAAAGTATTATAACAATAAAGCAAGGTTATTATTTTTTTAATTTTATGTTTCCTACAAAGTTCAGCTAATAGAGTACTAAGAGGAACTGGAGAAGGTGAGAGAGGAGGGAGAAGGGAGAAATTGTAAACCAATCGCTCTAATTAATTGAATAAAACTATTGCCATGTAAAACTTCATTGACTTAGTATAATTTTCTGGGATTTCACTCTTGAGTAGTTTCTGCTTCTTCAGTACTTTACAAATTTCATCTATTGGATATGAGAATTGAACATTTGTCTGGATTGAGACAAATTTCCCTGGCCTTTTATATATTGATATTGGTGTAGTGGAAGTACTTCTAAACAGAGACCTATTTCTTTCACATGCTGCATAAAATGTAGGAATTTGAACTAGGCAAAAAGCTAGGAGAGTTAAAAGCTATGTTAAGCAAAGATCATAGGATGTGCTTTACTGAATTTCTAGCCCATCACATGAACTTTCTGTATTTTACACAGTTGATTTCCACATCAAGTGTTTGTATGTTGTTTGTATTTCAACCCAGTGAACTGTAGTGAGGATGCTACTATTACTTAATATTTTTTTCCTTTGATTGTTTGACTCAAAAAGACTTGAAGCAGTAGATTGTAGGTAATTATCCAAGAAAAATCTTCCTAAGGTGTAGTTTGGGGATTTTCTTGTTTTTGTTTTTGTTTTTAAATCAGTTATACCTAGGAAATTAAGTGTTATCCAAGAAGTACCTGCAAGAAATTTTCTTGGATAATCTCCATAGCACGTAGGTGGCTTGGATGATGATGGCGTTAGAACTTGATGAGCTCTGTGCTTTCAGGCTGGGAGGCTGACCTAGAAAATAACCAGAAAATAATTACCTCCATCTAGAGTCTCTGCCTATGTTACATAACTTCTCTCTGCTTTGCCTAGGTCTTCCAGGCATTTGGACCATCTGCTGTTTTCATGATTGTTCAAAGTCATTGATTCAGGATTTCAGGGGAACATAATTGCTTCCCTCACAGCTGCTGGGATATAGGACTTCTGTGACATTTTGGATTCTAGCAGGGATCAGGACCCATTATCTTACTACTATTCCTAAGTGTTGTATCTCAGGGATCTAGAAGTCAAACCTGAGAGGTGATATGAATTGATAGAGGAAGTTTCTTCACCTGGTAGTTACTTAAACCCTATGCCAGTAAAATCGCAGGTCTAGCACCTATTCCTCGCCTAAAGTATAGGTAATCGTATATGAACATTTTCCCATTTTTTCCAAAGAATTTCATAATTTTGAATTTTTCAAAATTAACTTCTCCCTCATATCTTAGTTTTTTCTTTAGCATAAATTTATCTCTAGCTATAACTATCCGTGTAGGAATTTTTATAAGGATCCATATAGGAATTTTTGCAAGCGTGGGGAAGAAATTGTATTACTATTTTGTCATAAGTCAGGCATGTTAGCCATTTGTTTTATGGGAGAAAAATGACACAACAGAAGGCTTTTTTTCCACTCCCTGCAATTAATGATAACCCTCAGCTAAATGACATTATCATTCTACTACTACATTATTGGGTTGGAGAAGACCTGGCATCTACCCTCATGGTTTAGAAAGCTTCATTGTAATCTAGGAGAGTTCAAACAGCTTCCCACAGTTCTCAGAAACATAAGAGTCTGAGGTTTATGATTAAGGACAAACTTTTTCCAAAATACCTGAATTCCTGAGCTGCTGTAGTTCTGTTCTGAATTGATGTTTGGGACATAAGGGACTGTGAATTTTTATCTTGTTGGGGGGGAGGGATCCAACTTTGTCACCTAAATAATGTGCTTTTAGAGAAGTAGAATTTATTTATTTTTTATGATACAGAACTAATGTGGAAAGCACTTAGAGTATTATCTCTGAATGCTCCGACTATAATTTTCAGGTGCACAGAAGAGGAACATGGCTCAAGAAACTAACCATAGCCAAGTGCCTATGCTTTGTTCCACTGGCTGTGGATTTTATGGAAACCCTCGTACAAATGGCATGTGTTCAGTATGCTATAAAGAACATCTTCAAAGACAGAATAGTAGTAATGGTAGAATTAGCCCACCTGGTAAGTAGTTCTTATGAGTAGTATACCTATTTTAAGTAATGTGTATAAACTAGAGTCTTTGCTCACTTACTACTACACACATTACATGCATGCATACATATATGTATTGTGTATATACACACGTGAATGTGTATGTATAATATATATTATACACACAGACAGACGCACACATATATATGTCCTTTGGTAACTTTTAACTTCACTCTGGATAATTGTAGAATATATTGTAAATTTTCATGCAGATTTTTGAAAGTATTATTTGATCTGCAAAGTGTAGGGGGTGGGCATGGAGAAGTAGGAGATTTTTCCACTGGAGAGTTTTTATTTCCAACTCATGGAAGTTGTTTTCTGGCTTTATAAGTAGAAAAGGAGTATGTTGGGGAAAGGAACATCTCCAAGGTTTAATGACAATTATGAATGGCTGGTAAAAAAGTCAACAAAAATTCATATGGCTTTTAGCAAAGAGTGTCGATTATCTTTTACAGCATCTAAAATACTTGTATGTTTTATATTGTGTTTCATGTTCTAAATCAAAATCCAGAGCCAAATTAATTAAAATGTCACTGATTTTTCTTTGAGCTAAGATCACATTTAATATATTTTCTTACTTGCTTCAGTTTCCCAAGAGGCTCTAAGTTAAGTGAATAAACACAGGTTTGTGCTGGAATTGTCACCTTAAGATTAAATGCATTTTTTTTGCCATGGATGATAGAACATTTTTATGTTTCTATGTTGATATTTCCAAAAGTGTCCTTATGACACTTAAACAGATTAGTTTTAAATGACTTCTAGTCATGATAAGAAATATCTCTGATATTTCGAATTCATAGCTAAAGCAGATCATTTACACGTGTATATGTGTGTACACATGGACACACACACACACACACACACACACACACACAATCAATCTCATTAAAAGTAAGTCATTTAACCTTTGTCTTGGAGGTAGTTAAGTAGTTCACTGAATAGAACACTGAGCCTGGAGTTAGGAGTTGGGAAAACCTGAGTTCAAATTTGATCTTAAGCACTCACTAGCAGCGTGACCCTGGGCAAGTCACTTAACCTCTTTGCCTTAAACCCTGGAGAAGTAAATGGCAAACCACTCTAGTATCTCTGCTCAAAAAAACCCGTATGGGGTCACAAAGAGTTGGACACAACTGAACACCAATACTGTAACATAAACAAGTAGGCTTTTTTTCTTGCTTAAACTCTTGTGTTTATTATATACATGAGAACTTATGATTAGAAGAGATCTTGAATGATATGTAAGTTCATTAGAGGAAAAATTGCTAAAGAACTTAAGTAGGCGTTAGATGTAGGTATTAGAAATGGCAATAATGTCAGTCCACATTTAGTGTCTTCATAGCGTTTATGAAATACCTGGAAGTATAATTTGCTAGACTGACAATGACATTTAATTCTTACTTCAAACTCTCAAGGTATATTTCACTGTAGACCATTTTAAAAGTTATTTACTCACCGCAGATGTGTGGACTTGCACTAGGTAGATGTTTGTGGATTAAATGATAATAAAATTGGCGGATTTTTCTTCCTAGTTTATCATTCTAGCCTCAAAACTATTATTTTACTTAAAATAGTTCAGTGGAGATCTGTTCAGGCAATATGTGTGTGGTAATAAGTATCTCTAAATTAGGTATTAAAACAATCTTTAATGTTTAGTGGAAAACTAACCTTGATTTTATAGATGAACTCTTGGATTTACCAAGGTATAGACACTTTAATATGAAATGTGATATTCTTACAGCAACTTCTGTCAGTAGTCTGTCTGAATCTTTACCAGTTCAGTGCACAGAAGGCAATGTCCCAGAAGCTCAATCAACATTAGACTCCACATCTTCCCCATCTATGCAGCCGAGGTAAGGTCTCTTCAGGTCTCAATTAAAAAGATAATTAAAAATAAAGTTTATAGTACCTGTGTTTGACCCATTTGCTTCCTGAGGAATGGTGTATAAAAATGACTTTTGCACAAAAAAGTGAATTTCATTCTGGTTGTTTCTGTCCAGGTAGCTGTAACTTCTGTTCCTCATTTTACGTAAAAATTAATTTTGTTTTGAAGTCTTTGTTTTTCCTCTGGTAATTTCCTTATTCCTTGGATCCCTGTGCAGTACTGTTGACTTATAGCTGGTCAAGTTGTCAAGTATTAATTTTCAGTTCTCTTGTGTTTTCTCTGTCCCACGTTCGTGCAGATGTTCATATTTGATGATTTGCTTTCTTCCTATCTGTGAACTGAATGTTGTAGTACACGTAGTACTAGAACTTGGTTTACAAAGAAGGAAACTGATGCTTAAATGTTCAATGACTTGTTCCCCAAGTCACAGGTCTTCATATGATCATAGATCTAGAACTGAGAAAGACCTCAGAAGCTATGTAGTCCAACTCTCTCTCATTTTGCCGATAAGGAGACAGAGGTCCTAGTAGATCAGATGACTTTTTAAAGGTTATACATGTGACTGATAGTCATTACCATGATTGACATTTTGCTTTCTTGAATCCAATTCCAACCTATTTTCCAGTATTAATAAATTGTTTCTAAGGAATATAAATCTGTTTCAAATTGTCCTTTAAAACTTAGTGCGGTGCATTGAGTGAAGATTAAATGAGTTTAGTAAGACTTCATTCATGTCTATATTCACGTATTTTAACTTTGAATTTTCCATCAGTTTAGAGACTTGAAACAGATTTTATTGCATTGTGTTCTTATTCCACAGTTGATATATTATGCCAAAACTAGTTTCCTACTTTCCTACTTTCCTAGGCTCATAAGACCATAGATTACTTAGAGGTGGGAAAAACTGTAGAGGACATCAATTCAAACCCTCTCATTTTCCAGATGAGAAAACTGAGGTGCAGAGAGGTTAAATGATTTCCTCTAGATCACAGTTAATAAATGTCTGAGGCAAAATTTGAACTCAGGTCCTCCTTACTCTTCAGTCTAAAACTTTCTCCACTGTGCTACCTTATCATGACTGTTTATATTGTATGGTGTTCTGGTTGATTATTTTGCAATAAGGGAATGTTGTAATAAATTGCAAATTTACCTGAGTGTTTCTTAAGCATTTATTCATCACATCATTCATATCACCTTTATATGGTACTTGAAGCATGTTACAGATGTGCCTACTGTACCTTCTGATGGAAATAATTGCTAAATGGGTCATTTGATGAAATTTTCTAACTGAAGTACTTAGTTTCAAAAATATTAATTTTCTAGTACCATTTAGATGTGCTAAAAATTACTTTTATTGATTCCATATGTTATAATAATCTACTGCAATTAGCTGGATTGTTGCCTGATTATCTAAAAGCACTAAATATTGAAACGCAACACAAACTTGGACTTTTTTATCTAAAGATTTATCCTCCTCTCTTTTAGCCCTGTATCAAATCAGTCACTTTTATCAGACTCTGTAGCATCTACCCAAGTGGAAAGTACATCTGTGGACAAAGCAATACCTGAAACAGACGACCTGCAAGGTGAGTAAGTGACTGAGCAGGCACACAGATATGTCCCTTCTTAAGGCCCTTTTGTATTTAATACCTTCCCAGGGCCCCTGAGCATATTGTATCACTGAATGAATGTGGCAAGCTGACTACAAGGTTGAAGAAAGCTTTCCTATTTAAGGGTGCTTCAGATGGTACAGTATCATAAAAAGTATTTGTTTACTATCGAGAGAGGAAACTCAAAGCTGAACAAAATTGGCCAACTGGCATTTGCTTAGTTTATGACTTGTAAATGACAGAAATTTGGTTTGTTTTGCGTAGTCCAGGAGTTTGATCAGAATCATTAGTCAGTCTTGAAGCTTTACTTAATTGTCATTAAAACCAGCTGCCCCTGCCATACTCCTTTCTTCAGAGTTTGGGATTCCTTTGGGGTAGGGGAGCCACATGTAGTAACTATGGTTTCCCTTCCCCACCAGTGATATGCAGTGTCAGTAACTCTGGTCAGCATTTTGCATGTTCAGCACATTATTCATAACTTAATGAAAGTCTGTTTTATGAAGATTTGTTTATGATCGTTATGGAGGATGGATTTAGTGGGAAAAGTCATAGTGGCTATACAGGAGGCTATTGCAGTAAGCCAGTTGAATGAAGGTATGGGAGTGGAACCGAAGGTAAAGAGACATTTTAAAGGATAAATTACTAGACCATATTTACTGAGTATAAAAGATGAACAGAAATATGAAGCAAAGATGACTTGAAGGGGTAGCCAGGTGGCACAGTGGATAGAGTACTGGCCCCGGAGTTAGGAGGACCTGAGTTCAAATTTGACCTCAGACACTTGACACTTACTAGCATTGTGACCCTGGGCAAGTCACTTAACCTCAATTGCCTCACCAAAGCAGGGGAAAAAAAGATGACTTGAGGTCATCTTTAGACCTTAGAAGAGACTTTCTTTTTTCTTTTTTTTTCTTCCCTTTTTTTGGTGAGGTAATTGAGGTTAAGTGACTTGCCCAGGGTCACATGGCTAGTAACTTTCAGGTGTTTGAGGTCAGATTTGAAGTCCGGTCTTCCTAACTCCAAGGCCAGTGCTCTATCCACTTCGCCATCTAGGTGCACCTAGAAGAGACTCTTGATGCAGTTGACAGGAAGGGAGGGAATCTTATTTCAGAAGAAGGATGTTAAATTTGGAGAGTTTGGCATCTAAGTAGAAAGTTTTAATATGTAATTTGACTTAGAGAGGTTGAGAGTGAGAGATCAGGATTGAACATACAGATTTGAAGGTCATCATAGAGAGATAGTAGTTTAAGGCAAAAAAAAAAAATTTATATTCAAACTCTCTCACTGAATTACTTGTAAATATAAAAAAGACTGAACTTGAGAACTCTACTGTAGTTTAACAGATTAAAGAGGAACTAGCAAAGAAAATGGAAAATAATAGCATTTATGCTGAATTTGTTCCTGGAAATCATGTCATCCAACTCCACCATTTTAAAAATGAGGAAATTGAGGACCAATGAAGTAAAGTGACAAGATTTTTCAAGATTAGCTGGTGACCTTAGGGATAGCCTGACATCTCTGAAAAACTTAAAAGCCAAAGTTTACACCAGGGCCCTACCCATTGAAATAGTTAGAGTGAAGACCTATATGTGAGAAGTTTAGATAGGAATAGCCTAAACATACGTAGAATAAAAACTAGAACAGCATAATGTCTTAGAAGTGAGATGGTGGAGATGCCTAGCAGTTATGCTAGGAGAATGAGGACAAAGAAAAGACCATTGAAGCCAGCAATAAAGGAGCCTGTTGGTGACCTGCAAGAATAGTTTCAGTAGAGGGAATTAGTTAGGTTGCCAGGGTTATGAAAGGAATGGGTATGTCAGTAAATTTGTATACCTGATCAAGAAGGTGTGTCCTTTAAAGGAAGGAGAAAAATCTGTGAACTAGCATATTTTAAATTTCTTTCATACTATATATAATGGAACTGATAAAATAGAGGAATATTATCTCCCAGCTGATCTTTTTCCCTCTGCAGTCTACCTAGAACTAATTATATACATCCAGAATAGAACTTCAGAGTACTACATAAATAAGAATGGGATGAGATTCTGATATGGGCTGTTAGATATGGACTACTGTACCTCATAGATGACTCCCTCTTTCCTATGTCCAGTGAAGTTGTTTTGGGGTTAAGTCAGCCCTGACTGTAAGTACTTTATTATTATGTTTATTATTATTAAAGGCCTGACTCATTTAAGGAAAAACACCATAGGGAAAATTTGCAGTGTCCTCTTTAGCTGGTTCACTAACCCTGTTGATCTGAGGAGATGGTATTTAATAGTGAAGGAGGACTGAGCTTTGTGTTGATTTCCACCCTTTTCTCTGTTGATGGGTAGGAAGTGGGCATTAGATCTACATGGGAGTCCTAAGCAACAGGAGCAGGGAGGAAAGTGGGCAGTTTCCTTTAACAAATTGGACTCTATCCTACGGTGCAAGTTTCTTCTGTGTCATGTGCTTGCTCCCTTCTTTATACTGTCATTCAAAATGAAATAATGATAAAGTGTTTAAGTGCCCTAACAATAGTGTTACACAAATATCCTTGTTTAATAATTATCATTTCCATGATAATTGGATCACATTCATTGATACTTTCGTTTCTTCTGCTCATATCTAGAGACACTTCAAGATGAGCTTAGATATAGTAATTCTGTATAGCCTTCTGACATTTGATGCCAAAGGAAAAAACAAATTGCCTGTGAAAACTGTTGAACTTAAATGATAGTGATACTAAAATAGTAAATTAGTAAAATAATTTTTTAAATGTTTAAGACTTAAATGTATAAGTATTCCACTCAAGGTAAGTTGTACCATCTTGACCTCATGAGGGATGGGATTCCAGTATTTAACGTTGCATACTGGTAACTGTTTCTTAATTAGAGTTCTAAAAAAGACTTGATTTGATTGTTCAGACTGCTAAACAGACGTGTCAAGCAGATATTAATAAAACTTTTTTAAAGTCTGTTTGAATTTAACTATTCAAAATTTGTCAACAGTGATTTTTAGTGTACTTTTAACCTCACCCATCCCTTTAGATTTAAATTGGTGTGGTCTTTGTTCCCACACTCCCCTCCCCCATCTAATTGCTTAATAAATGACTTTGAGTGAAAAATTAGAATTTATACAATTTCTGTTTTCACAGTAGCATTTAATTTCCCTAATACAATGGTGTTTAACATGTGATTCTCTAATAGACATGGTCCATGCCAGCTGCTTGTTTGCAGTCAGATGAAGTTCAACTTCTACTGATGCCACTTTGCTGTTGCTGTGCTGCTTCTCTGAGACTAAGGACTGAAAGGAAGGGGAAAGCCAGCGTTCAGACTTTCATCTTGACCTGATGTCCTATTTTGTTCCTTACTTTGCTTTTCCTCTCCTTAAGTGACCACAGAATGGCATGTAATAGGACTATATGACATTTATAAAATTGCATGCTATTTTTTGCATTTCTCATAGTCTTAATTATCAGTGAGACAAAAGGAGGCATTTGGCCATAAGTTTCATACCGTCACAGGGAAATTATACTATCATGGGAGTTAGTGTTAGGCTCCTTGGTAAAGCTTAAGTCAGTAATATTTCAGAACTTATTTTGTACAGAGCATTGTAATAGGTGCCACAGAAAGACACAAAATGAGTTAAGGTACTCCATAAGAGTAATGGATTATCATAAATATTAACTAAATTGTATGTCTGTTAGTGTAGCTATTGTGTGGTAGATATAGTCCCTGCCCACAAGGGCTTTGTAATCCTAATTAGCCATAAAAGACAGCATATGCTTGCAAAAGACTTACAAAGACAAGAAAATGAATATAATGCTTATGATGGCAGTTGGAGGTGGGCAAATCAAGGAAAAGGAGGCTTCGTGTAGCTCAGTCTTTCAGTAAGTTTTTGAAGGTAAAATGAATGTTTTTCCAGCAAGAATGAGGGGTGGGTGGAGAGATTGCAAAGTGATAGAAGGAGACCGATAAAAGGAAGACTACCAGGAGCTTTGCTGGTTAAAGCAGAATCCATAGTGAGGAGAAATGAAAATAACATTACTTGGCATAATGAAAGTAATTTAGTCACAAGACTGGCATTGGTTGAAATAGGAAATTTTTACAGAAAAGAGGATAGGTGAAATTTGATGAAGAACTAAATAGGGAGGAAAATGTTAAGTTCAAGGGATATTCTGATTAATGCCTAATTAAAAAGAAAATTCCATGTTCTCTGCATATCTGGCATTTCTGAATAAGAAGTATTTTATGTACAATACAGTTGCTTTAAAATGTGTACAGAGGAGTAACAAAAATTAAATCACTTATTTCTTTCTGTTGTGATTTATGGTTTCCTTCAACCTTCAGTTTTTGGTTTTTCTATCTATATATTTTCTGGGCCAGTAGTATTTTAATCTTTATAGAATGATTAAAAAGTGGAGAGTATAATGCTAAAAAATGCAGATCAGATGATGTTTCTCCATTGATGTGAGAATGTGCCTACTTTCAAGACAGGGTCTTGGAAATCAAAGAGTAGAACTAGAGGAGATAATCTGAAGAACAGGGTCCAGGTCTGGCCATTTTAATGATTAGACAGAAACATTTGGAGCCTGGGTGGGGTAATAGGGTGGTAGAGGAAATCAGTAAAATTGAACAAGATTTCACAGAATTCAGCTGAGTTTTCAAATGAAGTGTTTAAGATACAGTTCAGTGACCTTGAGCAATTCATTTCTTTTTCTTAGATTCTGTATGTGCAAAACAAGTGTGTTTCATTAAATGATCTTTAAGGGTTCCTTCTGTCTTTATCCTTTCATAAGGATAAACTGGAATAGAAGGCAAAATGGGAATTTTAGGAAGAAAAGGAAATTGATGGTTATGTTAATCTGGGAAGTCCTGGGGACTTCCTCAAAAACTATTAATTTCACGAAGATCATTTTACTTTAGAAACTGAGAAGGAATGACAGTTTAAGGAAGAAAATGAGTTCTGTTTTCAACATATTAAGTTCAAGTATCAGTGAAACACCTAAATAAACATATATTTCAAGACAACTGAACATTTGGGACTGCATAAGGGATACAAGGTGAGACTTTAAGGATAGAGATTTGAATATCGTCTGTATAGGCAATTAGTGCTGGCCGAACACATACAAAATGTTTGATATGGTAGCTTATAACATAGTATTGTATGCCTATAAGTAATGATTGTATGAAAAAAGGGAAAAACATTTGTATGTTAACCTTGTAAGTCAGCTCTCCTTCTGGCTTTTCCCTCAGTTTCCCATTCCCTTTACTTTGGCCGAAATGCCTTTTGATATCAGTTGTAAATTTGCTTCCTATTCTTGTAGACAAAGACACATTTTTCTAGTCTCAAGGGGCAAGTAACTAGTTTGGGATGGAAGTGGGGGGTGGGGGTGGGGGATCAATTTGTAGAAAGAACGTTGGGCTTTAGAACCAGAAGACTTGTATCCACATGCTTTGAATCATCAGCCGCACAACCCCCTGAGCCTTAGTTGTCCCATCTTGAAAATAACAGTACTTATACTGCTTACCTTGTATTTTGTAAATTGTAGCTATGTAAATGTAGGTGATCCTGATGCTTAAGGCCTTACATTTCAGGATAGCTTGGTGCTTGTCGTTTAGAAATTTTAAGGTAACAGTGTAGTGGATAGAGCCCTTGGATTCTGAGTCAGACCTATGTTCCAATCCTAGTTCTTCTACTTAATTATCAGTATGACTTTAAGAAGGTTACATTATCGCTCTCTTTATATCTGCAAAATAAGAGAATTGAGTAAATTGATCTTTAAAGTCCCTTCCAGTTCTAGATCTTAGTATTATTCTGTGAGGAAGGAGTTTAGGTTTGGAAATGAACTTGAATTTTTAAACTTTAAAGTTATGGGTAGTCCTTAGGTTTTTATTTTCCTAATTAAATGAAGTAATATACTTAAAGTACTTTGCAAACTTTAAAGCATTGTACAAATGTCCACTGACATTCCTGTGATTTAACTGAATACTGAAGGAGTAATAACACTATATTTGTATGATTTTCATTTAATCATAATAACATACCTGTGAAGTGGAGAAGTACAGAAATTTTCCTTCCCTATGTATGGCCTCACTATTTTTTGATGAAGGAAAGAGAAGCACAAAAAAGTTAAGGTTTCTTGTTTGATGTCACACTCTTATAAAAGCAAGAATTAGAACCCAGTCTTCTGACTGATAGCCCATTGTTCTTACCACTAAGCTACTCTCTGTTTCCTAAATGTACAAATATGACACTTGCTCTCAGTATTTTGACTTGAAAAACTGACAGGGAGCTGTTTGTTTTTTTTTTTCTTCTCCACAGTCACTTTGCCTTTACAGTAGTACTTTATTAATATCAGCAGGTACAAGAGGCAGAATGTTAGTGGAAAGAGATTTTGAGCGAGAGGCCTGGGTTCAAATTCTAATCACTATTTTATTTACCCATAAGACTTTGGGCAAGTTCGTTTAAATTAAAAGGGGGCTCAGTTTTTTCATCTGTAAAATGAGGCTCTTCATGGCCTTTTCCATCTCACATTTTATGATTATGAGTAATTTATTTCATCTCATTGAGAAATGAGAGGTTCCACAAATGAATAATAAATGCAAAAGTATTTTAAGAGTTTGAATGCATAAGGTTAAGCTGTAGTTATCTGGAAAATTACATTCATTAAGCAGACATTAAGTGCCTACTACATAAATATGCCTTATAAAATATTACGCTGAACATAACTAGCTTCTCAGTGGCTTAATCATAAATATGCTTAAGAGTCTTAAAGAACGTAGGACTGTTTACCTTTTTTAGTGATCCCAGTTAGCCCTGAAGTTGGTGATTCTGCTGCTTCTGCTGTTTCTCCCTTGTCATAATATGCCCGTTGCTAACATTCATCCCCATTCAAGCTTGTTTATAGAATTATAGATAGAGAGCAGTAAGGGACCTCACCAGCTATATAATCCATTTCCCTCATTTGACAAATGAGCAGACTAAGGCTCAAAGAGACATGACTTGACCAGGGTCACAAAGGAATGGGATATGTGAAGTGAGGTTTAAAATGAGATTTCTTGATTCTGCTGCTCTTTCCATTGTATTAAAGACCAGTAAGCTTATTTTTACACAAATTAGTGAATAAACTAAGACCAGAGTGTATTTCTACTACTTAGCAAAGGGCATAGGTCTTTTCTACCCATGCCCTTTGATGAGTCATTTTCAGAGGCAAGAGCCATCTTAATGCTTATTTACTGTTTTTCAAGGTCACGCAAAATACTGGCTTTAGGCATATTTTGTTATTGTGATATTGCCACCTCCACTTAATAAATGGAGTGGTAAGAGAAATGTTTGGTATTAAGAGTCAAGTTTACATTTACAGAACCAATAGTACACTTAATTTTGTCATACTGATGTTATGAAAGCAGCTGGTCTGCCTAGAATCTTAAGGGCACTTGTTTTTTCCATATTAAGTGCTTTGATTTGGTTTAAATTACTGTAGATAGAGGATTTAAGCTGGAAGGGAGGGATCTCAGATCATTTAATCCATTCCTGCAATTTTACAGTAAAAGAAATTGAGGCCCAGAGAGAAGTGCCTTGCCCCAAGCAATATCGTTAGTAAGTAGCAGGGCCGTGTTTTGAACCTAGATTCTTTAGCTCACATCCAGTGCTCTTTTCACCATACCACACTGTACCCCTATGAGAACAGGTCTTAAAATGCTTCCTGGTTCTAGATCATGAGTTTTTTTTTCATGGAAACCACCACTGGGAATATTGTGTAATACCAGACTTTCTCTGGGTATCATAAATAATGAAATATTTTCATTTAAAAATAACAGATTTTTGCTTGGAGGCTTTTGGTTTATTGTGTACTACATTCTTTCTAATGAATGCTGTTTCGTTTTCTGCATCATTTTTTGTTGTAACTCAGAAGTTTTTTTATCTGTAATAAGTCAATAAATATATATTTACTGTTTCTATGTGCCAGGCATTGTATAAAAGTGAGAAATATGAGGAATGATGTTGTACAGCCTCTGCCCTCAAGGGATATGCAGTTCTGCTGAGAAGATACAAACAGGAAGAGTTAAAGAACAAAATAAGAGAAGAATAAATCTAGTATAATGCAGGAAATGTCATGATTTGTGAACGCAAGAAGAAACTGTTGACTGCTAGAATTTTGCAGAGAGGTGCCTTTTGAGTGTAAAACTCACCTCTTCTTAGGTCCATAGATCAAGTAATATTGTAGACTTGATATATCTTGATTTTAGCAAGCTTTTGGACAAAGCTGTCACTCTTTTGGATAAGATAATGTGACGTGGACTGAATGCTAGCTGTAGGGATTTTAATGAACACAAGCTAACAGTATGATGTATCTGTCATATAAGCTAATGTGATCTTAGGCAGCATTGAGAGGCATAGTATCCAAAATGGGGGCAGTAGCCTCTGTACATATCACCCCTGGTCAATTCAAGAGCCATATTTTAGGAAAGTCAAGCTGTTTTTCATCTAGAAGAAGAGGATAGGGAGGGAACATATACAGATGAGTTGAAGGTACTGCGGATGTGGGATGTTAAGCTTAAAAGAAAAAATGACTTCTTTCTTCCTCCTCACACTCACCATCCCCCTGCCCCACCTCCTCCCCAAGATAGCTGTTTGAAAGAGAAGAGGAATTAGGTGGTCAAAATGTTGCTTTAATAAGGGTAATCCACTGGCAGTTCTTTAGATAACAAATAGTAGAAAATCCATAAAGATTCATTTACATTTTTGAAATGAGATGGTATTACTTTTGAAGCATACATTGTGATTTGTTTCATTTTTATTAAGATTTACTTTGTCCAGGAAAACCATACATTAATATAGATACAATATATACCTGTCATGCTTTGCATCCTTTATTACCTATCTTAAAGAGTTGTGAAGAAACTATAAATTATGATATATAAGTGTACATTGTTATATTCACCATTGTCTGCTCTCCTAAAATATTAAGATAATGATGTGTCTGTAGTTTGGGTACAAGTGATATCTATTCCACTCAGTAATTTTGCTTATCTGAGTACACCATTAAATATTAAAGAATTGTCTTTACAAGTGCTAATAATTTGTGTACTTTATTTTTATTCATGCACTTCTTTTTTTTACAGGACCCAGAGCAGAGGGCTTTGTTCCTCTTGAGGGTGATCCTCCATGTGGATAGTTAATTTAATTTTACCTGTCTGGTGCTTTTTAAACAGTTATAATGGCTAGTGGTTAACAGAGCCTAAATTTAACTCCCCCAAATAATGGAAGCTTCTGAACATGAAAACCCTGTTTTCCCCATCACAGCCTTTCAGATCTCTTTGCTCTCCTACTCTCCCCTCTCCACCAAAATAAATAAAGTGGGCTTAAGGAGTATAATAAGCCAGGTTAACTAACACCTATGTAGGCTTGCCATTGACAGATAGGTGACTTTGTAAACCTGATTTGAGACCTCTGTTTGTCACCAAAGTTAATAGTATAATTAGGTCTCATTTTTGATCCCAAGTTCAGTAAAAGGTTTTGCATGGGATATCTGTTGAGCTTGTAGGCTCTTTAAATCAGGTTATTTGCCCCCAAATTAAGGCAAACAGCTTATTTAGGAAATTTATTTTACTTATTTGTATTAGCTTTCTCTTTTATACTTTCACCTAGAAATAGTCGTTGTCAGTCAGAGATAATAAAGTAGATATCATGTTGTCTACTGGCCTAGGACTTAGCTTTCTCATTACATGCAGTCATGACAGATCTGTTGGCCTTTAGAACCCCAGATTCATTCTTTTTCATATACAAACTACAATCTATTATGCTCATTTTAAAAGGACTTAATGCAGTAAAAGCTTATTACTGAAGTTTTTAGGTGTGATGATGATCCATTTTATTACAGATTAATTCCTTTTTTTCTTTTTCTTCACGTAAATACTTTTAAGAAATGTGCATCTACCCTGGCTAAACCAGTTTTGATGTTTTATAATTTGCGGTCTTGAAGTCAGTCATGAAGTAGTCTTGTAGCCCCCAAATATAGTACTAGCTGTTTCAGGTTGTTCGTCATATTTTTATTAATGTAAAGAGAACATACAGGTTAGACCTGATTTCTGACTGTCAAGGAAAATGAGATTGAATTTTCTCGATGGTCACAGCCTAGTATTGTTTGATCACTTCCACACACAAAGTTTTTACTTATAGTGGGGTCTCTTTTCCTTCCTCTTAAATAAGTGTAACTAAATCTCAATTTTCCAAAGGGGATATATTTTTCATATTCTGTAAAACTGTCTTCAAGTCTTTATACAGAAAATCAAGTTAGTAGAATAAGTACACTATTTGAAGTCTTCAGTATCATATATTTTTAGCAAGTTAAAATTACTTTGACCTCAGTCATATTTGGTTTAAGTGAAAAAAAAAACTGTTAAATTAACCCAGAAAACTTTTAAAAATAAGTGATCATCACCACCACCACCACCGCTAAAAGCTAATATTTATTGAGCATCTATGCGTAGCATACTTTGCTTGTTGTAAGTGAGAGATACCTGCCCTCACAGAGCTTACACTAATTAGGAAGCCAAGCCAGATACCTCAGCTATTTATTAAGTGCAGATGATTGGTGATATAGGAGTTACAGTTAGGGGACATTGCTGAAAGGTTAGGGCAATAAGTAGGAGTCTTTATGGAAGAGATAAAAACTCTTTAACCTTGAGGCTAACTTTGAAGAAAGAGTAGGGTTTAATTAAACAAAGATAGGGATGAAGAACAGACATGACAATAAACAGCATAGAATATTCTACAAAATAGAATAAACATTCTAGACATGACAATACATTGAATTAATCTGTGATAATCGGAATAAATGTCATTTTGGGGAAGCAACATATAAATGAGTTCAACAGGAGCAAAGGCTTTGAGTTAGGTGTTCAGTAGATCAGGTGGCAGATGTAATCTTTTGATCAGGTTGCAGATATAACCTTTGTCCTGTAAGTGGTAGAAAGCCATTGAAGCTGGGGCTAGGGGCTGGGCGGCACACAATTTTAGTGGTTGTTGCAATTCTAATCTTAACTTTTTTTTTTTTAAAGTGCTTCCTCCTGGAACCATTTCTATTCATTTTGGAACTTTGTCTTCAGACCTATTTCTCTTTCCTAGTTCTTAAATTATGTGGCATGAATTCTTGCCCTAGGTCAGCCTGTCATTTTTGAAACTTGTCATTGAGATTTTAATTTTTAAAATCTCTTGGATGACTGGGCTCAGAGAATCCCTTTTATTTGCATGTAATTTTTTGGTTTTGTTACTGTTTTTAAGTTAAATCTAGTAATGAGAGCATGGTATGGTATATTGAGGCATGGAACTTGGAGTTAGTTGATCTGGCTGGTTGATCTGAACTATGAGCTCTTCCAACTTAAGCAAGTTGCTTCAGATCCCTTCTTATTAGGCCTCGGTTTCCTTACCTGTTTGGATGTATATAATATCTAATGTCATTTTCTAGCTTTAATATTCATTGATTGTGTGACACCAAGATTTTGTTAAATGATCATTTCATCATCACATTCCTGTTTTTGTTAGCTTCAGTATCGGACACTGCACAGCAGCCTTCTGAAGAGCAAAACAAGTCACTTGACAAACCAAAACAAAAAAAGAATCGCTGTTTCATGTGCAGGAAGAAAGTGGGACTGACTGGTAAGAAAAAGAAGGACATGCATTATCTAAGATTAAACTGGATACTTACCTAACAGGTGTCTAAGTGTGGTTTCCTATGAGTGACTTTGGTTCGCATTGTTTTTGTGCCTTGGAGTATTGCCATAAGAGGGAGCAATTTCTTGGAGTGATCATGATATCTGAACCTGTATTTAATGACATTCATAGAACTGGTAATGAAGATTACCCCATATGCTCCCTTGAAAGCCTTTTCCATTTTAATAGTCTATAAAGAATTATTTTTTGAATTGGAAATATTTTTCTTTAAAGAAAACCAAAGTGAAATGCATGTATAGATCTATTTATATAAATGCTTACTATTAAATATATGCAATTTTGGCTATTATGATTAATCTCACTTTTAAAAGACATTGCTCTCAAATTAATCACTTAGACATACAAAGGAAGGCTAATTCCTGAGGTGAGCTTTTTACATTGTATTTTCCATTTGATTGCTGTGGTTCATCTTCTAGAATCTTTGACAGCATAAGAATAGGTGGTGAAATTGCTAGCTCATAGCCACTGGGAGAAATCAGGCATAGTTGTAAAGACCATATTTATTTGTGGATTATCCACAGTTCCTTGTGTTCCCTCACCCCCTGCCCCCCTCTTTCTTGCAGCTGCTAATCTTTTGGCCATTTCTTTCACTAATAATTAGCACCTCTGCTGAAGGTTGGTAGAGGGAAGCAAGAAGAGATGAAATGCAACATCAGTCACAGGTTGTCTGTTACAGTTTTTATAAAGGTTTGTTTTTTTTAGGGGCGGAAATTTAAGCTTAGGATATAATAGTGTGATGTAGTAGAAAGAGCACTGGATTTGGAAGGGACTTAGTTTTGAATTCTGGCTCTGCTACTAACTTCCAGTGTGATCTTGGGCAAATCACTCTCTGGACCTCAGTTTCTTCATCTGTAAAAATGAGAGGATATGACTAATATATGAAATTCCTTCTAGCTTTAAGTCCCATGATATCCTAAAACATGAGGATCTCACTTTTTAGTTTTCTTTCAATATCAAAGATAATAATTTTCCACATATTTGTTTTAGTATTCATCTGACATTGAATTTGAGAGGTATTTTACATTATCATTTCATTCTTTCAGCAATCCTATGGGATCAATCACACAAGATAGGTGATGCCATTTAGACATGGAGAATCATACCAATCAGAACCAGAAGTGGAGCTCTCAGAATGTAGTTTTCAGAATATCATTTGACTCACTGAGTCATGCTTCCCATTATTTTGATTAGTTTAGCAATTGGGATCATACTGCTTGCCCTGAACGTGGGATTTGGCTTGAGATTTACTCATGTTTCAAAATGGTTGAATTGTTGATATGACCTGTTCTTATGGTTAAGTCCTTTCGTTCAGCCATCAGCAGCCATGATGTTTTAGTTCTTTTAGCTAAGATCCTGTGCCTCTAATAGGCTGTTTCTGTTTTCAGGGTTTGAATGCCGGTGTGGAAATGTTTACTGTGGTGTGCACCGTTATTCAGATGTGCACAATTGCTCTTACAATTACAAAGCTGATGCTGCTGAGAAAATCAGAAAAGAAAATCCAGTAGTTGTTGGGGAAAAGATCCAGAAGATTTGATCTCCTGCTGGAATACAAAAATCCTTTTGACCATCTGCAAACTAAATTGACTTGAGCTTTTTTTTCCTAGTCATTGGGAATGTAGAGCAATGTATCTTGCATAGACCTTTTAATCATGCATGTCATCAGAAGAATAGATTTTTGTTTTTGTTTTGAAAATGACTCTGAACATTTATTTCCATTGCAGTTTCTGTGGCTGAAAAGACTTAAGTAAACTTTACAAGTATTATCCTTTTAAGATCATTTTAATTTTAGTTGAGTGCAGAGGGCTTTTATAACAAACATGGAGAAATATTGGAGGGCTGTGCTTTTCCAGTATTAAACATGCATGCGTTAACCTTGCAGCAGTTTATTTTCTCATTGTGTGTGTATCTATAGTTTTTCTCTGCAGCACGATTTCTCTTTGGATAATGCCCCTTATGGCACAACTAGTTATCAGTAACTGAATGTATTTTAATCATTATGGCTGCTTCTGTTTTTCATTAACAAAGGTTATACATATGTTAGCATATTAGCTTCTTTGCACCCACGACCTATTTATGTATGAATCATTTGTAATGAGAGAGTGTGTGCCAATGAGATTATAAGTTTGTGTGGTTTTTAAAAATTCTTTTTGAGTGAGGGGAGGAAAGGCTGTATGCACTTCATTGCTGACTGCAGGTTTCACTGGGATTAAGTTCATCAGTCTGTATGTACACAAATATGAAGAATGATCTGAAGTAATTGTGCTGTATTTATGTTTATCCACCGGTCTTAACTTTGATTAAATAAAAAAAAAATGCAAAGCAGCTCCCATTGTGTTTCAGCATTTCTCAGACACACTGCCAATTGATTTTGACTCTTGTCTCTGATTCTGATTTTCTAGCATAAGGAATGACAGATACCACGACAACCAGCTTCCCAAAAGAACAATGTCTTATCTATCTTTATTTATATGACTAGCCAGGTGACTGAAAATTCAAATAAAATGTAATTATTAACTGTTATGAATTATAAATGATAAAATTCTGAACTTCAGAGGACATTGTCTACTTTAAATTTTATTTTAATTCAATGAATTTGAAAATATTTAAAACACTTTTTTCTCCCTAGACTTCTGACAAATGTTTCCCAAGTGTGTGACCCTGGGCAGTTATCTTTTTCTCCTCCACTATTTTAAAATCTTTTCACCAGAGTAATGACTGGTAATTTATTAATGTTGTTATGTTATCTGAGTATTTTTTGTGTTGCTCTATATTCTTAGTGTTACCAAAGCCAGACATAGGAGATAAATAAATTTTTTGGGAGAAAAGAGTACTTCTTCCTCTAGCTGTTTTCACAGATATTGAAAACAAACTGACAGTTCTGCATGCATTCAGCTTGATCTTAAGGAGCACAGGAAGAATGAAGTTCTCTTGGTCCACCTCAAAGTGTACAACATTCAGTTGGATTTTTCTGAATCCCCCATATTCACTGGAGGGTAGTTTGGGCACGGGGTATGCAGGGTGGGACAGAAAACTTGAAATTGCTCTCACAAGTTTTTGTTACATTAATTTATGACTTTGAGTTTTTGGTTCATCTGTCAGGTAATTTTAGTGTTCATAAATTTAGGAAGGTTTTTCTTCACAACAACCAGGCCAAGGGAATTAGTGTAAATATTATTGCCATTTTATGGTTAATGAAACTGAAGGTCAATGAAATAATGAGTTGTCCAAGGTTACAGGTTGGATTAAAACTCCTCTCTTGTAACTCCAGGTTCAGGGGCTCTTGCTACCGCCAGTGATAGTCTTCTAAGAAAAGAAGTGTGAAAGCAGATTGAGCCAAGTAAGGGGAAAGAAATTATGAAGTAAGCAATATAGCTATTGAGCAACTAAAATGAATATACCAAAGTTCATGCATATTACTCATAGTTCAGGATGGTTTCCAGTTTGTTGTTCAGGGTCCATTTACTCTTTATTTGAGATACATTAGAATCAGTTTGCTGGCTTGGTTTTCCAGCCTGCAGCTATAGGCAAGCATGAGCCTAGCAGTATGGGGTCATTTAATTGTACAGGCAACTTACATTTACTTCAGTAAATCCTGAGGATATTGCAATATTGCAGAATAGCATGATAATTAATTGCTTATGGAGATGATAATTCCTTACAAAAAAAGATTAGGTTATGCTTACTATATTAAGAAAGTTAGGAAAATTAGTAATACATTTGAGAAGTCTTCCAAATGGTTAAAATAAAAAGTTGTGGCACTTACAAGTGGTAAATTTTTGTTGTCTGGAATATTCACTTTTGTGGGGTGCTTTATCAAAACCCTTAAAATGTCAAGTAAATGATACTTTTTTTTTTTTTTTATAATTTAGAGTATTATGATACGGTGTTCCAGGATAGGTAATATAAGAAACTTTTTAGTGGTCAGGGAAACTTGGAACAAGGATGGTGGTTGGGAGAGAGAATATCTCATGTGTGTTCAAGGATCATTGTATCTAAATGTGAATATTGTCAGTGCTAATGTTTTGCTGTCAGTGTTCACATGTTTACATATGCCCAAAACTTCCATAGGTGCTCAGTAAATGAAGTGACTCCCAAACTCTGTTCTCTAGTTCACTGTTGTGCCCCTCCCCCTCCCTTCCATGATAGTGTGTGCATGTGTGATGCTGAATTTTATTAAAATCCATTTAGCAAGACAAGTGCTTTTACATAGTTATGGATAGGCACACTTATCAGTACTGTGACACATTTATGTTAAGTGACATTTGTTATTGAACAAGTTGTATTCATTTGAAGAAGATCTATTCATTGAAGATACATTCAGTCATACTGAACATGGATCCCTGTCTCCCATCCTCTGTGCTTTGCCATTTTTATCCTCCCCATTGACAAATCCTTCCTTCTTCCCTGGAAACTTTCTTGTCAGATTACGTCCTTTTTAAACACATGCATGGTTTTGACAGATGCCAAACTACAGATATTGTATTTTCCCACTGTTTTTGTGTACCCTTTAGACCCTCAAAAGCTATAATATTACAGTATTCAGCTCTGTGTAACACTGGCTGCCAGGATCTCTGTTGTCACATATTCTAGATGCTTCTTTCATTTAAAAAAAAAAAGTTTGCAATTTTTCTTTTGGGGGTCATAGACTAAATTATCTACTCCCTTTGACATTTGTCATCTCTTCTTAAGTTTGAGTTTGCAAGCTCTTAACCATAGTTTGTTGCGTTTTAGAGACCATAATCTAGGTAGCAAGTGAATGATAGCCCTTGCTGTGGCTTTAGTCCAAATGTATAGACTTTCCCCATTTAGATATCAATAATTGAGTTGGAGCAAGCAACATTTGCATCCATACCTAATGTGGATTTTTATGAATAAAATACACTTTTTAAAAGGAATGGACACAGAGTATTTCTCATTTTTTGTCTTTATATCCCTATATCCCCTAGCACCTTCTACAAGGCCTGGCATATGTAAATTCTTAATAAATCCTTATTGCCTTGTTAATACAGAATTTAAGATTAAAATTTTTAAAGTAAAATTTGGTACCTAAGGTATAATTTGGTTCCTTTTTTTGTTTGATTCAGTTTCTCTCGAGTACTCACTAACAAAAATATTACGGTTGCTCCACAAATGTAGATCACATCTTTTCCCATTAAACTTCAACTCTTAAATCACTATGTGGAATCCTGGCTTTATATTTAAGGGCTAAGAAGGAAGTAGTTTGCATGACTACACTTCTCTTGCTTCTGTGCTTTGGGCCTTTCAAGCAACTTTCACATCAGATGTTCTTAACTACTTACAGCTTTGAATTATGAAAACACTAATGTGCCCTCTTAGTATAACCAGCTGGCTCTCTCTGTACTATAGGACTCTGTTTTCACTAGAAATTAGAAGTTTATAGAAGCACCTAATACTTCTGTAGTATGTATCCGTATTTAACAACTTCCTCAATAGTTTCTTTGAAGCAGGAAATGTTTTTCCAACATGATCTGTTTTTTTTGTCTTAATGTCTTATCCTTTTGTAGCTATTTTTTATGTAAAAGCTAAATCATATCAGTTCCCTGAAAATTTTCACATTAACCCCCATTTAAACAGAACAGTTTAAAAACATGTAGGCATTCTGAACCTTTAACCACTTCTACATATTAGCTCCACTCATTTTATTCTGAGTAATTCCTTTACTTCAGTTCTTTGTTTCTTTTGGTGATCACCACCATCCTAGCTTCTGTTACCGAGAAAATGACTTCCAAATCTTTATAGCTATCCCTAAATTTCTCTCCTGTGCCTGAGTCCCACAATGCTAACTGCCTGCTTGAATGTTGCCAGGATGGTGTGCTGATACCAAGTACTGGACTCTGTCCAGCTTGAGTTGGGAATACACGGGTTTGAATCCTGCTTTGGACACTAGCTTTATGACCCTGGGTTTTGCAAGTCACTTATATTCTCAGTTTCCCAACCTGTAAAATGGGAATCATAGCTACCTTCTAGAAAGTATTTGTGAGGATCAAATGGAAGAACCATAGATAAAGTGCTCTGTAACCCTTAGAGTCTTATATAAATATTAGCTATTATTGTTAAGATAACCTGGAAAGAGGAAATAGGCTTGGGAAATACCATAGCCCTGACAGAGATGTAACAGTGATGGACATAAGTTATCCAGACATCTGCTAAATCTCCCTCTACCACTCTGCCTCAGCCCCCTTAATGATTTCATCCAAAAATTATATTCCGGATCTAATTCTCACCAACAAGTAGCAGTTGATTGATGACATGGAAATGGTGGAAACCATGGGAGAGCATCTTGGAATTGTGGTAGAGAAGAAAAGGAATATCCTGACATGCACATTAGGGTTCACAGTAAGGCTAAGGAGTAGCCTATATACTAAAACTCTACAGGAGAAACTGGTTCAGAAGGCATGTGAAGCTCTTTAACAAAATTCGAAAGATACAAATGGAATTCCAAGAAAAAGGGAACTTGTCTGAAAAGACGAACGTTGATAAGTGCATGAGCAACTCAACAACCAACTTGTATTTTTAAAATCTGTAAAGGATGAATACAAGCATGGCATAGCTTTGACAATAGTGTCTCGAGCACCAAAACTTAGAATGAGCAGAGGTTGAGGAAAGCTATGGATGACAAAAGGCTGGATGAACCTAGATATATTGGGGAAAAGTGGATCAAAGAATTGACCTAATCAAGTCGAAATTTTCCCCTCAAACTCTTATATGTCACTTACAGGTTGCCCTCCTGGGCTAAGCAGAATAAAACAATAGTTTTAAGTGAGCCATGAAGGACGCTAAGAGATCGACAAGGCAAAAGTGAGAAAAACATTACAGTAATGAGGGTCAGTCTGTGCCTACACATGAATGCCTACATGGTTTTAAACTGTTCTGTTTAAATGGGGGTTAATGTGAAAATCTTCAGGGAACTGATATGATTTAGCTTTTACATAAAAAATAGCTACAAAAGGATAAGACATTAAGACAAATTTAAGGTCAAAGGATTGACCCACCACTTTGTATGATAACTGATGAGAGAGGATACGTGACTGCTCGACTTTTATTTTGCCAATGAGAATAAAATATACTCATCCCTTTGGCACTTAAAGCCTTAAAATCTGAATCCAGTTTTTATTTCCAGGTCTGTTATGCCTCGTTCATATTAATTCTAAATAAACTGCCTTACATGTCATTCCCCTACATGATATTCTAGTTTCTATTCACTAGATGGAGAAATCAGAGGGAGGAAAAAAAAATGGCCCTGTAATATGAAAAACATTTAAGGGCAGCTAGGTAGTGCAGTAGATAGAGCTCTGGCCTTGGAGTCAGGAAGACCTGAGTTCAAATCCGGCCTCAGACACTTGACGCTTACTAGCTGTATGATCCTGGGCAAGTCACTTAAGCCCGATTACCTCGGGGGTGGGGGGGGAGGAGAAAGACAAAAAGACATATTTAAAACCAAGGACTGTGGTACAAATACAGGTCAAGTAAGAAGCTCCCCATGTCTCCACAATTGTTTGACAACAGTTCTAAAAACACTAGCTATAGAATTAAGACAGACCAAGAAAATTAAAGGCAGAAATATAGAAGAGGAAATGAAACTATTCCTGTTTGTCAATGATGTGGCAGTGCACTTAAGAAACCCTAGAGAATCAGTAAAAAAGCATTGAGATGATGAGTCCCACAAGGTTGCAGGATGAACCACAAAAATCACATTCCATACAATAGTATTATAAAGAAATACAAAAGTGTTATAAATAGTATTATATTGAGAATAAATTCCATTCAGAGTTGCTATAAAAATTACAAAATAGCTGGGAACTAACCTACTGAGCCACAAAATTTCTATAAACGCAATACACTTTAAGGGAATAAAGGGAGGCAACTGTGGAAAGAGCTTTGCTGCTCATGGTAGAACACCAGTATGATAAAAATAAATGATATTTTTCTATGTCCTTTGCACAGACTGACCCTCATTACTGTAATGTTTTTCTCACTTTTGCCTTGTCGATCTCTTAGCGTCCTTCATGGCTCACTTAAAACTATTGTTTTATTCTGCTTAGCCCAGGAGGGCAACCTGTAAGTGACGTATAAAAGTTTGAGGGGAAAATTTCGACTTGATTAAAACTTCTTATCAAGTAGAGCTCTCCAAAAGTGGCAATGAGCTGTGTTTAGAGATAGAGGGTTTCTTCTCAGAGGAGGACTCTAAGCAAAACCAGGCATCCACCAATTAGGAATGTGAAAGGTATTTTCTTGTTCAGGTTGCAATTGGAATAGATAGTTTCTGAGTCCTCCTGTAATTTTATGATTCTGTGCTACATCTCCACCCTAATGTCCCTTCTAATCTCAAACTCATTATGTCTCAAGCTGAATTCAGTATCTTCGTCCTTGTGTCCACCACTCGTGCAGTTAGCACAACCTTCCTCAGTTACCCAAACTAATACGCCCTCCCTCATAGTTACTATGTAATCAGTCAATAAGTGTTAATTAAGCATCTACTATATATCAGGCACTGTGGCAGGTCCAGGAGAGACCAAAAAAAAAATCTCTGCTTTGAAGATTATTTTCTATTAGGAGAAACTAATCACATAAATATATGCAGAATAAATGTAAGAGAATGCAAGTGATATGAAGCAGTTAAATTACAAGGGAGGAGGGCACTAGCAGTTGGGGAGATCCTGAAAAGATCTTTCCTGTAGAAAGAAGGTGGTACTTGAATTGTCTTGACATAAAAGAATGAATCTGTGGAGTTGAGAAGGAAATGAGTTCCAGGAAGGAGGGCAGGCAAATGTACAGGAATGGAGAAAGGAGATGAAGTGCCCAGTGCAAAGAACAGAGAAGGCCAGTTTGACTGGTTTCCAGAATATAGGATGTACAATGAAACTATTAAGATAAAAAGAGATTAGGGTCTGGTTGTGAAGGGCTTTAAAAGCCAAATGGGAATTTATATTTTATCCTAGAGGCAATAATAGGAAACGGCTGGAATTTATAGAGTAGTAGTATATTCGGATCTGTACTTCAGGAAAAGCATTTTGATAGTTATGTGAATGATGATATGGGATAGCATAAGATATTTGAGGCAGGGAGAATAATTTGGAAGCTGTGGCAATAATCTAGGCAAGAGGTGATGAGTGCCTAAGGTGATATATATGTGATTTGAGAGAAAGGGTCTTGTGAGAGATGTCCTAGAGATGGAAATGGTAAGGAATCTGGGAGACTGGAAGAAGAAGGATGCTTCAACAAAAAAATGGAAAGTTTGGCAGGTAAGTGAGTTTGGGAGAAAAGAGTTTAGTTAGTTCTGTTTGGGACATGTTGAGTGAGTGGTATCTCTGGGGCATCTAGTTCAAAGTTTTCAATGGGAATTTGGAGATGTGGGACTAGTTCTCAGGGAAGAGCCTGGGGCTGGAGATACATGAGTCATCTGTGTCAAGATAATAATTAAATTCATGTGAACTGATAAAAATCTCTAAAAGAGAAAGTATAAAGGAAGGAAGGCCCGGGACAGAACTTTAAGGAATATCTACAGTTAAAGAGTGTGATATAGTTGACGAACCAACAAAAGAGACAAAGAAGGAGCAATCAGACAGGTAAGAAGACCAGCAGAAAATGGTATTACAAATAAAATAGAGAGGAGACAGTATCCAAGAAGAGAGGGTGATCAGCAGTGTCAAATTCAGTAGAGGTCCAGAAGGATAAGGACTGATAGAAGAAAGACCATCAGACTTAGAAATTAAGAGATGATCGATAGACCTACCTAGTAAATCTTTTGTAATTTCCAGGATGCCTATTCTGCCATGTATATAAAGAATCACAGATTTAGAGCTGGAAGATACCTTAGTTATCATTTATTCAATTTGTTTTATTCTACAGATGAAGGAAAAGAGGTTAAATAACTCGTCCAAGATCACACAATGTAGCATAGACAGGATTTCAGTGCAGACTCTTCTGCACTCGTTATATTGTGTCACGCATTAAGTGCTCATTAAGTACTGTCATTCATTCATTCATTCAACCACAACTCCTATTTATATTATGAAGTTTGCAAAGCACTTTGCTCAGAACAACTTTGTGGTTGTTTTACAGATGAGGAAACCGAGGTTCCAAAAGGTTAAATGACTTGTCCATGATCACTCTGCCTGAGTGTCTGAGGCAGGATTGATTTGAAATAAAGGTCACTCACCCTATCCACTGCACCACAGCTTTTATTAATGCTTAAACCAATGAAAAAATAGGCAATGCAAACTACCAACAAAGGCATTTCTCCTGCTTCTCACTCTTAATTCTCCCCCATCTTAATCCCTTTAGAAATCACATCCCTATTCTTTGCTCCCAGTTTTGCCTCTCCCAAATTTAAAAATAAAGAAAAATTAAATAGGGCAAAGAGGTAGGGAGAGAAGAGAATAAGAGGAGAAGAGAAGAAAATATTGATTACTTTGGAGAGATCAGGGCAGGGCACATGGCCTTGGCAAGTGGAAAGGCCACCTCACCACAGATTGAGGGAAAGAAGAGAGTAGGGAGTGATGTCGAAGGGTTTTGAGATGCAGAACAGGGGAGCAGAGGGTGCTTATAATGACTGGTTCCAATTTTCACAGTAAGTCATGAGGGCAAGGTGAAGTGTGTGAGAGGTCTTCCCAGAAGGAAGACTTGAGTAGTTCTAAGGAAAGACCTGTAGTGGAAGAGAGGATCCGATCAGGTCTTGAAGGAAACCAGGGAAGCCACTTTTTCATTGCCAAGGGTCAATAAGAACACTCATTTTCTCCTAACTGGCCCTTGCCTAATTTTGGCAAATAACACCATTGCCCCAAAGTTATCCAGACTGTTAACTTGGGTATTTGTGCAACTACATTATCCTAGTGATTGTCCTTGAACTTGTCTGTCTTAACAGTGGGCACACAATCTCCTAGACTTTACTGTCTTTGATGAAAGAACAAGGCTTTTGGGTTAGGCTTGTGGTGTACAAATCATCCGCTATATATTCCTGTATCCCCTCAGCATCATAATACATAGAGTGCTGGACAGCAGCCACAAATACTTCCTGCCATTGACACTTGTTAGCTCAGAGATTGTGGACAATTCACAAGTTTTCTGAGCGTATGTTTCCTTATCCATAACTTAAATATAATGATTCCTTTGGTGCCTGCTTCACAATCTTTATGCAGACTCTCAGAATCATCTCAAATGAGATCATGCAGGTCATGAGATCTTAGCACAGGCATTTAATAAATGTTTATTGACTGAGAGACAGTCTTGAGGCTTTGGGGGAAGCAGTTGGGGTTAAGTGACTTGTCCAGGGTACAGGTAGTAAGTGTCTGAGGTCAGATTTGAACTCAGGTCCTCCTGACTCCAAGGCCAGTGCTGTATGCACTATGCCACCTAGCTGTTTCCTTTTTCTGTTTTTGTAGTAAATAGAGATCTGACTTTGGAGCCATAACCTGAATTGAAGTCCCACTTCTAAAACATACTGGCTGTGTGACCCTGGGCAAAGCCCCTAAGCTTTCAATGTTCTAGACAACTCTACTTTGCAGAGAAGATGTCAACCTTTGAGGGCAATGAGGTAGCACAGTGGCTAGAACACTGAGCTTGGAATCAGGAATTCATGAGTTCAAATACATTCTCAGACAATTACTAGCTAAGTGACCCTGGGCAAGTCACTGAACCCTGTTTGCCTCAGTTCCTCATCTGTAAAATCATCTGGAGAAAGAAATAGCAAATCACTCCAGAATCTTTGCCAAGAAAACCTCAAATGGGATCGTGAAGAGTGGGATATGCCTGAAACAACCAAACAACAATAACATTTCATTGTTAGAGGGAGTTTCCTCACCTAGGAGTTCCCCATAGAGATAGTTAGGTGGCACAGTGGATAGAGTGGTGGGCCTAGAGTCAGTAAGACACGAGTTCACATCTAACCGAAGACACTAGCTAGACCCCCAGAGAAGTCACTTAACTTCTGTTTACCTCAGTTTCCAAAACTATAAAATGAGAATTATAATAGTACCTACTTCAAAGGGTTGTTGTGAGGTTCAGATGAGATATTTTGGAAGTGCTTAGCACAGTGCCTAACAAATACTAGGTGCTATATAGGTGCTAGCTATCATTATTATTATTATTATTTATTAATTAATTATTAATTAATTAGTGTTGTTAGCTACTGCATGACCCTGGGCAAGTCACTTAACCTCTGCCTCAGTTTCCTCAGTTCTAAAGGGTATAATATTATCACCTATCTACTAGAATTGTTATAAGGATCAAATTAGATGATATTTGTGAAGTGCCTAACCTATTGGCTGGCACATAGTAGGTGCTTAAAACATGCTTATTTCTTCCTGTACTAATAAAATCATACAATGAGATTGTATATGTATATATACATATATGATGTTATTGTTAGCATCATTATTGTTATATTGCTGGGTTGTGAGGCACTATACCATACTGCAGGTTGTATGTATCTTTAGCTTTTTCTTTTTTTTTGTTGCTTTTTGGTAAGACGATTGGGGTTAAGTGACTTGCCCAGGGTCACACAGCTAGCAAGTGTTAAGTGTCTAAGGCTGGATTTGAACTCAGGTCCTCCTGACTCCAAGGCCAGAGCTGTATTCACTGCGCCATCTAGCTGCCCCGTACCTTTCGCTTCTTAACCTTTCCAAGACTGTCCAGGAGTCTGACAGACTGATAGGGGAGTGGTTTTCCCAGCTCCTTCTGACATCCATCCAGACTTCTGCAGAACCCAGAAACCCACTCAAGTTGGGCTACAGTTCAATTCAACAAATAATTATTGAATCCTTTCTTTTCCGAGACCCTGAGCTTGACCAGTCCATACTTGCCCAGCACCTTCAAACACGACTCTGGACTGAGTAGGTATTTAGGGCAGAGACACCTGGCCAATCAATACCTTACTCTGAATCAGATTTTGGTAGATAGGTGTAAGGTCTGGAATTCCTCTGTCTGGGGAGCCCTGTACCTCTCCCATAACCATGGGGTGTTCTTAATACCAAAGGAAGAGGCCAAAGAGCTTTAGATTGATTATAGGAGTTCAATCAATCATTCTAATTACTTACAAAACAGGAGCCATCTGGGGTGGCTGCCAGACAGTTCAGTGGATCCTGCAAAAGAACCCCCAAAATCTGGGTGGTAAATATGGAAAACAGACAAAGGGAGGAGGAAGCTCTAGAGAGTGCATCACTACTGATTGATGGATATTTTGGGTTTCCTCGTAGTAATGAGCTCATTTCCAAGCTTCGATGTTAAGCCAGCGTTGATGGGTAAATGCCCAAACACAAGATTGTGTATAGATCACAAAGTGGTAACCGTATTCTTATTATGACTTTCATCAATCCCAATATGTAAGTTATGACTCAGTGTCCAAGTTATGATTTTGTATCTATGTTATGATTTTTAACAGGTCCCCATGTCTGGGCTTCTACCTTTCATAGAGTTTCAGTTAATGGCATTTCACTTCTTACTGTGTATTACGACTTTTCCCCAATTGGGACCCCACAATAGGCTAAGTAATCCAAATGAATTTCCTAGAGCATTCACCTGAATGTCAGATGCCAAGACCTTCAAACCCTATTGGGATTTACTGCTGGGACTCAAAGAAAAGTCAGGGAGCCAGTCTGTGCTAAAAGCATTAGGGCATAGGGACCAGAGCTGTGATTCCACTGGCACAGGGAGCTCCCAGGGGTTTAGCTACCAATGTAGGCCCCAGCCATTCTTCAACCATAGTCCCAGAGAACTGCCTAGATCACTGAGAGGTTAACTCCCTTTCCAGGGTCATGTAGCCATCATGTGTCAGAAGCAGACTCAGGTTTTCCTGATCCCAAAGCCAGCTCTCCATCCACCCTGGCACGTTGCCTCTGGGCAATGGGCTCCTCAGTCAATTGAAGGCCAAGTTGTTTAATCAGAAGCACCCAAGGCAGGGACTGAGGGATAACAAGGGAAGTGCCACCTTTATCTGCCAAACTAGGACAGGAGCCACATCTCCATTAGACAGCTCACATACACATTGGAGCTAGAACTAACATCTCTGAATTGGGTTGGAGGAGGACTGGAAGGAGATAAAACTGGGGATGTCTTCAGAGAGCCACAGGTATGGTCGTTTCCAGAGAGTGGCTGGAGAAGGCCACAGTCTTTTGAGAAGCTGTTTCCAGGATTTAGGAGGTTTATGTTAAGCTCTTAGCCATTAGATGGGTGGGACCTTGTGATATGTGTTCACTTTACACATCAGATTAGCTCAGGGAAGCAAAGCTGCACATAACTAGATGTTTTATAGGGAGAGGTGAGTTCTCAGGTACATATGATTGTTTTACTACTCCACGGTTAGTTAGCCCCACTGGAAGGGGCTAATCATTGAGTGCAGGGAAGGTGGAATCTTCTAGCAAAGAAGATATGGGTTGGGGAAAGGGTAAGGCAGAAAGGAGGGGGTGTAACACAGGTTATGCAGAGGGTGTGGCTAGGGCAGTAGCAGCTTCTTGTTGGGGAAAAAACTGGGCCCCCAAACCATTTTTTTTTAATTTATCCTTTTCTAGTGAGGGTAAAATCTCTTTATCCCAAAATTTCAATCCTTGCGGGCTGCTTTGAAGGTAAACTGAATTCTGCAGAGATCTTTTAGGAGAATTTGGAAGAAGCTTAAATTATTTGACTAGAAGGCCCAAGGACAATAATAATGTAATAGGATTTATATAGGTCTTTAAGGTTTGCAAAGCACTTCACAAATATCTCATCTTATCCTCACAAGTTTGGAGTTAGGAACTTATATATTCCCATTTTACAGATGGTGGTTGTCCTTCATTCTCGAAGAGGGCTGAAAGAAATGACACTATTAAGCTAGGGTCAAGTTACAGTATGTCCCACTGGCTGATCAAACCAATATGAGCTTGGAATGCTCTACCACAGGTTGGGCACAAATAGTCCATTCAGGGGTGGAGAACCAGGAGCCTCTAGGCCACATGTGGCCTTCTGAGCCCAAGTTTCACAGAACAAATCCTTTTATTGAGGGGATTTGTTCTGTGAAGTTTGGATTCAGTCAGAGGGCCACACTTGAGGACCTAGTGGGCCACATGTGGTCTTGAGGCTGCAGTTTTCCCACCCCTGGTCCACGTGAACATTTGGAGTAGATTCTCTAAATTTGCACATCTCGAGTTTCTTTTAAGCTACTTCAATTCTACTTTACCCATAGAGCACAGCACCTTCTCTGATGAGGGCACACCATGCTGGGTGGTCCTATGCTAGTGTCTCCCATGTCACACAATTAATTCCAAAGTTCTTAAGAGAGACCTTGAGAGTGTCCTTGTATCGCTTTTTCTGACCGTCATGTGAGTGCTTACCCTGTGTGAGTTCTCCATAAAATAGTCTTTTTGGCAAATGTACATTTGATATTCTGAGGAAACAGATTAAATGACTTGCTCAGGGTCACACAAGTAATAAGTGTCTGAGGTCACATTTGAACTCAGATCTTCCTGACTCCAGGTCCACACTTCTATCCACAGCACCAATCTATTGGTCCTCAGGAGTCTTAGCTAGAGGGCCTAAAGCAATTATCTTCAAGCTATAATTCTTCATAACACAGAGTATTCTCACATTGGTCTCGCTTTGCTGGTTAGCCATAGTTAGTCTACTTATTGATCTCCTAGGAGTGGGGGGATGGAAGGGTGGGTCCTCCCAAGTTAGCAACCCCCACCTCTGGAGCCATCATCAAAAGTACCACCAGAAACAGTCAATACTGGTTCATATTCCTCTGCCAAGGGGCAGCTAGGTGGCACGGTGGATAGAGCACCGGCCGGCGAGTCAGCAGGACTTGAGTTCAAATCATCTTCAGTTAGCTCGTTATGTTCCAACCCTACACAAGTTAGCCAGTGTTTGACACTGTAACAAAATGAGGCACTGGCAAATCATTCAACAATTATCAAGAAGAGATTTACTTAGCCATAGCAAGCGAAGGATGTTCAAACTGAATCACCCTTGCCTGAGTTGCCATTTTCCACCAGGGAAGCATGATGTCAATAGCCTGAACCCTTAGTCTCCTGAGCCAACCAAGTCTTGAGGATGATTTCAGTACTATTTAGGGAAAAGTAGCCTAATCGGAATGAGAGAAGGGGTTAATACTGGTCCTGCCTTACTAGGTTGGCACCTTCTCTGTAAAGTACAGGCTTAGAAAGTTGTCTGGGGGAGTGCCTCGTCCAGGATCTCACAACCAGTTTTTGTCTAAAGTGGAACTTGAGTTGAGTCTGCTTCAGGGACCAGCTCTCTATCCACTAGGAGTGGTATTATTTCTCTGAATTCTTCATTTGTGGTTTTGAGTGGCACCATAATGTTCCTTTACATTCCTACACCACAGTGCTACAATGAGTTCTATCTTCCTGAACTTCTAGATGAGTTCAATCCATCAGTTGAGCATTCAATCAACAGGAATTTATTAAGTGTCTGTTATGTGTTAGGAACTATGTTAGATGATGGGGATCAAAGGGTATGAACAGTTTCGGAAGAAGAAATCAAGCCACCAATTGCCATTTGAAAAAAGTGCTCCAAACAGTAAAAGAGAAATGCAAATTAAAGCATCTCTGAGGTTCTACATTACACTCATCAGATTGGCAAAAATAACAGAAAAAGAAAAATTACAAATGCTGGAGGGTCTGTGGGAAAACAGACACATTAATCGCTGTTGATGGACCTATGAATTGATCCAGCCATTCTGGAAAGTAATTTGGAACTCTGCCCCACAAAATCATTAAATTTCATACCTTTTGACCCAGCCATACTCCTTCTAGGTCTATATATCAAAGAAAGCAAAAAAAGAACACAAAAATGTTTATAACAACTCTTTTTTTGTAGTATCAATGAAATGAAAACTAATGGGTGCCCATCATTTAGGGGAATGGCCGAACAAATTATGTTACGTGCATGTAATGGAATATTATTGAACTCTCAGAAATGAAGTAAGGGATGGTTTTACAGAAACCTGGCAAGACTTGTATGAATTGATGCAGAATAAAGTGAGCAGAACCAGTAGAACAATTTATACTACAACAACATTGTAGAGACAAAAAATTTTGATGGACTTAAGAACTGGATCAATGATCAAACTACAATTCTAGAAGACTCATGATGAAGCATGCAACTCACCTTGGGAGAGAGAAGTAATGGACTCAAGATAAAAAAATGTGACAACTTTTTGCCTGTAGCTGATCTGAAAATTGACTATGCATATTACAATGCTTTTCTTCTTTTTTGTCCAACTGGAGGGTAGTAGGTGGGAGAGAAAATAAATACTTCCCAATTGAAAAAAAAAATTAAAGGTTTTTTTTTTTTAAATGGAACAGTTCCTCCTCTGAAGGTATTTCCCTTCTACTGGGGACAAGTAAATACGTAGAAATCATATACATACATACATATATACATACATACACACATATTAATATATAAATACAGAGTAAATCTATAAATAAATACAAAACAAATACAAGCTAATTTAGAAAGAGAAGACACTCAAGTTTTGAGTATTGCTTCCCTCAAAAGACGGTTGAGTTGGGTCTTGACAGAACAGAGGGATTTTATTAGGTTAGAAGTTAGGGGAAGGTGAGTGCACAGGTTTAACCAACTTTTAAGAGCCCACGGTCAGGAACAATATGTTTATCATAAATAAGCTACACATAAAGGTCACACAATTTAACAATGCTAGCAAGGTTTGGATTGTTCTCTGACTTTTTTGGGGTCACCTCCTGTCTCTAAATTATAAACTCAAAAGCAGCCAGGTACTATCAAGAGGGTTAGATCTGAATCAAAGGACCTCGGTTGGAGGTCTACTTCTGTTTACTAATTCTGTAGTCTTGGGCAAGACATTTCATCTCTTACTCTTGAAGAACTTTTCTGCCTTTGAATCTATAATCCTATAAATCCAGGGAGCATGTTTATTACTTTTCGTGTAACAGCTCCAAACAAAGCACCCCAAAGCACCCCAAACCACTTCCTGTTTATTAGGATCATAATATTTTTGAACTGGAAGGGGCTTTGGAGACTATGTCTAACCCTTTCTCATTTTACAAGTGTGGAAACTGAGACTGAGAAAGGAAAAGTGACTTGCCTGGGGAAGCCCAGCTCGTAAACGGTCCAGGCAGGATTATTATACTCTAAATATTCTACCTTCAAATCTAGCGCTGCCTGTCAATCCAACCCCCGGTTTGCACAAAAGTTTGTGGGCGCCTCCAGCTGTGCATCCTCTAACTTGTGACATTTCGCCCACAGAGCGAGCCTTCAAAGTGTAGGTGCGCAGAGGTCTCACAAAAGGAAGGCGGGGTGACCACAGGGGTGCAAAGTGGAGCAGATCCGGGTGCAGGCGACTGGCGGGGTTTTTTGTGATGGCTGCAGGAGACTCCGCAAACATCGTGTTACAGCCAAGAAAGTAACGGCTTTCCTTTTCAGCTGAGTCACAGCAGGACCTGGATTACAATTGCATTAATGCAAGCCCTGGAGGGGTTGCAGGGTTGGAGGCCGGCCGGGCCGGATGTAGGGGTGGGTTGAAGGAGGAGCGGGAGGGAAAGGGACGGGGGCTGCGCGAGAGCAGGAGGGGCCAAGCTGCGCAGATGGGGAGCCTATTGGCTGCCAACTAGGGGGCGGGCGGGAAGGGAGGAGTCGGCCCGCAGCTAGCTTTAGGGTCTCAGGTTCAGAGACCTAGAGGAGCCTCTGAGAGCACGGAGCACGGAGCACAGATCGCGCAACGCACGGCGCGGGCGAGGAGGTAGCTGCTACTGAGCCCTGAACGGAGACGACCCCGTCCAACCAAGCATGTCCTTTATCCCCGTGGCCGAGAACTCGGACTTCCCCATTCAGAACCTGCCCTACGGAGTCTTCTCCACCCCAGAGAACGTGAGTCTCGTGGGACTGAGAGCTGGAGGAGGAGCTTGGAGACCGGGCCCTCCAAACTCCTCCTTTTACAGGTGGGGAAACTGAGGCGCAGACCTCTCTGCTTTGTCGGGTGGAGGGGCGGGGTCGGGATCTGAAAGGGTCGCTTGGGCTGGAGCCAGGGAGTATCAGGCCCCTTTTACCCGATCCCCGCCCCAGTTCTGCTCCCCGAAGCTTCCCGGCTTCAGGCTTTCCGGAGCTGAGCCCTGTCCTGCTGATCCCCGCGCTCTGTCCAGCAAAGGCTGCAGAGAAGAGGCCACCGTCAGTTCCTGGCGGTGTTAGTCTCGCAGGCAACAGGCCAAGTCTCTTCAGTTTTCTTTTATGTGAGCCCAGAGTCCCTCTACTTAAGCTCAGCTTCTCGGCTCTCCTGCTTTGAGGTGCGGAAGGGAATAGAGGGAGGACGTTTTGGGACACCTGAACCGGTTTACCTGGTTCTTATGTTCTCATTCTGCTTCTGGAGGCGGACACTGGAGAACGGTGGTGGGTGGCATGACTCACTTGTTGGCAGTGGGGTGGGTAACTCTGGAGCATGCAGCTATGGTTCGAGGTATAGAAGGTGAAAATATTCCTAGGTGTAAGGCCAGAGTCAGAGCAATCAGGGATTTTGAACTGGTCCCTTTTTAAAAAGGTGACATTTTTTAAAAAACGGACTCATTTTTTTTTTTCCTTTGGAACTGTTGCTTTAAAAAGCCTAGCGTTTGCCTTTGTTTTCCTCCACCTCTCCTCTTTATTTGCAAGGTAAATTTGTTGTTTTCAGTCGTTTCTTATCCGACTCTCTGTGACCTCATTTGGGGTTTTCTTGGCAAAGATACGGGAGTGGTTTGCCATTTTCTTCTCCAGCTCATTTTGCAGATGAGGAAATTGAGGCAAACAAGGTGAAGTGACTTGCCCAGGGTCACCCAGATAATAAGTGTCTGAGGCTAGATTTGAACTCAGGAAAATAAGTATTTCTGACTTTAGGGCCAGGCCTCAGCTAGGTGTCACAGTGAATAGAATGGCCAAGCCCTGGAGTCAGGAGGACCTGAGTTCAAATCTGGCTTCAGACACTAGTTGGGTGACTCTGAGTAAGTCACTTCACCCTGTTTGCCTCAGTTTCATCATCTGTAAAATGAGAGACATGCAAATCACTCTGGTATCTTCACCAAGAAAACCTCAAATGGGGTCATGGAAGAAATCAACAACTATGTTCAAGGCAAACTTAGCTAATCATAGTAATCACACACACACACACACACCCTTAAATTAGCACACATTATCTCGTTTGATTTTTTCAGCCACTCTGAGAGATAGGTACTACAGGCCATTATCACCCTCATTTTACAGACTAGGAAACAAGGGCAGAGAGGTTAAGTGATTTACCCATGGTTACAGAGCTATTGAGTGTAGGAGACAGGATTCAAACAGTCTCTTCAGAATCCTAAGTTAAGTATTGGTACCTCTCTACAACATTTTCTAAGTGAACCCAGACTAGGAGTAGGTGAGTTAGGCAGCCACCTATGTCACAACTTGTAGGGGAGTAGGCATTCTTTTTAACATTATTTTTTATAAATGCACATAATTTTCTTGTAGAAAGTTTCACTCTCTGGATCACATTAGCATTTTTTTGTGATAAGCCAGGCCATGTGTGTTATTACATGCAATGAAGGGTCAAAGTTCCTTATGGACAGGCAGCAGCAACATTTTGAAACCTTGACTAGGGCTCACAAATACCTTGAATGGGCTCTGAACTGGGTTAGGCTTTTAAATCTATAAAATATTAGAACTGGAAGACCACTTCACAGGCCCATCACATCCCATAGATGAGAAATCTGGTGATTTTATATAAAGATGAAGTTTCTTGCCCCATATCACATAGCTATTTAGTAGTAAAACTAGGACCAGACACGTTTTTTCCCCTAGTCCTTTTCATCGCTTCAATGCCAGATCACAAGAATAAGGGTAGCTTCCTGCCAGTTAGGTAATTTCACTTTGGCTCCTTGCTTTATTGTTTTTTGTTTAATACTATTTTTTTTTTAGATTTTATAGATATTTTGTTTTTGCGGTTTTTGCAGTCTTGTTTTGATATGCTCTTCCTTCCCAAACACCACATTGAATCCTTCCTTATAACAAAGAAAAACATTTAAGCCAAATAGACTGGTAAAGCAAACACACCGGATGTTTCATGTTGAATATGCAACATTCTGCACTCATAGTACACGTCTGTATCCAGAAGAAGAATTTAATTTACTTTCTACCTAGTCAGACTGAAATAGACAGATGCTAATGGCTAGCATCTTAAGGTTTGCAAAGCACTTTACAAATATTATCTCATTTGATCCTCAACCCTGTTGAGTAGGTGCCATTACTATGGGAAAACTGAAGCAGACAGAGGTTATGTGTCTTGCCCAGGGTTGCATAGCTAGCAAGTCTCTGAGAATGGATTTTAACTCAGATCTCCTTTATTCTATAACTGGCACTTCATCCATGGTGCCATCTAGCTTTGAGAAATGCTTGATGAATGATTGAAAGAATGAATGAAGATGAAGACCATTGTTATTATGCTAGTTTCTGTGATAATAATTACCTTGATTTTGAAAGCTCTAAGGATCATTGACTGAAAGCACTCAGGGACCCTAGAGGTTATCTAGTCCAATAGTTGAAGAAAATGTGGTTCAGAGAGGCTATGACTTTGCCAATATCACTTGATAAATGGAAGAACTAGGATGAAAAACCCAGGCTTTCATCCTGAGAATCCATTGCTTTTTTTTCCTGTTATACCATGTTAGATTACTTTTAATTTCCCAAAACTTTCAATGACTCTGTTTACATGGAAAAAACCTTTGAAACCATGCCTTCTGTCTTTGGTCTCAGCATCCAACTATGTCAGCAGCATGTGAGTAGGAGCTGAGGAAGCAGATAACAGCATCAATCCAGAGATGGAATTTGATAATGGATGATGCACGAGGGAGCTGGGGATTTGAGAATAGACCTGAGAGTGTGGAGTTGAATTGTTTAACTATAAGACATAGAGAGAGATGGAATGGTAGGAGGTTGTGGTCAGATAGAGGAATGTCAGAACATTGAATCAAAGAAGTGGAAGGAACACTTAGGAGGAAGGGTGATTCATAGTGTTACTGTACCTGTGTATAGTTGAGGCAGAGTAAAGGAGTGAGTCATAGGAGGAAAAGAGTTTGAGGAACTGGGAGTTTAGGGAATCTAAGGGAGCATGAATATGAATGATGAAGTTTTTAATATAATGGTAGGAGATAGGGAAGAGAAAAAGATGGCAAATTAGGTGTCGTACTCTGAGAAAGGAAAAACGAGCTTGCAGCCTGTATCAAATAGCCACCATGATCCTTAAAGGGTGAACTTTTTTTAGTAGCACCAACCATAGAAGAGGAGAGATTGCTGATTGATGGAGGCAAAGGGAAGAGTAGCGGGGAGTATTTTCACTTCCTCTCTACGAACAGTGTGTTGGGAGTGTGAGAAAAGGTACAACCAATGTGGGAGAGGTTCAGAATGAAGGAAAGATTGTTCATTATGGACATGGAATTCCAGAGGACACAATAGAAGAGGTGGGTATAGTTTAAAGTGGGACATGAGTGGGGTTGAAGAGGAGGATGATAATAAGATTGGGGTGTGGTGATTGGGGGTCTTTTAGTCCTAGGCAGCTGGTGATTAATACAGGGCTATAAAGAGTGAGGGCAGGGCAACCAGGTGGTGCAGTGGATAGAGCACCGGCCTGTGAGGGACTGTCTGATGTTGGCTGCTGCCAGGTGAGAGTTGTGGCAAGATTGGGGTAGGATCTGGGCATTAGGAAGTAACCGGAGCTCACGCTCCCGAGGCAGGGGCTGTGGTAGGTGGAGTTGTGGTGAACTGGGATGGGCTGGATACAGAGAAGCTCCGAGGCAGTGGGCAGTGCTATGTGAGATAAGCTGGGGAAGGATCAGGATAGAAGGAAGTAGCCGGAGCACGTGCTCCTGAGGCAGGGGGCTGTGCCACGTGGGAGTGGGACGGCAGAGGACGAGTTCCCTTTGCTTAGTCCCCCCCTAAATGCAACGTCAACCCCAGACGCCTCCTTCCTGTGTCCTTCCTGATTTCCTGGGTCACGTACCTTCCCTTTGTGTAGCACTGGCCCCAGACGCCTCCTCCCGGTATCTGGGCCTGACTACCTAGGTCACGTACTCTTTGTCTATGCACTAATCCCAGACGTCTCCTTCCTGTATCCGGTCCTAGCCTCCTGTATCCGGTCCTAGCCTCCTGCGTCACTTCCTCTCCCTTGGTGCGCTAAACCCAGACATCCCCTTCTGGTATCTGACCCTACAATCAATGACTAGTAGGCGGGCTGAGGAGGAGAGGCTAAGTAGGTACTTAAGGAACAGTTGTGGTCAGAGCTTGCTCTCTCTTTGCTCCTGCTCTCTTGCTATGGCCTTCCTGCTTGGCCTTGCTGTGATGGCCTCTGAATAAAGCTCGGGTGTTGGCACCTCCTGGTTGGCTCGTCTCTGTGTGTTTATCCGGGTAGGCTCCGAAGACTGGTAAGTATGACTCTGGCAGCCTGCTCCTTATGGGAGGAGAGTGCATGGCGCGGCCGGCACACCGGCCCTAAAGTCAGGTGGACCTGAGTTCATATCCAGCCTCAGACCAAACACTTGACACTTACTAGCTGTGTGGCCCTGGGCAAGTCACTTAACCCCAGCTGCCTAAAAAAAAAAAAAAAAAAGAGTGAGGCCAGCTAGGTGGCACAGTGGCTGGAGTGCTGGGCCCAAAGTTGGAAGACTCCTCTTTCTGCGTTCAAAACTGGCCTCAGATACTTACTAGCTGTATGACCCTGGACAAGTCACTTAACCCTGTTTGTCTCAGTTTCCTCATCTGTAAAATGAGCTGGAAAAGGACATGGCAACCCACTCTAGTATCTTTGCCAAGAAAACCCCCAAATGGGGTTATGAAGAGTCATACGTGACAAGCAACTGAACAACAGCAGGAAGAGTTAAAGGTGGTAGGAGTTTGTTAGCAGAGTATAGCAGACGAATTGTAATGCTCTCGGTTTCCATGGGGTGGTCTTTCAGGGGAAAGGTCAAGGCTGCTAGACCTTATCTATCTTCCTGTTTCTTCTGGTTGGGTAGGGACAGGGAGATGAACTTCGTTTTCATCTTTGCCTTTTCCATATATCAAGTTCTATGCAAACGTTTTCTGATATCCCCCTCCCCAGTTGTCAATGTTCTGTCCCTCCACAAATTATTTAGTACTTTTGTATCTGAACACTTTATACCCCACCCGCAGCGCCATAAGATACATGCCCCTTCAGGCTAAGGACTATTTTGTGTTTATCTTTGTATCCCAAACTCTTAGCACAGTTCCCAACCTGTAGTAGGCACTTAGTAAATATTTATTTATTTAAATTGAAGTATCGACATCTAGTTCTTGTCCCACTGTACCACACTACCTCCCTTTAGCACTCATCCCTGCACCCTGAATGAACCATGGTGAAATCAGGAGCATGTACGTTGTCTCCTCTCTTAACTTCTTCTGTGTCCCTGGCCTGGCCCAGCTGACAACCAGATGACAAGTGCCCCTCTTTCTCCTTCTTCTTCATCTGCCACAGCCACAGACTAGTGGTATCTAGCAGTATAAAGAAGAAAGAAAAGCTTTTGTTTCCCTGGGGGTAGAGTCCGGTTCTGGTGTGTTATGAGCCAGCCATTTGTATATAAAGAATATTTATTAGTTGGGAATTCACAATTAAAAAAAAACAAACCCAAACCTTATATTATTATTCTCCCAACTTTACAGATGGAAAAACTGAGGTATAGCTTTCTAATAAAACAGATGTATAGATCTGGGGTCCCATGCCAATACACCAATGCAAATTCTCTCTCTCTCTCTCTCCCCATATATATAACATATATTATTATACTATATATTATATATTATCAATGCTATATTATATATTATATTATCGATTGTATATTATATAACAGATTATATATAAAGAATGTATATATTAGATATAAAGAACATGTATTATATAGAGTATAATGTAATATAATACATATCATATATGTTGAGAGAGAGAACACATGCATTGGTGTATCGCTATGGGACCCACCACACCTATATACATACATATATATATGTGTGTGTGTATATATGTATGGGTGTGTGTATATATATATACACACATCCACAGATGTATGTGTGTATGTGTATATATATATATATATGTGTGTGTGTGTATGTATGTATTTTCTCTTTATATCATACTCGTTTCTGTGGGGAAAAAGCAATCCTCTTCTCACATCCTACTCCAGCCCTCCCTTGTGATTGTTGTTGTTCCGTCGTTCAGTTGTGTCCAGTTCCTTCTGACCCCGTGAACCACAGCATGGCAGGCCGTTTAGGAGCAACAATTTAGCAAAGCTATCCAGTGTAGAGACTGTATCTGAGAGTGTGTACAACATTCTATCTCTGCTGTGAGGAGGCAGGTATGTCTCCTCTGTTTTAAGAAACCTTGGTTTTTAAATTCATCTAAATTTAACCTCATTTTAGTGATCTCTTTTCCCCTGTTTGTTATCCTTCGTTACTCTTCTCTGGCTTGTGCTTCCTCTGCATCTGTTTGTTATCCCAGTGTTCTTGGCATTTGACCCATGGAACCACAGCTTCAGGGAACCAAAACAAACCTTAGAGATCATCTAATCAAACTCCCTTCTTTTTTGATAAAGAGATTATAGGTCAGAGAGGTCTAGGGACAAGCTCACACGGTAGGTTATTTGCAGAGCTGGGGCCGGAGCAAATTCCAGGCCAATGTTCTTTCTGATGCACTAAAATTTGGTTTGTATCCGCAGCTAGTCTTAAGGGTAGCTAGTCTTGCCTGATACATGGGAGGGTGTCACTGACCATTTGGAAAAGTAACCTTATGCTTCACCCCAAATCTCCAAGAGATTGAGTGGCCAGTCTTTTCTTTAGTTCTATGCCCAGCATCAGGGCTAATTGAATGAGCACCCGAGTTGTCCTGAGCAGGACCTCAGTAAATAGAGACTTGTTAAAGTGGCTGGACTGTTCTATTATAGTAGTTAAAATATATTAGAAAAGGGAAAAGCTGCCCTGAAAGGGGTTAGGCTAACAGTTACATTTTGTGTTCATTCTTGGTTAAATTTCTGATCTTAATGTTGAACACATATGTCCATCATATGCAATATTATGAAGTTTCTATTTTCAGTGATTTGCCATTAGGACTTTTCAAAGACATGAACTTTCTTGTTACTGTGATTTCCCAACATCTTAACTATACCAGAGGTTCTTGGGATGTTGTAATGTGATAAGAAGTTAAACCTAAATCTGACAACGCAATTCAAATAGACTACCCAGTTAAAATTTAACTTAAGTTAGCCAGACACAAGCTTTCCAAGATGACCCTTCCAATAATGAACCCCGATGATGTCTTTCTAATTTTTATCTAAGTAAGTGGCATAGTGCAGTGACCACTGACTCTCAAGTCAAAGAATCTGACTTCCAGTCTTGTCACTGATACTACCTGTATGACTTTGGGTAACTCCTTTAACATCTCTGCATCTGTTTCCTCATATGTAAAAGTGGGTTGGGGGGAGCGCTAGATGACCTCAGGTCCTTTTCAGCTCTAGATCTGTAATCCTATGGTCCTAATTGGACCTCATGTGAACTCTAAGCAATAAGTGGGAATCAACTGCAGGAAAACCCGTTGGAGAAGGTAAAGTAGGAGTCAAGTTAGACTCTATGAGAAATGAAGTTCTGTTGCATAAATGCCTTCATTTGTCCAGAACAACCCTGCAACAGCTCTTAGGATGAAGTTTGATATCATCACACTCCTCTGATGTTTAGGTGTAGAAATGTGCTGAAACAGCAACTGAGGGGAAGCCCTGTGAGAGAGGAAGTCTATTTCACCTCCTTTTCAGAAAAGATTAAAAAAAAAAACAACCCAACCTCTATAACAGTTAATTCAGAATTTTGAAATTGACTTCCTAAGGGTCCTTGGGATTATTAGTTACTTCTTAGTGTGATAAACAGTTGTAATATGATTCCTTCTCTATCTGATTCCATGATCTCCCTTTCCTTACCTACCTCCAAACAAAAACTAGTTTGCCTGGCAATGACAGGAGAAAATGTGATATTTTTGACAATCAGCGTGAGGTAACTATTAGAGGAGAAGAGTGACCTTTAAGACATGATTGGAAAATAGTTTTATGGAACATAGTTAAGCATTATTTAAAGAACATTCATTTGTCATGTAGCTAAGTATTATAAAAACATCCAATGTGGAGCAAGAAAAAAAATTTTTTTAAGTGACTAGCCTTGAAGATTTCCTCCTCCCCACCATACTGGAGGATTAGCCTGCCAATAGGAAAGAGGGAAGTAGACTGAACCTCTGATTTCATCGGTACAGAAAACTCCTAGGTGAGTGTGCAGGTTAGCACCCTCTGTGTAACTTATAGTCTTAGAGCATTCCCCAGGGCACTGAAATATTATGTGTTTGTCCCTGATCACCTGATCACACAGCCACTATGCGTCACATTTGAACTAGGACTTGACCCCAGGTCTTCCTGGCTCAGAAGATAGCTCTCTGTCTACTACTTTATCTAAAGTAACCTAACCTGTCAACTTAGTTATTTACTTACAGCATGTATGTAATTGAGCACTCTCTCTCTGTGTCTGTCTGTCTGTCTGTCTGTCTCTCTATCTATCTCCTTAACATTGTAAAGTTTTGAGGGGAAAAGTTAAAATATTAATATTAACTTCATATTGACTGTTCTATTCAGTTTTTGGTATCACTGATGAATATATTATCTTTCTGGAAAGAGTTGTTGTTTTTTGTTTTTTTTTTATTGGATGAGTAAAGCCAGAATTTCCAGACTTAAAGCAATGTTGCCCAGCCTCCAGGAAATTCCATTTTACCCTGTAGCCCACACTTAACGGAACTTCTTTCCCCCTGAAACAGGTTGATGTCTTGAAGTGATTGTGTGATCCTACTTGCCTACAGTCACACAGCTAGTAAGTACCATGTCTGAGGCTACATCTGAACTCAGGTCCTCCTGAATCCAGGGCGGGTGCTCTATCCACTGCGCCACCTAGCTGCCCGTGTGCATTCTTTTATTTATCAGTTCTTTCTCTAGATGTGGATAACATATTCATAGGTCCTTTGTAGTTGATTTGACTTAGTTGTTCACAGTTATTCTTCATATAATATTGTTGCTGCTGTTTACAGATTTCTTTTGGTTTTGCCCATTTCACCTTCATTATTTCATGCAAGTCTTTCTATGTTTTTCTAAAATCAATCAGCTCATCATTTTTGGGGGAGCGGGAAGAAGTAGTTTTTTAAAAATTAATTAATTATTTTTAGTTTTCAACATTCACTTCTATATTATTTTGAGTTCCAAATTTTTCCGCCTTCCTCTCCTCCTCCCTTCCCAAGACGATGTGCAATCTGTATGTTGTACATGTCGTACATGTCATACATGTACAATCATATTAAACATATTCCCACATTATTCATGCTGTGAAAGAACAATCAGAACAAAAGAGAAAAACCCTGAAAAATGAAAAAAAAGAGAAAATAGTATGCTTCAATCTGCATTCAGATGCCATAGTTCTTTCTCTGGGTGTAGATAATACCTTCCATCATGAATCCCCTGGAATTGTCTTAGATCATTGTATTGCTGAGAAGCAGCTCGTCATTTCTTACAGTATAGTAGTATTCCATCACAGTTATATACCACAGCTTGTTTAGCCACTCTCCCATTGATGAGCACCCCTCAATGTCCAGTTCTTTGCCACCACAAAGAGAGCTGCTATAAACATTTTAGAACAGGTATAATTATTATTACTTGAAGCTTTAGTGTGTCTCACAGTGGTTGTAAGATTCATCTGGTAGGAAATCGAAATCAACTGTCCTGAGGGTCCTAGAACCAGAGGGTAAAATAGTCATCGAGAGAATCCACCAATCACCTCCTGAAAGAGATCCCAAATTGAAAATACCAAGGAATATTATAGCAAATTCCAAAATTACCAGGTCAAAGAGAAAATACTATAAGCAGCCAGAAAGAAATAATTTAAATATCATGGAACCACAGTCAGGATTGCGCAGGACCTTGCAGCTTCTACATTAAAAGATCAGAGGGCATTGAATATGACATTCCATAAAGCAAAGGAGCTTGGATTACAACCAAGGATTAACTACCCAGTGAAATTGAACATAATCTTTTAGGGAGGAGATGGACATTCAACAAAATAGGAGACTTCCAAACCTTCCTGATGAAAAGACCAGAGCTCAACAGAAAATTTGATCTTCAAATACAAGACTCAAGAGAAGTATAAAAAGCAAAAACCTGGAAACCAAATGAGTGTCCATTGATTGGAGAATGGTTGAAGAAACTAGTGTTTGAATGTTATGGAATATTGCTGCTCCATAAGAAATGAAGAATAGAAGGAATTAAGAGAAGTATGACAAGATTTCCATGAAGTGATGGAGTGAGGAAAGCAGAGCCAAGAGAACAATAGAAACAATGACTGCACTAATGTGAACTACAACACTAAAAATCTGTTTAATAAATTGTATGAACATTCTTGGTCCTGGAAATTGAATGCAACACTCCACTCCTCTCTCCTCCCAGGAGGCAAGTCGGGGACTACAGATGTAGAATGTTGCAGATATCACTTTGTTGACTTTATTTAAATGATTTTCCTTGTTACAAGGAAGAGTTCAATGGTGGGGGGAGGGGAGGAATTTAAAGGGAAGTAAGTGCTCAAAAAGAAAAAGTAAGTGCTTACACACATATTATAAATGAGGCAACATGGTACAGCAGAAAGTTTACTAGACATGGAGTCAGGAGATGGAAGATTAGGTCTTGGTCCATAACTTCACTGGCTGTATATTGTTTCATCCTGGACACGTCACATGTTTTAAGCTTTGCTTCCTCATCTATATGTTAGACATAATGATGTCCTAACATAATATTGTAACGCTAACTGCCTCACTGGTTGTGTGGAAAGGACCTTATAAATCTTAATGTAACATAACAACAGTGATTATAATTAATAATTAATTTGGCTCATATTTCCCAAATACTCCACAAAGTATAAGACAATGAGTAAATACTAGATACTTGTTAAATTTAAGTACTTCAAAGTAGATAAGGAATTTATCTTAAATTCCAAAGAAAGAGTCCTCTAAGCTGAAAAAAAAAAGAAATTGAAATCAATTCAAAAAACGTTCAATAATTGCCTACCATGTGTCTCTAGCTTTCATTTGGGTGGTGATTTTGTGGCTGTTGTTTTTTGTTGTTTTAAATGAACCTGTGATTTCAATCTGCAGGAGACCTTTCCTGGTCTCTTCCTCTACCCCCAACAGTTGCTAGCGCCTTCCCCTTTCAGACTACCTTCATGCACTCTGTAGATGGCTTGTATGTACCTAGCTATTTGCATGTTGTTTTCTCCCTTTAGAATGTATGTGTCTTGAGGGCAGGAACTGGATGGGTTTTCCCCCTTTTCTTTGTATTCACTAAGCTGGGCATATAAGAATTTAATACATGCTTATCGTCTTGACTGACCCCTTTCTCACTGAGGGAACTTTATCAGATCAGCACCTGCTTTGCAACCTATAGTCCCAGAGAGTTGCTTTAGAGAACTATGAGTTAATAATAATACCAACAACTCCAGAAATGTGTTTTGCAGAGTATTTACTACCACATTTTTAACAGCCAAAGACCATTATGGGCTTTTTAAAAATATTTAGATTATATTGTAAACATCTTACATCCATGAAATGTTGCACCCTCTCTGTCACTTGGTTTTGCTTAACCGTTTTTCTTTGCTACAAGGGAGGGAGGGAGTGTGTGTGTGTGTGTGTGTGTATGTGTGTGTGTAGATGACTTTAATGTAAATCCAAAAGGCATCATTGCATTTTATTATTAGATTAATTAATTCATTAGTTAAGTCATATCCAGGAAAAAGTCCTGATGGTCAAACAATTATTAATGGTAATGTGGTTTTGTTGGACCTTAGTTTTTTAATCAGTTTGAACAATAATATCATTCATAAATATGATTTAGGTTGCAGTATATCTGATTCTGAGAAGTAGTAGGGGAAGCTAGGTGGTGCAGTGGATAGAGTGCCAGGCCTGGAGTCAGGAAGGCCTGAGTTCAAATCCAGCCTCAGATACTTACTAGCTGTATGATGATGGGCAAATCACGAAACCCTATTTGCCTCAGTTTCCTCATCTGTAAAATGAGCTGGAGAAGGAAATGACAAACCACTGCAGTATCTCTGCCAAGAAAACCCCAAATGGGGTCACAAAGAGTTGGACACAATTGAAACAACTGAATAACAGCAACAACAGAGTAGTAGAAGGACCATATTGAATCTATCAACTGTCATATTTTCGCAAATAATACTTAACATGGGGAAATAAGATTCCAGATCTGGGAGAAAGAGACCTTAGGATCATCTTCCACATTTTATGACTGAAAACAGTGAGGTTCATAGAAGTTGTGACTTGCCAAGATCAGCCAGGAAGATAGAGATGGAGCTGGAATTAGAACCCAAGCCATCCAGTCCATTGGTCTTTCTACTGTACCATAATGAGGTAACTAGAGGGCCTTGGGCAAATCACTTTAATCTCTTTGGGGTTTCAATTTACTCATCTTTAAAATGAAGAGATTGAGTTTGGATAATCTCTAAGAGCCTTTCCAGCTCTTCGGTTCTATGATTGCATGATTGTCTGGGGTGCCCAGTACGGATAGCTAGCATTTTTATAGTGCTTTAAGGTTTGCAAAGCAATTTGTATATGTCACCTCATTTGATCTTCATTACAACTGTGTAAAGTAGTTGGTATTATCCCCACTTTACGAGTGAGGAAACTGAGGTTGAGAGAGGTTGAATGACCCTCCCAGGGTTGCATGAACAGTAAATGTCTAAGGCAGGATTTAAATCCAGCCTTGTATCTACTGACACCTGTTTGCCTCAACAGCTGAACCCAACACCGTAATGACCTACTGTGTGAAGTGGTGAGCTCCTCATTACTTTGAGCTCTTCAAGGAGAATCTGTATGATTGATCACAGGAATAAGGGATGTTGTAGAAATGATTCCTACCCTGGGTGGGAAGCTAGACCTCCAAGCTTGGACAAGCTCAAAAATTCTGACTCTCTTATCACCTAGTGAACCTGGTTCATTTCCCACTTCACAGGTACAATATCCTTTCCCTGCCCCTTCCTTCTTGCCCTTTAAAAAGATATGGAATTATTTTATCTATGAGATGTGACTTACAGTATAGTATATCTTGTCATTCAGAACATATTTGGGTCTATAGCACAGCTGGAGGCAAATGAGTTTGTGTAGAAAAGAGAAAAAAAATGCATTTCACAGGCCTTTAGAGAGAAGCAATTTTAGGAAAGACAACTTATTCTTGAGATGATGATGATCTTTAGGTTTTTTTTTTCTTCAGATGCTAGATTTGGCTTCTAATATCTCCCCAGGACTTTCCACAAAAAATAAACTGCATTTTCCACTTATAGCCAAGACAAAGAATTGGTGTGGCAATTGGAGACCAGATATTGGATCTCAGTGTGATTAAAAACCTATTCACTGGACCTGTCCTTTCCTGTCACCAGGATGTCTTTGAGCAGGTAGGTCTATCTGCCTTTTGGGTAACATTACTTTCCCTCCCTGTTTTTAGACAGCCATGCCATCAGAAATATTTTCTGTAGGCAGTATTTCTGTGGAAATCTGAGTTTTCAGAGTAGGATTGTGATGTGGTTAATTTGGGACCAATCAAGCTAGAAGAAGTTGATACAAGCAATTACTAGAGAAACCCAAATTTTAAAATTAAGGATCTATATACAGGGGAAACAAGTCCAGGTTAATCAATCATTCAGCAAGTATTTATTAAGTGCCTACTATGTGCCCGGTCTATAGATGTCTGGTAAGCATTGAAAGACGTATTGGATTCTTGTGTTCATAACATACATAAGATAAATATACAAGTGTCTACCAAAATCACAAAATACTACCGTGGTGGGGAACCTGTAGCCACGAGGCCATGTGTGGCCCTCTAGGTCCTCAAGTGCAGCCATTTGACTGAATCCAAACTTCACAGAACAAATCCCCTTAATAAAAGGGCCACATGTGGCCTCGAGGCCATGGGTTACCTACCCCTATTAACTAGCCCACAGACCACCTCATAAATTTAGGACAAATAAAAGAGTCCTACTTCATATAATATGTACTAAAATTAAATACATTATTATTCCAAGAGGGAAGGAAAGCAGCTTCTTGTAGTGAAAAGGGTATTGAAATGAGAATCACAAGACACAAATTCTGGTTTCAACTTTGTCACTACTTGCTGTATGACCTTGAACAAATTGCTTTATTTCTGGGTCTCAATGTCCTCATCTCTAAAATGAGAAAATTGGACCAAATGATCACCAAAGGGTCTTCCAGCCCTAAAAGTCTTAGATATTTGACAAGAACAAGAAAGTTACCTCTAACATTGTCACCATGAAAAGTCACTCTTGAGAATCAAGAAATTCTCCTGTTCATCCTTCTTGAATGAGTTCTAATTATATGGATAATGCCTGTTTCAGTGCTAGAAGCAAACTGGGTCTTTTCTAGAGCCTAAGTCTAGCATCTGGAGTATGTACCCATTTCATTTCCATCACAATGAATTTACTTTGGATTGCCTAGATGAGCTTGGAGTAATTAACTACTACCCATAATTGGTAACCATGAAGATATACTGGGGTGGAGGAAATTGACTCTAAGCCTTCTTGGTATAATGGTTACATGATTTTGAACATCTAGCTATGGATGAATTAAACTTCATCATTGATGACTCTCTACTTTCTCCAAAATGTGCCGTTCTCCCTGACTCTCATCTCTCCCTGCTTCTGTTTATCCTTCTCATGGCCATTGCAGTAGACTCTTCCTGTTACCAGTTTCCTCATATCTACAGTTGCTATCAATTCTAAATCTGCTTAAGGGCTTATATCACGTCCCCATTTTTACTCTTCCATCTTTACAACCTCATCTTTTTTGCTTCACTTGGTCCTTTGGCTCTAACCAAACCAACCTGCCTGCTGTTCATGGGCTCTGATAGATGAACTCTTGCCTTAATCTTGCTTAGAACCAAACCTTCACCATATTTTCCAGCCACCAGCTCCAAACCATTCTGTAGTCTCATCCCTACTCCCAGTACGTTTTCTTCCCCCACTAGAATGTAAATTCTTTGAAGGCAAGGCAGGGACTGTCTTGCTTGCTTATTTTTATTTGTATCCCTGGCACTTAGCATGGACCCTGGCACATAGTAAATCTTGATAAATTCTCTCTCTCTGTCTGTGTCTCTCTCTGTCTCTGTGTCTCTGTCTCTGTCTTTCTCTGTTTCTCTCTCTCTCCTCTGTCTCTTTCTTCCTTTCTCCTCTTTCTCTCTCTCCCTCCCTCTTCCTTACCTCTTCCTCCCTTCCTCCTCTCTCTCATCCTCCTTCTCTCCCTTCTCTCTCTTCTTCTCTCTTCTTCTTCTTCATTTTTCCTTCCTTCCTCCCTCCTCCTCCTTCTTCTCTGTTTCTGTCTCTTACTCTCTTTGTCTCTGTCTCTCTCCCCTCACCTTTCCTTCCTTTCTACTTTCCCCCCACACCCCACGACTTGCAACTCCCACATCTCTGCCTTTGTTCATGCCATTAATCCTCATGTCCAGTCTGCTCTTAACCAATTCATGCACATTATGGCATTTGAGACTGGTGAAACATTCTTCAAGAAACTTTTCTCCACTCCCTACCAGATTCCTCCTCTGCTCGGTATTCCTCTAGCATTTTTATGTTTTTTGTAGTTTATACTATATTATCATGGTTAATGTGTGGTTCGTAGATTGCTTGGCATTTCACCAGTTCCACGTCAGTGTTATTCTCTGGTTCCATTTTTAGTTACGACTATTCTTTCTTCTTTCCTTCTTTCCTTCCTTCCTTCCTTCCTTCCTTCCTTTCTCTTTATTTCTTTCCTTCCTCCTTCTTTCTCCCTCATTGCTAGGAATCAAATAAGGTCTCAGTAGATGTTTCTTAAGTAACTATTGCTTTCTCAAGTATGTTAGAACCCCCATTAATAGTATAAAAGCCCCCTTGATGTTCATATACATTACTTTCTCCTTATTTTGATTTCAGCCAACTCTTAATAGATTCATGGGCTTGGGTTATGCTGCTTGGAAGGAGGCAAGAATGTACCTTCAGAACCTGCTTTCAGCTGCAAAAGCAACTTTGAGAGATGATGCTACTCTACGAAAACGGTGAGGTGTGCTCTGGGGGAAGGTGTTCAGGCAGCGCAGGGGCTGGATGGCATCTTAGTTGGAGACTCTAGAGGAGTCAGCTTCATCTTGTAAAGTTACCCAAGTCTTCTTTTCCTTGCTTGCTGGGACTCCATTGATAGTGAAAGAACTGTGAATGCAGAAGAGTGCTGCTATTGATCCCATGCCTTCTTGAGCTGCTCACATCATTTGATAGGAGTAGTGCATTCATGATTCATCCATGCCTCTAGATAGAGGGCGTGTGATTCTTGACCTGTCAGAGATGAAGAAGCTAAGGAATGAAGGCAAGAGATGACATTTCCCTGGAGAGTAACTGCAGGAGCTAGCTCTCAGACTTAGCTTCATTTAGCTAAAGCTCAGTCTTGTCCCCTGGCACAGTAGCTAGCTGCTTCTGTGGATGTTTTGAGTGGCAACAGGATGGCCTGGGCTGAGCTTGCAGACCCAGTCTGAGGAAGATGCAATTAGACTTGATGCTTGAACCTTTTGATTCTGTATTTCAGTGCATTCACACCCCAGGCCTCTGCCACAATGCACTTGCCGGCCACCATTGGTGAGTATTGACTTTCTTTACCAAGAGATATTGTTTTATGTGTCAATAACAAAGAAGTCACTGGCCAGCCAAAAAGCCATCCTCAACCACCCATGGTTTTCCAGCAATACGAGTTTGGGTAGCTAGAGAGAATGAAAATGAGAGACTGTAGGAATCCTTTTCCTCTCTTCTTGTTATTTAACATTCTCTTTCTTCACTACTTCAGAAGGCCTATGATTATATCATGGTATGTTCCCCTTTCACCAACAGATAGCAACCTCTCCATGCATTTTGAGAATTGCTGTGGCCAAAAAGGCCAGCATCTAGTTATCAACCTTTTTTTTTCTTTTGGCTAGGCAATGGGGTTAAGTGACTTGCACAGGGTCACACAGCTAATAAGTGTCAAGTGTCTGAGGCCGGATTTGAACTCAGGTCCTCCTGACTCCAGGGCCGTTTCTCTATCCACTGTACCACCTAACTGCCCCTTATCGACCTTTTAACGTCAAGTCTCTTTGCATTTAGTTAGACCAGTTCTAAGATGGCAGACATGCAGTCAGCCTATACTCATCCTGTTTGAGCTTTAGTTCTGTTGACATAGATTCTTTTTTTATAAAATTAATTTTATTTTTTATTCTGAATGTAAACACCAAAATAATCATTTCTGTTTGCACAGCAGAACACAAAAAGAAAGTTGCATTTGAAACTGTCAATCTCCATTTCATAATGCTTGATTTTTTTAAAAACGGGCATAATATGTTCAATATGTCACTTTCAAAACTTACTTGCTTTTCTGTGCTTAATTCTGAACTTCCTTCTAGTCTCTCTCTCTTTTTTTTTAATTTTAAAAAATGTTTCTGTGGCCCTCTTTTTTTTTTTTTTTGGTATCACTGTTGCTTCTGAGTCTCTACTGGAAGTTATGATGAAGTTACTTTCTTCCTCTAGACTGGAAATTGGGACCCGTTTATAGCTATAGTAATTTTTTAGACAGGTGAGGCCTCCTTTGGTTTATTTCTCCCTTGAGCTTTAGTTCCTGAATGGGTACATTTTACTAGGACCTGGCTCCAACCTCTGTTGCTCTTGTGGTCAGCACTACTTAGTCTACCCCTGGATTACCTGGATTTTGGGGCTGACCTTCACTTTCTGGATGTTAGGCCCCGTAGATCTTTGAAATTCAGAGTTTTGGGTCTTCAGGCTCTCTGTGTGGTTTCAGGACATAGTGCTAGGTTTCTTAGAGATGTTTAGTACTTGTGTGGTCCTGTTGCCAGGTGGCATTCTTCCCCTTGCTCTCTGGGGCTTACAAAGCCCTCCCTGGAGATTGTGACCACCCTGGGACTTTCTGATCACCCTTGGGATTTCTTGGGGAAACCTTCCATTTCTGCTGCCTTTTGACACAGAGCCTTATAGGCTGATCTTGTATATGGCCAGTCTGTGGTTGAGCTGGAAGGTTATCTGGAACTTGGACTAGTTTTTGAGAACCCATATTTATCTGTCTCGTGACCACTCTGAGACATTGGAGTAAATCTTTAGTGAAGGACTTCCTACTTTCACCACATCATGTTTACAGATATTGGAAATAATATTCTTTAGTCTTGGTGACTCCATCATCCAGAAAGCTGAAGCTTTCAAGTAAGAAAGCATAACTCAAGTTAATGCTGGCTCTCTCTGCTAAGAACTGAGAAGACATATTGAAAGCAAGGGATAAGGGACCATCCCTGTGATTTCATTTGTTTCAGGAACTCCAGAATGAGGAAGCTTTCTTCCAGTGCAGGTTGACATGTTCTCTCCAACTTATAGTCTTTTTTTTTTTTTTTTTTTTGCCTTTTTGGTGAGGCAATTGGGGTTAAGTGACTTGCCCTGGGTCACACAGCTAGTAAGTGTCATGTGTCTGGGGCAAGATTTGAACTCAGGTCCTCCTGACTCCAAGGCTGGAGCTTATCCACTGCGCTACCTAGCTGCCCCTGCAACTTATAGTCTTAAAGAGTTAACATTGAGATGTTAAGTGACTTGCCCAGAGTCACACAGCCAACATGTGTGAGAGGTAGGTCTTGAACCTGGGTCTTCCCTGGGTCTTCCCGCTTCCAGGCCAGCTCACTATACATTCTGCCACATCATCCAAATGACTAATGGTTTTTCCCAGTCTCAGTTTGCCTGAGGCAACACCCATTCAGTAGTTAAAGGCTAGGTAAGAAATGAGGTAAAGGTGGCCTACTTTGCCTTCATAAAAAAGTCCATCAGGTGCGGTTAAGACCCTCAGAGCCAGAATAGAAAGGATTTCTTTTTACTTACTCTGAGCCATCAAAACCCAAACTGTGAGCAAGTGAGGCTTGGGCTGAAGCCTGTTACTGGCCAATCCTAGAGCCAGAGTGACTTGGGTTTAATGGCATGGTCAAATAGCTCTATTTGAATCCCAATAGTCTTTATCCCAGCCTGGTTTCCCACCCTTATGATAATGGACCTGACCAATGAGGAGAGGAGAATCTGCCACTTCTAGAGACAAGTCATTCCACTGTTAAACAGTTCTCATGGTTAGGAAGTTTTTCCTAACTCTCTGAAACATCCCTTTGCTCTTCCTTGTTCCACCCTCTGATCCCAAACAGCTGCTCTCATTCTTGCTCTTGGATAGAGCACTGGCCCTGGAGTCAGGAGGACCTGAGATCAAATCCAGCCTCAGACACTTTACACCTACTAGCTGTGTGACCCTGGGCAAGTCACTTAATCCCATTGCCTAGTCAAAAAAAAAAATTCAAACGTGTATGTGTACATTCCTGTTCCCTTTGCAACCTAGTTGTTAAATATCACATATCAGGACACCCCAGTATTGTTCTATAAACAATGCTTGAGCTCAGCAGGAATGCAGTAGAAGATTCAAGGAAGGAATCATCACCAGACTAGAGGACTATTACTACTACCACTACTACTACTTACTACTACTACTACAATAACAAATAATTCTAAGTTCCTTCATAGCAGAGGCTGTCTTTTGTCTCTTTTGGTATACTCACTGCTTAGCACAGTACCTGGCACATAGTAGGTACTTAATAAAAATTGACTGCATTTATATAGCACTTTAAGGTTTTGCAAAGTGCTTTACATTCATCATTTCATTTGAGCCTTATAACACCCCTAGGAGGTGATAATCCCTCTGTACTCTTTATCCTCCTCAGATCCTATCTGGAATATTGTTCTGGCACTATATTTTAAGGACACTAACAAACTGTAATGTCCAAAGGAGGTCAACCAGGATGGTGAAGGACCATCAGTGCATGACCTAGGAAACTGGTTGAAGGAACTGGATAGGTTTTGTCAAGAAAAAAAAAAGACTGGAGTAAGGGGTGGCAAGGTGGGATGAGAGCTATGTTCAAGTATTTGATCACATCTTCTCCAATATTTACCATTTTCCTGTTTTGTCAAATTGGCCGATCTGATAAGTATGATGTGGTACCTCAGAGTCATTTTGGTTTGCATTTCTCTAATCAATAGTGATTTAGAACATTTTTTCATATGACTATAGATAGCTTTAATTTCTTCCTCTGAAAACTGCCTGTTCATTTTCTTTGATCATTTGTCAATTGGGGAATCTAACTTACTCTTTTAAAAATTAATTAATTAATTAATTATTATTATTTTTGGTTAGGCAATTGGGGTTAAGTGACTTGCCCAGGGTCACACAGCTAGTAAGTGTCAAGTGTTTGGTCTGGGACCATTTTTGAACTCAGGTTCTCCTGACTCTGAAGTCAGGGCCAGTGCTCTATCCACTGCGCCACCTAGCTGCCCCTTCTAACTTACTGTTGATGTAAATTTGCAAACTGCAGTTGTGTAGGGGTAGATTCGAGTCCATCTCAGCCTGCATCTTTTTTCTTTTGCATAATCTGCAAGCATTATTTCAAGCAAGTGCTGTTGAAGGGAATGTTTCCAGATTACAAATGGTATGCAGAGATTTGGTTTTGTTTTGTTATCTTTGTAGCATACTACTGGCAAAGCAAGGACTCACTATCAAGGTAATTGGCTTATTTTTGTCAAAAAAGCCAATCTCCATGACCTTGAAGGATACCCTGGATTCTCCAGGCATGTGTCACTTAATATGATTGGCCTTTCCTATGTGGAAGAAGCAGGAAATGGAATTGAGTGGCCAAATTTCAGTCATTCCTAATTGGTTACTCCTCCCTCTGAACCGGAGGGAGTATGTAGAATGGTCATCTTGCCTAGGAACACACATCAACACCTATTTCCTCCCTCTTGGGGAGGCCTCTTTATCCCTAACCCTTCCCCATTTCTACACTGACTGGTATAAAATATTTTCACTTTTTCCCCTTTTCCTTTGATACCCTATCATTTGCTAGCCGTGTGATATTGAACAAGTCCTTTATCTTGAGTTGTTTTGGGGCACAAGTTATCTTATCTGTTAAATGAAGAAGGTCTTACTTTATCTTCCTAAATGCAGGAGACAGGTGGTCTTTCTCATTTTTGAGATCTATGATTTAATGATTCTATAAAAATAAGATATTTTCAAGGAAGGCAGCTTAAGCTTTGGGAATCTCTTTCACTCTAGGATCAAATTTTAGAAAAGTTTGTGACCTTTTCATTCTCACAACCATTCTGCTAACTCTATTCCTACATCCATTTTTTTCCTTTTTAAAATTGAGATTTTTTTCCCCATCTATAGGTCCCTGAGTCCCTTTGTTTATTTTTACTTTATGACACATCCAAACAGCCTGTGCCAAGCATACAAAAAAGCAAGATGAGATGATGTGTGCATGTATATGTATGTATTTGTATCACTCATATACACATATATCACTTTAAGCTACAAGATTACATATACAGTTTCAAATATGGGGCAGTTCAACATCATTTAATCCCTAATATAGACTCCTGGACTATTAAACTAATCTATAAGGTCTCACCTCTCTTGGCTTTTCTTCTCATGCTATTCAGTTCAACAAAAAAGACTTTGAGGTTAGAAGGGACCATTGGGTCCCACCTAGTGTAGGAATCCCCTTTTTGAAACACCAGGTGAGCCATCATCAAGTCTCTGCTTGACCATTTCCAGGGATGGGGAACCCCCTCACCAATTTCAGTTTCTTCTGATTTTACCCAATCTGTTTTTATCGAAGAAACACAAGAGGGCAGCAGAGAAATTGTTTGAATAGATTTAGAGCTTGCCAGGAGTGGAGAAGTTGACCCAAGAAGAACTAGATCATAGGATCATGGATCTAGAACTGGAAGGAAGGAACCTTGAAGGCTGTCTAGACCTGCCCTCTTATTTTACAGATGAGGAAACTGAGGCCCATGGAGGTTAAGTGACTCGATCAATGTCACATAGGTAGTAAATTTCAGAGGCCGGATTTGGCCCCATATCCTCTGACTCAGAAGCCAGTGTGTTTTTCTCTATTCCATACTTAGGCAAATGATGAAATGAGCTTCCTACTTGGTGATTTTACAAAGGATATTTGCCTAAAACTGGAAACCTTATTTCACAAAATTAGCTAAACATTTTGATGTTGACTGGCCTCAGTTTCTTTGAAAGTGTTGACTATTTGTTCTTACTAGGTTTGTGTTATTGAATAAGTAACTCCTGTTTTAAAAATAAAATTCTGTATATCTTTTCCCATGACTTTTTCTCCCACTAGTCCCTGGAGAGGTATGCTGTTCTCTCCTAGCAACTGGAGTGCTTTATCATTGATGGGGATTTTTTTTCTTCTCCCTTCTCAAGGAGACTACACTGACTTTTATTCTTCTCGACAACATGCTACCAATGTTGGAATCATGTTCAGAGGGAAAGAAAATGCTTTGATGCCTAACTGGTTTGTATTGTCTTTAGTTCTTAGGTTTTTTATTCTTTTATAATCATATAATAGCTTTTCTGTTTTTAGTGATGCTTTCCTCATAGGGGCTAAAAATGCCCATAAGAATCAAAAAAAAAGAAATTTTAAAAGCTCCATAGTGAATTAAGAATTTTTTTTAAGTTTGGGAAAATAAGGTACTTTGGGGAAGAGGGAGTTACACTTGAATTCTGAAGGCAGGATTTGTCAATATTTCATACTTAAAATTTCCAAACTAGAAATAATCCCTTGCATGTATATAGTGGTTCCTTCTTTTCAAAGTGCTCTCCCAAACATTATCTCCTTTGATCTCTGCAGAAGCCCTTTGAGGTAGGTGGAAAGGGCACAGATGATCACCTTTGTGTTACAGGTGATCAATCTGAAGGCTCAAAACTTGCCCAAGGTCACAGTTGATGTCAGTGTAGCTGGAATGGGAACCCAGGCCACGTGACCCTTCACCCAGGCTCTCCTGCTGAGAAGGTCCTTCACCTCTCCTGCCCTCAGTTATTTCATCTGTAAAATGAGGTTATTATAGGTCAGAGTTGTTAAACAGGTGACCCAGGCAGCACTGGCTGCCACACTCCAGAGTAATCAGATTAAAATATAGTTGGGAAATGTTTAACAAAATAAATAAAAATACAATAAAACATAGATAATGTTAATATATGGTTTTCTAAGCCAAGCCACCTACAGGGGATCCTTATTTATGGTTTACTGGCCCCCATTTCTATTTGAGCTTGACACCACTGCTGTAGATGTCCTCTGAGATCCTTTTAAACTCTAAATCCTAAGATTCCAAGTGAAAATATTTCAGATCAGTCAATACAGAAATGGGAAAGGGTTAGGGAATCAGTGACCAAGATGGAGAAAGAAGAGAGGAAGGAATTATAGAATGTTAGAGCTAGACGGGATAAAATTGGGATCGTAGATTTACAGCTGGAAGGAACCTTAGAAGTCATTTAGTCCAATCTCTTCCTTTTATAGTGGAGGAAACTGAGGCCAAGAAAGGTAGAGTAAGTTGTTCATGGTTACCCAGGAAGCAAGTGGTAGAGCCGAGATATGAACTCAGGTCTTCTAGTAATATGCTGCCTATTAAGAGACCTTAGAAGTCCTCTAGTCCGACCTCTTTATTTTACTGATGCGGAAACTAAGGTCCAGAGAGCTTTAAGTGACATGTCCAAGGTCATACACATAGGCAAGCATAATACCTTAAAAATATTTGGCATTTGCTGTCTCATTTTTAAAGTTTGTATTTTTTTAAGTAAAGTTTAGTTTTTAAAAATTAAGTTGTTTTAGTTTCTTTAAAAATTAAGTTCAGTTTCTTTAAACTGTGCTTTGTGGTTGAATATTCAATAAATGTTCACCTTGAAAAGAAAAGAATAAAATAAAATTCCCTGGTTGCCACGCTAACGAAATATGTTATTCACATCTATGGTCACATTCCTCTGTCATGGCTGGGCCAGGAGTAGACACTCAGGTGTCTTTTAAGTACCAGATCAGTTCTCTTTCCTGATCTCACCTGGTACAATAGAACCACCAGAAAAGGCAATATTCCAGGTTTAGCGTATTCCAGCCCATACACCATAGTCCTTTTTTTTTTGTCGGGGGGGAAGATGGGAGGCATGTAAAGCTAGCGACTGCTGGATCTTGAGTATCGGCTATGATGACTCAGAGTTTGCACTGGCTTGTAATTGTAACTCTGTTATCCTCATTCTTCCCCCTCCAACTGCCGAGGGCCTTCTTTTTCTTTTAAAGTTAATTTTTTTTTCCATTAAAAAAATCTATTTTTTTCTCTCCCATATCTCCCCCCACCCCAACTTCAGTTGAAAAATCAAAATCAAAATGAAGTTCTTGTAACAAATTGGCATAGTTAAGCAAGACGGATTTCCACATTGGCTTCTTCAGAGTATCCTTGTCAGGGTTGACTCAAGGATGATCTCCTCCACTTTCCCACCCCCAGCCTCCTAACTCCCTTGGACTTAATGAATCGTACATTGGCAGGCAGTAGTGAGAAGGAAAAGGCAAAGGAAGAGCCTGGATTACATATATGCAGGCTTGATTACCAGCCTCAAAAAAAAAAAAATCAAGTGTTAACCATATGAGGCATTATTGTGTGAGAATTATGACCATCTGTTCCCTGTCTCTTCTGGGTAGAAGAACAAACAGGCATATTTGAAAGTCTGAGCCAAGGGGCGGTTGTGGAATTTCCTTCCCTGGGGACTTTTAAGGAAAGATGTACAACTGACTCACTAGGCTTTACAGAAGGAGCCAAGATAATCTGACATTAGTCGTAGGATCATGAATCTAGAACCGGAAAGGGCTTCCGAGGCCTTCTTGTGCAACCCCCTTATTTCCTCTTGGTCTCACTCTAATTCTGTTCTGTTTTGATCCTTGTAATCCATTTTACCTGTATCCACCATCTTTTTTAAAATAAAAAATCCTGATGCCTTTTTCTTTTTGTTTTAAATATGCTGTATCTTTTTTGTTTTTTATAGCACCTTTATTTCCCTTCTTGTTCTACCCCCACTCCCATTCATTCCCACATAACAAAGAATAAATGAGAAAAATAAAAAATAAAACAATTCAGCAGAATCTAACATCAGTCAACAAGCATTTATTAAAACCTTTCTTACCATTGTAAGTATTGGGGACATAAAGAAAAAAGTAAACACAATTCCTTCCCCGAAGGAGTTTACATTCTAACGATGGAGACAATGTATAGGTACAGTACTTAACTATGTTCAAGATGCATAGCAGATACAAGGTAACCTGAGAGGGGAAGGCATGAGCAGCCAGGAGAAGGAAAAAAGGCCCCTTGCTGAGACTTAAAGAAAGCTAGGATTCTAAGAGATTGAAATGAAAAAAGGCGGCCTTGGGGGCAACCAGCTCAAAGGTGCAGAGGCTGGAGAAGGTCTAGGAGCAATCTACGTAGAGATGATCATTGAATCTGTGAGAACTGTTATCACCCAGTGAGAGAATGTAGACTATGGAAAGAAAAGTGAACAGGGCATAGGACAGACCCTTGGGGTTACATGCAAGGTTACAGTTTTGAAAATTAACCAGTATATCGAATGAATCTAGCTGTACAGGTGTAGTGCCATGCCCATAGTCTAACTCTTCTGCAAACAAAGGAAGGAGCTTATGTCTTTTTTTTAGTACCAAAATGATTTCCCAATGTGTTGCCTTCCTCAAACACTGTTGAATCTTTCCTTGCAACAAAGAAAAACTAGATCAAAACCTAACTCAAAGTTGGCCCCAAACAGTACAGTTCTGACTTGATCTGTGCTCCAATGTGAAATACTGGTTATTATTGATAAGTGTTGTTTCACGCATATCATTTGAACCAGGCTGCACTTGCCAGTGGGATATCACGGCCGAGCCTCCTCTGTTGTGGTGTCAGGCACCCCAATCCGAAGACCTGTGGGACAGCTGTGCCCTGATGAAAGTAAGTTCCCTAATAGTCACTGAATAGATTTGCCAGTGGCACAGCCATGTGGATGCCATGAAGTATGATAGTTCTTTCCAAGAGAACTTTTATGAATAATAGCAATCTCTTTTGTTTGCCTTTTAATTTTCCAGCCAAGCCTCCAGTACATGGTGTTTCCAAACTTTTGGACTTTGAATTGGAAATGGTAAGATATATATGCAATTTCTGATGGCTGCTTATGTAAAAGACCTTTATTTCTCTGTAAAAAAACACCCTTCCAAGAATCCCAGTAGTGTTTAACCCCTGGTGGTAGGCATCTTGACATTTTTCATATGTAGTCAGTCTGAAAACAATCTCTTTGGGTTGCTGATTTGATTCTGAAAACGTTTTATAATTTGTCAGACCAGTGGATTTTAATCACTTGAAATGTTGGTGGTTTTCTGGATTTTTCTATAGTTTATATTGTGACTCACTTTATTGACACTGCATTAGAACTAACCAACATGTACTCTCCTTAGTGCCATAGCCTGTTAGTGATATTCAAACCCTAGCTTCTCAATTCTGACTGATATTTTCCCTTCTACATCAGGCATTCTTTGTAGGCCCTGGAAACAAACTTGGAGAGCCAATTCCCATTAACAAAGCCCATGAGCATATTTTTGGAATGGTCCTCATGAACGACTGGAGCGGTAATACACCTAAATGTTCAAAGAACTGTGAGAAAGCCAGTGTCCTTCTATAGAATCAGTAGAGATTGTGGGCATTGTTTAGAGTTACCCAGGAAAACTGTGGTAGAGTATTTTCATTTATTATCATTATCTTATTATTAGAGTCCAATGAAATTGAAATATTTAAGGCATTTATATTATTAATGATGATTAATGATACTATTTAATATCTATGAATTCCCCTTCAAATAGTAATGAATATTTTATTTTTTTTGACCTTGCCTCGAAGGAAGTTTTAGAGTGAACCACAGGTATCTTGTTTTCCCCACTACAGCTCGGGATATCCAGAAGTGGGAATACATTCCTCTAGGGCCATTCTTGGGGAAGAGTTTTGGAACAACCATCTCCCCATGGGTGGTGCCTATGGAAGCACTCATGCCCTTCACATTGCCAAATCCAGTCCAGGTAAGCATCAGGTAAAAGGGACTCCTCTCCCTGGTATGTTCCAATGGGGAAAAACTTTTCTTTTTTTCCTGTTGGGGACTGCTTTATATAGAGGTGTAGCATGTAATTGCATGCTAGCATGCAAAAACAAATCCATTGAAGATTATCCAGAAATAAAAAGGGTATTTTTCATTTATATATATACTTCTGCTTTAGAATGTGTGGATCATAACAAGTTTTACTCATCTGGTGTTTAAGGACAGAGACTGTTTTTAAAATGTTTAAAATATATGTAAATTCCATATGGTAGCCATTTAAGGATGTGGGAAAATGAAATACTCAGTTCCAAGGTTAAAGTATTTACAGAAGAAATAACCAAACTCTTGAGTACTGGCTGCAGAAAGTGATCAGTGACAGAACAACAGAGAGCCTTATTCTGATGGAAGCATTCTTTTTTGACATTCCAATGTTCTTTGGCCCCAAACGATACATTAAAGGTTTAACACAGGTTAACACATCAGCTAAGTGTTCGTAGTCATGTCCACTTTTTTTTTTAAGACAATTGGGGTTAAGTGACTTGCCCAGGGTCACACAGCTAGTAAGTGTCAAGTGTTTGGTCTGAGGCCGGATTTGAACTCAGATCCTCCTGACTTCAGGGCCGATGCTCTATCCACTGCGCCACCTAGCTGCCCCCCATGTCCACTTTTTTTAAAAAAATCAATCAATTAATTAATTTTTAGTTTTCAACATTCACTTCCATAAGATTTTGAGTTCCAAATTTTCTCCCCCTCCCTCCCTTTCTTTCTCCCTAAGATAACATGCAATCTGATGTAAGCTATACATATGCATTCATATTAAACATATTTTCACATTAGTCGTGTTGTAAAGAAGAATTAGAACCAATGGGAAGAACCATGAGAAAGAAGAAACAAAAAAAAAAGAGAGAGAGAGATCAAATAGTATGCTTTGATTTACTTTCAGACTCCATAGTTCTTTTTCTGGATGTGGATAGCATTTTCCATCATGAGTCTTTTGGAGATGTCTTAGATCCTTGCAGTCATTTCCACTTTTACTCCATAGGTCTCTTCCTTTGTCCTTTCTCTGTGTGTATGCCTGTGGCGGGGATGGGAAGCCAGGGTGGGATATAAAGCCTTTACTCCTAATAGATCCCGTTGCCCATTGTCTGATCATTTTCTGACACTGAAGAAACAAGGTTCTTTTTACCTTCAAATTTAACCTAGATAAAAAACTCCAAGCAACCCATTGGCATTCTGAGTTGTAACACTTCCCTCTCTGTCTTTGTCTCTGTCTCTCTCTCTCTCTTTCTTTTACACACACACACACACACACACATCTCCCTGACCTCTTCTCACTCTTTCCTGGGCACACAGCCTGTGGGTAGTACCTGGGCACTGCTCCATTTTCTCTTTTGTATTCTAGCCTTTGAGTGCCAGAAGCCCCTTTGAATGTGAAACTCTCTTGGTATCTTATCCAAAATTCTCTAAAAGCTTCCTTTTATTCATCCACTTACCTCCTCCCTTTTTCACCACATCCAAGAATGCACATATCCTGGGCCTCCCAAGTGTCTACTCAGTACAAACTTTTTTTTTATTTTGGTCCTGGGCCTTGGTTTCAGTGGTATGAGAAATTCCCAGTATGAACTTCTTCTACCAATGTAAGTTGACAACTATTTAATCTTAGAGAGTTGCTGGGAAGCCCTGAGAGTGTGAGGGATTTGCCCAGGGACAGTCAGTGTGTGTCTGAAGTGGGATTTGAACCCATGCCTTCTTGATGCCAATGCTGATCACTACATCCCTACTACCTCTCAGTACAGATACTATCAAGTCTAATAAATTTCACTTATATTTCCATATTTCATCAGTATAGGTACCCCCTCCATTAATGCGGATTACAACCCTTCTTTGCCTTAGAAGGCAGTTTTTCCTATTGCCATGGCTGAAAAATTCATCTCCAAGTTGGTGGGACTTTTCAGAATTTAGCTAGCTGGGCACATAGATCATCACGGGAGGTGTATGTGAATCCTTTGTAGCTTGGTAGGATTTGCCAAAGCCTGGGTTTTCCTGTCACAGCCTTCAAAAACTAGGAGTTACCTGTATGCCACAGTAAGGTGTCAGAGTAAGACTTGAGGGGAGGAATGAGCCACACATTTTCAGATCTTAATTTTGGCTATGGGGAAAGGAGTTACAGTCCAGGCCCACAATAAAAGGGGGGCGGGTGAAGAGGTGAGGGAGCATATTACTCCTGTGAGTTAAGGAGAAGGAAATGTAAGAAACTGGTACCTTCTCTGCTACTAGAGTCTTAGAGAGTTTGCTTGGGGACCAAGCAGTTACATGACTTGCCTTGGGTCACACAGCTAGTATGCTTCAGAGCTGAGACTTGAACCCAGGTCTGCTGGACTTTCAGGACAGCATTCTATTCACACTCCCTCCAAATAACAAGAATGGCTCACATATATATAGTACTTTAAGGTTTATAAAGTGCTTTTTCCATTCAGTTTCCTTTCTATTCAGTTGGGCTGTGGGTTTCAGAGTAACTTATCACTAGTCACCCATTCAATAGAATAATATTCAATAAATATTTTACTGAATAAATAAATAGCACAATTCCTGGCACATAGTAAGAGCTTGAAAATGCTTCTTGACTTGACTTATTTATATGGAAGGAAGGAAACAAGCATTTATTAAGCCTCTACTGTGTGCTAGGCACTGTGCTAAGCACTTGACAAATAGTAACACATTTGATCCTTATAACATTGCCACAAGTCATAATAACAGTAATAATAAAGATACCATTTATGTAGCACCTGCTATGTGCTAGGCGTTATGCTAAGGATTTTACAAGTATTATCTCATTTGGACCTTACAACAACCCTGGGAGGTAGATGCTATTATTACTCCCATTTTACAGTTGAGGAAACTGGAGCAAACAGAAGTTTAGTGACTTGCTCAGGATCCTCTAACTCGTATGTGTCTGAGGAGGCTGAATTTGAACTCAGGTCTTTCTGATTCCAGGCCCAGCTCTCTAGCCACTGTACCATCTCAATGACCCTAGATGGAGCTAGGCAAAATGCTGAGATCTCTTAGTGAGAGTTGTGCCTCTTCTCAGAAGTTGAGAAAGTTGTGCATGCCTGAATTCACTTCTTTGCCTTTGATAACAGCTGCTCTAAGGGCTCAGCCATCTTGCTGTCCCATATGCAGGATGCCCTCAGCAAATTAAGCAACATGGAAACTTTAGCTATTTGTGTGGTAGTAGCAGCAGTGTGGTCGGTGGGAAGCAAATAAAAGGAAAAGAATCTAAGGCCATCTTCTTTTCAATAACATTTCTAGAGGAAGCACTGAACCCACAATGCAGCTGGAATCTACTATTTTCTGAATCATTTTTTGAAAAGCATCTGTTAGCTTGGTCCACTGGCTATCTGGCTGTGGACAAGTGTTGTTTTGTCTTGTAGTTTCAATTAATAACTGGGGCACCTCCTAGGGAGAACAAAGCAAAACAAAACAGTTGTTTATAAATAGAAACTTAGGCATCCTCCGGAGTTATGAGAGGAAGAAGTCCACTCCGACTATTTGTTAGAGAAAGTAGCTTCCCATTCCTAGTCCCAGAGTGTTCTACCCCCATTGACTTCCCTTTGTTAACTACTTCCCCAGCCCCCTTACAATCTTGTTTTTGTCCCTACCAATTTACTAAAACTATTCTCTTAAAAATCACAAATGAACCCCTCCTCATTTATCTTGACCTCTCTGTGACATCTGAGACTGTTGAGAGACCCTCTGATCCCCGTCACCATTTTGCCTAGTTCCTGCCATCATCCTAGTATGAGCCCTGCTTAACATCCATTTGGACTATTGCAACGTCCTCCTAAGAGGTCTTCAGCATCCTCTCTTTTCCCCCTCTACCCTGTCCTTCATCCTGATGTCACGCTAATCTTCCACATGCATATCACTAATGTCTCTCTAAGTTTTTTTTCCCCTTTTTTTCTTTAAACACTGGGTCTGCATTAATTTATTGAGGTAGAGAGCTTCTGGTGACAAACTTCCTCTATTAATGCAGATTGGCACCTTCTTTGGGGTCACTGAGAAGTTAAGTGACTTACCCAGAATCACACAACTAGTATGTGTGAGAGGTGGGATCTCAACACCAGTCTTCCTGATGCCAAGGCCAGCTTTCCATTCTCTACACCCTGTTTCCTCCCCATAACCATAATAGCTCACATTTATGTAGTATAGAGATTTATAAACCACTTTTCCCACAAGAACCCGGTAAGAGAGGAAATTGATTATCATCCCTATTTTATGGATGGAAAAACCAAGGGATTACCACAGAATGATTTACCTCTGGTCACATAGCCTGCAAGTCTTAGAGCAGGGATTTGAACCTAAGTCTTCTAATTCTTTCCACCGTATAACACTGATTTCCCTATTACCTTCTGTGTAAAGTTCAGGCTTGTCTCACCTCGCATTCAAGTCTCTCTACAGTTTGGGACCAGCCTACCTCTTCAGCCTTGTTTCATACCACTCTCTACCACATACAGTGTGCTTCAGGGAGAATTCGTTATCCTGTTACACATATACACACATGCACACACATACATGCGCATATACACATGCACACACATCGCACACCCTTTGTACCTTATCATCTCTGCTTCTTTCCTCAGGCTATACTAGGTTTCTGCAACATCTTCCTGTTCTTGAATTCTGATCCACTTATTTACCACATCATCCATCATCCTTAGAGGTTCATCATTTAGAGCAGATCTTCTTAAACTTTTTCTACTGGCAACGCCTTTTTGTGTTTCAGCAACATTAGTTGGTGCTGTGTGGGCTTAATAGTGTGCAGTGCAAAGAATGCATGCTTTGTGTTCAGAACCAAGGCTGTAATGAAGTTGCTTCATGCAACACGGGCAAGTGCTGCCAGAAACACCTCAGATTCATTACATGTTTGATTTTGAATTAATTTTTGTTTGTTGTATGTTCAGAAACCTTTTACTATTGCCAAATTTTTCATGACCCCATGTGGGGTTGTGACCCATAGTTTAAGAAGCACTGATTTAGAGCGTAACTAAGATATTTCCTCTTCCACGACGCCCACTCTGATCTTCTTCCTTTTCCCTCCACCCAAATAGTAGCAAACGATTTCTGTCCCCACCAGCTCACAGGACCTTGTGTAGCACCCCTCATATATACAAAGTGGAGCATTATGTCATTATCTTTGTATGTGTCCCTTCCCTATACCAGATTGCAAAATAATGAGCACAGAGATGGTGTCCCGTCTTAACTTTTTATCCTCTGTAGTGAGTGATCCTAGCATAGTGCTTTGTATACATGAGGTTTTAAATAAATATTTATTGAATTATATAGCATGTCCCAAAAGTCTTAGTGTGGTTTAAAACTATGAAAGCTTAAAACCACACTAAGACTTTTGGGGAATGCTTGTATTGTAAATCCTTAGAGAGTGGAGAACTTGTCTTATTTTATTTCTTTGTCTTCTCAGTACCTGGCCCCATGTCCTGGGTATAATAAATCTTGGATAAGTGTTTGTTGTTGAGCAGTTTCCTGCTAATTTTCTAAGGTTAAGGATGTTCCCAGGCATGATCTTGGGGAAAGTTGTAACTTTGTAGAATGTAAGCTTCTTGAGGGCAGGAACCATTTTGACTTTTGTCTTTATGCCCCCAGTTCCTAGCCCTGTGCCTTGCATGTAGTATAGACACTTAATAATTGAATTAGGGGCAGCTCAGGGGATAGAACACTAGACCTGGAGTCAGAAGACTTGAGTTCAAATCTGGCTTGAGACACTTACTAGTTGTGTTGCCCTGAGCAAGTCATTTCACCTCTGCTTCAGTTTCCTCATCTCTGAAAAATGGGGGTAAGAGTAGCACTTACTTTCCAGGGTACAGGTGAGGATAAAACGAGTTAAGATAATATTTGTAAAGTGCTTTGCAAACCTTAAAGTGCTACATAAATATGTGTGTAAATATGATGATGATGGGGTTGAGAAATTTGTCATGAACTAAAACTTATATTACGTGTTTTTTTTCCCTTATAGGATCCTAAACCTCTGCCTTACCTCTGTCATGAAGAGCCCTATACATTTGACATCAACCTCTTTGTTGCCTTGAAAGGTACTGTGTGTACTTGTGCTGGGTTGGAAGGGTTGATCTCCTCTATCAACACTCTCAATCCTCTATCAGAGGAGATAGGACGGCCTGCCTGATCACAGCTGCCTCTCTACCAGTGGGATTAAGTATGGCAGGTAGAGTTAAGTTGTCTGCCCCCAAATGGTGGAAGCTGTGGAGTTGACACAGGGACATGGCACAGCTAAGCTATAGTAGCCAGAAATTTAAAGTGTAGACAGTTCCCACTCCTTTACCCTACCTATTATAATGTGTGATCCTTGATATTCTCCTGTCATAGATCTAGGGCTGAGGTTATCTCATTCTATAACCCCTTTATTTAATTAATGAGGCCCAGAGAAAATAATTAGCCTGTCCAAGGTCATATAGATAATAAGATGAAGAACTGAGGTTTGAACCCAGGTCCTTTGGTTTGAAGTTTAGTGCTCTTTCTCCTGTGCCATGTGCTTACTCCCTTCTTTTCCCCTGGGAATGCTTAGGGATTGGGCCAAGGGAGGCAGTGCAGCTCAGAGCTTCCTGCTGCTTAAACTCAAGGTGTTTGTTTAGTAGAAAACCTTTAAGTAAAAAGCCTAGTGCTATTTTCAATGCTGAGTTGGCATTCTTTCCTCTCTCATTTTCTCTTCTCTCTTGCATCATTACCTTATTTTCCTGGCTACCCTCTCTTTTGTACTTTGCACACCCTCTGTACTTTTGTTCGTTCCCACCTTCTTTTGTCCCTTGTGATTCTCAGTTCAAAGGTATTGGCCTCTTCCCAGGACAAAGCTGTTGGCAGGAGAACAGCCCCCAAATATGCCCTTTAAACCAAGTAAGGGGGAGCTGATTCTGCTTCACAGTGAAAAGTTAACTTTGGGAAGTCATTTGAACATGGTATTACTGCTCTGGCCTCCCTCTGAAATTAAAATTGTCCAAGAATTCAATTAAATTCAGCTCAATGTACATGTGAAAAATGTCTTCTCAGTGTGCGGCACGCTGGCAGGCTCAGCTCAGTGGCTTGCAGGCAATCCTTAACCCTTCCATAATATGTCAGTATAGCAGAATCAGGACAAACTATTGAACCTGCTGTCATTTGCAGCTGCATTCTGCTTGTCCTACTATCCCTTTGCTAACGCCCCACCCCCAGTTTCCTGAATTCATGTAATTCTGATTTTTACATACTAAGTAACTGAATTTTACGATCAGAACACTGTATGATCATTTCAGTAGTAGACGCTTCTTCATACCCTGTTATATTGTCAGTTGGAAGAATGTTATTTAATCAGTCACTGATTTATGTTGTTTGGGAGGAGGGCTAGGCAACGGGGTTAAGTGACTTCCCAGGGTCGCACAGCTAGTAAGTGTTGAGTGTCTGAGGCCAGATTTGAACTCAGGTCCTCCTGACTGCAGGGCTGGTGCTCTATTCACTGTGCCACCTAGCTGCCCCCTACTCACTGATTTTTAGAAAAGAAATCAGTCAATCAGAAACCATTTATTAAGCATCTATAATGTGTTAGATTCTGTACTAGGCATTGAGGATACAGAGACAAAAAGTGAAAAAATTCCTATCCTCAAGGTGTTTATATTCTATCAGGGCAGACAACATGTACACAGGCAATCATATGCAAAATAAATGCAAGGTCATGTGGAGGGAAGGCACCATCAGGATATGGTGCTTGAATTGGGCTTTTGAGGAAACCAGAGATTCAAAGAGGCAGCAATGAGGAGATGGAAAGACAGTTTCCCTGCTCAAAGGCATAGAGACAGAAGATGGAATGCCTATGTGAGGAAAAGCAAGAAGGCTGGTCTGCTTTGGCTAAAGAGCATGTGAAAGGATATTTCATATATATATATATATATATATACACATACACACACACACACACACACACACACACACACACACATATATACACAGACATATATATATACATATATATATATGATAAAACTAGATATATAAGATAAAACTAGAAAATTGGGTTGGAAAGGGCTTTAAATGCCAAACAGAGAAGTTTGTATTTGATTCTAAAGGTGACAGGAAGAAAACTGAAGTCTGCAGAGATTCAGTCCAAGGACACACAAATAGTGTCAGAATTAGGGTTTGAATTCAGGGCCACTTCTTCAAATCCAGTGTTCTATCAGCTGTGCCATGATGCTCTCTCTGAAAGGTTAATCAACTCACCTAGGATTTTCCACTGAGTTTGAAAAAGGATGTTTTGCTCTAAGAGGACCAATGATATGGTAATACACACACACACACACACACACACACACACACACACACCCCATAACCACTATTCTTGAAAGCAAGCCAATTTCCTACCAAGTATATTTAATTGTATCTGACTCTTCATGACCCCATTTGGGGTTTTCTTGGACAAAGATAGTGGAGTGACTTGTCGTTTCCTTCTCCAGCTCATTTAAAGATGAAAAAGCTGAGGTAAACACGTTTAAGTGACTTGCCTAGGGTTACCCAGCTAATAAGTGTCTGAGGCCAGATTTGAACTTGGGAAGATGAGTCTTCCTAACTCCAGGAAGAGCACTACGTGCGCTATGGCAATGCCTAGGTGCCCCAAACCAATTTAGCAATTTTTTTTTTTACATAGGGGAAGGAATGAACCAACCAGCTACAATATGCAGATCTAATTTTAAGGTAAGGTTTTGGACCATACCCTGTTTCTATGTTGTAGACTCATTCTATCAACAGATATTTATAAGGAACTATGCAAAGCAATAGCAATTATTAAGACTATGCAAAGCAATGGGTTAAGCCCTGAGTGGAATATAGAAACAATTGGAATACATCCCCTGCTCTCATCTTACTTAAACTCCAGCACCAGACATACAAATATGCAATTTAGCAAAAACTAAACAATAACTATATTACATAATGGTATATAGCAAGAGGCCAAAACAGTTTCCTCAGCATCAGCAAAGAGATCCCTGCAATCCCCCTCTGATCAGCCACTCGATTCCCCCTCCGTCTGTGGACCGGCCGAGCTCTGGAAGCAGCAGCCACCCTGGGGCTTCACTGGGACTGGGGCTGGGACCAAGCTTCTCTTTCACTGGGGTCATAGACCTTTCCTACTGACCTTCTAAGCTATCTTTGGCATTTGTGGGTTGAGAAGTTTGGAAACCACCACAGCTACCCATGATTCAGTCCCCTGAGGCCTGCTCCAGGTTCTCTGAGGCCTGGTCTTTGCCTGCATGCCCATGCTGAACTGCCTTTCTCTCCCAGACCCACGATATACCTTTCTAATCAACCATCCAGGTTGTCTTGGGCTGGAAATTTGTTTCACTCTGTCGTTTTGTGGGTTCTGCTGCTCTAAAATTTGTTTAGAGCCATTTTTTACAGGTATTTGGAAGGGTTTGGGAGAGAGCTCAAGCAAGTCACTGCTTTTACTCCACCATCTTGGCTCTGTCCACCAGGCCAAGATAGTTTCAAAAATGCTTTGTGATGCAGAAGGGCAGAAGATCAGTTCTAACTAGGAGAACAAGAAAGACTTTCTGGAGAAGGTGGCTTGTGACCTGGGTGTCTAAGGATGGGCAGCATTTCAACAGGCAGAGGTTATGGGGAAGGAGTTATAGGGGTCAAGGAGAAGAGGGAAGGATGTGAGGAAAGGCCAAGAAATCAGAAAGCTCTGGCAGGAGAAGCATAGCATGTAAACCAATCGTGCATCAGAAAGGGAATCATCAGATAATCTCAAAGGCTGGAAAGATGGAGAGGCACTAAACTGTGGGTTATGGTTTACAGGAATCCCCTGGAAGAAGAGGCTTTTGCTTTCCTGCTTAAGAGCAGCCCACCAGTTGTATCAGCATCTGAATTAGACTGATAAACCCCACGGGCAAATGTGGTAGATGGAGCTAGAGTGCCTCTATATTCATTATGCCTAGACACGCCTCTGTTTCGTGCTTAGACTCTGCCCCAGGCTCTTCACAGAAAGGGTGGACTTACCCTCCAGCTTGTAAAGTGACTTTTCTCTCTTTGCTGCTCCTGGAGGAGTGTGTGTTGCTTGGATATAGTTTCATTGATTTTTTTTCCCCAAGAAAAGTAAATGCTTAATGTAAATCACACTCAATGACTAGGATTTTGGAATATATTCCATCTTTCCTCGAGAGAATGCACCCTGAGGGCAGGGCTACTTAACCTTTTTTGTGTTATGGGCCCTACTGGCAGTCTGGTGATGTGTATGAAATCCTTCTCAAAATAATTTTAAATACAAAGAATAAAATACATTGAATCAGAAAGAAAACCAATTCCATTGAAATAGTTATCAAAATACTTTTCAAAAGAAATTCACAGGCTCCAGGTTATGAATCCCTGTTAGGTTATTTCATTTAAAGCCTGGATTATCATCACCCCACTCTCCCATCTCAAGGAGTGTTACTGTATTTGGGAAGAGGCAATGTTCTGACGTTGTTTCTCTCTAGGGAACCAACACATTTTCTACCTCTTTCCCTTCTAGTTGGGTGCTGTCCTGGGTTACTGGCATGGGGCTCCTTTTCTGGTACATCTCTGAAAGGTTTCCTCTAATCAGTTTGTCTTCTTAGACATGTGGTTTTTTGTCTGGTCTCGCCAAAGTGCTCCCCCTTTTTCAGTGTCCCATTCCCTTGAAGTAACAAGAAGCATGATGGTGTGACTTTTAAAAAGCTTGAGAGACATAATTTCTGGGTAATTAGTTATTTTATTAATAATGCTAGAATTTTGATAAAAGAGGCTAGTGGCATTCTCAAATGCCAACAACCCTCATGGCTTGGGCTCAAGGCTTATATGGCCTTGGAAAAGTGGATGTTCCTGTAACCAATCAACTCTGGTTAACAAGTAATGAGAGAGAATGAATATTACAATGATGGGCTGGACCTATTCTAATGAACTTTGATGATGTCATTTCCTTCTAAATTACCTCTAGCCTTGAGCAATCTAATCAAAGAATTTATCCCTACCCATACCTGAATGGAACACAGTGGGATTAAATTCCTTGTAAAGTTGGGTGGGGTCTGACCAAGATTGAGTAGAGTTATTCAATCTCATTATCAGTAATGTCCTTCAAGACACTGAACTTTGAAATGAGGACTATAGAGAAAGGATCTCCCCAAATCACTGATTATTAATAATCATTTCTCTTAGTGTTTTAAGATATTTTGTTGTTTAGTCATTTTTTGTTGTGTCCAACTCTCAGTGACCCCTTTTGGGGTTCTTGGCAAAGTGGTTTGCTGTTTCCTTCTCCAGCTCATTTTGCAGATGAGGAATTGAGGCAAGCAAGGTTAAATGAGCTGCCCAGGGTCACCCAGCTGGTTAATGTCTGAGGCCACATTTGAACTCAGGAAGATGAGTCTTCCTGACCCCAGGCCCAGCACTCTGTGCAGTATGGCGCCACGTAGCAGTCCATATGAAATATTAGAAGCTCTTAATTAAAAGAGCAATAGGAGCAAATTGCTGCTGACATCAGGTCTTTCTGCGTGGTCTAGCCTGAGTGTGCTTTGATGCCTTTGTTTTTCTTGCTGCCTGACTTCCCTTTAACTCACCTTGAGTTCTTTTGGTTCTGGGCCTGAGCTTATTTTTATGGCTTTTCACAGGGTAATGAATGAGTCATTCAACAACCTTATAGAGTGTAGTTGAGGGTACTAGAGTGAGTGATAAAAATGCTGCTCCTGCCTAAGAGATGCTTACAGTCTAGTTGGGTGAGAAAAGCCCCATAAACATTGAAAAGGTTTGGGAATGTTTATAAAGTGACATGCAGATAACTTAAGGTGAATCTTTTGCAAACTGAGGGGTCACTGAACAGTGAATTTAGTGGGCAGGGTACACCTAGGGTGGGACAACTGGAGCTTTGTCCCTGGGTGCCACAATTTAGTCAGTCAAACAATTAGCACTTATTAAGCTAGCATTAAGGGGATCAGGAAGAGCTTCTTGTAAAAAATGAAATTTTAGCTGGGACTTGAAGGATGCCAAGGAATCCAGCAGGTAAAGGTGAGAATGAAGAGTATTCTAGGAAGGGAGAACAACCAGGGAAAATGCCTAGTCTGGAGATGATGTATCTTGTTCAAGGAATAACAGAGGCACAGTCTGTGTGTGTGTGTGTGTGTGTGTGTGTGTGTGTGTGTAGGGGTAGGGGAGAAGGGAGTAAGGTATAAGGAGACTGGAAAGGTAAGAGGGGCCCTTATTGTGGAGGGCCTTGAATGTCAAATCAAGGTTATATATTTGATCCTAGAGTGATTAAGCACTATGCCTGGGCATGCTTCCTACCCAGGAAGGTCAGTACTTAAGTAGTGTGGAAACTACCCAATGTCCCAGACAATACTTCTTTCCCCTAGTGCCTACGATGTGAGCTCTCCACCCTGTGTTCTCTTAACTCTCCACTGGTCTCCAGGGCAAAAATTCTTTGGTATCGTTCTCTCACTAACGGTTCTAGGTTAATCCTGAAAACTTCTGGGAGGTGAATTTTGAGTAATGTTTTGGAAGATGGGATCAGTTTGAATTGGTAGAGGAAGTGTTGTGAAGGCTGCTCCAAATTAAATGAGGGAACTAGGATCCATAAAGGCAGATAAGGGAGTCAGTAAGACATATATAAGATTAGAGGATGGGTAGTCACTTTCTTGGGGAAGTTGTAAAAAGGAGCCTGTTTGAATAGGAGCAAGCCTATGAAGCCTCAGATTGGGGAATTACCTGTTAGGGGAACTACCTCCTAGTTGAGTCCCTTTGCTCACTGGACTTTGCTGCAGTTTTGATTCTCACTGTACTGCTCTTAGACTCTGAAAGCTCTTTCTTGATTGGTCAGGTCAGCTTTATCAAGCTTGTGCTATTGAGGAAAATGGAAAGTGATGGCTGCTGAGGAAAATGGAAAGGGATGGGTGAAGAGCAAGGTCTTAAGAGTGTTCCCTTCCTGACTTACAAATCTCTCCTCTTCGTCTCAGCACATGTACTGGACGATGAAGCAGCAGCTTGCTCACCACACTGTCAATGGCTGCAACCTCCAACCTGGGGATCTCTTGGCATCTGGGACCATTAGTGGACCTGTGAGTATTAGGTGGCTATGGCAGCCGTCCTTCAAACAACAGTCCACCTGAGACATTTGGCTAGTCTTGGACTTACCCTCAAAATGATGCTTCTATACATATCCTTTACCATTCCTTATCTCCTTACAGGTCATTCTTACTGGTTCTCTTCAGTTTTCTTCTAAATTCAGATGATAACAATAATAACAGCTACCATTCATCGAGTGCTTTGAAGTTGTCAAAGCTTTTATTTTATATCTTTTTATATCCTTTATCTTTTGACATCTGTTTATTTTTTATATCCATTATCTCATTTGATTCTCTCCTTCTGTGACCTGTGACCTTGGATGTGTACGTGACTCACTGATCTCTACTCTGTTTCTGGTATAATAAGTATGGAATTCTATTTGGTATGAGGATTAGAAGAAAAAAACAACCCCAACAAAATCTTTCTTTTCCGTCTCTTCAAAGAAGACTTAATAATAAACAAACAATTTTGAAAATTTAAAACAATCCACGAAGAGGAAACAGTTCCTAGACATTGTCTTTAATCAGCCACTCTGGTGATAGTGTATAATAGAGTATAGAACTGAAATTGGAAAGTTCGAGTACCATGGCCAACTCTGCTGGGCACTTCTTAATCTCTTTGAGCCCAAACTTCTTCATCTATGCAATGGGGACAGTTATTATCCTTGTCACAGAGTAATTGTGAAGACCAAGTGAGATGATATGTATTAGACTGCTTTGAAAATTATAAAAGCTATGCACATGTACTTTCTGGGTTTTTTTGTTTGTTTGTTTGTTTTAGGCAATTGGGGTTAAGTGACTTGCCCGGGGTCACACAGCTAGTAAGTATCAAGTGTTTGGTCTGAGGCTGAATTTGAACTCAGGTCCTTCTGACTTCAGGGCTGGTGCTCTATCCACCATGCCATCTAGCTGCGCCTAGGCTATGCACGTGTAAGGGATGATTATTAGATGAGATGGGCAAGAAAAAAAGAATGTTGAGTCATACCAATGTTGTTATTCTGAGATGAGCCACTGCCATGCTTATTTAGGGTACATATTTAGGGTATGCTTCTTTAAAAGGCTGTCTCTAGTGCTGGATCATGCATCCTGTGTCCATCAGCCTTGGAGGTGGAAGAGACCTTACTGCCATAAGGTAAGGCAAAATGTTTGCCTGCACCAAGGGGTGTTAAGAATATTGACATAGTTTGTTCATTTTTCCCTATTTGCTGTAAGGATACCAGACCCTTGAAGTTAGTTCCAAGGATTCAGACTGGTCAGAAAAAACTCGTCATGTTTTGTATTTACTCTTTGTAAATAGAGATTTGGAGGGTACATTATGCAATCTTTTATAATTGCAAACTCCTTTAAAGATTTTCATTGGACAATTGTTCATATCTTGTTAGCCTTGACCCAAAGCACAGTCTTTTCTTGTGGGGACTGAGTGCCCTGAAAGTTTACTTTGATTTTATAATCTCAGAATCCAGGATATGTTTTAGTTCCTTCTTAATCATATCCATCATCCTGTCCAAGAAGTACATGATGCCTCTCTATTACTTTGGGCTAACAACTCCATTTGTAATGGTTTGCCTACTTATCTGTATGCTAGTAGAATTATTCCAGGGCTTAAGTACTGCTTTTCATTTTGGTTACAGTCCGGAGTTCATATTCTGTGCTACTTGGAGTTTAGCTTACTTGTACTTAATAATGAACAGCTCTCCCCTTATAATGTGCTTCATGATTCATTGATCCTCTTTGCCCTCTTCCATGAGCCCCTCATTCTGGGTATTTATTGAGTGGTGGAACCTCAATAATGCTTAAAATGGATGGCTCCCATGCATCATACTAGGGCAGTGCAATTGATATTTCAAACCTGATCAATGCACCAATCATAGGATCATAGATTAGAACTGAAAAGGATTTTGAGGGTTATTTAGTTCAGTCCCCTCATTTTACAGATTACTTAAGTTCTTCTTTCTCATGGTCTATAAACAAGAGTTGTACTGGTTTGAGTCCTTAAGCTGGAGTCAGGAATCCTGGGTTCTAGTCTTGGCCCTGTTCCTAGCTGTGTGAGGCTTCTTGACTTCTTTAGGTTCCTGTTTTCTCATTTGAACAATGAGAATATTGAGCTACTTAACCTCTGAGATCCTTTCCAGCTTTAAGATTCTGTGCTTCATTAACTCTGATATTTGTTCTAGTATTATGTACATACAAAAGATTCCCAGGTGTAAATAACAACGTGTTAAACACTTGGAGTCTAGGCCAAATACTTAACAACTGGCTCTCCAGAAAAAGAAATGTATGTATGACATATTTTTAAGTATGTTCGACATTATTCACATTTTCTCTATCCCTTTCTTAAGTCTAGACAATAAACAAAACAGTAAATCAAGCCTTGATTTGTAACATTTGCTGATTTCTGAGCTGTAAATGCTCAGACTGAAAGTTTAACAATAGGCTCTTAGGAGCCAGTATGAGCTGCCTTCAGTGCACCTCTGAGTCTAGGATATGGTTGCGAACCCAAATGACAGGAAAAAAAAAAGGTGGCATGATGATGTAAGATGGATTTAGTGGTTCAGGGAAAAGTATCATAAGGCAATGATAGAATCTTTGCTGTGATACTCTTGTCCTATTGTCTTCCAGGTTGCAACAGATGAGATAGGAGGGAACAGAGCAAAATTGGGCTTGCTATTCTTGCCATAGACCTTCCTCCTTCTTTATCTGTGTGCCTCTTTGAGTGAATAAATGAAAAAGCATAGTTAAGAATTTACTTTGTGCCAAGCCCTAGAGATACAAATAGAAAAGTAAGATAACCTCTGCCTTCAAGGAGATCACATTCTAATTAGGGGAGGTAACACTTACAGGGTTGGTCATGTACCAAGTGAATGGAAGGGCTCAGTGGTCCTACGTCAACAGGATGGATGACACAGGGGGTGCATTGGTAGGTCAGATTTTGAACCACCTGAGGAGTCACAGCCTTTTAAAAATGCTAGCATTTGTCTGATAGCACATATATTTGGTACACTTCCATCAAAATGAGATCTTTTTATTGAATAGGATCATATAATTTAGACCTAGAAGTGACCTTAGGTATCTTTTTGTCTAATGTTATTTTCAGTCATGTCTGACTCTTCGTGACCACATTTGGGGTTTTCTTGGCAAAGATACTAGAGTGGTTTGCCATTTCCCTCCCTGGCTCATTTTATAGATGAAGAAACTGAGGCAAACAGGGTTAAGTGACTTACCAAGGATCACATAGCTAGTAAGTGTCTGAGGCCAGATTTCAACTCAAGAAGATGAGTCTTCCCAACTCCAGGCGCAGCACTCTACCCACTGTGCCATCTAGCTGCTTGCTTGCTTTCTTCCTTCCTTTCTTTCTTTCTTTCTTTCTTTCTTTCTTTCTTTCTTTCTTTCTTTCTTTCTTTCTTTCTTTCTTTCTTTCTTTCTTTCTTTCTTTCTTTCTTTCTTTCTTTCTTTCTTTCTTTCTTTCTTTCTTTCTTTCTTTCTTTCTTTTTTTCTCTCCTAATACCATATGGCAAATGTGGAAACAGAAGTTTAACAAGGTTAAGTGATAAAAGATTATGTATTTAGAGCTGAAAAAGATTTTAGAAGTCATCTCATCCAACACTTTCATTTTACAGATGAGGAAATTGAGACTCAAAGATTATGAGTAACTTGCCCTTATTCAGATCACAGGGTCACACAGGGAAGAAAGGAGAATAGCCAGGATTTGAATCCAGGGCTTACAACTCCAAATTTGGGACTCTTTACCCTGTACCACACTGTCTTCTGCATTTGTTCTGGAACATTGCAAATTGAGGATGTTAAACTGAATGTGTTTGGTTAACTGTAACCTCAGGTCTTTGACTCTCTGTGACATCTTGAGAGGGGTCCCCTTCTAGGGCAAATCAGTGACTTCAATTTGTAGGAAGTCCAGTGACCCATGAGTGTGAACCATACCTATTATTATTAATAAAGAAGTGCTCAATCCTATCAGCTTTTATTAAACACTTTTTATATGTAAGTCACTCTGCCTAACAAATGGTATTTCTATTCCTGTTCCCAATTTCCATTGTTAAGAATCCTGAAAACTTTGGGTCCATGTTGGAATTATCATGGCGGGGAACTAAAGTCATTGATCTTGGGAATGGACAGACCCGAAAATTTCTGCAAGATGGAGATGAAGTCATTATGACAGGTAAGAACACCCTGATCCCTCCACATGTTGCCAAGTCAAGTCAACAAGTATTTATTAATGCCAGATCTTTTATCATGCGCTTGTATGATCATTCTTATCACTGCAAAAGTTCTACCCTTTCCCATTCTCCACCCAGTATTCCATTATTGACCGTTTAGACAGATGTATTTGTAGGCTTGTTTTCTTTTCCACAGTATCTGTGCTTGAGGAACAAAGTGTTTTGTTTTTTTTTTTAAACAGCTGCTAAATAATCATAACAGTGATATAACATCTGCAGTAATATATGAGCAGGAAAGTGATGCCTTTTATTATTTGCTTCATGTTTATCCCTTGATTCTAAAGCAGTTTTGAATGGTTTGGAAATATCCCTTGCCATTTAGTTTTTCATATAGAGTTCAGTGTGTCATAATGTGGAAAGACGACTGACCCTGCTTTCAGAAGACCTGGCTTCCTGTCCTTGCTCTGCCATTAACTTACTGTGACCTCCACAAATAACTTCACTTTGCTAGGTCTCATTTCCTTCATCTGTTTGCTCCATGAGGGAGTTGGGTCAGATGATCTCTAATGCAGGGGTTGGCAAATTACATTTAAATTAAAATAAATTAAAAGTTGCACTTTAAAATAAAAATGTCAAAAACATTCTTACAAAAACAGGCAGCAGGATGGATTTGACCCACAGGCTGTAGTTTGCTGACCCTTGCTCTAAGGCCCCTTTCAATTTTAAATTCTGCAACTTAAATGACTTTTTCAGTTCCTTTCTGTCAAAATGATATGTAAGTGAAGGTAAACACATAGCAAGTTAAATTTAAAAGGCTTTAGATGAATTAATGGAATATTAAAAGGGAAGTTAAGATTATTAGGGGCACATCCCTATCCTGTAATGATAAAGTGGCCAAGTGATTAGAGTTCAAGGCAATTAATCTATTGAATCACACTATTTCTAAATAACACTAAGAATTTTACTTAAAAAATTCTATTTTAATAAGGAAAGTATTGAAAATATGTGTTTTTCTATTTTTCATTATTAATAGTAAGACTATCCAGAAATTCAGTACAAATAACCTAAGAGGCCTATAATTTTCACTAGGCCCCTCATGGGTGGGTATGGCTATATGGCTGGTACCTGCTTAGTTCAGGATGTATGTTAGGATGAAATGAAGCACTCCTAGGTTATTCAGCAATGAACAAAAGGAGATTTACTTAGCCATAGTATAGAAAGGATATTCAGCGAGGATACTCTGGCACTTAGCTCTGGTACACTCAGCCCTCCTCATCTCTATATGGCAACTATCTGGTCAGTAGGGGAGGGTGTGGTGATTTATTCCATCTTGAGGCATTTGCCAAGTCTAAAGGGCCTTAACCCCATGTGGGTGGCCTTTTTATTCCCTTAGAACCCACATTGCTATGGACAGAGGCTACCAGGAACCTGTGTCCAGACAGATGCAACTTGAGGCTTGGTTAATCAAATCCTGTGGACAACTTTATCACCTTTTAGGGAAAAACTAACCTAACATGTTACAGAAGGGAGGGAATTTTGGCCTATCACACTCCCTCTTTTCTATTCCTTTTCATTTTGTAAAACCAACTTTTCTATTAAAAGGGGATTTATAAAAAACAGGATTTTGTTGTAGTTTGTCGTTATTATAGCCTTTCTATCCCCACAGGAAGAGGTTTATTTGTAGACGAGGTAAGAGTAACTAATTAGTGGACTAAAATAAAGAACTTATCCTATTGCTTTGATACAGAACCACAAAAGCACAAAATTTTAGTGCCTCAAAGAAAGCTTCAACTGAATGAATTTATGCCCCTTACACGTCTAAAATCCTATTAGTTTTATAATTCTCTTTTCTGTGTCGTAGCAGCGTTATGGAGTTTTTGTTTTTGACGTATTTATTATAGTTGCTGTCCCCTCCAGCACTCTGTTTCTATGATTCTACAGTCAACTTTGGCTATTCAGGAGTTTATTATCCAATTTGGGGATTTTCCATTTCCTTTCATTCTGTTTTTCCCCTTTGTTGTCTGTGTTTGGACCTTTCACCACTCCTTAGCTCTCTGAAGAAGTGGGCTAGGAGCTAACAGCAGTGATATATCAATCTTACTGCTAGGTGCTGCCTCATAGCTTATTCGAGCCAGAAGTGACCTTTGAGATGATCCGATTTCAGGTCCTTCCTTTTACAGATAAAGATATTGAAACCTCCCTAAGTGACTTACTCAAGGTCATACATCTAATTAATATCACTGGCAAAAGTAGAACTCACCTCTCTCAAATCTCAGATCAGTGTTTCTCCCCTTTGCCAGGCTGAGTGGGACTTGTTTGTTTGTAAGCCAAGCTGTGATAGGCTTATTCAATAAGCATCTTCTTTGTAAGGTGCCCTGTGGATACAAAGACATAAAAGGAAATGGTAACTGCCTTCAAGTTGACATTCTTTCTCAAGAAAACAAGTGATGAGAATATAGTCCCTGGGACCATATAGGGAGAGGAGCTTTGGACTTTTCTCCTTGAGGACTAGGCTGGCCATATTTTTAAGGGACTATCCATGCCTCTTCATGAAAATTTCATGCTTCTGAGTCATGGCACTGTTTGGGTAATAACGGAAAAAAAAAAAAACCAACCAACCCCCCCCCCCCAGCCTCAAAAACCCAAAACCCTGAACAAGAAGACAAGAGGATTATATTCTTGTCCTAACTCTGCAACTAACTAGCTGTGTGACCTCAAGCAAAACTTAAACCTCAGAACCTCTGTTTCCCCACCTATAGAATGAAAGGGTAGGATTAAATGATTTCTAGGGTTCTTTGCAGCCCTATAATCTGTGATTTTATCACTTTTCTTTAAAAAAAAGTTTTATGGATGTTGTTTCTTTTTGTTTTTCAATTATCAACATCAGTGACTCTCTGCATCACCTTTTTTCTCCTGACCAAAGGAGAAATGATTGCATTCCAGAACAAGAGGGTGAAGTTTTAAATTTTATTTTTATCTTTAGTTAATAATAATAGCTAATATTTATTTGTATCTTCCTGAGTTCAAATCCACCCTCAGATACTAACTATATGACCCTGGGCAAGTCACTTAACCCTGTTTGCCTCATTTTCCCCATCTGTAAAATGAGCTGGAGAAGGAAATGGCAAACCACTCTAGTATCTTTGAAAAGAAAACCCCAAATGGGGTCACAGAGAGTAGGGCATGACTGAAACAGCTGAACAATAACAACATTTGTATAATGTTTTAAATTTAAATTTTGTAAAGCATTGTACATATGTTCTCATTTGATCCTCCCAACAATCCTGGGACATAGGGTGATACTATTACCCCCATTTTATAGATAAAGAAACTGAGTCTGAGGCGACATTTGGGCTCAGGTCTTCACTTCCAGCACTATATCTGCCATGCCATCCAGCTGGTCAAGAGAGCTCAGTTCATCAAGGCACTGTGACTGTTACCTCCTCTCCTTTGACATTAGGTGACAACAGATTTGGCATTAAACTCAACATAAATGTGCTTTATTGTCACTGCGTTCCATGTCCTCCTGCAAAAAGTAGGGTTATCTTTCCAATATGTGTATCTCACAGTTTAATGATTGGCTCCCTAATGCCTTAAAGATCTGAAAGAGTCAGTACTTTCTCAAAATACCCAGTTTAACAGTCCAGGAATTACCTGCCATGCAGGAGGATTTATAAAAGTGTTCAAAGAAAAGTTTTTCTTATGTGCTATGGATCCTTCCCCTGTCTTAGAGAAAACTGCTGTTCTAAGTTAGTAATTTTGATAGCTTATTAATGTGTTTCAAACAAAAAAACCCAAAAACCTCTTACTCCAGGATTTTCTCTGGAGTGGGTCTTCTGAGCATTGTAATTCAACAGATGACTGACATAAAAATAATGAAACTGAACAAGAGAACAAGAAAGAACTTTGTCTCTTGACAAATTTTGTCTTGGTGCATTTGATTTAAACCGGAATGGTAGATGACAGAGCTTGGTGTCAGGCTGAAATAAAGAAGGATCTGGGAAGATAAAGAATCAGGATGTGATACTGATTTTGAAAGGGAGATGAATGTTTTGGTGACAGAAAATGTATGCTTTAGAGACTTCCTCTCGAGTGGCCCAGTTTGCATTGGTCATGGTGAATTGCCATAGGCCAGGATATAGAGCCCAGGGCATTAGAGTCACTGGTGTGTGCTACTACAGTCTTTTAAGAAAATGATTCTAGGATATGTTGGACAGCCTGGTTTGCTCAATACTTTTCTCATCCTGGAAAAGCCTAGAGAACTACTAAACTTGGGATAGAATTTCTACTAACTTTAAATGATCTATTATTTTCTTCTCATTTGAGCTAGTGTATCAGGAACTCAAAAGTGATTAAGAGATATTATGATTCATGTATATAATCAATATCAAATTGCTTGCCTTCTCAAGGAAGAGGAAGGGCTGAAAGGGAAAGAGAGAATTTAGAACTCAAAATTTGAAAAAAGAATATTAAAAATTTTTTTACATATAATTGGGAAATATTTAATGAAATAAATAAAAATATATTTTAAAAAAGAAAGATTGTGGTTAATGTATTTTTCTCTAAATAGTTTTCCAGTCATACCTCTTAAATTATTATGTAGTTTATTTGGTAAACTAAATGTTGCCCAAAAGCAGTCTTTCTACTTAACAATTTTATTTGAGTGTAGTGATTACTTATAAAGTCACAGAATCACAGATTCTTTAGTACTAGAAAGGATTTTAGAGATCATCAAGTCCCCTTTTCAGGAGGGGAAATTGAAGCTCTGACTTCAAGTTTAATGCTTTTCACATTATATCGTGCTGTTGGTCCTTTTGGTAGGTTGATGGTTTGGGTCAAACATACATGAGGTCTTTCTGAAAAAGACTTTAGGACATCACTTGACTAAAAACTCAGTATGAGCCAACAGTCTGTGGTAACAATAAGACTAGTATAAATTTAGAGTGCATTCGTAGGAATATAATATCCGGAACCAGAAAAGGAATAGTCAGTCCCCTTATACTACGTATTGGTCAGATCTCATTTAGAATATTATGTTCGATTTGGGGAATGACATTTTAGGGAGGAAATTTCTAAATTGGAGCTTAATTCCCTTCCCTGGCTACCTAACCCTTACGTGTATTGCCTTCTCAGAGGCAGCCAGGTGGCACAGTGAACAGAGCACTGAGCCTAGAGTCAGGAAGGCTTGAATTCAATCTAGCCTCAGAAACTTACTAACTCTGTGATCCTAGGCAAGTCACTTTACCTCTTTCAGCCTCAGTTTCCTCATCTATAAAATGGTAATGATAATAGCACTCACCTCACAGGGTTGTTGTAGGAATCAAATGAGATAATATTTATGAAGTACTTAGCACAGTGCCTGGCACATGTTATTGTCATTGTTCAGTAGTGTCCAACTCTTCATGACCCCATTTGGGATTTTCTTGGCAGTGATGCTAGATTCTTTTGCCCTTTCCTTCTGTAGCTCATTTTATAGATGAGGAAACCAGGGCAAACAGGGTAAAGTGACTTGCCCAGCCAGTGTCACACAACTAGTAAATGTCTGAGGCCAGATTTGAACTCAGGAAGAAGAGTCTTCCCAACTCCAGGTTCAACACTCTAAACTCTGGACCACCTAACTATCTGGCACACAGCTGATGCTTAATAAATGTTCATTTCCTCCCTTCTTCCTCCATTAGAATGTAAGCTCCTTGAGGACAGGATACCTTTGTATTTGTATCTCCAGTGCTTAGTATGTAGTAAGTGTTTCATAAATACTTATTTTTCCTAAATTTGTTCGTTTGTTGAGATCCAGAGAGAATTATTTATAAAAGGACTGTATCCATTCCATATGAGGAATAGTTGGAAAAAATGGGGGATGTATGAGAGAGAAGAAGACTTTGATGGGCAAAGGGTACAAATATAATAGCTATACTCAAATATTTGAAGGACTGTCATGTGAAAGAGGTATATAAGACTTATTCTACTTAGCCTCAGAAGGAGGAAAAGGGTTAATGTGTATAAATTATATTGAAGAAGATTTTGATTTAATATAAGAAAGTACTTTATAAAAACTAGAGCTGTCTGAAAATGAAATGGACTGCATCATTAGGTAATGAATTCCTCATTATTGGAAGAATTCAAGCAGAAATTGGTTCACCAATTATCTGGAATGTTGTGGAGGAGTTTTGTATTTCATTTAGGAGCTGGGCTAGATGACCTCAGACCTCCTTCCAAATGGTGGATTCTAGGATTTGTGATTCTATCCTATACTATCCAGGTCCTCAAACTTCTTGGGTCTCATGAGTGGCATTTGGTTTCTCTCTCCATATCTCCTTATCATGCTGTTTCTGGTTTGTTCAGGAAACCCTAAAAGCTCTGAGCCCTCAGCACTGGGCTACATGCATTTTTTTTAAAAATAGATTTTTACTGATATCTTTTGTTTTTAAAATCTCCTACATTCCCACTTATATCCTTCTGCTTCTTGCTTCCATAGAGCTATCCCTTATGACATTTTCTTAAGAAAGAAGAGAGAAAAAATTTCAGCAAAATCAATCAACACATTGAATAAATCTTAACATTATCTGTAGTGTTCCACACTCATGGACCACAATGGAGCAAGGTGGGGCAATGGGGAGGGGAAGAAGTATTTTCTTATCTCTTTTTTAGGGCTAATCTTGTTTTGTTTTTTTTTTTGTTTTGTTTTTATAATGTTGCAACATTAGGTTTTAGCTGTTTTGTGGTGATTGTTCTTTCTATTTCCATTGTTGTCGCCATTGTACATATTGTTTTTCTGACTCTGTTTACTTCAGTCTGCATATGTTCATGTAGATCTTTCCCATATTCATCATTTGTCATTTTTTTATGGCACAATAATATTACGTTACAGTCATGAACCACAATTTGTTTAGCTATTCCCGCATCAGTGGCACCTACTTTATTTCCAGTTCTTTGTTTCCACAAAAAGTCGTGCTATAAATATTTTGGTGTATGTAAGGACTTTCTTTTTATCAGTGATCTCTTTGGGATATATGCCTAATAGTAAAATCTCTGAGTCGAAAGATATGGACACTTTAATAAATGGACTATTAGTCACTTTATTTGCATAATTCCATATTTCTTTTCAAAATGTCTATACCAATTAGCCCTTGACGCATTCTTTGTTCTTATATTACTGGTAAAATATGTCTTTAAAAATAGTCCAAAGGTGAGAGTATAGAATTCATTTTCATAAAAGTGATTTGTTATTTTTTTTTCATTCACTGCCTGATCAAATGGTGGCCATTCAGGGAGTTTTCTATCCAATTTAGTGGTTACTGATAAATCATGGGTAAGTGAATGATCTTCTTTGCCTCCGGTTTTGTGTTTCTTTTGTGACTATTTTTAGAAAGAAAAAGAAAGAAACAAAAAAGAAAGAAAGGAAAAAAGGAAGGAAGAAAAGATAGATCTTTAGGTCTACCTTGGATGACTCATCTTAGAACGTTAGCATGATTTGAGTGGGAAAAAGCACTGGATTTAGAGTCCAAGAATCTTTATTTGAGTCTTAATTCTCCTGCTTATTAATTGCGTGGCTTTGGGCCATTTGCTTAACTTCTCTATGCTGCAATTTCCTTATCTGTGAAATAAAAGGGTTGGACTTCATAGTCTCTGGAGTAGGTTCCAATCCAAATCCTTTTGTCCTATTTTACCTCCTGATTTGTTCTCAAGTATTCTTACACTTTCCTTTTTTTTTTTCTACCTTCCCAAAATTGATTTGCAATTTTTACCTACATGTTGTGGGACTCAATTAACAACAAGCTTCGAGGTTGTAATGATATGAAAGAAACTGAAACCCAACTCTGCTAGCCCATTTCCGCTGTGAGCCACTACAGGTCACTGTTTCTCTTCCTGTCAGTTGTGAAAAAAGGATCTGAGTTTATAAGAGCTCATTTAGCATGATCCTCTCTAAGCCTTTGAAACCTAGGTCTACTTCCTCTCCCTACAAGTTTTCCCCTTTACCTGAAAAAGTTTGGTGATACCTTTTTCCATTAAGGCATGGCTCGGACTAGATGGCAGGTATAGATGAGGTCCCTTACAATTGTGAAATTCTGTGATTCTGTGAAAATCCCAACCACTCTGTGACTCCACTCAAACGCCACCACTCCTCCAAAGAGCCTTTCCTAATTCCCACATCGTCCCCAGCCCAAAACATTTCCTTACTCTTAATTCCCATCATCCTGAATTCTCCTCTTATGATACATTATATCCTGCTGTATTATTTGTGTATTGGTCTTAACTCTCCTACTAGATTATAAACTGAGGGTGGAGTGTGTATCTCACGCTTACTCCAGTTCTTGTTACCACTAAGCCCTGTCCTTGTGTTAGGTCTGGGGCTTGCAAATATTCTAGCCTTGATAGAGCATTCTCAAAAAGTTGCCATATCACAGGATCAAAACATAGTCTTGTCTTAGAAAGGCCTTACCAAATTTCCACCTATGATGGAAGACTAACCCCTAGCCAACAGGGTGTACCAAGTGTAGTTACAACCCACAATACACCCAAGAGAAGGGGAAACACTCAGATGGATCCTCCAGCTGCCTTCCCAAGGGTTAATATGTAAGAGATAATACCTACCTTGGTTAGGAAGCTTCCCACAAATCCCTACCTTTCTAAAATTCCAGCAGGGGTGGGGAACCTGCAGGCTTGAGGCCACATGTGGCCTTCTAGGTCCTTGGGTGCGACCTTTTGACTGAGTCCAAATTTTATAGAACAAATCATTTTATTAAGGGGATTTGTTTCTTGAAGTTTGGATTCAGTCAAAGGGCCACACTTGAGGACCTAGAGGGCCACATGTGGACTCTAGTCTGCAGGTTCCTCACCCTGCCCCAGAGGCTCATCTGAGTTAGACTCATTCCTGTTAGTAGTTGATATATTAACATCTACTGAGCACTTACTATTTATACTTAAATACTGGAGAAATACAAAGATGAAGAAACATAGTCCCTTCTCTCAAAGAGGTTCCAGTTGAGTGGAGGAGATAGGACATGGACAAACTATAGAACCATAATACAGTGAAGCCTGAAGTAAGTACTATGGGAATTTAGAAAGCAGAAAAACTACTTCATATTCTTTCAACATCTCCCAAGTTTCTGTCGTATGATATTTGTAATGCTTGGTGAATCTTAATAATACTTTTCATCTGAAGAGGCCATAGGGTCCTTAGGTCCCTTAGATCGAATAATTTAGCTTTCCATTTAACAGACAGAAACTGATGTTGGGATACTAAATGGCTTGGCCTAAAGTCACACAGTTTGTGATGAATTCAGGACGCTGCCCAAATCTCCCAAATCCTAGTTCAGCATTCTGTCTACCCTTTCCTTAAAATGCTTAATTTCAAATAAATTATCACTCCTTTGCACACATCTCATCTTCCAGTTTACTTATTAGCTTTCTTTGTGGTTGATTGCAATAGCAAACTTAGTTGTCTCATTAATGAGCCTTTTCTGTTTTTCTCTTGTAGGATACTGCCTCGGTAATGGTTACAGGGTTGGATTCGGACGGTGCACTGGAAAGGTACTTCCAGCACCTTCACTGTTATAAAAACTTCACATCTGACCTAAAGATGAAATAAAAAGAATTCCAGTCTCTCTTCCAATGGTGTAACTAGTTTTACTTTTATTAATCACTATCTAAAAAAAGAAACTGTTCTTTATGTTTCCAGGTTTCAAGCTATTATTTAAATACAGCAACACCCTTGCTTTACCATAATTCATCCATACACTTGAAAGCCTGGTGTGAGTGTGGTAAAAAGTGTAATAAAAAGAAAGTTTTGCTGCCAAACGTGGAGGCAGAAGAGGACACTTGTGGTGCCTTGCTCAGCACGCAGTAGATTTCCTCTCCCAGAGTACAACTGCTCTGCTGCTGGAACAGAAGCATTGCATCGATACTTCTGCTGAGTGGTCAAGGGAGCCAGATAGTGGAAATAGGGATCAAACAGCCCATGTAGATTTTTAAGCAGACTATGTGCTGAGAGGGAGTGACATGAGCGATTCAGCTCAAGCACCTGTCCTGTTGGTGCCTGGATCTTTCCTTTCTGTGTCTCCATTGTGGGTAGTGGAAGGTGGTGTTGGTGGATAGCTTTGCTAGCTCCAGGGCATGACTAATGCTCTTTTAGGAACCAGACATGGCACACAACATAATTGGAAGAGTAGATTTTGATCCTTTCGCCAGATCCAGTCTAGTCTATCTGAATTGTATTGGATGAATTACTGCCAATCCCCTGTCCCTAATGAAGATGTGCCCAGTGGTGAGCATCAGGCCATAATGCCTTGTGTGCATGAGTTATTAATATTGAAAACATTTTATCTCCTTTATTTTCCTTTTCATTTTTCTTAACTAATTTAATTAATACATCTTATAGTAATGTATATATTTTATAGTTTTCAATTTTCCTACTAACTTTTTCTGCTCAAACACTTTTAAGTAGTTGGCTCTTTGAAAGGATTTAATTAATTTGGGAAGTTACCTTTAAAAAAAGATACCTTTTAGGGTATTGAGTACTGTGATTAATTCTAGTTCTATATCTTTCTCACCAAATTGCCATTTAATTCTGTTTGGTTTGATAAGCAAGTAGTTGGCATTCAATAAATACTTGCTGAATTAAATTGTTCCTTGAAAATCAGAAATACACCTAGATCAATGGCAGCTTATATTCTGAGTATATTGATCTCAGAAGAGGAAGAAAGACATTTCGTTTTCAGGCAAATATACTTTTTCCTGCTTTCCAAAAAAAAACCTAGATGCACACAGGATATATACAGAGCAGATGAATAATAATCTCAGAGTGTAAGTAACCAGTAGCTGGAAGGCAGGGAGGAACCAGTTAAAGCCTTTTGTAAAATTCGGGAGTTAAGCATAGTGTTAAAGGAAGCCAATTAAATGAAGAGGTGGAGGAGAGGAGAGAGTGCACTCCAGGCATGGGGAAGAGCCAGATAAAGCTAGGAAGGTCAATGTCTCCAGATTGTAGTATGTGGATGGAGGTAGAGGGAAAGTATATGGAAAAGGTCGAAAGGGCCAACCTATGAAGATTAAATGAGAAGCATAGAAGCTTGTATTTCCATTGGAATTTATTAAGTGGGGCAGGGGAGTGACAGAGTCTGATCTATACTTGAAGAATGAAAGCTGAGTGGGGGATAGACTGGAGTGGGGAAAGATAAGTCAGAGATACCAGTTAGAAAGGTATTGTAATAGTCCAGATGATAGGCAATGAGAGCGTGAACTTGGGAGTGGTAGATGTGTGAATGAAGACAAAAGGAGGATATATTTTTGTTATAGTTTAGTTGTTTCAATCATGTCCAACTCTCCGGGTTTTCTTGGCAAAGATACTGGCGTGGTTTGCCATTTCCTTCTCTAGCTCATTTGATAGATGAGGAAACTGAGGCAAACAGGGTTAAGTGACTTCTTGCCTAAGGTAATCAGTGTCTGAGACCAGATTTAAACTCAGGTCCTGATTCCAGGCCCAGCATTCTATCCACAAGCTGCCCAAAGGATTGTGTGTGTGTACATGTGTGTATGTGTGTATATAAATAAACATATACATATATGTATATATATGTAGAGAGAGAGAATATTGAGTATATATATATACATATGCATATATGTAATTGAGAATATATGTAATTGAGAAGGTAGAAATGATAAGATATGGCAATGGACTAGATATGTGGCGGGAGAGTGAGGAGTCAAGCATGACACCAAGGTTATGTGGCTGGGTACCTGGGAAAGTGGTAGTTACCACAACTGTAATAGGGAAGTTTTGAAAAGGAAGAGTGTGGTTTAGGACAGGGGTAGCCATATGTGGCCTTCTATGTCCTTGGGTGTCGCCTTTTGACCGAGTCCAAGTTTTACAGAGCAAATCCCTTTACTAAGGTGATTTGTTCTATGAAGTTTGGATTTAGTCAGAGGGCCGCACTTGAGGGCCTAGGGGGCCACAAGTGGCCTCAAGGCCTCAGCTTCCCTACCCTTAGACAATGAGTTTTGTTTTGGACATGTTGAAATTGAGATACCTAGAAAATATCCAGTTCAAAAGGTTCAAAAGACAATTGGTGAGATGGAGACTGGAGTTCAGGAGAAAAGCTAGGGTTGGAAATATAGATTTGGAATTCATCCAATCATAATTGAACCCATGTGAGCTGATGAGATTACTAAGTGAAGTAGTAGTGCAGCAAAAAAGAAGAGGAACCAGGACGGGTTTGGGGGATACCTACAGTCTGTGAGCATAACATGGATAATGATCCAGCAAAGAAGACGGAGTATTCAATCAATCAGTAAACACTAATTAAGTGCCTAGTATTCCCTAGCACTGTGCTGAGGGAATATAAAAAGACGCAAAGAACAGTCTCTGACCTCAAGGAGCTTGCAATTGAATGGAGGGAAAGGTGATCAAGTGTCAAACACTGCAGTTAAGACAAGATGAGAATTGAGAAAAGGCCATTATTAGATTTGGCAACTAAGAGATCATTTGTGACTTTTCAGAAGGTGATTTCAGTTAAATGATGAGACTGGAAAATAGATGGTAGAAGGTTTAGGGGTAAATGAGAGGAGAAGTGGAGTAGGCTTTCTCAAAGAGTTTAGCTGAGGAAGGGAGGAGAGATATGGGATGATAGCTAGCCAGAAGGGTAGGAGCAAGTGAGGGTTTTTTTTTTTTTTAAGGATAAGACAACTATGGGTATTTTTTTAGGCAGGAGGGAAAGAGCCAGTAGATAGGGAGAGCCTGAAGGGAGTGCAGGGATGATGGTGGAGTAATCTGATGGAGAAGGCAAAAATGCATTCATCTATGGGAAAACCATAATAAATGTGATCATGACACAATTAAATTCAATATCCTGTTAGGAAAGGGAAGACCAAAGAAATTCGCTACAGTTTTTCAATTTTAGAAAAGGAGAATAAACTGTAAAGCAATAGTTAGGCAGGGGACTAGAGAGGGAGGAGAATAAAAACATAGTTTTAAAAGTCTGTAACCCTTTGGAAATCTAGACCGTAAAAAAAGAAAAAATCATACTGGAAGCCCAGGATTGATTATGTTGAGAATTTCAGAAATGCTTACAAGATAAAACAAAAAACTCAGTATAGCTAATTGGCAGTGGCAAAAAGACTATTGCAGGAAAAATGTGTCTTTGAAAAAGTGGAAAAATAGACCAGGTGAGGAGAAGTTGGTATATATTTGTGTATGACTCATTTGATACAAATTAGGTAGGCCAAACTCTTTGAAAAGTGTCTGACAAGGCATGCCAAAATGCAAAATAGAAGTTCCTGAAATCCATTTTGAGGGAAAAAGCAGCTCTACCGGAGATTATGCAAACTATGTGCTCAGAGATGAGAAAGAGATGGCATATGGAAGTAAACTTATTAGGCAAAGGACTGAATAGTGCAAGTTTTTAGTAACTAGAGGCCTGGTAACAGAGAGCTGTTTCCTTTGGTGGGGCAGGAGAAGGAAGAGTTTGAGGCAATAGAGGACTTGATGGAGTGGGGAGGCCGGGTAGTGATTGGGGAAAGATAATGTTGATTTTTCTTTCTCTCCTTGTATCTCTTCCCTTCCTACCCTGCATGTTTCTGGCTCCTTCCTCTGAGTATCTTTCTGTCTTTCTCTTCATAACATGAAATTAAAGAATTTGTTTTTATCACTAAGTCATAGGAACATAGATTTAGAGCTGCAAAGGATCCTAGCCATCTATTACAAACCTCTATTTTTATGCATGAGAATACTGAATCTCAGGGAGGCTAAGTGATTTGCCCAAGGTCACAGAAATAGTAGGTGGCACAGCCAAGTGTCAAATCCATGACCTGACGCTGTATCCAGTGTTCTTTTCACTGTATTTTGGTATTTAGTGTTTATATTGTCTATTAATTTTTAAAAAGAGGTATGTTGAATCTTTTATACTTTCCAAAGATCTACATCTCTCTGAAAAAAAATCTAATGCATAACAAAGAAAAAAAGTTTTTAACACGTGCAGTCTTTGTTTTCTTGCCCCTTCTGTTTCAATGGCCCTTGACAAAAAAAGAAAAAAAATAAAAAAGTTGGCTACCCCTGTGCAGCTATTTCATTAATAAGGCATTGATTAGTATAGTGGGGACGACTAAGAAGAAAGGTTAATTTTGTCTTTCTTCCCAGCCAAGCTGGGATCATAAATAAAGATATTTTGACAAGTCATCCTAAGTAAAGGTCAGACTGAATGTTCTATTGGGCCACTGACTGATTTAGTGATGTGGGTTAATGCCAAAATCCACCAATAAGAGCTTATTGTTCACTACAGAGCCAAATGCAGGAGATGAGGATGATAAAACAGAATATAGTCAAATTATGATTTATTATGCAGCAGAATGGAAAACGAGCTGCAACCTGAATAGAGTCGTGATTTCAGCAAATATGACCCAAGTTGCCTGTGAGTGTGATTTTTCTTCTATCTTTCCTGTTAATATAACATTGATTAGCATTTAGAAAGATCTAAGAGGAAATTAATGAAGAACACTAATGAGTCTAATGATTGATGAGGTAGATAGAGAGAATCCCTTATGTGGCTCTCTGGAATCTGTTAGGACTTATACATTTAAGTCTTAAGGACCAGAAGGGGCTGCCATGTTTAGGGCATAGGAAAGGACATCAGAAAAGACTCCATGATGGGGTGAGGGAAGATGACTAAATGAAGGGAGAAGATAGAAAAGAGTAAGTATTAGATTGAAAAAGGGAAGAGAAGAATAAAAACTGCTGATAAATATAACTTCTTATTTCAGAGGGTTCCTCCTGACACAAAGAACCTGGTTTCACTTTAGGAGACTTCTTATTCCTGTGGCTTATTGTCTGTACCCAGATGACCTGAGATCTTTAGTATGTGATATCACCCAGCCAGGAGGTACAAGCACACCATATTCTCAAGGCTTAAAACATGAACAGTTTTACTTTGTTGTTAAGGACAATGGGTAGGACTCATATCTGGAATCCATAGGAAAATAACTATACCTACCAGTAATCAATCCTTCCTTCAGAAACCTGATTGGTTGCAGTGACTTACTACATTGCTGTGATGAGGGATCCAGTAGAGGTAACTGGGCTTTTCCCTTCCATATCATTGTTCTCTGTGGTTTCTCTGTTTTCATATTTCTAGCAGCTCTCATCTCTAGTCTCTCAGGAGACTGGCTGCTGATCACCATCATTTTTCCTATTGCTGTTTTGTCCACAACAATACTTCTTGTAATCTTATAAGCTCCTAGCAGGAGGTTTTGTATAAGCTCTATTCACTGTCCTTTGCATCTGCATTCAGATTACAGCAGGTGGTAGCCATAGATCACAATCCTCCCTGCCCCTCACCCCCCCCAACATTCTATCACTGTAGTTCTTCTGTCATTCTCCTCAGTGCCCAGTAGGTGGTGCTTATTCCCTTTTTCAGAGGACCATTTCATGAACAAGTACCACCTAGGAGAAGGATGCTCTAGAGCTTTTGAATTGGCAGCATCTGCTTACATCTCAAAACTGGGTCTCTAGACTAGAATGCTTCCATTCTTCTGAAGCTTTTTTTGCACTGGTTCCACCAGCCTCAGGCCTCAAACACAAGAGACTTCCCTGGGAACCAGAGGCATTTTTCCCCCTTGTACTTTACATGGTGTCTCTACCTTGTTTTATGCAGGCTAATGGGGACTTGTTACCTTTTGTGTCTTCTCTCCTAGGTGATGGGTCCAGGAGCACTTGGGTGATATGTCTCCTATTTAGCATTTCTTGCTGGCTCTAGGGGATTGGTAGGGAGCATCCCACTCTGTCCCTGACTATCCCTCCATCTTTTTTTCCTTCCTCCTAGGCAGCTTGGTTGGGACACTTGAATTATCTAGGGCTACTTCCTGAGACATCTAGAATAGGGAGTGGAAGGGAGCTGTGTAGTATTCCCTAAAGTACTAAAAAAAATGGTTATCTCTGCTCCATCAAGAAACCCTTGAGATAAGGCAATTAAAAGAAACAAAAGTAAAAGGGTAAGGAGATGCTAAAGTTAGATTTGGCAAAACAGCTAAGAACTATGGTTCTGGCTTGATGGTAGGATTTAGCCATAGTTCTTCCTCCTAGAAAAATAGCTGCTTAGATTGGGCTACCATGTTAGGTGATTCTTGTTTTGAGGTCTCTCTCATTGGTACCTGGATCTTAAGGGCTTAGCCAGCTTTCCTTTATCAGAGAAGGAAATGAAGTGTTCAAAGTAAAAAAATCTTTTCAAATTGTAGAACAGAGTAAGGGTGAACTCTCTGCTGCAATCATTCCTGCCTATATCTGAGGGTTCCTACCTCCCAAGGCTTGTTTCAGGCTTCTTGCTTCAGAACTCCATAAAGAACTATGTCTACCTCAAATTTCTATATTAACTCAATAAGCCTGCAGCCATTGAACTCTTGCTCTGAAGGACTGATCAATTAGTTAAGCCTTTATTAAGTATTACAAGAATGAATGAACTCTCTGAGGGAGAATTTAAAAAAATGTACAAACTATCATCCTTTCCTTCCACACCCCACCTCCCAAAAAAAGAAATAATAAAGGACCAAACACTGAGCCTTGGTATATGCCCACAGTTGGAGACTGTAGGAGTTGGAGTCAGTGATAGAAAAAGAGAAGGTAGTTGGAGAAATGGAAAGAGTACTAGGATAATGCAGTGTCATAGAAGCCAAGGGAGGTGAGTCCTAGAGAAGGAATCACAAGATTATAGACATAGAGCATGAAAGAACCACTGAGGCTATTAAGCCCATCCTCCTCATTTTACAGATGAAAAAAACAGGCTCAGAGAAGTTAAGTCACTTGACCAGGGTCACATAGGTGTGATCTGGAATTGAGCTCAGGTTTTGTGGCTCAAAGTTGAGTGCCTTTTCCTGCCCAGTGTTACTCAAGACAGTTAATGGTTTGAGGTACTCTGTAATGGTTAAGGAGAGTGAAGTGGTTAAAAGACCTTTGGTTTTAGCAATATGGAAGTGATGACTTTCAAATGAATAGTTTCAATTAAATGACTGGTACAGAAGTCAGAGGGCTGGGTGTGAAGGAGGGAATGATTGGAGAGATAGATAAGGCAATAGCTCAGACGTGAGTTAAGGGTCTGTATAAAGGTAGTTATAGGAATGGAAAGGAAAGGAGAGATGCCCAAGATACTGTGAGGAAACAAATGACATGATACTTGTAATTACATTTTAAAGTTCATCCAGATACTACCTGTAAAACAGAAATATCACCCATCGTGTTTCTTTCTCTGAGTGTCTCAGAAGAGTCACCGATTTTACTCCTGTCTGCCATGGTATTGACAATGTGCCTACTGAGCACCTGGCTGATAAGGTAGCAAAGATCCCAATTTGGAAAATCTGATAATCAGCCATTGCCCTTGACAAGAGCCTTGATTTATTTAATATCTTTCTCCCAAGAACAACAAACTGCTGATAGAATCATAATGGTATAAAGGACCTTGAGACACCCATCCTCCCTCTTGAATTGCATTGTAACCTCTGAAGGAAGAAAATTTGTCCCATTAATTGTCAAGCTCTTTTCCCTTAGAATCAGAGATTTGAAGGTGGAACGGATCTTTGTTGTTCAGTCATTTCAGACTCTTTGTGACCCCATTTGGGGGTTTTCTGGGTAAACATACTGGAGTGGTTTGCCATTTCCTTCTTCAGTTCATTTTATAGATGTGGAAACTGAGACAAAGAGGTGAAATGACTTGCCCAGGGTGACACAGCTAATAAGTATCTGAGACCACATTCCTGACTCCAGGCCCAGCTCTTTATCCACTTTGCCATCTAGCTGGCACAACAATGTCCTCTGCTGTTAGCACTGTGGGCCTGGGAGGCCTCACTAGTCTGCATGAAAATTAGAGAAATGTTGTTGTTTTAAGCCAGTAAATGTTATGTATATTTCCATTTTTCACATTTCTTCAAGTCTTTGCATGAGCTACCTTGGGACCTCCTGGAGCTTGAACTCTCTGAACCAGGTCTAACTAGGAGACTGGCTATACCAGACTGACAACTCAGCAAGAATCTTAACAGTAACATGGCAAGACCTATATGAACTGATGCAAAATGAAGGGAAAAGAATCAGATCATTGTGCACAGTTAACAGCAATGTTGTAATGAGCATCAACTGTGAAAGACTTAGCTACTCTGATCAATACAATGATCCAAGGCAATTTCAAAGGACTCATGATGAAAAAACGATATTCACTTCCAGAGCGAGAACTGATGAACTCTGAATACAAATTGAAGTATAATTTTCTCATTTGTTTTTCTTGCTTTAAAAAATATGGCTAATATGGAAATATCGTTTGCATGATTTCACATTTATAATTGGTATCACATTGCTTGCCTTCTCAGTGGTTGGGGGAGGGCATGAGAGGAAGACAGAGAATTTGGAACTCAAAATTTAACAAGAAAAGAATGTTACAAATAAATAATAATTAAAAAAAGATAAAAAATCTTAACAGTACACTTTACAGTACACTTGGACCCAAACATATCTTAAACCACATTGATGATGAATGTCTGATAATCTCAGCTGCTTTGTATTTGACTAGTGATCCTCATGCTTTGAAAGTGTCTGTACATACCAATTTACATTTTGAATGATGCTTTTTTTTTTTTTTGAGGCAATTGGGGTTAAGTGACTTGCCCGGAGTCACACAGCTAGTAAGTGTTATGTGTCTGAGGCCAAATTTGAACTCAGGTCCTTCGAATGATGCTTCTTGAACTCTGAGTCTTTCAAAATCTCTGTCTCAAATCCAGTAAGTTCTCTGTACTAGAGAGCTGCCTACATGTTTACTGACTCAAGTCCATTATCAGTGATGAAGGTGACTGGTTCAAAATGGGGCATATTTGGTTTTTTGAATATATTTTTTTTTCAACCATAAATTAAGAAGTCTAGAAGATTTCTTTATTCTCCAACCTGATGGCAACCATCATCCTACCTTTATGTGCTAGATTTGTTTTAGGTAGTGGGGAAAGAGGTATTTGGTCTGAAAAGGTCAAGTCATGAGCGCCATCTGGGCTCCAAATTGCACCAGAAATTCAAAGTAAATTTTCTAACCAGGCAGACTGGAAAATTCTTGGTTGGCTGGTTAATTGGAGGCATTAATAAGCTAGACTACTTTCCTAAGTGTTCTTTTTCTTAGGACTTGCTGCAGGTCTCACATTGAGAGTTCTAGCTAAATCTCTGGTTCTCAGACCAGCTATCTGGCCCTCAGCCCAGTCTGCTCTCTGGACAAGGTTAGTCTCTGGAGAATTGCGTAGAAGTCATTTGCTAGCTACTGCTCAGTTATTAATGGGTACTGACCTGATTACACATGGACTAATTATATTTTATAAGTACTAGGAGATATGCATGACAGACAGAAACCTATACATTTTTTAAATCAGGCAAAGCCAAATGCAGTTGCTCTTTTGCAGAGGTTGAAGCTTATTTGGGGGTGGGGTGGGGGCTGACAGCATGACAGATGTGAACCATGGCACTCCTTCAGTTAGAATGCAACAAGAGAAAATCCATTTTCTGACCTCCAGGAGTGTCAATGATGAATAACCAACATGACTTCTAATGCAGATGACATGTGGTAAACACAATCTCACGTACTTAGGAGAAACTCCTTTATGAGGTCATAGATTTCAAGCTTGAAGGGACACCCCAGAGGCCATCTCATCCAATGCCCTTACCTTACAGATAAGGAAACTGAGGCCTAATAAGACCTAGGTGGTCTTGCTCATGGTCGTGTAAGTAAGTGAACGCTGAAGATAGTATTTAAACCTAGACCTGCTGACTCGGGCCCATGTTCTTTCTACTACACCATGTTACCTTCCCTTCTTCCTCAGTTCCCTAAGCAAGGACGCATGATAGGGGAGAGACCTGTCAAAAACACGAAGAAAAAGAACACAATCATAGAATTTAAATTACAGGGGATCTTAGGGATCAACTTGTCTAATTGTCTCATTTTAAGATGACAGAGAAAGAAGGGTTATATTAGAATCAGAGATTCTTAATTTTTTTTTATGTCATAGACCCCTTTGACAGTCAAATGAAGCCTCTGGACCCTATCACAGAATAATGTTTTTAAATGCATAAAATAAAATACATAAATTCCAAAGGAAACGAATTGTGTTAAAATACATTTATCAAAATATTAAGATTAAGAACCTCTGAAATTAGATGATATCTAATCATTAGACTGCAAGCTCCTTGAGGGCAAGGACTGTCTTTTGTCTCTTTTTCTATCCCCAGCACTTAGCATGTGCCCCAGCACAGAGTAGGCACTTAATAAATGTTGATTGGTTGATATCTAAGGCCCCATTTAAACTCTAAATCTTCTGAGATGATATAATGATTCAATCTGGTTTCAAACTAGGTTAAGTTGGCTCTTGTCTGAAAGAGTAGCACTGAGGCGCCCTCCATTTCTGCTCATTTCATATATAGGGAAAAGTATCCTCATGAAGGAAGTTGTTATATTTATCTTGATACTACTGAGTAAGAAGTCAAGATATTTGTTCTCTGAGTCTTTAGATTCATGTGCTGTTATTTCTTAACTCAATCAGTTACCAAGATGATGCTCTGAATCCAAGGTGTTTTTTTTTTTTTTGTTTTGTTTTTAGTAATGGTGATGGATATATGCTGACTCATGCACACTAACTCATTTGTTAATCCTTGTTACTAAAGAAAAGGCTTTGTTCATTGGCTAGCTTGAATGAGGTAAATAAACCATGGGACTAGGGTAAAACTGACTGGCCTACATGGGATTTGAACCAATGGATTTAGCTTCATTGGCACCATACCTGGACTATTCAACATGGGGATGATATTTTCAAATTTACATTCCTGTACCACTTTCATATTAGTCCTCATAAGATCTCATCTACTGGAAATTGAAATCTTCTTTTATTTTCACATAGACGGGAAATATTCAGTAATCCACACTCCTCAGATCTGCAGGCTCAGTTACATTTAATAGATATTCACGAAAAATGCTGCTGATGACACAGTAGCTCTTCAATTATCTAGTCATCTGTTGGGGGACTTCAGTCATCTGGACATCTGTTTGACCTCTCTCTCTGCCAAAAGCAGAGATGCTAATAAAATCTTGGCTTGCTTTAATGATGACTTCATTTTTCAAACTGGAGGAAACAGAGAGAGGAGTTACAAGTCTGTACTGGATTGTCATTAACAAAGAAGTTGCTGAAGTAGAAATGTTGGGAAACTTGGGGGTAGTGATCTCCCCAACAAAGAATTTGTGATAAAAGACAGGGAAGCTGGATTTCATCTGCCATGCCCCACAGATCTGAAAAAAGCCAGAGTTCAGGGAATAGGCAAGTAGGAGCCCATGGACTAAAATTTTATAGGGTGAATTTATCTGGGAAGAAGGGGAAACTCAAAAATGAAATTCTGAAGCTTTGAAGAGAAAAGATTCTGATGAGGAAGAAAGGGGGATGTTATCTAAAGGGATCAATGTGGATGTAAAAGAAACACCAACTCAGCTTAGACTTTTTTTAAATGACATGGAAATTCTCATATTATTTGGTGTTTGTTAAGTTCAGAATAAAAAAACCTAAAAATCCATGTACATAAGACATAAAATATAAAACCATGGAATGATTCTCTAAGAACAGTGTAAAAAATGTTAAAGTTCAGAATGAGCTGAGGCTGTAAAAAGTGCAAAGGGCAAGAAAAGAACATTTCTTTGGTATGTAGGGGATAAGAAGAAGATATAAGAAGGACTAGGTCTGCCTTTTGTAGTGATTAAGATGATGCTAAATAATTGAGAGATGGCAGGAATATTCAACTTTTATTTAATTTTTTTTCTTTTTTTCCCCTAACATATACAAAATGAAAATAATGAACCTACAGTAGAAACCCAAGATAAGTGGGGAAATAAGAGTTCAGGTCATCAAGGCCCAGCTGAACTACATGGTACTGGAAAAAAAAAACAACTGGTAGAAATGATAGTTGAATTAGTGATTACTGAAAGACTGTGTAAAGAAACAGAACAGATACTCATCTGTTGGAGAATAGTTAAACAAATTGTGCTATGTGAATGGAATGGAATATCACTGTGCTGTATGCAATGACGGTTATGATGAATACAGAGAAGCATGGATGCAAAGTAAAGTAAGCAGAGCCAAACACACACACACACACACACACACACACACACACACACACACACACATGCACACACAATGATTACAATAATGAAAATTGAAAGAACAACCACAAAACAATAAAAATAAATGTTGTACAATCACAAAAAACATGTTTGGTCCCAAAGAAAAACTGAGAAGATCTTCCTATGCAAGTATGGAACACTGAATATATTGTAAGGGCGCTTTATATTTTATTTTCTATTTTGTTGATTTTTTCTCTTCTTCCTCTTTTTCTTTTTTGGAAAAAAATATTTGTCATATGGTTTAGCTCTCTAAGAGAGGACAAGGAAAAGGATACAGGGAGAAATAAGTGAATATTTTTTAAATGTGTGAAAATGAGAAGGTGCCCACAGAACTGGAGAAGAATGAACTTTGACTTATTTTTTTTTTTAAAAAGGAAGAGTGGAGTCTGCAAACTATAGTCCAATGAACTTGAATTTGCCTTCTGGAAAGATTATGGAATATATTAAAAGGATGATTAATGAAAATCTAGAAAAGGAAACAGTAATCAATAAAGAGTCAGCATATCTTCATCAAAAAAAGACCATGCAAAGCCAACTTCCTTTCTTTGTTTAATTGGATTACTAGACAAGTAGATCAGGGGATAGATGCTATAGATATAGTTTACCTAGATTCTATCAAGGCATTTGATAATGTTTCTCATGATATTCTTGTAGAAAAGATGGAGAAATGTAGGTTACACAATAGTACAGTTACATGAATTTGAAATTGGTTAAATAAGTGGACCCAAAGAGTCATCATTAGTAACTCAGTATCTCTAGAGAAGTGTCTCAGTAGTCTGTTCTTGACCCTCCCGTGTTCAAAATTATTGTCAATAACTTGTGTAAAGGTATAGACAACATAAATATGGGAGGGATAGCTAAAACTTTGGATAAAATAGTCAGGATCCAAAAATATCTTGATAGACCAGATTGTTGGGCCAACTATAGTAATAGGCAAGTTAATAAAATTAAATGTAAATTCTTGTACCTGTGGTCAAAAAATCAACTTTGTAAAGGTAAAAATGGGGTATACTTGGTTAGATAATATATCTGAAAAAAATAGGATTTCTTTAGTGGACTTCACACTCAGTTTCATTCAGTGGTCTGGTGTGACAGCCAAAACAATGAATGTAATTTTAGACTATATTAAGAGAGACATACTATTCAGAAAGGGGGTAGGTCTTGTTGTGCTCTGCTCTGGTAGACCACACATATGGAGTATTCTATCCACTTCTGGGCAGTACATTTTACAAAGGATGTTGATAAGTTGAACAACAACTTATCAAGATTTAAAGCTCAAAGAGATCTTCTTGCAGATGATGAAACTGAGACCAAGTGAGGTTAAGTGACTTGCCCAAGGTCACAAAGCTAGAAAGTAGAGAAAACAAGGTCTGAATGCAGATCCTTTGACCCTCATCCAATGCTCTTTCTTGTGACACCATGCTGTAATCAGAGGAGGACAACCAGGATGGTGAAGGGCTTCTAGGTCATTCTACATGAGGATCAGTTGAGGGAACTGGAGATATTTATCACGGAGAAGAGAAGACTTAAGGAAAGACACAATACAAGTATAAACAAACTTTAGTATTTCAGTAAATTGGAAAGAACTCAGGAGATGGCTACTTGAAAAAGGTTTAGTCATTGGAAAGCTTGGACATCTGAGGCAGTAAATGACACTGTAGAGTTTAATGTGGCCATAGACACCATCTGAATTCTATGGAGATGTTTATGGGGCATGGTAGGCAAATCAGAGGCCCTAGGGTCAGTCATTAGTCTTCCCCATACCCATTGTCAGGGCCACAAAGTACATAGATTCTCTAATAAATGATGCCTTATTTGATTAGCCTCTCCTTGGATTTGATATGCAGGATTTTCTTCTCACCACCAAAGTGACAGACTCACAACTGACCATATTTTACAAAATTCTAAAACTACTGAAATTGGGTAAATGAGCAGTGTTGATGCATATTTGGCAGGGGCAGAGGTTCTCAAATGGTATTAAAAAAAAAGTCATTGAAAAAATAAGAGAAGCAACATAGCCAAACAGAAAGAACAATGACCTGGAAAAATCAGGATGCTGTTTGTCCCAATTCTTCAAGTCAAGTATCTGGGCCTCAGTTTTCTCATCAGTCAAATGCAGGGGTTGGAGTTCATGGCTCCTAAGGTATATCGCAGATCTAATTTTCCATGAATCAGTGATTCCTGGTTGTTTATTAAAATTTCATGAAGGAAGGAAGAAAAAACTTCTCTGTCCTTCAGGTATTCCCATGACTGAATTGTTGGAAGGCAGAAAATCTATTTCTCTCCAAAGTTGAAGATTCTGATTGCATGTTAATAACCATGAAAAATGCTTGCATTTCTGCAGTGGTTTATGTAAATTTTCTTATTTGAAACTCACCAAAACAACAGCAACAACAAACAACAAACTTTTGGGATGGGTAGTACAAATGTTGTCCTGGTTTTAATGATAAGGAAACTGAGATGGAGATATATTATTGTGACATCTATTTACTTTGCTCTGAAGCTAGGACCTGGATCTTTGTCTTTTGGGTCCAAAAGCAATCCTTTGTCCATTTTTGCAATACTGTGTGTGATATTGATTCTGAACATATTCCAAGCTTCCTTCTCCTATAAAACTTTGAAGTAGGTGGAATTTATCTTCGGCACCCTTCTTTCTTCATTCCACCCCACAAAGCACCCCAGGTCCCTATGATATCCTGAGCTACCTAGGTAGGCCTACTGTAGCAGTCTGTTCTGGTCTGTCCTCCCTAGCATTCAGGACTTCTGCCACTTGGCCTCCAAAACAAAACTTACTTGTGCCATATTTCATTTTTACTTGGGTTTTGTTTTCAGATTTTCAAGGTGACAGCTAGCTAACCTGGTATAACTAATTCACACAAATATGCTAAGTAGAATTTAGTATATCCCTTGCCCCCAAATCAAAGTCCAAATCGCTACATCCACAGTGTTCCCTCCCCTCCCAGAAAATGTGCTCATTTTAATAGTGACCTTGTGGAAGTGGTGTCTGTAATTTTATTCTTTTGCACTTCTTTCTGGGAACCATTGTGAAAGTGATGATGGCATCCTGAGATGGTAGAGTCGATCAGTAAATCCACAACTCAGCTCATTTGAGATGAGAGAGGAAAGAATTTTCCTGATGTGATGTGGCTATGGTGAGGATTGAACTTGTGCTCTTAAAGGAATCCCTGTGATTCTTGCAGGATTTTTACCTTCCAAGGTTATTTTGGGTCTACTTATGTATCTTGTATCTTTATATTTATACATTTGTCTCTCCCACTCCTTGCTTCATATTATAGCCTATGATCATATTATATCTCCACTTTTAGTCTATAGCTAACTTGAGGACAAGACTATGTCATCTAAAACATCTTTGTATCTCTAGTACCCCGTTGGCATGGTAACTCGCACAGAAAAGGTGCTTAAAAAATGCTTGGATGGTCACTCCATGTTATTGAAGGTATTGCTGTATTTTAACAAAAATTATGACTAGAATCCTAACCCCTATATCAGGAGTGGGGACCACAGGTCCTCAAGTGTGGTCCTTTGAATCCACAAAAGGCCACACTTGAGGACCTAGAGGGTCACATGTGGCCTCCAGGCTGTGGGTTCCACACCCATTCCCTATATGATAGAATGGAGTAAATTCTTACTCCATAGATTGTCCAGATATCCCTTGCTGCTAATGTGAAGTGAGATGTTTTCATCTTTATTTTTCTCATTCATATTTCAAAGGATAAGGGAATTATAAATTTAGAGATAGAAGGTCATTTAGTCCAATCCCCTCTTTTTTCATATATCGTTTGCATGAAACCTTATGCAGCAAGTGCCTTTTGTTCCCTGCTTATTTCTGGGTCTTTAGGTACCAAAGAGAGAAGGAAGCCAAGAGCCTAATAGTCCCAGGGAGGACTGTGGTAAAGGGCAGTGGTCAGGATTTGAGAAGGTCATGCTTCATGGCAAGACCTTTTTTTTTTTTTTTTTTTTTTTAGGCAATTGGGGTTAAGTGACTTGCCCAGGGTCACACAGCTGGTGTCAAGTGTTTGGTCTGAGGCCAGATTTCAACTCAGGTCCACCTGACTTTAGGGCCGGTGCTCTATCCACTGCGCCACCTAGCGGCCCCTATGGCAAGACCTTTCTAACGGCATATGCAAAGCTTTGTGATATTAGCTTTTCTGGGCTCTCCAGGGCACGACCGACATGGCGAGAAAAGATCTAGAAGAAACTTTATTGCCTGCAGGGAAGGTAAGGAAATTTTGTGGAGCCAGCTCATTAAAGTACCAAGCAAGTGACTGGCCAGGAGGGGAGTGCAGGTTCTCCGAGCACAGGGGTCAGTGATCATCCCTGGTCATGCATGGAGACATGAGGTAACTGGGGGGACGTGGTTTTCCCTCCTCTACCTTTGAGTCTCAGAATGATCACTAAACGGGCCTCTGTTCCTATGGTACAAGTAGGGGACAGAACACAGAACAAAGGTGCCGGGGAATTGAAAATCTAGCTTTATCATAGCAGCTGTGCTCTACCCCTTGCTAGCTTTGTGTAACTCTTTACTTGTGTTTTCACTGCAGTAAATCCTTTTGTTCTATAGGTCAAATGGGTGATTTCTTTGGGAATTTGCTGAGAAGGGGAATGATATTGGGGATCCAAGTGGGTGGAGTTATAAATCAAGAAAATTGAGTTTTTTTGGAAGTTTATCTATTCTTCTAGACTTTAAACAGAGTTCCAAAGTACTTTGAAAGCCTTAAATACCTGGGGCTTCACATATACATAGTTTGAAATGAATCAACACAGTTTGACTTTTGAGTTGTTCCACGTACTACTTTGCACAGGTAGAGCACCCCAAGTGACTGCTTGAAACCTTGGTGCAACTGTCCTTGGGGGATCCAAAACTGCCTTTGCGAGGAGATAAGTATTGCAATAGTATGTGTTTGTGTGTATGTATATGTATAATATATGTACACATAAATACTATATATATAAATGCTATATATGCATCTGATACATGTGTATATACTATATATAGGTGACAAGTATTATAATATAAACATAATATGACAATATGTAATAATATCATATGTGTATACATACTATATATAGGGGACAAGTACTGCAATATTACATATTATATAATAAATATGTGTACATACAATATATTATATACAATATTGTAATACATGTGTATACATACACATATACACATATATACAAGCATATAAATATGTATATACACATATATATATTTTTTTTTTGCAAAAGGATTTCCTTACCTGGTAAAGGTAGAATTGTCCAACACAGAGCAAAGATACATGAGACAGAATCAAAACCAATAATATTTGTAATCAGTGGTCACACCCCCCATGCTTTTCTCTATTGCTGTGCAGTGAGGTTTATTTCCCATCTTATAGCAAATAGTTCCAGCTCAAGGTGAGGGTCTCAGCAGGACAAAGGAACAATGGCCCCTCTCCTTGCAATTGCTTTTAAACCCAAATGCTGGACGATTTGGTGGGGGGAGGGTTGAGGGGGAGAGTTACTCAGAAAATTGTGAAGAAGGGGTCTGTGTGACTTGAGGTTTGTCTATTTATCTTTGTATTCTGACTCTTCCCTCCTCTCTATTTTACAATCTTGTATTGTTGCTGTTTGCTCACAACTAGTCTTAGCTGCAGCAGAGCCCATCATATGCATAAAGATGAAGAATATTTGGTCCAGAGAAGTCTAGGGACTTACCCAAGGTCACCCAGGTCATAGGAAGCACAGGCAGAATTTGAATCCAAGTACTCTGACTCTAAACCCAGTGGGCTTGCCGTTGCCTCGTGATTCCTGTGGGAATGTCTATTAATCTGGGAGCTCCTAGAAACCATCATCCTGTTCTTCACAGGACACAGCTCAACAGCCCATTGCTAATGTTGGATAAGTGAATGAATGCATGAGGGTGACTGTGCAGATGAAAAGGCCAGTCAGGATGTATGAAGAATAAGCTATATTTCAAAAAAATGATTTCTTAGGAGAGCAACCATACAGGCTTTGAGGGAAGTCGTGAAAGGGCCTTGTTGGAGGCAATGCCCTCCCTGCTGCTTGGAGCTGAGAAGTTAGAGTAATTGAATATTTGTAGGCCAGATTTAAAATGGCAGATACTCTTTTGTTGTTTTTGTTGTTGAATTGTATTCAACTATTCATGACCCCATTTGGGGTTTCCTTGACAAAGATACTGGAGTGGTTTGCCATTTTCTTCTCCTACCCATTTTACAGATGAGGAACTGAGACAAACAGGGTTAAGTGACTTGTCCAGGGCCTCTTACACAAATAAATATCTGAAGCCAGATTTGAACTCTGAAAGATGAGTCTTCCTGACTTCAGGCCTGATGCTCTATCCACACTGTGCCACCTACTTGTCCCTAGCAGATGCTCTGTATATGCCAAATCGGATCCGCAAGCAGTGCTCACAAAATAAATTTCTTACATAACAAATCCTAAATGACAAGAAATTCCAAGATACTTTGTATTTATGTATGTGTTTTATTCCTACCTCTTCATACCCTGCCCCCCACTCCCCGTGCAGAATGTAAGCTTCTTGAGGACAGGGATTAGTTGACTTCTTATCTTTATATCCCCAGAGCCTGTCTGGCACAGTGCCTGGCACCTTGTAGACACTCAACAGGCTTTTGTGGAATTGAAATAAGATTGAATTAAACCATGGAGAAATTCCTAAGTAAGAACTCAATTGAGGAAAAGGGGTAACAGGGACTCAGGGTTAGGGCTAGGCATTGACAGATTACATTTTTTCCAGTTGAAGTGATTAATTTTATTATCATATGGTACATGTGCTATTCATTTAAATGAGTTATTCAGAGTGCATCTCTGTCCAGGGAAGAATAACTATTGAAAACCAAAATGATGACTCAGCAGAGGCACTTGCTACATGCGCCGAAAAGAATAGCAAAACACAACAGCTCACATTCGTATCACATTTCAAGGTTTACAAAGTGCTTTCCCCACAACAACCCTGTGAGGTAGGTCAGTGGTCCATCGATTTGTAGAAAATTAATATCTCTGTTGGCTGTGGGTAGATGAGCATTATGGCAACCATCAGAAGCAGGGAAGGAGGAATTTTTATTTTTCTTCTTAATTTTCCTGTCATTACAGAAATAACCTATCTGCATTAGTGGATTTTGGGAGAAAAGGTACTGGAGGGAGACTTGGGTTAGGATAACAAGGTAAGACAGGCTTTTTTGTTTAAAAATCAGTTGCACTTCCTATTAGGAAAGAGTTTAATGTGAGAAAAGTCTGTAGGGAAGGTATAGGCAAGAGAATGAATTTGCAAAATGTTGACCTTTTTTTAATCAATGAAAATAGTCACTCATCTGGACCATAATCTTTAGGAAGGAGGGAGGTTCATTCTGTCTTTAAAATTAGGAAGTAATTAGAAGCAGTACAGTTTAAATGTTGTTCTGTAAGTTTAAGTGTTTGGCCTCCAAGCAGAATTCTGCTCCCCTCCAGTTTGCCATACCCACAGAGACATCTTGTTTTCACAGAAACTCCCTCTTTTGGTGAATTTGGTGAAACGCCCTCTTTTGTCTGGGAAATGAAATTCTGAACTCTGCTCATCTTTGGGGTCTCCAGCCTGCTTGTTCTACTCCCTCCCTTCCACTTTGGGAGACCTCTTCAGGCTCCAAATACCCTCATGGTCTTCCCCAGCTCCGCTTTTCCTTCCTCATATAATGTTCACATATAATATTATAATAACACTGCTCTCGAGAATTTGCACAACTTCAGGGCTCAACACCTTAATCTAAAGGGACTAAGGTGTCATGGGAGAATTTCAGGCAATGGCCAGCAGGTGGGGGAGTTGTTGTAGGCTTCTGGTCCTGAAACCTCCCTGTTGTCAGTTGCCTCTTGCCCACCTGGGGATGCTTACATCTGTGGCTCTGCTCCTTCATGCCCCTAGCACAGAAGTTGTACTGACTCCTGAGAAGCTCACTTTATTGTCACTCATTAGGACTTTGTTCCCATGGGAAATTTTGAATACGGCCCACTGGTATGTTCTGTTCCCCCCCACCCCCCATATTCATGGTAGATTGTTAGGAATTAGACTTTGTCTATAGTGCTTCTTTCACTGAATTCTTGGTGCTATTTCATTAATCCTCACAATGGCATGTGAGGTAGGTAGAGGGCAGAGATTTTTTTTTTTTTAAACTTAGGCACAATGAAATGAAGCAAGTTACCCTCAGTCACATACCATGCTAGTGAGGGAGCTAGCACGTGAATCCAGGTTTCTGCCTCTGATTTCTATGCTCCAGTCCCATGACAAAATGGAGAGGAATATGCCTTCTCCTTTCTCCAAAAGATCTCCAGGCACTGCAGTATAACTGACAAACCTATCAATGCTGTGAGGTACTTGGCCAGTGGAATTATCCACGAGTTCTCATTGGAGAGTTGGGAGCCCTGGCGGTCTATCATCCAACGAGGGGAAAGGAGGCAGGCTTCAGATTCCCCCCCCCCCCCCCCGCCAGGGTTTGCCTGTCTTTTCTGTCTTATTTACTGCATTTTTGTACACAGATCATCATGGCAAAAGATCAAGAAAAGAATGGAACAAGTAAGCCAGCCTTCCCCAGCAGAAAGGCTACCCAACAGATAACTTGGCAGGTGTTTCCTCTTTCCTGGAGCATGAAGGGCTAGGATTTAAGAGCCAATTTGCAGCTCCCATCTCCGTCTAAGCTCCCAAAAGGAGCTGTTAGAAAAGCTGCAGGGGAAACTCATCTTAGATCAGACAGAACTGGGTGGGCAGGATGAACCCCAAGGGCTCTCCTCTCCTCTGTTCTCTTCTCTCCTCTGATCATGAAAAGATATTTATTTGCAAAATAAATTCACAAAAATGGGCCTTTTTTTCTTAGAAGGTGCTTTGTTTCTCCGAGGTAGACTGCAAACTTGAAAGCTGCTGCATCGACTAAATAGAATTTATTCAGTAGCAGAGGAGAAGGTCCCCCCTCCTAAGGATCTTCTCCTTCCTTCTATGGAGTTGCAGATCTGGAACTTTCCCTGGGAACTTTGCAGCTTGGTTGATTGCCTTCTGTTTATTTGTGCTTTCCATATGAGGGGGTGAACTTTTGGATGTGTGCCCTGGAGTCACTGCGTATGCATCTGTGCACCTGGTCAACTATTGGCAGCTGTCTCCAAGTGGTGATGGTGCTCTGGGAGACTGTTTCTCCTTTGAAACCAGATCTGCAGATTGTCTTGTAAAAGCTAGGGTGGCTAGAATGCACCTTTTCAAGCAGGTGAGAAGCTATGAGCCTATAATGTCATGATCTCCTGCTCTAAATCTCTAAAGGTATGGGTGATCAGTGATGAAGAGACCCTAGATCACTGAGGGATTAAGTCTGTGACCCTTCCTGGTAAAAAGAAAGGGTGCCCAGAATAGTCGTATTTTTGTCTTGCTCCAAAATAAAATGAATAATGTTATAAATACCATAGATCACTAGAATGACAACTGCCACTGCACTAATAGGTCTAGGGCCCAGAAGAAATGGCTGTGATTATACCTGCTGAACCATAGTCTAGCTCCGCTGAATAGTCTGGGGCCACAGACACTTAACTAGCTGTGTGACTGTGGGCAAATCACCTAACCTCTCACCTCTCTGTGCCTCAGTTTCCTCATCTGTAAAATGAGAAGTGTGAACTTGATAACCTCCAAGGTCCCTTCCAACTTTAAATTTGGGAGGAGCAGTTAAGGTTGATGAAGTCTTACAGGAAGCTGTGTCATCCAGGTGATGGGAGAAGGCTCATTGTTCTTAGTACTAGAAAGAGGGGAGGCTCCTGACAAACACTCTCCCTCTAACCAGCCCAGGCTCCTGGCCACCCCCATATCGTACAGGTGGGGATGATAGCGTCTATTCTGGTGGGTGGGGACTTGAGTACAGCAGTTACCAGTGGCATATCCCTTGCTCTGCTGTATTGCCTTTAATTCTAAAGCATCTTCATACTCATGATTTAATTTTACCCTCACATCCTTATGAAGTGAGAAAGGGCAAAGTTTATTGTCCCCATTTTACAGATGAGGAAACTGAGGCACCAGAAATTGAAGTGACGTACCCAAGCTCACACAGTGAATCAGCAGCAGAGACAACGTGGTCTCCCTGGTCTCTAAGACTTGTACTTCTTTCAGGAGATTATAGTCCCTCAAGAGACCTAAAGTCACTGCCTGAAGAAAGCCCACATCCCTTGATTATCATTCAGTTGTGATACTGTTTGTTTTCACAGAGGAACTGAGTCTTCACCCCAAAACTCTGAGAAAGAGAAGCAGGTTCCCAGAGGCAAAGCCAGCCAGTCAGAGCCTCAAAGATAGAGTGCAGCCTCCAATGGCTGACTAAGTGTTCTGCTTCCCCATACTCCAACTTGGAGAGAAACAGATCATCCCTATGTAACAATAGCCAGAGGGGACTTGGGACCATCAATAAAAGGATTCATAAGATCTCTTAATACAGCGTTGCAAATAAGTACAAAGCATTTACCAGTCCACATAAATGTTCCTTTAGGCTATCCACGTGCCAGCAGGTATATGGAAAATAAAATAATTTTTTTTAAAGTGATCATTCTTGCTTCCCCCCTTGGTCAGATTCATGATTTGTCATGTTGTAAGCTGCTACTTGCAAAGGTTTGCATTATTTTGTGTGCTCAAAGAGCTATCGCTTGGCAAGGGCTTGTAAAGAGCTGCACCTCTCCCATGGCTTTTTTTGGAAAGAGGAGACCTTTGTGAGGCCCCAGGGTAGTGATTTTCTTTTTTTTTTTTCTTATTTTTTGGTGAGGCAGTTGGGGTTAAGTGACTTGCCCAGGGTTACACAGCTAGTAAGTGTCAAGTGTCTGAGGAGGGATTTGAGCTCAGGTCCTTCTGACTCCAAGGCTGGAGCTCTATTCACTTAGGGTAGTGATTTTCATCCAACCTCCCTGAAGGAGGCTAGGTGCTTTCAGTCATCCAGATGCTGCTCTTCCCAGGTGGATGTGGGGATGGCACTATAGGGGTCCACAATGACTTTGGCACAGCGAATAATCATTAAAATGAGGAAGAGGCAAAGGAAGACAAAACAGGCCAAAGTCAATCCCTTGTCCACGTCAACTTGCACAGGCATTGGGGTTGGCTCTTCCATTGTGAGGTTGTCTCCTCATCTGGCTTTATTTTGACTGGTACCATCCTTCTATTCCTACAAAAAAAAAATCCCAAACATTAGATAATGCTTCCTGTAACCAAGGGGAAGGGTAATAATTACTGAACAGAAATTGGCTCTTAAGTAGTTCCAACTTTGGAAAAAATTTTCATATATTAATTGTGCAATTGTCACCTCATCCTTGGAAATTGAGGTGAGAGAAACCGGCTTTGTTTCCCAGGTAGTAAGCTGACATTCAATCTAAATATTATAGGTAGACTTAAGATTAGATTTTCCCCATCCAGCAAGCTGAGTAAATGCCTCTAATGCTAGCCTAATTTATAGGACTGGGAATGTCAGCTATGAATGATGTCATTGGGGTGAGTCAAGTGTTAGAGCAGATATGGAACTAAATAGTTAACTTTCTCTTCATGCTGACCCCTACCCCCACCTCCAAACGGCAAGCAACTCTATGGGACATTGAATTGAATGTCAAACTTTTTTGTTGATTAGCTTTGCTAATTTTTTTCAATCCTCTTCTTTAAAAAAAAGAAATCATGGGTTATAAGGAATGGCTCTTTGGGAGAGAGAAAGTGGAGAGGAAATATAGGCAATGTAAAAAATGATATCAACAAAGTTTTTAATTTTAATTTTTTTTTAAAAGTCCAGATGCCCTTGCCTACCAAGGAAAAGAGGTGTCTAAAAGTGGGTCTGAGATAGCCTCTACAAAATAGGTTGGGCAAACTGCCATGATGTTGAATCTTTAGGTAAGGCTTTCTTAGTGGCAAGTTACTACTGTCCTCTCTCATACAGGGAAACCATGCAAAGTGTGGTTGAATGATGGTGCTACTGAGAGAAATAGTAAAGTCAGAAGGAGGCAGAAATGTTGAGAGAAAGATAACTTAGTTTGGGACACGTTTAATTTGGGGTACTGGTGGGATATCCAGGTATAGGTGTAGTGGTACCATTGGCAAAGGCTTGTTGGTTTTGATAGTCTGATCCTGGAATGGAGTAAACAGTGAACACACCCTCAAATTCTTTCTTTTTTTCTCAGCCAAAGACAAGGTTTATTAGAACATCCATCATATTAGGCAGACTCTTAAAGAGTCTGAGCAGTGGCTAGATTATAAGAATCAGAGCAGTGGCTACATTATAAGAATCTGACCAGTGGCTACATTATAAGAATCTAAGCATCTTAATGGAGTCAAGGTGAACCTTATATACAGAAAGACTGTGGGAGGGATCTAGGAGTGGCCAGTAAGCTGGAGTGAACAGAACTCCTGGGACCTGGACCTCATGGCCAAGGGAGAATGGAGCCCAGCTAGGATTAAGGGTGGGAAATGGCTGGGGGCCATACATAGGGAGATGAGACAAAGGAAGGCCAGGCTAGGTTAACAGAATTGGTAGATTGGGTGTAGCCACAGTGAAAGGCCAGTTGATGGAATTAAAGCCTCAGGCAAACGCCAGAGATTTGGCCTTGTGGGAAAGTCCAGGGTTTTTCCTTTCTGCGGCCAGATCCCAACTCCACCATTCCCCCCTCAAACAAATGGGACCCAAATTATTTTGGAGTAAGGGGTGAAGGTCTCAGCTTCTGAAACTGCTTCCTGCTGGCAAAAGGCATAGAGCGGTCCCTGCCTCAAGGGGGTCCCAAAGAGGAGGTTGACTGGAACCAAGTATAGGCTGCATGCAGGGAACCATGTGGGGACATTGGCTGGTACTCGCTGGTAATCAGTGAACACACCTGAATTAATTCTCAAACTCTTTAGTTCTCAAACTCTACTCATTGGTTTATCTTGGCATAGCACAGGAAGGAACTGAAATGCAGGATAGAATCTGTCACTGCTTCATACAAGGCTGTTGCCTAGATATGCACCTTGGTTCAGACTGTACAGTAGGGAGAGATAAACTTGGGGGTACAGCTGTAAGGTGTAGGGCACCCTAGAATACTGGTTTTGTATATGTTTTTGGACAAATCAGCCCACATTGTCCAGAGCTGTTGCATTCCACCCCTCTCTATCTTATTTAAATTAAAGGAATTTGAGTTTGGCCTGTAACCACACTTAGGGACATTAAAAAAAATATGGGACATTAAAAAAAATTGAAAAGAGAACAGGAAAGAAATCTATCTTAAAAAAAATTTGCATGAACTTCACTGGTTTCTTTTAGGTACAAACTAAATTTACATAGGGAATGATAGCATGCTAATTTGCATAGTCATTTAAAAGACCATCCCTTATTTATATGACAACTTTATTACTCTATAGAAAGCCAGGAGAAAAAGTTGTCTTGACTCACTCTGTCTTCAACTTTTTTTACTCTGGCTTCCAACCCAATCCTATGACTCTCCTCTCTTGAAGATCCCCAATAACTTCCAAATCCAATGGCCTTTTCTTTTAGTCTTTATCCTCCTTGATCCCCTTGAATCATTTGATATTGAAGAGCATTCCCTCCAGAATAATCTGTTTCCTTAGATTTAAAGATAGTATACATCTATCTTAGTTCTCCTACTTTTTAATCTTTGTCTCTATCTTTCTCTACCACTTCTTTGTGTCGCCTAAGTTTCTAACATTCTCTCTCTCTCTCTCAGCTTCATTACTTATGGAGATGACTCTTAAGTTATCTTTTCTGAGCAGCAGCATCTGAAATTGAAAAGGTCCAAAACTGAGCTCATCTTTCCATGTAAACCTCTACCTCCATCCACATTTATAATTTCTTTCAGTAGTACAACCATTCATCCAGTCTTCTGTCTTCAAAACTTATTGTTATCTTTGGGATAAGGAATAATCAACAGAGAGGAAATAATCAACCAGTTACCAAGTTTTGTTAACTTTACCCCAGCAATACTGGGAGTTGCATCCATCCTTTCCCCTCTATTCCTATTGCCATCACCCTAGACTTAATAGCTCTTCATTACCACTGGAGTACTGAAAAGCTTCCTGATAGTTCTTCTCACCTCTATTCTCTCTTACCTCCAAATGCTTCATGATACTTATCTTCATTATGTCCCTCTGACTTAAAAATCAGTTGATGGCTCTTTATTGCCTAGAGACCATAGCTCAAACACCTTCTTTGCTATTCAAGATCTTCCATGATTTGACATCAATCTGACTTTCCCTTGGTATCTCAGACCATTCCCAGTTATCTCTTCTATCCTCTTGTGAAGATGGCTGTTCTCTTTCTTTGAACATGCCCAGTATTTCTCACCTTCATAGTTTCTGTCATGTTGCCCCCTATACTTGGCAAATTTCTCCTTATCTTTTAAAACCCAATTAAAAATTCACCTGCTCTAGGAAAGCTTCTTTGTCCATCTCCTAACCTCTAGAGCCAAAGAGCTCTTTGATTTCTTTGCTCTTATGTGTTTATATTCTGAAGAATGTCTTCTTCCTAGACCATAAGCTGCATGAACCCAGGAGCTCTTTAATCTCAACTTTTCATCATCCTTCAATACCTAGCCCAAATATGTGCACAGAATAAGTATTCAATCAGTGTTTGTTGAATTTTAATATGATGGTTGAGAGAAAAACCATATTTTCTTCACTCAGTATTTACTGAGCAGCTTCCTGGGCTATCACTAGTCATCTTGACCTTTGTCTTGCCACTGGACTTCAATGACTCTGGAGAAGAGAGTGAGGCCGATGCCTTTGTGCAGCTCCACCCCACTCATATCCAATTCACAAGCAAGTCAAGACATCACCCTCATGATGGCATTAGTTCTCTTTGAAAACAAAGGACAAACATAATTTACTGAGCACCTGTATATGTCTTGGCACTGGTATTTGAGTATGACGACTACTACCTGGGGAAGAATAGGAACAGGGTAATTAGACTGGTAGGTGAGGGGAATGCCATAGAAAGTATGCCTAAATATCAGCAAAATATTTGACCAAATTTCACCTGCTATTTATGTAGACAAGATGAAGAGATTGGGTTAGATGAAACAGTAGGTCCTGATGTAGTAGAATGACTGTACAAAAGAGTAGGTATAAATGGTCTGAGGTCATCTTGGAGGGAGATTTCTAGTGGGGTACCTCAGGGATACATCCTTGTACCTTGCTGTGTGATATTTTTAACAGTGACTTACATGACACCATAATCAATAAATTTTCACATGACAAAATAATCTAAGAAGGAAGACTACTAATAACAGCTTCTATTTATGGTTTCCTTAAATTTTGTGAAGCACTTTACATATATTACCTCATTCTATCTTCACAATAACCCTATCAGGTAGGTACTATTATTATCTCCATTTTATAGATGAAGAAATGAGGTTCTAAGGAGTTTAAGTGACATGCCCTGGTCATGTATCATGTCTGATAAGAAAGGCAGCATTTATACTTGGGTCTTTCTGACCCAAATCCAGTATTTTGTCCACCAGGTTCTGTTGCCTCTGACAGCTAAGACCTTGGATTATAGAATTAGAATCCCCATCCCCAAAAGATTTTGGCAGGAACCTGACTGGGAAGATTCTAGTGAGATGGAACTTAATAGGGATAAATGTAAAATTATATACATAGCTTCAAATTAACAACTGCACAAAGGATAGGGAAGAATAATTGACTACTGTACAAGTTGTTATGTTCTGTATAAGTTCAAAGTGAATTGATAGTATGACATCAGAGCCAAAAGAACTAATTTCTCCTAGTCTACATGAAGAGAAACATAATTTTCATAAAAAGGTGATTAATGTCCTTCCATCCTCTGTCATGATTAGAAAAAAAGAATCTTAATATTGGGTTTCCTTGGGACACCCACCACATTTTCAGGAAAGACATTGGAGCTTATTCTGAGAAGGTCAACCCTTGTTGAAGAGATTGGGGGCCATGATTCACAATGAGCAAGAGAATAAGAAAATCTTTAGCTTAGAGAAGACAAGAAGCCATGGTAACTTATTTACATGTTTGAAGGTCTATTATATTAAAGAGGGGCTAGCCTTTTCCTGCTTGATCCTAAAGGGAAATACTAGGAACAAAGGATGAGAGTTGCAACAGAACTAAGCTCAATGTAAGACAAAGTTCTCTAATAATAAGAGCTATCCAAAAGTGGAAAGGGCTCCCTTGAGATGTAGTGAGTGTGGAAGGCTGAGACTTCTAACTTTTGACTCAGGCCCTGGTGGCATCATATTTGGTGTTCCCAAATCCTAGCTGTCCCAAGAGGAAATGGAAGACAAGTTATATCAATAGGAACTCCACAGTTCCTTCTTGTCCTTTTCTGTTCCATTTCTGTCCCTCATTCCTTAATCCCATAATGTTGGAGCTGCCATAATAGAACATAACAACCACAGTTCATTCAAACAAAAGAATAGGGCTTTCCATATAATAAGTGATTGGTGCTACTGTGGCATGATACTACAGCAAGTGCCATTACCATTCCATAACTGGGGATACATGCTGCTAAGATCCCAAGAAACTTGGACTGCAATTTCCTACAGATATTATTGGAAGTTAAGTTCTATGGTACCATTAATAGTACTATACTTCAAGTGTATTATATATTAAACAGGGTTTTTATGAGCTAGCCTGAGTATCTAATGATCAATCACATTCCTACTGGAAAATACATTAGAGTTCTAAACAGCCTATTTATAATGGAGCTTTTGGGAGCACAATCTATTGACACTTTGGGGACTGTCCATATATATACTTTAGTGCTGTCTTCCTGTGCCTTCCCCTTAACTAAACCAGCTCCAAGTTTAAGCTGGGTGAATCCCCTGAGTATCACAGGAAATTACAAAAGTAATTTAAGGACAAGGTACATGCTCTGTTATCAGGGCACATCACTGAGCCCCTTATTGCTAAAAAATGGACAGCTAGTGAGTTACTTTGAATTGCTATCAAGGTGAGTAGCTTCAGTTATCTAAATTCACAGACTCTTAAACTTGGAAAGGGTCTCAGAGGTTATCCAGTCCAACCTCATATCTAACACAAGAATTTCTTCTACAATATCAAAGAATCTCCAGATTTTTAGACTTTGGAGTCAATTCTTCTAATGTTCTAGTTTTTTTTTTTTAATTATATGGCAGATAGGAGTATCACTAATTTTCTAATTTTGTCCAAAATACTGCTTTATGAGCATTTAATGACAAATAATGTTGGATTAAATAATTTAAAACAATTATGTAGCAAAAAAAAAAAAGAAAAAAGAAAAAAACTTACCTGATAAGGCCTAGACAGATGGGGTCCGCTTTCTCCCCGTCTGGTTTGCAAACCACTCCAACTGTAAAATTTCAGGTTTTGGTGGTTCCTCAAAGGAGTGGTCATGCTGTTACAATTCACCATGGGTAATTCTGGTTTGGGGGAAAAATACATTTATGTTCCTAACTGTAGCTTCGGAGCCCCCACCAGTGTACATTTAAACAAACCAGTTACAATGACACCATTGACTCTTAAACATAAAGTATTTACTAAACAATGGGGCAAAAGCAAAAATAATCACAATATGACATTTATTTAATAGAAGGAAAAAGTAGGAATAACCAAAACATCAGAAAACCATAAACTTGAGTTATACTCTCCCACTAATGCACAAAATATCCAAAGAGGTGGGAGTGGGGGAATGGGCACACACAGAAATGTAGGAGTAAGGGAGATGAATAGGGAAAACTATGTGTCTGGAGCAGCTTGACTCTGGATGTTTGGACTCTAGGAAATAGCTGCACCACACATTAATTGTTAGCTAAGATCTATCTTTTTCTAAGCCTCTCAGCTCCCCTGATGGAGGAAGTCACTTCTCTGCTGTTCTTGGGCCACTGAAGTAGTGTTCATCTCTTTTAGAGAACAGAAAGTTTAGGTCTATTATCTAAAGAGCAGAAGTAGTTCTTTCTAATCTTAGATCTGTAAAGCTATTCAGCTTTTGTTCTCTACGGGCTTTGAAGGTTTTGTCCCCTTGAGCCACGAGTAAATGGCAAAGTGGGCAAACCATTAAGGAATTTCTTCTCTCTTACCTTGCAGATGGTGAATAAAGAACAAGGCAACCTTTCCCCCAACCAGCTCTTGCCCCCCAGCCAAATATTCTCCTTTTCTATGATCAGCTCTTTCCAATAGAAGTTTTCCTCCAATTTGATTAGCTCCCACCTCCATCTCCATCAACAGCCTCTAGTGGGCTGGTTTTAGCTTTTGTGGGCAGAGCAGCTCTAGTGGCCTGTGTGTCCTATGTTCTGTGTTTTGGCTTCTGATATCTTGGCTTCTCTTATCAGCTTCTCTCATTAATTTCTCTGATCTCTCTCCTGAATTTGGCTTCTTATTTCCTGACTTGATGTAGCTTCAGATTTTGCTTCTAATGCCTCAAATCAGAGCCTTATCTCATGTCTAGTGCCCCATCTCTAGGTTAGATTGAGAAACCCCAAATCCACATTTCTGTCAGATATGACACAAGTAGTTATTATACAATGGTTCCCAAATAATCTTTAATGCCATTTTTTTCAGCAACATACTCCAAAGTTTTGAAAACAGTCATATTTAAATTAGCCACTGGGAAACAATGCACTCCTGCCATCCCTATCCAATTGTGCGTTTGAGTGACCTGCTTTTACTCTGGTCCTCTCAGAACTCTCTGTACGTCTTCTCAAGCACTTTTATTTAAGGGTTTGCTTGTTCTCTCATAATGGTTTGTTTTTTTTCAAACTGCTTTTCTCTGATTCACACCATGTCCCCTTTCCTACCCTTTTCAACAAATAAGTTATCCACCTAAGAGAGGTTCTTGTATGCATAAGGTATCTTAACCTAGAATTGTTTGAAATACAAAATGGAGTCATGATGCTAACATTATGCCCTGGCTATGAAGCTGGAATACAAGAAAGCAATGAACAACTCTGTTTTTGAAGCAATAGACTTTGAATTTGCATGCATCTAAATGTATAAACTCTCAGAGACTGCTCACATGTTTGGTCAGTTTGGTAAATGGTTGATTGCCTGATTCCTTGTTTATGGAACCAAACCATGAATACACAGAAGATTCATTTCTCATTGCTCAGTTTTCTTATGATCTTTTCTTTCTTCCAGTCTGGGACTTCTTATAAGTAAGCATGATGTCTACGTTTTGGGGTTTGGAAACACATCTGCTCAAGATCCACTATATAGAAACGAAGGCTGAGCTGTGGGGAGCCAGGGCCTTGTGCTGACATTAGCTTTCCCCTTTGGTTCCCCAGCCAACATTTCTCAGCCCTGGCCTTCCACAGCCTCCACAGAGAAGATAGGGTGGTGAAGCAGAACTCAACATGCCCCAAACTGAATCTATTATCTTTTCCCCAAATCTTCCCCTTTTCCTAATTTTTCCATTACTCTGTGGATACCACCATAGGTAACACCCTCAACTTCTCACCCTGTCTCTCTCCCCATATCCAATCTGTTGACGAGGCCTGTCAAGTTTACTTTTCATTACATCTCCTACATGTACTCACTTCTCTCCTCTGTTACTGCTACCACACTGTTGCAGGCCCTCATCACCTCACAATTCTATTACAATAGACTGCTAGTCAGTCTCCCTGCCTGAAGTTTCTCCCCACTCCAGTCCATCCTTCTGATCTTCCTGAAGTACAAGTCTGACAGTATCATCCCTACACCCCCTACTCAATAAACTCCAGTGGCTCCCTATCACTCTAGAACCAAACATTAAATCCTGTGGAATTCCTCTTCATAACCTGCCCCCACCCATACCTTTTCAGTCTCCTTATACCTCATTCCCCATCCCCACCCACATACTCTGTGATCCAGTGATACTGGCTTCCTTGCTGCTCCTTGAACAAGACACTCTATCTTCCTGCTCCAGGCATTTCCACTGACTTTTCTCTAAGCTTGGAATATTCTCCCTCATCATCTCTACTTCCTGGTTTCCCTGGCTTCTTCAAGTCCTAGATAAAATCCCACCTTCTTATTCCAACTTAATTCTAGTGCATTTCCTCTATTGGTTATCTCCAATTTGTATTATCTACATCCTGTTTGTACGTAGTTGTTTGCATGTTGTTTCTCCCCTTAGAATGTGAGCTTCTCAATTAATGTGCTCTTTTTAGAAGCAAAGGCAATATTGATTTTACTATGGTTCCCAGAGTAAGCGAGAGATGGAAGGGGCAGAGACAGAAAGATCAAGTCTAAATATGGCCCTTCTATCTAATACTCTTGGTTGTGCCCCATAGGAGCTAAGCAGAATCAATCTAATCTCTCTTTCCCATGACACTCCCTCCCCCAAACACTTGAACAGAGTTATCATGTCCTCTATAGGACAATTTTGCATAAAACCAGCAATTAGTTGGATACTATACAAGTGAATTTAGTTGCTAAATGACCTAATTTATAAGGTGATAACATCAGAAGTACCATGAGTAGGGAGTATAGTGAGATGCCTACTGGTCTAAGCCAACCCAGTTATACTTTTGCCTTGATATATATACTAATGTGACTGGAGCAGTCCATAATATTGATTATGAATCTTGGTATATTGAATGCTAGAGTTCCATTAAATGTGTAGACACATCCTACAATTTAAGGGACAGAAAATAGATTCAGTCTTTCAAATCTCCTCTTGCTAACCCAGTATTTACTCCCTGTCTCCATGACCATTTTTTTTTTCTTTTGGGACATAATGAATGACAACAATTAAAGTTTCAGGCTGAGTGCACCCAATGCCATGACCAACAGTGCAAATAACTCATCTTCAAAACTGCACATCCCCGGGGCAGGTAGGTGGGGTAGTGAATAGAGCACTAGCCCTGGAGTCAGGAGGACCTGAGTTCAAATCTGGCCTCAGACACGTAACACTCACTAGCTGTGTGACTCTGGGCAGGTCATTTAACCCCAATTGCCTCACAAAAACAAAACAAAACAAAACAAAAAAAAAAACAAAACTGCACATCCCCTTTCTCAGTGTGACTTCCAAGAATCAAAGAATGCTGTCAAGGACTGAGACCCAGAGAATTTCAGTGACTCGCCTGAAGGTAAGCACATATCTGGAAATCAAAACTCAGTTCTGTGGGACAAGGGAAAGACAGGATAGCTTGCTTCTGTAGCATACTAGTGGGAATACGCTCAGAGTCCCCAAGATGGAAGCTGCCTCTAGCTAGAAGGGACTGTTTTCCTTTGGAACCGAGGCTCATGTTCTCCATCTGAATTGATTTCTTTCTATTGGCCCAATCTGTTTGCAGCTGTTGGTTCTGAGCTGCTGATACAGCTATTGTTCCATCATTTCCAACAGTGCCTTCTTGTGCCCTTGAAACATTTCTTTGGCTGCTGTGCGGTCACCCTCCTCCGGTGCTGCAGTCACAGGCCTGGAAAATTCTCACTTTCCATCTGCCCCAGCTGGGAGTGACATCAGTAGAGATAATCGTCTACATTCCTTTCCTCTTGAGAAATACACTTCTCTTCTTCCCGAACCTTGTCATAGAATGACAGAGCCCACTAAATTGTAAACTCCCTGAGAACATCTTGTATCTTGTATACCTTTAAACTGTGCTCCCCACCCCAAGCATGATGTTTTATCCATAGTGATATAGTATCATGGGCAGCTAGGTGGCACAGTGTATAGACAGCTGGGTCTGAAGTCAGAAGACTCATCTTCCTGAGTTAAAATCCAAAATCAGACATCTCCTAGCTGTGTGACCCTGGGCAAGTCACTTCACCCTGTTTGCCTCAGTTTCCTCATCTGTAAAATGAACTGGAGAAGAAATGGCAAACCACTTCAGTATCTTTGCCTAGAAAACCCCAAATGAGGTTGTGAAGAGTCAAACATGACAACAACTGAAGAACATAACAATTGTGCCATCTTTGAGCCTCAAACAACCCTGTGAAGTCGGTACTATGGGCATCATGATTCCCATTTCAGGTGAGGAAACTGAGTTAAAGAGAGGCTAAACGTTTCACCCACAGTCGCATAGCTAAGTGTCAGAGACGAGACTTGAGCCCAGCTCTTCTTGACCCTCAAGTCTACCTAACTCTCCCTTCTATTTCATGCTTTCTCTTCATTACATTTACTGTTGCAGCTAGGAAGGAACCTAAAGCTTATTTAGTCCACCCCTCTTAATTTACAGATGAGGAAACTGAGATTAATCTTGCCCAAGGTCACACAGCTAGTGATCAAGATGATTAAAAAAAAAAAAAGAAATCAGTTCTCTGATTCCTGCATCCAGTGCTCCTTCTATTATACTCATATTATCTGGTGCTCCTCATCTCTGTTCTTTTTACCCCCTCAAAGCTATTAATGGCTTAAACTCCAAATTCTACCCTGCCTTTTATCTGTACAGAACAAAGGTAAGAAATCAGAGATTTTCACTAACAATTTAGGCAGAATCACCAGAATCACTCAGCTAATTGATTTAATTTTCCAGCTGGTTTAAAAATTGAGAACAGCTTCAATGATGAACCATTTAAAAAATACTTTCCCCACCACAAGCCTTTGTGGTTGAAACTGTATGTTATCAAAACCTCCATTTTACAGTTAGGAAATTGAGGGGCAAAAAGTAGGTGATTTGCTCACAGTACATAGATGGCAAATGGTAAAGCATGAATCCAATCCATATCTCCTGCTTCTATGTTAAGTATTTTCTCTATTACCCCATGCTTTCTATAGCACCATAAAATTATAGATCTCAGGTTGGAAGGGACTTTAGAGGCCATCTAATCCAACCCTCTCATTTTACAGATGAGGAGTCATAGGTCCAGAAAAACTAAATCACTTATCCAAGGGAGTAAGGTAGTAACACCTGGGTGCAGAGCTGAGATTTGAACCCAAGCCCTCAGACTCCAAATCCAGCACCCCTTCCACTGTTCTGCACTCCTCCATCAGTCCTACATCTATCTATCTATCTATCTATCTATCTATCTATCTATCTATCTATC
>NW_020948983.1:26528488-26544649 GCF_900497805.2 Vombatus ursinus | reverse complement strand
ATCTATCTATCTATCTATCTATCTATCTATCTATCTATCTATCTATCTATCTATCTATCTATCTGTTTATGCTTATGTGCATTGATTTCAAGTTTTCTTGTCTCTGGAGCAGCTAAGTATGGCTCTGTTGTCATAAGTATGCCTTTAAAGCAGGCAGGATGATTTTATCCCCCAACTTTTTTTTATAATTTGGGAACTTTGTGTTTTCAGTTGATGTTCAGAAAATCTTCAAAAGCTGTGGCAATTTCTGGAATGAACTAAGATGATATGTACCCCTTTTATATTTGTAAATCAAGCACAAATCCATAGCTGGGCTCCTGCATATGGACTGAGTACACTCTATTCTGTCTCCTAGAGCCAGGAGGGCTATACCTGCCCTTTAGCATGTAGTATCTTTTCTCTATTGCCATCAGCTCAGGTCCCCACTGTCTGTGTTCCTTTCATTGTTAGGGACTAGTGACTGACACCTCAGATCCATTTAACCACTTAACATTAACTAGGTTGTTTTTTTTTTTTTACCAAGGGGATATTTACTTTAAAGATATAAGAACAAATGTATAAATGTTTCTCCCAATACTTTTGGGGCATTCTCTCCCTCACAACACCTGAGGGGAGGGTGGGTAGGGAATAGGCACAGACTAGTTCAGTTCCTACATAGCATTAGTTCTAGTAAGTTCATGTCCAAAGATAATATCTTTGCCAGATAAGTACTGGTTTTGGCTACCACTGGGTTAAGTCATCCAGAAGGCCACTTCTTTTTTCTTGGGCTATTGATTCTGGGTTGACTTTAAAACTTATCCTGGCATGCTGGGGCATTGGAGCACCCTGCTAACCTTTCTAAACTCAAAAAAGGAAAAAAAAAAAGGCCCGAGGTTCCAATCTCCCTATCTAAAACAGAAAAGAACAATCATAGAGGCCAAGGACTGAAGCCCATTTTTAAAGGTCATTTGGCCTTAAAGGGGAGAAGCACCAAGGTCACTCCCCTTATTATATGGTCTTTCATTGGACACCACGAGTGAAAGAGTCATAGAATGAGGAATATCCAAAATGACTGATGCAAGAATGATGGCAGAAGCGGATTAAGATCTTTTTAACGCCCTTAAAACCAATTAAAGAGCCTCCTCTTGACCATAGGGCTGGCAGACCAGAACCATTTACAGAATGTTCACATATGTTCTAATGTTTCTTTAAGGTACTGACTTCCCTTAAACATCATCGCAACTCTCCCAGAAGTAGGCTCCCAGTCTTTCCACGTGGAGAGATGTTATCTGAGTCACTTGCACATGTGAAAGACACCTATTACTCATTTCCCCTTGGTTGAAAATTTTCTTGTACTCAGCAAATAGGCAGGGGTGCTTTTTGAACACACTTCCTTGACCTCAATCCAGAACAGTGTCTGGGGAGACACAAACATTCTTTCACTTGTTTCCCCAGTGCTATATAGGAAAGGAGTTCAAAACAGTCAGTATGACAGAGACTTGCACAGGTTAAAATCATAATTGTTTACAATTACAAATTTATGCAGATTTTACAAAATTTACCACAGATTACTGCTTGCTTAGTACTCCATTAGTATATGACCCAAATTCAAAAAATAAAATAAAAGGCCAAAAAATCATCATCCAGAATGAAATCTAGGCCCCAGAGAGTTTCCTAGCCCGTATGGAGTTCTCCCTGAAGGGATTTTGGTGTTAGGGACAACTAGAAGTCACCCTTTCATTCTCAGGCAAGAAACCAAACTCATCTAATTTGGTGCCTGCAACCCATCTCTGGGTCTTATTAGGCTGAGGGACTTCACTCTCTTTTTTTCTAATAGGACCCCTGCATCTCCTCTGAGCCCATACTCACAAAATGAGTTCAATTATTGAGGAACTCCCAAAGAAAAAGAAAATGAAGCTTCCTGTCTCAGGAAAGCTGGTCCCTTTTTATAATACCAGAGCACTGTCTGCAGAACTGGCTGTGCACAGATTAAGGGACCTAGGATAGATGGAAGTCATTTGATCACCCTCTGATTAAAAACCAGCTGTCCTAGATAAAAACTCTTCCACAATTCTTCAGTGTGGCCATCCAACTGGGCAGGGGATGGACAAATTTTCTAAGTGCTCCTTTCTACACAGAGCATACCAAAATTTTGTTAGGAGTAACTGTACCATAGGCGATCCACTTAGAGGTCTAGGTACCTTTCCTCTGCATACTTATTCCAAAGGCTACCTAATATCCCCCACTGTGGATCCTTGCCACAGCAAGGGTAATTCAAATAGAATCTCAGACTCACCCAGAAATAGGACAAGTGGGGATCAGTTTGATAAAATAGCAAAACAAGACCAAATAAGCCCCAAATATGGGAGAGGTTCCCAAGAAAAGAAACTAAGTACTAAAAGGTGATTGCTGATTCCAGGTACATAAGAAAACCTTATCCTGTGAAGTTGCAAGGCATAAGGATCTTAACAATAAGGGAAGCAATCTAGGTCTGTTTAAATGCAACATGAAAATATGAACATTTCTAAATTGAGCTTTATCACTTTATTAATGCAAACTCCATACTTTTCATATGAGACTCAGTATCAGTAAGTGTTCAGTAATATAATATCAGCATTAATATTTTAAATAGTCATTGAATCAACAGATGAAAAAGTTTGCAAAATCATCTCCAATGGAACTGACTGGCAAAGGAACACACACTGGATAACCAACCTGTACCATTATGGCCTAAAGGAATTTTGCCGATTTCTCTAGGTTCCCACAAATGAAGGTCTCCACAAATGAAAGTCCTAGGTAGAGAATACATCTGGAGGTCCACACAAATATAAAGGCCCAATCTTATCCCAGATGAGACCCCACATAGATCAGATGCACTCTGCTCTTTGTCCCTTGGGGTTCTAGGATACCCTGAGAGGTTTGTGGAGTGTTTCTTCTCTATTGCCATTGGTTCAAACCCTGACCAGGTTTGGGTGTTTCCCCCAGTTTTTGGGGTCAGTGTGACTGTCACACCAGTTCCATTTAGCCACTTAACATCAGCTAGGTGGCACAGTGGATAAAGTGCGGGGCCTGGAGTCAGGAGTCATCTTTCTGAGTTCAAATCTGGATTCAGACACTTACTAGCTATCTGACTCTGGGCAAGTCATTTAACCCCATTTCCCTCAGTTTCTTCATCTGTAAAAATGAACTAGAGAAGGAAATGGCAAATCATTCCAATATCTTTTTCAGAAAACCCCAAATGGTGAAACCAAGAGTTGTACATGACTGAAAAATGACTGAACAACATTTACTTCAAAGATATGGAAAAAATGAATGTACCAACAGTTGGTGCCCAGAATTGAACACAATACTTGAGATTTGGTCTGATCAAGACAGAATACAATGCAGAATATCAACTCAGGAATCGGTTTGATATTTTCAAATACTGATCCATTATCAAGGAATCATATCCTCCTTAAATGAACAGCTGATTTCTTCAGCCCAGAATGTCCTTATCCTCATCTCTGCCTTTCAAAATCATTTCCACAATTCAGGACTTCCTCAAAGATTATCCCCTAAAGGTAAAATACTATGTTTGTTTAAAAAATCAGCTTCATAAGCACAAGATGGGATGTGTGTGGCTGGACAACAGAGACCTTGGGGTCTTAGTAAACTGGAAGGTCAATATGAATGAACTATGTAATATGACAGATAAGAACATTAATGAGAACTTAGGCTGCATTAAGTCCACAAGCTTTCCATAATGCCCTCTGACAGAAAAGTTTTCTCTCTGCCCTGAAGTTCCCATAGCATTTTACATTTCTCACATTATGCATTGCATTAGGTATCTTATGCCGTGTAATGGATTGTTCATCCCTCCATGGTAGGGACTATGTTGTAATAAGAATAAGAGTTCACTATTGCCTTTGAAGATTTAGAAAATGATTTTCTTATGATCATGTGAGGTAGGAAGTATAAAGTCAACCTCATTTTAAATATGAGGAAACTGAGGCTCAGAAAGGTTATATTCTTTCTCTACGGTCATACAAGTGTCAGAAGTAGGATTCAAACACAGGTCTCCCAACTGAGCACAGCACTTTCCCCTTTGTGACATCACCTCTTCTGATACACTTTTCATTGTTGTCTGGCCTACAACACCCACACAGTGCCTTCATGTAGTAGGTGCTCAGTGAATGTTTTCTGAGTTTGAGCAAAAGAGGTAAGCAGACAATTCTAAGCCATCTTTTTGCCAATTCTTCTCTGCCCGCCTCAGTCTCTGTTTAGTCTTGGAACTTGCAAGTGTATAAAAAAGGAAAAGTTAGAGAACAAAGTCACCGAAACCTCAGACTAACTTGTGAGGGTGACTCCTCATCCTTGGGGACCAGTAACAAGCATCATAAACCATAATGTGACAAGAAAAAGATTATGAGCATCTTTCTGGACACTACTAGCCAAGGTGATTTCCAATGTGGCATGTGGTAATGCTAAGGCTGGGAATGGAAGTCAGCACTGGTATGAGCCATTTGTGTGTCCCAGGGAAGGTTGAAAAATTTAATCTTCTGTGCATTCCCATCTAATGGGGACTTTGAACCTTCCCTATGACAGATTCAACTTAACTTATCACAAATAATAGAATGTTAAGAAATGGCCCCTGCTTTTATGGAACCTATCAGTAAGGGAATCAGACGTGAACACAGATAGCCAAGAAATGATCGGTCAAATCTAGGAATTAATGTGGATAAGTGAAAAATCCGAAACTTAGCTTAAAAAAAAAAAAACTTCAAAAGTGAAGGATAGAGTGAGGCTAGATGACAGCTTGTGTGAAAAAAATCTGAGGTTTATGATAACAACAATAATAATAACTAGCATTTATATATCACTTAAAGGTTTACAAAGAGATATATATATGTGTATATATATATATATTTTTCCTTTCATTTTATCCTCACAATAACCCCGGAAGTTAGGTGCAGTTCTCACCATTTTACAGATGAAAAAACTGAGACAGATGGAGGTGAGGTGACTGTCCCAGAGTCACACAGCTAGTAAGTGTCTAAAGCTGGATTTGAACTCAGGTCTTCCTGACTCTAGGTCCAGCATTCTATCCAGTGTGTATCTAGCTGAAATGGACCATCAACTCAATACGTCAGCAATGTGACATGGCAGCCCCAAATAAAAGCTAATTCAATTTTAAAATGCATTTATTTTAAGTGTATATTTATAATTAAAATATTATAATAAAAATATTTCTTGTACCCTAGCTAGCTACCTACCTACCTGTGTTGCCTAACAACAAGTCAGTCAATAAGCATTTATTAAGTGCTTATTATGTGCCAGGCACTGTGCTCAGTGCTGCGGATAGATACAAAGAAAGACAACAATATGGTATCTGACCTCAAGGAGTTCCCATTCCAGTGCTGGCACTGGTAGCCAGCAAACAGAGTTTTAGTCTTCAATCTCCCTCTAATTAGCTGTATGACCTTGGACAAGTCATTTCATCCTTTTGATTTGAGATCCTCATCTGTCAAATTAAAGGACTAGCCTTGACCATCTCCATATCTATGATATGATGATTCAAAAACATCTAACTCAGAGAACTTTTTTGCTTCTTTCTGGTCCCAGCTGGAATGTGCTCATCATTAAGCTTAATTATTTTGATGGGTAGAAATCTAATCCAGTTTAATTCAAATGGGAGGACATCCTGTAAATGGCACATTTATATTCAGCAGACATTTAGCAGGAAGTAAACGGCTGTCCAGTTCCTGACCTTTCATTTGGTCAGCTTCTATTCCATATAATAATCACTGACAAAATTGCAATGTCCTTCAGTAAATAGCCAATGGGGATCTAAATTCACTTTCTACTTCTTTGGGATCATTTGATCAAGGAAGGGCAGTGATTCTGAAGGATTTACCTGGAAGAAGTTGGCTTGCATGGGAGAGCTCTGAGATAGCAAGTTTTCATCTGGGGAAAAATTGGTTGATCCAAGTGGAATAGGAATCATGCCAAAGAAGGAAACCTAAGTCCAGAAAGGGATAAAACAATGTAAGTCTTATCTGAATACAGAGTAGCATGAATCAGAGATGAGTTGGAGAGGGGAGATATTGGCAGAGACTAATGAGGAACTTAATGGCCCCGGTTCAAAGTGTTCAAAGACAGTATCTCAGACTTGTAGAACATGTTCTTCCCAGCAATCTTTTGATCTGTATAGGTTTCAAGTGGTAAGAATATATATTATACATAGAAGAAAAGTCATGGGACAAAAAGGAGAAGGTACCAAGGCTAATAATCTTATAGCACTGACAGGAAATAAGAAAAGTTTGGGGTTCTTTCCTGGCTTGCTTTAAGTTCTATTCAACCAACATTATTATATTATATCATTTAATAATATGTTATGTTATACCATACTATATTATATATAATGATATATTGTGTTATATTATATTATTTAATAATATATTATGCCATGCTATATTATATGTAATGATATATTGCATTACATTATATTGTATTATATTATCCATGTGCCCAAATACTGTGCTAATTGCTGAGGATTCAAAGGCAAATATAAATCTCTCTGCTCTGAAGGAGGAATGGTTTTCATTCCTCCCCAAGCTGAATATTGTACATTTTCTATTATGCTCCAAGAGCCTCTTCAATCTGAAAGCTCCCTCCAGCCTTGGAATTTTCACACATAGGAAGTACTCCCTTGCTCCTGTCAGCTCTTCCTCTGACTGGATGTTTCCTCCATTTTAGGAGGGTGCCTGGGCCAGCCATGTCTCATTCCTCTGTAGGCTGCACTCTGGAATTTCTCCATCATCCTCCATCCCACTCCCACCCCCAATTTGTCTTCCCCGACTTAAAAATAAGCTTTTTGAGAGTAGGGATCTTCTTGTTGTATTTATATTACACCAAGTGCCTAGCACAGTGCCTACCAAATAGTAGGTGCTAAATAAATGCATGTTACCTGATTGACATTTTATACTAATAGGTTGGTTGTCCATTGGCATTATGCAGCCCCACCAGTATAGTTTCTGCTGTTGGGCAACATAATTGACATAACTGATATGGATAGTGTCCAGAGGAGAGCGACCAGGATGGTAGAGTGTCTCAAAGCTCATTTCATAGGAAGAACTGTTATGTGGAAGAGCAATTAGACTTGTTCTATATGACCCCATAAGGAAGAACTAAGAGACATGGGTAGAAGTCGTAAAAAAGGAAGATCAGTATTTGGAAAAACTGCCCAAGACTAGAGCTATCCTAAGTGCAGTGGATTGTCTTAGAAAGTAATGAGTTACCCATCATCACCAGTCTTCATTCAGAGGGCCTGGGTGGCTACTTGTCAGGAATGTTGTAATGGGGATTGCTTTTTGGTTGTGGGTTAGACTAGATGGCTGCTGAGATACCTTCCAACTCTAAAATTCTGTTGTTCAGTAGGTGTTTAATAAATGTTTGTTGAATGAGTTTTCATTCACCAAATATTTATTTGGTCCACTTTAAAAAGTAGCCAGGTTTGACATCATAGATTTGAGTAGAAAGGGCTTTTAAGGATTATGTCATTGGGTGACTTCTGGCTAGAATCAGCAGTCATGGCGGGACATGTGAATGGTGAAGAGTCAGGTCTGACACTTTTCTTGAGGACCCCGGCCCAAATGCTGTCTTGTGCCAGAACCAAATTCTGCCACTCACCCTGGTGCTGTTCTGTCTTCTCGGCGGCGAGCCACATCACTCTAGGGCACAGAATCTGCAAATAGTCTCTGCCTCCTCCTACTTGGACCCAACCTAGGGATAGCCAGAATCAGATGGACACAACACAGGTACATTGGACTCTCTGTTAGGAGACCCACGTTCCATAGCTGACCCTAGTCCTAATTCCTTATGTGTTCATGGGCAAGTCACTTCAACTCTCTGAGCCTATTTTTCCATTAGTGGAAGGAGGAGGGGAGGAGAAAAGAAAGTTGTTGGCTTAAATGATCTCTAAGCTACTTTTCAGTCCTAAAAGTACATGATTTTGTGACAGATTGATAAATGTTGCAAAGGTGAATCTCTGAGTTGGAAGGAACCTCAGGTTCAACCTAAACAAAAGTCCCCTCTACAATACGCTCAAAGTGTGGTCATTAAGCTTTTGCTTGAGTGAAGGAGTCTTCACTCTATATCCTCTTCTCTCCTCTGATACTGCCACCACTCCGGCATAGGCCTTCATCAGATCATGCCTGGACTATTGCAATAACCTCTTCATTGGTCTGCTCGTCCTAAGTCTCTCCCCTCACTAGTCCATGCTCCATTCAACTGCCAAACTGATCTTCCTAAAGTGCAAGTCTGACCATGTCACCCCCCCTATTCAATAAACTCAGGTGGCTCTATATCACATCTAGAATCAAATATAAAACCTTCTTTTTGGCTTTCCAAACCCTTCATAATCTCGCCCCCTCCTACTTTTCTAGTCTTCTTTTTTTTAAACATATCTTCACATTAGTCATGTTGTAAGGAAGAATTAGAACCAATAGAAGGAGCCACAAGAAAGAGGAAACAAAACAAAACAGAAGATAAAAAAGAGCAAATAGTATGCTTCAATCTGCATTCAAACTCCATAGTTCTTTCTATGGATGAGGGTGGCATTTTCCATCATGAGACTTTTGGAGATGTCTTAGATCCTTGCATTGCTGAGAAGAGCTAAGTCTATCAAAGTTAGTCATTGCACAATGTGGCCATTACTGTGTACAATGTTCTCCTGGTTCTGCTCACTTCACTCAGCATCAGTCCATACAAGTCTTTCCAGGTTTTTTTGAAGTTGCCTGCTCATCATTTCTTATAGCACAATAGTATTCCATTACATTCATTTACCACAACTTGTTCAGCCATTCCCCAATCAATGGGCACCCACTCAGTTTCCAATTCTTTGCCACCACAAAAAGAGCTGCTAGAAATATCTTTGTACATGTGGGTCCTTTCCCCATTTTTATCATCTCTTTCGGCTATAGCCCTAGAAGTGTTTTCTAGTCTTCTTATACCTTACACCACTCCATCTCCAACCCCAACCCTCTCCATGTACTCTGTAATGCAGAGACCTGATCTCCCTGCTGTTCCTTGAATAATACCCTCCATTTACTGACTCAGGATGTTTTCACTGGCTGCCCTGCATGCCTGGAATATTCTCCCTCCTCATCTCTGTCTCCTGGCTTCCCTGACTTCCTTCTAGTGCCATCTAAAATTGTACCTACTACAAGAAGTCTTTTTTTAATCCCTCTTAATTCCAGTGCCTCCCCTCTGTTGATTATTTCCAATTTATCCTTTTATATAGCTTGTTTGTATATAGTTGTTTACATATTGTCTACCCCATTAAATTGTAGGGTTTGTCTTTTGCCTTTTGCTGTATCTCCAATGCTTAGCACAAGGTAGGTGCTAAATAAATGTTTATAGACCACCTGAAGTGGCCATTCCAATTTTGGATAATGCTGTTAATAAGTTTCTCCAGATACAAAGCCCAAGTTTGCCTGTTTGCAACTTTCTGTTGTCCTAAGCCAAATAGAAAAAAATCCAATTCCTCTTTTGCTATGTGCAGAATACTAAGCTAGGCCAAGGAGGAGATAGGCAAGGTAAAGTGCATGAAGAGGATCATGAGTAGGTTAGGGGGGGAACTGAAGATCATGCCAAGTGAGGATTAGCTGAAGAAACTGGGAAAAGTTGGCCTGGAGAAGCAAAGACAGTGACAGACAACAAGGCAATTGTCTTCACATATTTGAAGGGCTGCTATATAGAAAGGGATTAGACATGTTCTTCTTGGACCCAGATGGCAGAATCAGAACCAACAGGTGAGAGATATAGAGATGATTTTGGCTCAGTATAAGGAAAATTTGTGTTACTACTATAACTGTTCTAACATGAACTCGACAGATGCATTGAGTTGTAGAAGGTGCTACTACACTGGAGGGGGGTCTTCTAGCAGAAACTGGGAGACCATGTAAAGGATGTTGTAAAATAGTTTTCTTTTCTGGTGAGCAGATGATATCAGGGGTTCCTTACAATTCTGACATTTTATGACTTGGTGAGGACCCACTATATCTAGTCAGCTCCAGAAATGCATTATTCCACCACTTACTTTGGGCACAGTAAGTCAAAACCTTCCATTGCTACTGTACAAGGGTGCTTCATCTGTACTCATCATCCTTGTAACTTCACCCCGCCACCATTCCCCTATATGTATTGTCACCCTTTATTAGAATGGAAGCTCTTTGAGGGCAGAGATTCTCTCCTTTGTATTTGTAGCCTCAGTACTTAGCACCTAGTCTAACACATAGTAAATGCTCTTGAAATGCATTTTCATTCATTCCGTCTAAACATCCAAGTACATTAGAGGGTTGCAGAGCAAAATGTTAATGAATCCTACGGCAGTAAGCTGGAGCTGGGAAGGGGATAGGGCAAAGGAGACTACAGGGAAGGTCTTGATGATGTTGGCTTTTAGCTGATTCCCCTTTATGGTTATAGACAATGATCAACAGGGAGAATTGGGTGTAAACATGAGACCTTCGGACCCACAGTCTTGAAAATGGATTAGGATAAAGGGTTAGCCAGTGTGGAAGGGGCTTACGAATCTAAACACCCTTGATAGTCTCCGCCACCATCCTTTCACACTGTACCTTTCTGGTTTTGCCTACTGCCAACCATCCCTTAACTTTTAACCAGATTGCCATCAGAATTGCTTTTCCAAGGAAGGATAAAGTGTTATTAGATTTACCCTACTCTTAAGGCCACATGAATGGGCAGTCACAGACATAGACTCTGTTAGGAGGCTGCCTGCGTAACTGTCCTTGGCAATACCACAGTTAACAGCTCATACTCAATTACCTTCTATCTGATTGGTTTGGGGAGGTGGGAGAGGTCAGCTGAGAGCTTTCTTGACTCTGCCATCTTGGCTGTGTCCCTGGATATCCTCTAATTGGAGTTCTTGATACTTATTTGATCTTGTGTTATTTTTAGATTTTACTTTGAGTAAAGCCCAAACAATCTGGCCATGATACAAAAACAGTACAGCCCCCGAAAACCTTGCCAGCTGGATTTCCCATTACTCCTTTTCAAGTCCATTCAAGCTAGTCTTACTATTCCCACCCCAAATTCCATCTCTTGCTTCTTCTGTTCCTTCTCTCTCACCTTTTCACCTTCATTTCTTAGGACCCCTAGTTTCCCCCATGGCTTAACTCAAGCACCTTTTACATCAGGGGTTCCAACCTGGGGTCCATGGAGAGATTTCAGGGCAGGGGTCTATGAATTCAGATGGGAATAATTTACATCTTTAATTTCACTAACATCTAACTGAAACTTAGCATTCCCTTCAATTTTGAATGTAGATAACAAACTATTCCGAGAAGGGGTCCATAGGCTTGCCAAAGGGGGCCGTAACACCAAAAATATTAAGAACCCTTGTTCTACACAAAACTTTTCTGATGCCCTCCTCTTTCTCCCTCTCCTTCCCCCCAAATCCCCCCACCAGGCTGCTAGGGCCTTCCTTCCAAAATCACCCTGTACCTATTTCGCACAGTGTATTTTTTGCATATACCTAGTTTGGGCTGTAAATTCCTCAAGGACAGGGATTGTCTTACTTTTGTCTTTGTATTCCCAGTGACTGGTACACATTAGGTACTTAATGTATGCTTGTTGTTTTTTTTCAGAGATCACTTATAGTGTCACAGCAATCACATCTGCCACTTCTTTCAGCACTCTGGGATATAGTTTGTCTAGACCTGGTGACTTGAATATCTCAGGGGCAGCTGGCTTAGTGCTCTCTCACTATTTTCCTTCTTTTCAACTCCTTATTATTTCTACTGTATTGTTTACCACCTGGTCATGTTTATGTGAGTATGTATATATGAAAGTCTATCATAAAAAGCCATCCAACAAATAGACATTCATATAGTATCTACTTATACAGCTACCATACGAGTGAATACTTCCTTTTACTATTTAGGTATAATTAAGAGCTAAAGTAGTCTTTCCTATGGTTTGGAGAATGACAGGGATGAAATACAGTACAGCTTGATTGATTAGTTGTTTTTTTTTTTTGGCTAGGCAATGGGGTTAAGTGACTTGCCCAGGGTCACACAGCTAGTAAGTACTATGTGTCTGAGGTTGAATTTGAGCTCAGGTCCTCCTGAATCCAGGGCTGGTGCTCTATCCACTGTACCACCTAGCTGCCCTGATTGATTAGTTCTTTACTTTAAAAAAACAATAGAAAAAAACCCCAGAAGAAATGCCTTTTTTTTTGAGCAGTGGAGAATGAGAACTTAAACTGCCTTTCCTATCTACTTATAGCCCTGTTTCTAACATTAATCATGGCATGGAGGTGACTCCAGGTTCCTGAAGGCTATGTCAGCAGAATGAAAGCCCTGGCAAATCCTGCCTAGTTAGAAAACAAGCCTACAATCTGAGGGCCAGCCTAGCTAAGTTCTGAGAGGTTCAAGGAATTGATCCCAGAGTGGTGACACTTTTTTTTGTCACAACAATTCTTGAAGACTGTAATAATAACTAGTGTGAGTACATATGCACACTCACATCCCCGTAACATTTTCAGAGCTCTTTAACATACCTTATCTAATTTGAGCCTTACAACAACCCTATGTGGTAGACACTAGAGGCCACATTGACCCCATTTTAAAGACGAGGAAATTGAGGTTAAGTGACTTGTCCATGATCATCCAGTAGCAAGTGTCAGAGGTAAGATCTGAACTCAGATCTTCCTGACTCCAAGTCCCTGAGCCAGGAAGACTTGAGTTCAAGTCTTATCTCTGACACATAATGTGTGATTCTGGGTAACTCCTAAAGCCCTTAAATTGAGGTTCCAGCCTGCATGGGTAGAAGTTTCTGACCAGAGCTCCCTACTCCAATGAACTCCCTATGCTGTTCTGCCATCTGTCAATTTTTTTTTTTGAAGTGAGGCAATTGGGGTTAAGTGACTTGCCCAGAGTCACACAGCTAGTAAGTGTCAAGTGTTTGGTCTGAAGCTGAATTTGAACTCAGGTCCTCCTGACTCTGAAGTCAGGGCCAGTGCTCTATCCACTGCGCCACCTAGCTGCCCCTATCTGTCAAGTTTTAAAGGAATGTACTCTCTCAATGAAGGGAGTGTTCATACTGATAAAATAATGCATTCCTTAAACGTAAAGTTTTTTTAGTCTTTAGAGAACGTTCATGTTTGTCAATCTCCTCATTCTAAAAGACTGAAAACTTTTTGGAGCCTAGGACTTTGTCTCATCCAATTATTCAACTCCTATAGTATTTAATTCAGTCATGTACTTCTTGGGAAAACAATAAATACTGGAGCGTTCTCTTGATTAGTATTCATCTACTTCAATACAAATATTCTACATGGAAAACCAGATATATTTTAAAAAATAGAATACTTATGGTGATGAGCAAAAAGATAGCTCCTTGGACTACAATAACATTAGGGGTTCCCTCAGGATAAAAAAGGGGGATCATATCTAACAAAGTACAGGAACAGAGGGTATGTGCTTATAAAGAGAACTGAACTCATCTTGAAAGATGACTTGTCAGAATCACTTTTCCAGCCTCCAAAGGAGTTAAATGGGCGATGGTTTCCAGTGTCACTGACTCACAAATATTATTAATTATAGTATCACACGAAATTGAAGGTAGTACCTTTGTATCTCTACATGAACAATTTAAAAAAAAAGGCTGCCATATGGAGAATATATGTGTTAACATGCTATTAAAACAATGTTGACTTTTTTGGCTGGAAAGATTAATGAAGTAAAATGTAATTTCATTTTAACTAAATGTTCTAGGCTTAACATTTGTTAGCTTCCCCATATATTTGAATTGATGACCTTTAAACAACCTTAAAAACTTGCTGCAGAGAAACTAGGCAACATTAAACAACATATTTTTAGATATTAGTTATGAAAGAAAATGTTTCTGTCTTCATGTTACAGTTTCATTTCGAATCTCTATTATAAATTATTATACTATTAGTACAAGACTAGAATATCATTTTAACAACAGGACTGGATTTATATGCAGCATTATGTCAAAGCACATGAAGCACTTTCACAGGGAAGCTTTTTATACATATGGCATAGTCCTATTTCCTTCATTCCCCCTCTGATTTGGGGACTTCTTTCAAGTGTCTGCTGTCTACATGTTTGCCAATGACTCACTGTTAGTCAGGTTGCTTCAAGATGGCAAAAGCAGATGTTCTGAGGGGAAAAAAATAGAAACAGAGGTAGGGAAAGGTTGTGGTCTCTGAGTAGAATTTCAGAATTCATGAAATGGAATCCAAAATGAATCCAGAACTCCATGAAATGATGAGATCTGAGGGATGGTCACGTGGGTATGTGACTGAAGCCAGTCAGGGTTAAAGGAGGTGGAGAAGGTCCAGTAGGATGTTAGCTTCTTGAGAGTAAGGGCTATTGAATTTTTGGGTTTGTGACTCTAACATCTAGCTCAAGGTTAAGAACATAGTAGATGCCTATCAGATTGTTGTTCTATTGAATTAAGGTCATTAAAGTTAATGAGGTTGAAGAGTTGACTTGAGATCATAATGTTAACAGAGTTATCAATGTGAATAGTGAAGTCCCAGAAGAAGATCGTAGAGGATGGTAGAGAATGGAATAAGTTGGTCAAAAAACATTTATTAAGTGCCCACTATATGCCAGGCATTGTGCTAAGTGGATACAAAGAATGGTAAAAAGACAGTCACTGCTTTCAAAGATCTCATGGTCTAATAGAGTTCAATGACTAACCAATTAATATTCTTTGTAATTTCTAAAACATATACAAAAGACATAAAAGTATAAGATAAAATGAAATAATGCCTTAAATAATTTTATTTAGTGATAGCACACAAAATCTTTTTGCTCTAAAATTTTATTATTAATGTTTTTATGTGGGAGCAATATGACTGAATGTACTTTGTTATTTTTGAAAAAAAAATCTGTACATGTTCTGAAGGATAGGGAAAACCTCAGGGAAGTAATTATTTCTTAGTAGTTAATTATTCATATGATTATATCAATGTAGCTAACCAATCAGGTTAATATCTCTTTTTTAAATTACTTTAAAATTGACAGATGCGAAATAGAATACTTGATAAGATTACAGGACATGGACTTATGTCTGAAGGACAATTCCCATGAAGGTAAACATGTGCCCTGATGCATCAGAGAAGACACACAGAACTCCTTTGATTAGTTCCCAGTGGCTATGGCTGCCTCCAAGATGATAAGCAACTAAAGACGATTGGAGATTGACTCAGAAGGGCTGCCCCTCTCCAGCGGTAATAAAGGCAAGCTGGTCTCTTGAAATTCCAGACTAGAGTCCAATAGAGTATAGCCTTGTTCTGGTGGGAGCAGTGTGTGTGTGTGTGTGTGTGTGTGTGTGTGTATTTCTCCCTTTCTTCTACCTCCAGGAGCAATAATGGCAAATGAGAACAGAAGCGCATGGCAATGGTAGACATGTGGGGAGTTCAGTGATACTGTTTCTGGACTATAAGTTGCTGTGTAGATAAGAGGGAAGGGTGTTTTTTTTTCTTTTTCCCAGTTTCTTAGATAGAGTAATTCTAGAATCTAGACTTCTAGTTAGAGAAGAGAGAGTCTCTGGCAGTACCTGCTATGGAAATTGCCTTGTGGGTAACTCCAAAGACTCTCAGAGGGAGCCTTTCCACACCAGCATGCTTCATGGAGAAGAAAGAGGATCTCCAACATGGCCTCTCTAGTTGGAGGGCTTGAGGCATGTTATAAGGGGACAGAAGGACCTTGCCAATCCTCCCTGATAATACAATGAACTGTTTCGTCAGTGTAGCTCTTATGTGAAAGGGTATAACCTGATAAGCAGTGCTCTTTGCCTCCCACTCCCAAAGTGTGTTTCAGGGAGGGGCTGGGAGAAGTCTAATGGATTACCTTGTTGTATGTTTCTGTATCTGTTTCTGAGCTCCTGTGTCTCCTTTGCAGCTTATGCCTTTTCTGTGGGGAGGTCCCATATCCCAAATCCATATTGCACACTGAATGCTTATGTGAGAGTTAGGGATCTGATTACCCATATTTGGGAAAACTGACATGAAATATACTTAAATTTTATTTTGGAGATTTCCTAGAGGAAAACTCTAGGGAATTGGCCCAGTACTCTTTCCAGCATAACATTCCTTTTATATCTATCTATCTATCTATCTATCTATCTATCTATCTATCTATCTAT
>NW_020948983.1:26412877-26528478 GCF_900497805.2 Vombatus ursinus | reverse complement strand
TCTATCTATCTATCTATCTATCTATCTATCTATCTATCTATCTATCTATATTTATTTCAATTTTTAGGCAGTTCTGGTTAAGTGACTTGCCCAGGGTCACACAGCTAGTAAGTGTCAAGTGTTTGGTGTGAGGCCAGATCCAGCATAGCATTCTAAAAAAGTTATGGTAATATGTTTTATATGGTTGTATGTTTTCTACAGTGCCAAGCCAATAACAAGAGAGTTCTCATGTTCATAAAAAAGTTTGGGGGCGGGGGGTGAAGAAAGGACCTGCTTCTTCCTATGTCAATCTAATATAAATTTTGCTCCACGGATTTGTCTAATGAGGTTCTTAATCTGGGTCCCATCAACTTAAAAGAAATCCTGATTATTGTATTTTAAAATATTTTCCCTTGGCAATCATATGTATTTTATTTTATGGATTTTAAAAATATTATTCTGAGGTGGGAGGTGTCCATATGTTTCAACAAACAGCCAATGACTTCTATGACACAAAACATTTAAGAATCCTCTCAGTTAAATTGTCTCATACTCTGAGCTAGTTCCTTAGAGGATTTAGAGAGATGGCATGGAGTAGAGGGCCATTCTTAGAGGTAGAAAGACCTGGGTTTAAATCCTGTCTCTGGCATATATTGGCTGTGTGATTCTGGGCAAACATTTAATTTCTGAGTGATTTCAAGCAACTCTCCAAGATGAGAATTAGCTGATATGAGTGGGTAGTAGGGATTTCCTGATGAGGAACAACAGTAAAATTACAGATCCAGACCAGGAAAAAAAAAAGGATTTCATTCTAAAAGAAAGCTTAGAGATTATCTACTTTAATCTTTTCATTTTATACTTGAGGAGACTGAGGACCAGGGAAGTTGTTCGCATAGGTAGAAAGCAGCAAAGGGAGAGTTTAAACCTGTAGCTCTGATTCCCAATTTCATATTTTCCCCCACTACACCAGATGCCTTCTGCCATTGCATTTTTATTTTAATTATCTTCATAGACTTCCCAAAATAAAAGAGTTGTCCAAATTGAGACAAACCTCTCTTTGTCTTTACATTTCTTGAGTTATTTCTTGGTATGGTGTTTATTTCTTTATTTAGACCAAGTATTTCAAAATATAGAGCCATTTCTGTCATCCTTCAGACAAAGAAATATAAATGAGAAGCAAGAAGACTTAGAGGCTATGTTGTATAGAGGCTTTTTGCTGCCTGCCTTTTGGTGGGATCGCCTTGGTAGAATCACAGACAACATTCCTGCAATGTGAAATGATGCTCTTTATCCTGCAACAACACAACCATGGAAAGAATATTGCCTTTGAAGCCATTTGCTCCTCTGTCATTGCCTGTGTGACCTTGGGTAAGTCATTTAATCTCTTGAGTCCTCAATTTCCTCATCTGTATAAGAATGGAGTCTTTAAAGCCCCTTCTAGCTCTTAGTCTATAATTCTGTAGTTTGCAAATCTTTCTAATAGTGCTCAGCGTGTTTCTTACATAATCTAGTGAAGTACAGTAAACTATATTATCATCACTGATATTTCTATCTTTGAATACTGGACTGGGAAGATCCAAGTACAGATTGGTTGGTAGAAAAACTCTTCTTGTGTCTTAACATAGTCTTTCTCTTCATTTTTCTTCTCTACATGAAAAAAGAACAAAACTTGATTTTTTTCAAAACCAGTTGATTTCTACTTGGACTGTTCAGTAAGGACTGTCCAATTTAAAGGCTGCTTGATACAGATGCACTGACTCCCACTGAAAGATTTACATTAAAATCTTCCTTTTGGGAGCATTCCACACCTTACAAAGAGTCTGAGGCTTGAAGAACTCAACTACATATGAAGAGACCAGTGAACACGATGACTTTACCCTTATCACATAAACATTCTTTGTTCTCAACTACTCATCTTCATGAAGTCCCAAAGGAAATTTGGGAAGTATTACTCTCTAGTCACTATTCATAAAGGAAGAGACCCTCACTGAGGCAAATCGCTCTAAACAAGGAGGCACTGTCAAATGAAAGAGGCTAGATATCTTCTACCTCTTACCTACAAGTGACAAACCTCAAAGTTCTAAAAGGAGAGAGGACTCTCCAAAGTTTCCCTTCCTCAGAGAATACAAAACACTAAATCTGAAGAAAACTGTAACACTCCAGTTGAAGAAAGCAGATTAACACCTAGCTGAGCCACAGATTGAAAGTGGTAAAGACTGTGGTAGCCCACTGAAGAGTGAGCGCCCTCAAAACATCGTATCAACCTATGTAGCAGATATATATATCATGTCTTTGAAGGGCCCAGGGGCTGAAATATCAGACCTTCCTAGTCTTGTAACATCCCAACAGCTGAGAAACCTGCTCATCCCAACAGCATCCACGCCCAGCAGCCAAGCAACCTCTCTTTTCCAACCCAGCAGCAACTGAGTCTTAATTGTTCCACCGAAATGGACACTCTCTCTCTCTGTCTCTCTCTCTCTCTCTGTCTCTCTCTCTCTCTCTCTCACACACACACACACACACACACACACACATACACACACACCTCATGACTTCTACCACTATCCTGTTTGGTCTTCTAAGCAGATTCTAACTACCTAGGGATATGCAATTAAACAATATTCCAGATGTGGTGTGAAGAGGACAGAAATCAATAGAACAATCACCTCCTTGAAGGGCTTGTGTTGATTTAACTATCTATAAAATGGGAATAATAATGTCACCTCACCTCACCAGCATAACAACCCTAACATGATTCAAAATACTTTACTCCATGTAGAATGAAAAAAAATCTTCCTTTTGAATCATTTAAAATAATATTGGGTTAGGAAGACTGGACAGCATCTGATTACAAATATTCTATTCATTATGCTAAATAAAAATATTATACAAGAATTTTTCATTTCCCATCCCCCCAATTTCAGAAAACAAAATTATAAAAATTATTTAGAAAACCAAAATTATCTCTCTCATGAAATGTTCTATTTTTCAGGCATAACTGGAAAAACTTCTGAATTCTCAAGACTATAAGCTAGCATTTTAGAAATGATTCTTCTGTTTTTGCTTCATTATATATTTTTAAAGGAAATACAGTTTATTACTGGGAGAAAGAGAACAATGAATGAGGTCAGATTTTTCTTGAGACAAGAGTGAGAAAGCAAGAAGACTAGGGCTGTATGCTTCATTGTTAAATGAACAGATTCATGCACATTCTCCCCCATCCCCATCACCTTTACATGTGTAGATATAAAGAAAACTGATGTACATGATAGGAGTGGTCTCTCTGTCTCTATTGCTTTTTTGTTATTCTTAACCCTCATGCCCTCATGGACTTTCTTCTCCTAAGGAGGACCTCAACTTCAAGACATTTTGAGGTTTTAAGAAATCATGAGAGTTTGTTTTCTGAACTCTCTGGGAGCTCACAGATTTCTATGAGCATCCCTTTTTAGGGTTGTCCTTGAAATTATTGTGCCAGAGTGACTTTGAAGTGATGGCAACCCCGAAAGCACCACCCTTCAGGATGTCAGGAGATGGAGTTTCTGCAGGGCTACAAGGCAATGAATGAGCACAGCTGTTGCTATTCTGATTAAGGGGAAGAATTCCTTCTATTATTCTCCCCACTGTGGGATCAGCTGACACAGGCAGAAATTGATTGTGTTGGCAATTCTGTCAAGGTGTTCAAGGGTTCTAGGAAAAAAGAAGACTGCTGGTGTTTGAATGCTTTGGTAGGAGAAGAGATAGGTAATTATTTGTGTAGAGAATGTATGCTGTAGAGTTGTGATATTTGGTGCGGAGAGAGCATTTGATCAGAGTTGGAGTAAATGCTGGAGAAAGACACTAAAACTGGGAATTGCAGGGTGTCCATATTGTGGGTCTTGGATGTCCTTCCATCATATTGCCGTTATGCTGGGTGGGGATGTTTGCCAGTCTAGAACATACCTAGTGGTGTTAGTCATGTGGGACACCAAATAGACTATACAAGAAAGAGAACAAGCAATGATAAAGTTGTGAAATCAGATCCAGTCTAGCACTTCTCTCTGAATTATGCTGGCTGGCATTGAGATAGTATGCTAAAGTGGAAAGAAAACTAGTTTTGGAGTCAGAAGATGCTGGTTCAAAAATTGACTGTCTACCTGTGTTATCTTGGGCAAGTAATTTGAGTTCACTGGGCCTCAATAATCTTATCTGTAAAAGAAGGGAGTTGGCTTAGATGAGCTTTGAGGATCCTTCCAGTTCTAATGTTCCAAGCTCCAAAATTTCCAGGTCCTTTTGCCAAGACAGGGCATTGCTGATGGCCACTGAGCATTTGGAAGTGTGGTTACTTATCACAAGAGCCTGACTGCCCATCAGCTCCAATCCAGAGCTATCAAATCTACTGGCACAGAAACCAGGTGTCACAACCAGTTACCAAGAGGGACAGAGTAAAGATTATTCCCTTCTTTCCTCTCCTTCCTTCTCTCTTCCTTCATCTGTTGCTTTAGGCTGTCCCCCATTCCTGGAATTCTTACCTCTGTCTCTTCTTTCCTTCAAAATCTGGCTTAAGAAATACCTTCTACCTAGAGCCCCCCCTTTTTTTTACACCATATCAGCAGCAGATAGAGCATTGGACTTGGAATTAAGATGTCCTGACTTCTAATATAGATTCAGACTCTTAGCAGCTGTGTGAACTTGGGCAAATCACTTAACCTTTCTGTGTCTCAGTTTTCTTTTCTGTATAATGGGAATAATAGTAGTACCAACCTCCTGGGTTGCACTAAGGATAAAATGAAATAATATTTGTAAAGTACTTTGCAACCTTTAAAGCCCTATATAAATGTTAGTATTATTATGATCCACCCAGATCCTAGTGTGCTACCCCACTGCCCCATTTTTTAACCTTGTATTTACTTTGTACCTAATATTTATTTAAGCTCCTCAAAGGCAGAGACTACTTAATTTTTGGTTTTGTATCCCCAACACCTAGCACAGTGCCTGATGACAGAAATTGTTTACTGGGCAGCTAGGTGGTTTAGTGGGTAGAATGCTGGGATTTGGAGTCAGGAAGATGTGAGTATGAAGCCCAGCTCAGATACTTTTCAGCTGTGTGACAATGGATAAATCAATCAACCTCTCTGGGACTTAGTTTCTTCATCTGCAAAATGAGGGGGTTGGATTTGAAGGTCCTTTCCAGCTCTAAATCTATGATCTTATTAACTGATAAATGGTTTGGATAGCAGGGAATTTGGGTTCTTTGGGCAAGACCCCCTCTATGAGTCTCCAAATGAGGGGACTGGCATGGAAGCCCAGTTTTTTTTCTTACATTTTATTATTTATTTTAAAAACATATTTCCACATTAGTCATGTTGTGAAAGCAGAATAAGAGCAAAAGGGAAAAACCATGAGAAAGAAAGAACAAAAAACAAAAAAGAAAAAACAGGAATAGTATGCTTCAATCTGTATTCAGACTCTATAGTTCTTTTTCTGGATATGGATAGTATTTTCCATCATGAGTCTTTTGGAATTGTGTTAGATCATTGCATTGCTCAGAAGAGCTAAGTCTAACAAAGTTGGTCATCACACAATATTGCTATTACTGTGTACACTGTTCTCCTGGTTCTGCTCACTTCACTCAGCATCAGTTCATGTAAATCTTTCCAGGTTTTTTTGAAATCTGCCTGCTCATCATTTCTTATGGAAAAATAGCATTCCATTACATTCATATACCAGAACTTGTTTAGCCATTCCCCAGCTGATGGGCATCCCCTCAATTTCCAACTCTTTGCCACCACAAAAAGAGCTGCTAATAAATATTTTTGTACATGTGTATTCTTTTCCCTTTTTTGTGATCTCTTTGGGATACAGACCTAGTAATGGTATTGCTGGATCAAAGGGTATCACATTTTGTAACCTTTTGGGCATAGTTCCAAATTGCTCTCCAGAATGGTTGGATCAATTCACAGCTCCACCAACAATGCATTAGTGTTCCAATTTTCTTACATCTTCTCCAACATTTGTCATTTTCCTGTTTTGTCATGTTAGCCAATCTGATAGGCATAATGTGGTACCTCAGAGTTGTTTTGATTTGCATTTCTCTACTTAATAGTGATTTAGAGTATTTTTTTATATGACTATAGATAGCTTTATTTTCTTCATCCAAGAACTGCTGTTCATATCCTTTGACAATTTAACATTTGGGGAAGATGCCCAGCTTTAAAGTCAGTTATGCTGCACTCTGTTGCTGTGTCTTTATTTTCTTAGCTCTAAAAGAAAACAAATTATTTCCACTGTCTCCTCTACCAGTCCTCACCCTCCCCAACCCCAAGGTTAAGTGCCTTGGGTTTCTTGAGGAAAGACATTAGAGTCACTCAAAGGGATTTAAAAAAATTTTTTTTGGTCTATATTTGTGATTTCATGGATGTAAAGAAATTCCATTGCAGATGAAGAACTGTTTTTCACCTTAAAGTCTTTGAGAATGGCCTGGGGAGAGCTTAAGTGACTTACTCAGACTCACTTTAGCCAGAATGTCTCTGAGAAGGGACTTGAAACTAGATTTTCCTGAGTTGGAGGCTGGCTTTTTCTTTACTTTGCCAGACTGCATATCAACACCAATAATATGAAATGGTGTGGGAATATTGTTTTATTTATCATTATTATTACGGGATTTTGTTCTGTGCTCAACTAATTAAAATACAAAAAACTAAAAAAATACAAAATACTGATTTTTTTTTTATAAGTGAAATGGAAGTAAACATAACTCTTAGTTGTAGCTCTTTTTTCAGGCAGCCAATTATGGTTTGTCCTTCATTCTTGAAGAGGAGCAAGGCATCAGAAAGATGATGTCATGACTTGCAGGTGAATTGGATTTAAGTGAGGGAGGGCTGTGCAAAGTCACCTAGCCTCACTTTCTCCTCTGGAGCCATCTGGGTCCAGTGGTGAGATATAGATCTGGACAGCTAGAGATGGCCCAGCCAGGTAGCCAATAAGCATTTCTTAAACACCTCCAAGATGCTAAGCACTGTGCTAAGTGGGGAGGTGGGGGGGAAGGAAGCAAAGAAAGACATATACATAGTCCCTGCCCTCAAGGAGTTAATGGGAGAGATAATATGTAAATAATTATATAAATATACAATATGTGTAGCATAAATGGAAGCCAATCTCAGAAGCAAAAGACTAGCAGTGGAAGGGATTTGGAAAGGCTTCATGAAAAAAGTGGAATTTGAGCTGAGGCTCCTTTAAGGAGGAGTTTCTAGATTGTTGTTTGTCCTTCCTTTTCAAAGAGGACCAATGACAGCATGATGGTGATGCCTTAACTTGGGGGTGAACTGGATGTAAGTAAGACAGAGCCGAACAAAGTCGTCAGCCTCATTTTCTCTTCCAGAGTCCTGAAATCCAGTGGAAGACATGACCCTGGTCTTTCTAAAGCAAAGTCATTTCCCAGGCTTCAGTTTGTCTGAGGCAAAATGGCCACTCAATGACTGAAGGCTAGTTAAGAATTGAAACAAAAGATGGTCTAATTCCACCCTTAAGGAGGAGCTACTGGTGAGGGGATAGAGCATTTCAGGCCTGGAAATGAGCCAGTGAGAAGGTTGAGTTGGAGATGGAGAGCAGTGTATGTGACAGCAAATAGGTCCAAGTACTTGGATCATAGAGAGTGTTGAGGAGAATAGTGTAAGAAGATTGCAAAGGTGTGAAGGGCTTTAAATACCCTTTTTTTCAACCTAAACATAAAACAGAAAGAGCAATTTCTCCCACACCATACAACACCATCCAAAATGTCTTCACTGGGCATTTTTCCTACTGACTTGAAACAAAGTACATGAATTATAGTATTTCCCAGGCTTTTTAAAAAATGACTATAACCTTGAAACTCTTAGAAATCTGATGAGGGGTTGCAGCTGAGTTGCATATATCTGTCTGTCAAGCTTGAAAATTAGTAGAATGTTAGGTGAGGAATACAGATTTGATTCTCAAAATCTCCATGGGGCTTAGAAAAGAAAGTCAATTCTTGAAAATGGCATTTTTCTAATGGTGCATGAAAACAGCTCCTAGAGATTCTAAACTTAGCTTCAATGGCTTCTAATCATCAGGATATTTTTACAGAGGTGCAGCATCATCGTTATCACTGCCATCATCATCATCTCATAAACATTTGGCATTGCACTAGTTGCTGGGCTAATTTTCCAGTTCTCTTCAAGTTATGACAAGTGTTCTTTGCTAAGCTGTTGGTATATATACCTTTGCATGGCCAAAAACATCTCTGTGCACCCCAGAGTGCAGTATGGTGATGTAGAAAGAACACCAGAGTCAGAAAACCTGGGAGAAAGTTCTAACTCAATGACTTATCAACTGGGTTACTTTGGAAAGTTGTTTAACTTCTCAGTCTACATTTTTTCCTCTTGTAAAAATGTAGGTGATGATATATCTCTAAGTACTTCACAGGAATATTATGAAGATCAATGACATAATGTACATGAACATGCCATAGAAATTATCAAGTGCTACAGGAATGCAAGATCTTATTAATTATTTTGGTCTGTTTTTCTGTTCTCCTAGAGATTCATTCATTGAATAATGTGAGTTCCAGGGAGAATTTTCCAGGTTAAAGGGTATCTCATGGACTTTTCTTTAGGAGACAACCCTGGGAAAGCATTCTTAGGTTCTAATCTCATACTAGGTAGGCCCCTTCTGATTGGGGAATTTATTTCTTGGGAGCTGGGGTGGGATTGAGGATCTTGGTTGTCACAAAAAAATTGTCACATCTCCTTTTTCCCACAAGCAACCAACAGGGATTCAGAGCTATGTTGGATTAAAGAAACAGTGTTGGAGACCAGGACTAGGAAAACAAGGACAAAGCTAAAGAAAACGTGGGGGCAAAAATGGGAGCAGGCTGGATCCAAGATATAACTGGGACTCCAGCAGGTACTCAGGATAGCAGATATGATGCTGGTAGCAAAGAGACTTCCAACTAGAGGCAATTTCTACCTGATGCAAATAAAACTGAAAATGTACTTGCTACTGGATCAGGAGCCATAGGAACACAGGATTTAGAACTGAAAAGGAACTGTAGAGATCATTTAGTCCTACAGACAATGAAACCGATTCTCTAGGTTAAGTGATTTGCCCAAAGTCAGGCAGATAGTAAGTAATGAACTGGGGTTTGAACCCTGGTTTCCTGATTCAAATTCTGAGGTACTTTCTGCTACCTGCTGCACAGTACAGTGTTAGGTATAGCTGGTAAATAAGGTAACCCAGACAGAAGTATGGGGCTAGAGATGGGGCAGATACAAACACTCATTTTCAATTCAAATCAACAAACAAATGTTTCTTACGTACCTGCTATGAGAGGCAGCTTGGTATAGTGATTAGAGGTCTGGACATAGAATGAGGAAGGAGTGGCTTACATTTGTTAGTTGTGTGACCCTGGGTGCATTACTTAACCTCTAGACTCCATATGTAGTCATGATCCACAATTTAAGAAATGCTGAAGGGGTCATGAGTGGAAAAAGCTTAAGAAGGCCTGCAAATAGACCTCAAGAAAGTATCTAGGACTTATCTACTAAGTCAGAGGTATCAAACATGCAGTTTGTTGCAGAATTCCCTGAGGGCAGTGGAACTAGATTGAAATGTAATTGGGAAATACTAAATAAAATAAATAAAAATACAGTAAAACCTAGATAACATATTTTAAAATTAAGTCAATATGTGGCCCTCAGGGATCCTTATGTATGTATTAGAAGCCCCTCTTTCTATTTGCGTTTGACACCATTGTATTGTCATAAATGGCTTGAGATCTGTGTGGATAGAAAAAGCTCTCATCCTAGGGGTAGTCACATATGTGCAAGGCATTGGGAAATAAACTCGTTTGTCTGATCATATGGCATCTTCTTAGAATGATGTTGGTTACGTTGTTCGTTTGTTTCAGTCATGTTTGACTCTTTGTGACCCAATTTGGGGTTTTCTTGGCAAAGTTATTGGAGTGGTTTGTCATTTTACAGTTGAGGAACTGAGGCAAACAGGGAGGCTAAGTAACTTGCCCAGGGTCACATAGCTAGTAAGTGTCTGAGGTTGGATTTGAACTCCTGAGTTTTCCTGATTCCAAGCCCAGTGCTCCATCCACTATGTCACCTAGCTGCCCTGTTGGTTATGACTCTGTGATAAAAACCAGTTAAATTTTTGTTAAATATTTCCTATGACTTTAAGAAATCTTTCTCCCAGTAGCTTAAAAATATTTCTGAGGGAATGGACAAAAGAAGGGTAATACATGTTATACGGTCCTGAAATCTTAGTGCCAGAAGGGAAATAGCACAGTGCTGCTTTAGAATCAGAAGACTTTAGTTCAAATCTTGACCCTGGCATTTAGTAGGTGTATAACCTTGGGCAAATGTCACTCATCCTCATATTGCTCATCTGTAAAACAAAGGAGTTTAAATAAATGAATTCTGAGGTCCCATACAATTATACATTTATGATGATGTGACCTTAAAGATCAGCCAGTCAAGTCAATAAGTATTTATTAAGCACCTACTATGTTCTAGTGTTTGGGATACGAACAAAAGCAAAAGACAAAGCTCTAACCATTTACCTCCCATCTCTGTTTGAACCCTTCCATTGATGTGTAACTGACCATCTTTCTCACTTTTTATTGTTAAGCAGCTCTAGTTAGAAAATTCTATCTTATGTTGAGCTGAAATCTGCCTCCTTATAACTACCCCCCTAAAACTTGGGCTGATGCTAGTTTGCACTGAATACTTAGGTTTACTCATTAAATACTTCTTCTGCCAGCCTCCTTTACAGCTTAGCTTCTGATAGAGATAGCTTGCCTTTAAAGGCATCAGGCTTGCTTTCAAGACCATAATGTTTTAAAACCCATTCCAACAGCCTATAACAAGGTTTTAAAACAAAGATAAAATGCAACTTTTCTTTAAGCATATTATTTCAACAGTGGTTTCTGTCCTGACAGAAACTTGGCATCCACAATAATCATTTAGGAAACAAGAAGAAAAAAAAACAATGAAAAGAGAGTCAGAGAAAGCAGTAACAAGAAGAGGAAAATATAGATATGTGACAGCTTTTGAGATGGCACACAGCCTCTGCCCATTTTAGAAATGGTTCTGAATGTTTGCCTACATAACCACAGATGAAAGTTGGAAAGGATTGTAGAGGCCACTTAATCTCACTTCCTGCTTGTACAGATGATGAAACTGAGGTCCTGAAACATTAAATGATTTGTCCAAGGTCACATAGGTAGTTATTGGCAGAGCAAGGCTTTGAATTCACATCCCTTGTTCCAAATCCAATACTTTCTAATCCATAATACCACAAAACATCAATAATCACTTAGAAAATTCAAGATTTTTTAGGCTATTGAAGTGGTTGAGTAGGATTGACTATATAATTATCAACTGCATGACCAGCTGATGTAAATTTCAAAGGGATTGTTTATTCAAGATTCAAAGATATTAATGTTTTTGTTGTTATTTGTCTTCCCATAAGGGAGGGATTCTGGACCTCAGGCAGGAGCAAGTGACTGGCTAGTTATGAAGTATGTATTACCTTCCTCTATTATATTTTGAGCTCCTTGAGGGTAGAGACTGAATCTCTTCCTCCCACCCCTTATTGTATCCTCAGTGCTTAGTACAATGCCTGGCATGTAGTGGGTGTTTTATAAATGTCTATTAACTATGACTATGATTGTAGTGCTTTTTACCTAAGTCTGGAAGGGGCAACAGAGAGTTACCAGAGGTTGGGTATTTCCCAGTTCCTGTGAGGGAGATGGAGGAATGAAACTGGGTGGATTGGAAACTGGGTAACAGTTCTACCTTGGGACTTGCTCTGTGAATGCTTGGTAGCCTACCCAGGGGACGCTATTCATGCTTGAAAAACTCTTGTGTAAGTCACTGGATGGGGGCCTTAGAGATGAGGCAAATTTAGCCACCCTAATTTTATAGAGGAAAGAAAGAAGGAAGGTAAGAAGGAAGGAAAGATGGAAAGATGGAAGGAAGGAAGGAAAGAAGGAAAGAAGGACTTACTAAGTACCTACTATGTGCCAGGCACTGTGCTAAATGTTTTATGAATATCTCATTCATTTCTCAAAACATGCCTGGGAAACAAAGTGCCAGTGCTCTCAATTGATAGCCAGAGACAAAAAGTATCAGACGTCCATAAATGACCAGTCAAATGCCAACAGATCATCTGTGTTGATTAAAGATGGTAGATACCTACCTACATGACAGCAAGTGCTAGATAGATAAGCAACACAGAGATTGCTTCATCATGTGTCCATGTCAAATGTTGACCTAGGTGGCAGCTAGGTATCTTCTAGACGTTGATTCAGTTATCTCTGGCCTGGTATTAGTAATTGTGCACTACAATCTATGTACCAGGCTGATTTCTTTTCTTGTAACTAATTGATGCCTTTTCCCTGGTTAATTCCTTGGTTCCTGTGCTCTGCCCCAGGTTGGAGATTAGATTGCTGACACTTAGCGCTTACGTAAAACAGACAAATCAATTTCTTTGAGTCTGAATTTCCACATTTGTAAAATGAATCATGATATTTGCATTATCTACATCATGGTGTTGCTATGAGGGGAAAAGACTTTGTAAAATAACTACTTCTGTACAGGTGAGCTATATTGCTATTTGCTGCTGGGAGTGGGATGGAGTAGGGCAGTCTTATTTCCAAGCTATACTTCCAACCTGTCATCTCTTTGCCTTTGCCCCAATAACAACCTACCTAGCATTATCCTTATTTATGATCATGCCATACTTCCCTTATTGTTTGAAAGAATACTGACAAAAGACAAACAGGTGTGTGTGGGAGGCTATCACGTTTCAGGTACAGTGAAGCATACTTTTAATGCTAGTGTTTTGAGGCTTTAGGGAGGAAACTAATCCCTGGATATGGTGAGGGAGATCATGGACAGGGAGCTAGTGCTGGGGGTGGGGGGAGAGACAGAGAGAGACACAGATAGAGACAGAGAATGAATATTGTATTGAACTGGCAGCCCCTACAGTTGTGGGAGGGAGTCAGAGTGATGTTAGTGGCTGAGGGGATTCTAAGAACTGGGTTGGGAGGACCAGCTTTAAGTGATGTGGAATCCTTAGCTCTCTTCAAGGCTCAGCTCAGGTGCTGCCTCATACAGGAAGTCTTTACTGATCCATCTTTATTTCCCTCACCAGTTGCTGCTCCCTGCTCCCCCAAATTGGGGCAGCTAGGTGGTACAGTGGATGGAGCTCCAGGCCTGGAGTCAGGAAAAATTAAGTTGAAATCTGGCCTCAGACACTTACTAGCTGTGTGACCCTGATCAAGTCACTTCACCCTGTTGGCCTCAGTTTCCTCATCTGTAAAATGTGCTGGATTAGGAAATGGTAAACACTCCAGTATCTTTGCCAAGAAAACCCCAAGTGGGGTCATGAAAAGTCAGACATGACTGAACAACACCAATGCCCTCCCCAGATTACTTTGTCTTTATTTTGTACTTATTTACAAAATTTATGTACATTCTGCTCCCCCTGCCCCCAACTCCCAGAATAATATAAACTTTTTGGGGCAGCTAGGTGGTGCAGTGGGTAGAGCACTGGTCCTGAATTCAGGAGGACCTGAGTTCAAATCCGAGCTCAGACACATAACATTTACTAGCTTTGTGTCCCTGGGCAAGTCACTTAACCCCATTGCCTAGCCAAAAAAGAAAAAGAAAAAATAAACTTTTTGAGGGCAAAGATTCCTATTTTGAGCTATGTGTCCTCAGTGCCTAGACATAGAAAGTGTTTCATAGATGTTAGTTGAATTAGATTGAATTGGTGATAATACCAGCTTCTTGCTGTTCTAGGATAAATGCTGATGAAAGTGGTACCAGCCTTGTTTCAGTCTTCTCTTTCAACTGAGCCTTATTGGAGACTGCACATTCCTTGGCAAGACCTCCCCAATCCTATCCCTTCAAAGACAGAAGGATACTGAACCGCCCCAAAATTTGAACGTTGACGCTACCAACCTCTACCCTTTCTTGAATGCCTCTTCTGGAGGCATCATGTGGTATCTTGCCCGATCTATACCAGCCTAGTCTAAGGGAGGGGCATTTCCAGATCCACAGAGGCAAGGGTAATACCATAACCACCGGGTGGCCTAATTCCCTCACCCCCTGTCTTAAAAACATCAACTCACAATGTCAATACCCTTCTTCTGTCTGACCCCTGTGGCTGTCATCTCTACTGCATCTCCACAGGTTCATTTTTCAGCTGAAGCTCAGGTCCTGAAGTACTGGTGGGCTTGATGACCCTGGGTTCCATACCAAAAGAACAGAAATGGATTGTCCTACACTGCCAGTAGGGTATGTCCCTGCCCACACAGGTCACTTCTAGCTGAGTAGTCTCTAGACTTGGGTGCTGATCCAAATAGAGTCCATTCCATTCTTCTCCCCACCCCCCATTCTTCTCTATCGTAGTCTGTTGTTCAACTGGATGATTATATCCATTAAACCAATAAGACAGCCAAGGACCTCACAATTGCTGCCACCCTATTGTCACTAATCTCAAACTGCTCCCCTACTCCCACCCCAGGCACTCTCCTCACTTATGGAAGCTCCAGAGAAAGGGACAAGGACCTGTGATTAAATTTTTAAAGAGAACTCCCTGATGAGGAAACTCCCATTATTGGTACAGGTTGGCACTTTCTCTGCAACTTAGAGTTTTAGAGTTGCCCAGATCTCTGGAAGGTTACGTGACTTTCCTAGGGTCACAGAGCCAATGGGCATCAAAGGCAAGACTTGAACTCTAGTTTTCCTCACTCCAAGGTTAGCTCATTATCTACTATAAAATGTTGTCTCTCATGGAGACTACAGGAATCTGAAAAATTATCATTTGGATAGAGAATCTGATAATGCATGCTCATCATTGCTCCCAATACTGGCATGAAAACTGAAATCGCTGACATTTAGAGAGTGCTTGCTTTAAGATGTACAAAATGCCCTATGTACATTATCTGATTGGATATTGATGCATTGGAGGAGTACTAATACAAAAAATGAATAAATGAAAAAAATTTATTAAGCCCTTACAATATGCCACATATTATAAGACATTATATATAAGTACTGCATATGCATATGTATATAGGTATGCATGTGTAAATATGTGTGTGTGTATATGTATGTGTGTGTGTGGAGAAGGAAGTATCAAACCCATCCAATATCTTTGCCAAGAAAATCCCATGACCAGAATGGTACAGATTGTCATGAAGAGTTGGACATGACTAAATGACTGAACAATAACAAAAATGTATATGTGTGTGAGTTCTTATATAGATATAGATATATGCATTGGAGATACAAAGAGAAAATAGAAAATGAGAATGTTCCCTATCCTTTAGGACCTTACATTCTAATATCACCATCACTGCCACCACCACCTCTGTGTCCCCATTCCCACCTTGTATTCATTCATCCTCAATTCCTGTACAATCACTGGAGCTATACTGAAACCATCCTTCTCCCCATAATAATTCTTTTTAAAATATATATATATTTTAGTTAACATGCATTTATTTTTCCTCCCATCTATTCCAACCACTGAAAAAGAGAAAGAAAGAAGGAAAGAGAGGAGAGAGAGAAAGAAAGAGGAAGAAAGGGAGAAAGGAAGGAAGGAAGGAAGGAAGGAAGGAAGGAAGCAAGGAAGCACTCTGCTTATATCACTCAGTGATTCTGGTTTCAAGTCACTTCCCTTACACACAATCATACCTCCTAAACTACCACAACACATTCCAAACAAGCTAGCTCTCTATTCGCATTTCTCCTCCACACACCCACTCTGAGCCATCTTCTATGATGCCTGTCAAACACCTTAAATCTTCTCAAGGCATTACTGATAGCAGCACCAAAGAAGAGAGGGGTTGTGTCAGGAGTGGAGATCACGGTAAAGAGGGGGACTCGATGGAAACATTCGGCTTGGAGATCTATGAATACATATAGATGTATTGGTAGTTCTCAGTATATGGTTTGAAGATTCAAATCAACTTCATGGATATTAAGTACATATCATTGGCAATTAATAAAAAAAAGCACATACTAAGTTCGTACTCTCTTCCGGGTGATAAAGGAACTGAAAAGTATCCATGCTAGGTGCTGGAAATGAAAAAAAAAAATAATAAAACCCTGCCTTCAGGGGAGCTTAAACTGAAATAAATTGAGCTTATATTATTGCAAGATGCTCACTAAGAAGAACAATACAGCCAGCAGTAACTGCCCCTTTCTGAGAGAGATATTAGAAGGTGGAAGGTAAAGTCATGAAATTGGAATTAGGCGAGACCTGGGCTTGAATCTTGCTTCTAATATTTATTAACTGCGTGAACACAGACCAAGCACTTTTTCTCTTCGAGCTTCATTTCCTCATCTCTAAAATGGAGATAGTTATACCTATATTACAAGAATATTGTGAGGATCAAAATAGAATGCATGTAAAATGCTAGAGAATTTTTAAGGCTCTTTATAAATGTTAGCTATTATTATTGTTCTTATTTTCCTCAATTTTGGAACTTTTGTTTCAATGTTCTGCGTGCCTGTAGTTAATTAACTTATTATCTAAAAATGGGGATAATAATACTCATATCAGCTTCCTCATAGCTTTGTTGGAGGACAGCACTTTGTAAAATTTTAAAAATATCATATAAATTATGTTGTTATTCATATGCATTTCTGCCCCCTCCTCCCCTACCCCTCCCAGTCTCTTAGGGGTTTCACTGCCTTCCTTCTCTACCTAGGTAAAAAGAAGCTTTCTCTCCTCAAGCTATAGAATACAATCAAGTGAAGGTCTCATTTCTGCAATGCCAGGGCTTGGAGACCCTACCCAGCCCCCTAGCATCATGGGAATTTTCTCAACCTGCTGAGCAAGGGCAACATGACCCTGAGCTCGAGGAGGCAGCCCTCCTCCTGACTACATCCCAGATGACACTGCCCATGGCATCTGGATTCCCTCTCCAAATGGGATTGACTGCATGCTGCGCTAATCATTCACTTGACAAAGGAAATTCCATGAGGCATTTTGGCAGCTGTTCCAGTTTCAGAGCCTTTGGGCAAAGCAGCCTTCTTTGCAAAAGGTAGAATACGCTTGCTTTCTTGCTTAACAACATGCAATTTACATTTTAAAAGGTATTTGACAAAGCCTCACCTTTCATTGGAAAGCACAGCAGAGTGTATTCCAGAGACCCTAGGGAAGCTGCCCTAACCCAACTTCCCACTAGCTTTTGTCTTCTGACTACCTCTGAAGAAGATTTATGCTGACAGGTGGCTGGGTGACACTTTATTTTTCATAGTACTTTCCCCCAAATTATGCAAATCCCATCGGCATAAATCTAGCATTCCTCTCTTGTACCAGAAAGTAAGAGTTGAAAAAAAGCCCGAGATCTACCGACTATAAAAGATGCTACTTCACAAAAGGATAAAACTTGTTTAAAATACTGGCATTTGCTCTCGACAATGAATAAAGGTAACACATCAGAGCCTTTCATAACCATTTCCCAAAGAAGGTTTGCATTTGTTAAAGACTCAACAGGGATCTGAACTCCCTGAGAGAAAGCTGACATCCAAATTATATAATAGTAGAGATAAAGTATGAGACTGCCAACCATTGTTACCCTTAACTTTTTTCAGAGGAAAGGAGAGGAGACATCCTGTATTTTCTTCTTTAAGAATCATTCCCCAAACCCTGTGTTTTGTGGGCATAGAGGCAAAATTGGGCCCAATTTGGAGGAAAGAGCTGAGAGCAGAGAAGCTGAAATAAGGTTGTTGAGTACTAGGCTAGAACTGGAGATCAGAGAGACCTTGGGTTGTTTAAAAATAATGAGAAAGTTGTAAGAACCTGGAAGAAGCAAATATTAGAAAAACTCAGTCAATAAATATGTATTAAGTACCTATTATGTGCCAGGCACTGAGCTAAGTGCCTGGGAATACAAAAAGGGGGGGGGGGGACGAAAAAGACAGTTCCTGCCCTCAAGGAATTTACAATCTAATAGGGGACATCAAGCAAACAAATATGTACATACAAGCTACTAGATGAATTGGAAATAATTCACAGAAAGAAGTCAGTAGAATTAAGAAGGGTTGGGAAAGCCTTTCTGTAAAAGATGGGATTTTAGTTGGGACTCAAAAGAAGCCAGGAAGTAGAGATAAAGAAGGAAAGTATTCCTCGTGTGGAAGACAGCTAGAGAAAATGCCTAGGAATAAAATGAGACCTAGGCACTATTTCAGCTTCTAGTACTTAGGTACTGTGTGACCTCGAGTTAAGTTAACTTAGCCTCTCTGAGCCTGACTTTCCTCATCTATAAAAGGTAACTGATAATTTCAATATGTCTCCATATGTGTGTCTTGTAAGGTAATACCAAGATAGTGCTTCATGAATTTTAAATCATAATATAAATGTAAATTGTTATCATTTAATTCAAAACATTTATTAAGCTCTTAACATGTATCAGGCATTGCGCTTATTTTTTGTTATCTCATCTTCTCATTATGTTTAGATGGAGTTAAGATAGAAATGGTCTTGGGGCAGATCAATTTCCTGTTATCATTCTGGTTACATTCTGAAAGCTTTGGTGCAGATGACTCGCATATCATTATTGGTATTCTGAGGTGCCCACCTACAAGAGGAAAACTTTCTTATGGCCAGCATCTTCTCTATAGCTTGACAACAGTAAGGAGGCAGAAACAGGCATATGACATATAACAGATTTTAGAGTGAAATGAAAGGTAGAGACTTAAAGGAAGGAAGGAGATAAGTATTTATACTAAGTGCTCTACAAACATCCCATTTGATCCTCATAATCCCTTGGAGGTTGGAGCTATTCTTATTCCCATTTTATAATTGAGGAAACTGAGGCAGGCAGCGGTTAAGTGACTTATCTAGGGTCACACATATGGCAAGCGTTTGAAGCCAAAACTGATTTTCCATACTCCAAGCCCAGTCTTTTATTCACTGCACCATCTAGCTGTCTGCACAAAGAATAGTTCAGACCTAACTTCTTTTTCTTTCCCTAGCAGCAGGTACTTTTTTTTTCTAAAGACTATTTAAAAAAAAAAAAAGGAATTTAGGGTTGATTTGTTTGGATAGTGGATTCACCAGCACATTTTACCATACCTGAGAGCATGAAGCTGTAGTATTGCTCACATAGGAGGGGTGTAATTAAAATCTCCCTCTTCCCTCCTACTCTCCCCATATCGGTTCCATCTCTGTTAGTGGCATTTCCATTTTCCCAGTTACATAAGCTTAAAACCTTAAAGTCACTTTGACCTCTCTCATACTGCCACCCCCCCCATCCCATATCTAATTAGTCACTGAATCTTTTTTATTTTTTCTTTGAAACTTTTCATATATATCCATCTACCCCTTCTTTTCCATTTATTGTTATTGTTTATTGTTATTTATTGTTTTATTTTTATTTTATTTATTGTTTTTTATTGTTATTACCACCATCCTTGTTCACACTTTCATCCCCTCATGCCAGGATATGGTGTCTTAACTGGTTTTTCTGCCTTGAGGTTCTTCCCTTTTTCAATCCCTCCTAACCCCCCCATCATAACAACTTCCTGAAACATTATTTTATTTTTATTTCCTCATTTGTGCGATGGGTAGGTGGGGGAAAAGCTTTATAATAGATAATCTCCAAAGTCTCTTCTATAATCTTACTCTATATCACTTCCCTGCCCCAAAAACCTTCAGTAGTTTCTGGACTAGGTAACTGTTAAGCTCTCTTCCAACTCCAAGATTCTATGACTTTATTTCTTAACCTGGCATTTAAGGTCATCCACCCTAGCTGCCTTTCATTCCATCAACAAGGATTTATTAAGCACTTCCTATGTGTCAGGTGATAAGTAGTGTGGCATAGTGGATAGAGAGCTGGCTTCAACATTAGGAAGATGTAGGTTCAACTGCCACCTTTGACATAAGCTGGCTGTCTAGCCCACAACAGTCACTTAACCTCTCAGTGATTGGAGCAACTTTCTGGGACTCTTAAGTTGTAGAGAAGGAGCCAACCTGCTTTGGAGGAGGAAGTTTCCTCATCTGAAACTTCTCCATGCCAATGAAATCACACATCTGCTTCTCATCTTCTATCCCTTTAAACCAGACACTGGGAATATAAATACAAATAATTAAAAAATCCTTACTGTCAACCTTGATCCTACTGTCTTTCTGTCACTGTGAATCCTCATCTTCAGATGGACTGGGGGAGAGGAGAGAGGAAGAAAATAAGCATTTATACGGTTCCTACTATGTAGCAGGCACTGTGCTGAGAATTTTACAAATATCATTTTATTTCAGGCAGGTGCTGCTATTATCCCTAATTTACATATGAGGAAACTGAAGCAAGTAGAGATTGGGTGATTTACCTAGGGTCACACATATAGTAAGCACATGAGATTAGATTTGAACTCAGGTCTTCCTGATTCCAGGACCACTGATCTATTGGGCTACTTGCTTTCTCCAGAAACTTTCCATTAAAATTTTCTTTTTTGCTTTTTGTGTCTTTGCTTAATTTATTCTCCCCACCTGAATGACCTCCTTTCCTCTTCAACTATATAGATAGTACCCATTTCCCAAACCCGCTTCCCTTCTCCCCCAACTTACCCTCCCAACGCTAGCCTCCCGGTGATCTCTCCTACGTCTGAGTTCTTGCCTACTCATTTGGTACTTTTTCTTACGTGACCATTTATTGTTTTCTCTCTGGGTGCATAAATCTCTCCAACTGCACTCTTGTAAATTCTCTGAGGGCAGGCACAGGGATTTTACATTGTGTATAGTCCACAGCATCCAGAGTCATGTCCTTGTTGAGTGAATATCTGTTGACTGATATTCCTTCTCATCTTCTTTTCTCAAGCTATCATCAGATTTCCTACTGGAAAGGCTAGCTCCCTCTCCTATTGTATCAGAGAATCTTGTACGTGGAGAAAAAAAAAGACCATGTTAGAAGGAATAGGATATCTTCAGAGTTTCACATTTTGAACTGGGATAGTGCTGCATAACTCATTCACCCGACAAAGGAAGTTAAGTTCTTAGAAATTTGTCGGTTTTCAATTTAGCAAGCAGTGTTTAAAAAAATCCTCTATACCCAAACCTTGCAGAGCATAGCCAAACAACTAACCAGGCTGTAATTTGGGTTCTGACCTATGCACATTGTTTATAGAATATCAATACTTTCAAATAAAAAGCTTTTGCTTGTAGTTGAGAATGTGTATCTCTTTTCATACAGTTCAGATTTAATATCTATTTATTACCAAAGAACTGGAACTTGGCAAAGTAGAGAGAACTTGAATTATGTGTTGACATTGATCCAGCAAAGTGCATTGTCTTATTATCAATTGTATGTCTTTACTTGATAATGTCTTGCCTCCAGTTTCTCCCCTCTCCAAATGATCCTGTACATAGGAAGCAGTTAGGTGGCACAGTGGATGGAGGTCTGGACCTGGAATCAGGAAGGCTTGAGCCAAATTCTGCTTCAGTCACTTACTAGCTATATGACCCTGGGCAAGTTGCTTAACCTATGTCTGCTTCGGTTTCCTCATCTGTAAAACTGAGGATAATAAGTAGTAGATAGTAGACAATAATAAGTAAGATAAAACTTGGGGCAGGTAGGTGGCACAGTGGATAGAGTGCTGGACCTGGAGTCAGGAGGACTTGAGTTCAAATCTGGCCTCACACACTTAGTAGCTGTGTGACCCTGGGCAAGTCACTTAACCCTGTTTACCTCAGTTTCTTCATCTGCAAAATGAGCTGGAGAAGTAAATGGCAAACCACTCCATTATCTCTGCCAAGAAAACCCCAGATGAGGTCACAAGAAGTTGGACATAGCTAATTGACAAAAAAGAATAATATTACCTCTCAGAGTTGTTGTGAGGATAAAATGAGATATTTGTAAAGCACTTTGCAAATCTTAAAGAGCTCCAGAAATGCTAGTTGTTGTTGTTTTTATTATTGTTGTTAATTGTTATATAGCTGCCAGGCTGTACATGGTTTTATCATTTTACGGCATACACTTTAGTAATTTCTAATTGCTTACTGAATAAAGTTTTGTCCGGGCATTCAAAGCCTTCAATAACCTAATTTCAACCCAAATTTCCCGTGCTATATCATGCTACTCCTCTTCATGTACTCAATTACACCACCCAAACTGGTTAGCTTGCCGTCCCTTCCCTCCTCCCCCAAATACACACCATGGCTTTCATGCCTTTGTTCATACTGCCCTCTAGATTGGAAACACCTTCACCCTCCTATCTCCACCATTCACATCCTGCCTACAAGGACCATTTCAAATTCAGCATCCTCCATCAAAGCCTGGGAGGCAGCAGGTGCTATTAGTAGAAGACACAGGTTCAAACCGCATCTCTGACATCTAACAACTGTGTGACCTTCAGCTTCAGTTTCCTCATCTGTTAAATGTGGATCATAATAGCACTTACCTCACAGGTTTTTTTTTTTTTTTCTGAGGATCAAATAAAACAATCTGTAGAAGGGCTTTGGAAACCTTAAAGTGTTTATAAATACTTGCTTTCATCATCATCATCATCATCATCACCACCACCACCACCACCACCACCATAAGCACCATTACTCTTATTCTAGAGCCTTCTCTCTCCTGGCCAAGATGGATGTTATTTCTCCCATTGCACTGTACACCTTTCTTATGTACTTATGTTCTTAATCAGTCCTCTAATCTTTATCACATTTGTCTGTGAACACATCCTGTCTATTTGATTGTAAGTTCCTAAGGGCAGGGGCCATACTTTCTATGTCTCAGTGTTACCCTTCAGTACCTAATCCAGTGACCTATTTGTAGTAGTCACCTAATTAGAACTGTCCAAAGGGTTGCATGAGCATCCTACATAGGCTGTAATTTCCCCCATCACTAGAGTCTTCAAGTGGAAGTTAAAGGTCAGGAATATTTTAGAAGGAATTCCTGCTTATATAAAAATTGAACTAGGTGGCCTCTAAGGTCCTCTCTAAATCTAGGATGCTGCAACTTTAATTCATTTTTGTTGGATGAATGAATGAATTAGTCAGTGGAACTATTGGATACCTACAGAATAATAAGCACAGCTCAACCCTCTTGGGCCTGGAAGGCATGCTGTATGGACATTCTCCTTAGGAAGTGTTCAATTATGAATTGAGACTTTCATTCAGTTCGAGAGGAGTGCTGTTCTACACTGGTGGCCTCCAGGGTTTCCTGCCATACTGGTTCTCCATACTACTCTTAGAACAATGCAGGAAGGTTTATGCTGCTAAGGAATGATAATGGCAGAGAGAGCAGACATTTTGTGAGTTGATAGCCTGAAAGGCAAAGCTAGGCAGGGAGGCTCATAGATGATTCCAAATCTGATCATATAAATGTGTGTGCTGCAGAGCAGGGGAGGAGAAGGTGGTAAAGAAGAGGTGGATGGGTGGCTAGCAGTGGCTCTCAAAAAGAGATTTGAGGAGGCAGATAGAGCTAGATAAACTACCCCCCCCACTCAGTATTTTCTGCATTTCACTTCCTCACATAGTGCTGAATCCCCATCTGTGAGCCTCTCCAACGATTAGTCTTCTTAATTTCCACCCCTTCCATTTAGTGCCCCTTCTACATCATAGTACCAACCCGGCCTAGCTTTGTGTTTCTTTGTCTCTGTTTCTGTCTGTCTGTGTCTCTTTGTGTCTGTTTTTCTGTGTCTGTCTCTCTCCCGAAGGTAGACCCTGTCTTCTTCCTAATCATTCCCCTTCCACTATCCCAACCCAGTCTTGGATGTTTGTCTAATCAGTCACATATGTTGGTCCCACCTTGGGGAAAATATGATAGAAATAAAGGCTAAATAGCTCAAGGGCAATCTTAGCCCTGTCCTGAGCTGTTTCTCTCCTGGGTGTCTGATTGGAGGCTGGTATAGGATCTCATAGGTTTAGAGCCTGGAGGAACCTGTTTCAATTTCTTATTTCAAAGATGAATGAAATGAATGAAAATGAATGAAATGAAATGAATGAATGAAAAAATGAATAAAAAAATTTATTAAATACCTACTGTGTGTGTCAGGAGAACAAACAAAAGCAAGCAAGACAGTCCCTACCCTCAAGCAGCTTGCCTTCTTATAGAAGACAATACCTTTGGAGGAGTGGTGGACAAAAAAGTGTTTTGGATAAGGAAGGCAGAGGATGGTGATTGGAGTCGTGAAACTATTGATCAATGCATCCTTTCCAGGAAAGGTAGAATTTGATTACTATTCCCACAACTAAAGTAGGAAAGAGGGAATGGGGAGAAAAGGGAATACTCCCACGTGAGATGGGGATGGTGGGGAAGTCACATGGTAAAACATGGCACTAAACTGGAGTTAGGGTGTCTGTATGTATGAGGAACAGAAGTATATCTCTTTTCACTTCTTAAACCTGTGAGGGTTTTCCCTCCAAATGGATCATCAAAGGAAGAAAGCCCTTGCCAAAGAGTTGTTAAACTTTGGGGGAAAAAAAAGGAACTAGAAAGATTATGGTTTCCATATCCCTGGAATTTTGTATGAGGGGACCATAGAAATCATTTAGTGAAATCCTCTCATTTGACATAGGAAGTAAACTGAGGCCCAGGTTATTTCATAGCAGAGTCAGGATTTGAACCCAGCTCCCCTGACTCCACATTCAATGTTCTTTCTATAAGATACTGCCTCTAAGGCTTGGAGACAGGGCTTAGACCCTGTCTTGGGAATAAGCTGAGTAATCTTTAGAGCTCTGGCTCAGTTCTCTAATTATTATTGTGAGCCTTAGAATGTGTATGTAAGTGTGTGTGTGTGTGTGTGTGTGTGTTGAGACTAAGGAAGGAATGGAATGGGTCTGTATCAGTTCATGTCTGATAAAAGAAAATGCATCATTTAATAATGTGATCCAGATTCATTTTGAAGAGCCAAAGTAATACCAGTATTTGCTTAGAAAGGCTCTTCATTTTTTAATCAATCATCCAAGATCCTAGCCTGACTTTCTAACTGAATTTAATTTAGCAGTAATAGAATCTATTTTCTGGATTAGAAAGTGAACAGCATCCATCTGGCTCTTTGTATTATGTCCCTTGAATAGGTCTCTTTCCATGTATTTAAAGGAATAAGATTCTTATCCACTTCAGAAACGTTTCTCAAGTTTTGAGTATTTCTTATTCAACTAAGTAGATTTTACATTTAAAAAGCAGGTGGAATCTCTTAAATTTTTCTTTCTCCCTCTTTTTTTTTTTTTAAGAGTGAGGAGATAACTCTACTTAATTGGGTTGTTTTGAGATCCTTCTTTCATGTGCTTATGATCTCACAGTCATTCATGCTTCGGCACCGTTTCATATGATAGGCCAAAAGGAAGGAAGGGCTGGGTTATTAGAAATCTAGACAAGATGTCCTCATGCCCCCATTGGACTTTTAAATATATTTGTATTACTTGCTTTTACTTAAGAATAGAAAAAGAAATTTACCTTAACATAACATTATTTTAAAGTTTATGGTAATTGGGTTCACAAGTAACATTTTGGAAAGTTTCTAAATAATTTTTGGTGAATTTGGCTTGCTATCATATCAACTTTATAAAAATCAAAACTGTCCATAAGTGAAGGCCTCCAATGATAGAGAACTGACTTCATCAGGTACCCATTACTGAAGTCCTTCAAATGGGGGCTAGTCAAATATGTATCAGGGATGTTCTAGAAGGTATTCCTCTTTGGAAATGAACTTGACTGGATTCTGTGAGTACCTAACTTTTATTATCGCCATTCACATATGTAACTTATTTACTCTCCTAAAATACAGGCTTCCAAAGGCACGGAACAACATTTTGTAGATCCTTGTACTTCCCGCAGTGCTTTACAGATAGCATTTTTGCTTGGATCAATTTGAGAAAAACAGCCTCTGGAGAAATGAGAAATGGATGAAGAAAGTCAGAGAAGAAAGGTGTCTCACTGAGTATGTCATTACCCAAACCCTCTACTATAAATATCATACATTATTGATGGCTAATAATGAACACAAAGATTGGGAAATACGTTGCAAATATCAAATATTGCACTGGGAATAAATAGCAAAGGGTAAAACATCTTCAAGGACTTGAAATACTTGGTTAGTGCTAGTCATTTTCACTTATGCCTCTATTAAGTCTGAAAACATGAACTAAAGAGTCAGGGTCTCTTTATATCATGTAGAAATAAGCATTTACCTAGAAAATGCTTTATGAAGGCCTTCCTCAAGTCTCTTCTTGCTCCAATCCATCCTCCACTTCACTGTTAAATTGATCTTTAAGTCCATTGACTCCCCATTACCTCCAGGATCAAATCTGAAATCCTCTGGTTTTAAAACCAAACTCAACTAAAGTTCCACCTTCTGCAATAAGCCTTTCCCAGTCCTCTTGATGTCTTCCCTCTGAGACTACTCCCAATTTATTCTGTATGTATCTTGTTTGAACATAACTGTTTGCATATGTCTCTCTCCTTCAGCTATTCCCACACACATACACTTCAGGGACCTGATATTTGTAATGTATTTCTCAATTGTTGTGTTCTTTATTTGTCATCCATAATGTGTGATATTTGCAGGTATGGGACTAAGGTAATTGTCTCCCTCATTAGACTGAGAGCTTCTTGAGAACAGAGATTTTTTTTTTTTGCCTTTTTTTGTAACCCTAGCATTCTCCAGGGCCAGAGTCTGGCACATAGTAGGTGCTTAATAAATGTTGGTTGACTGACAATTGAAAGGCTCACTTGCCCCCAAAGTAACTGTACCATTCAGATGCTGTCCACCTGCCTGAAATTTTTACCATTATCATTGTCACCCTTTCTGGATAAAGAATTTTTCTGTCCAAGCATAGTCCTTTAAAAAATGTAAATAATCTTGCAAAGAAGAAATCAACAAACATTAATTGAATGCCATATAAGGCCCTGTGCTGAGTGCAGAGAGGAGATAAAGATGAAAAATTCAAGATTGCTGAAAGACAAGATATAAAAAGATAAGAAGTTAAGTAATACTAAGGACAAAAATGTAAGACATTAATTTCCCAAACAAATGGTACAGACAATGAGTGATGGTAATTCAAACAAGAAATCACTTTGAGATTTGCTTGCCTGGGAAGGCTTCTTTGAGGAAAAGGAGCTTGAGCTATAGTTGTTCTTAAAGAATGGGGAGTATTTTGACAGAAGTGGATAAAGAAAAACATTCTAGTGGCAGAGATATAGCAAAAGCCCAGAACCAGGGAAACAGACTCTTCAGGGAACAGAGAATAGTTCAGATCAACTAGAACAGTGTTTTGAGTAGAGAAGCAGGCCGGAAGGTTAGAAAGTTAGTCACTTAGAGTGTTGGGATATCCTCCTAATAAGCTAAATTCCCCCTCTTCTAATCACTGGAACCCCCAAACTATTCTTCACATTCTGACAAACTTATTTTTCTTATTCATAGATCAGGCCAAGTAACTTCTTTGCCTAGACCTTTTTTTTTAAAAAAATTAAATTTATTGTATTCTGAACTTAAGAAATAAAACAAACATTTCCATAATAGTAGAATAGAAAAAAAAGATGATTGCCCAAATCTTTCAATGGCTCCTTATTGTCCACTGTGTCACACAACCCCCTTGATTTGGCACTAATCTGACTCTATAATCTGCAAACATTCTACCCTTCTAGCCCTGTCTAATGCTAGCCACCTCCAGGTACTCTAGCCAAATAACGCCATTCACTAATTAACAACACTGCAGACTTTTCAAGGATTACAGACCCCAGAATACAATGTTTATGAAACAAAGAAGTGTGGACCATGGGCCCTGAATAATCTACTTAACAAAACTCAGTGTGCTTTCTGAAGAGTCGAGGTGGATATCTGAAACCAAAAAGGCTTTGAAGAGTTTTCAGAAACAGTAATAAATTATTAATTGTGATAGATTGGTATAATGAGAGAGGTAGAAAGACATAGAGGATAGAGAACCATCTTCAGCCATAGGAAGCCCTAGAAACAAGTCCTGCATCTGTTAAAATATCGGCAATTCACTTAATGCCTCAGCACCCTAGGCAACTCTCTAAAACCAATGTGCAAAGCAGCTTCCAAACTGCATCAGGAGAGGGAGTTTCTTTATCAGGAGTTCCTTATGCCAATAAAATCATAGGTCCAGTAGAAAAAAATGTTGTGAAATGGCTTAAAAAGAGACATTTAACAGTATGCTTCTTACAGAAAATAACCTGAATTCAGAAAGATCTGAATAGGTTCAAAATAAAAGGCCGGTTTATAATTTACTATGCTGCTTCCAAATCACAAAAAAAGTGGGAATGACAATAATGATTCTGGACAAACTGGAAATTACTAAAAGGATAGGGAAGGACATGATATTATACTAAAAGATTCTATACCAAATGAGTATATCAGACTTAAATATGCATGGACTTCATCATTTTGCAGCAAAATATCAGATTCATAGAAGAAAATTTCATGCCCATTTAAGAAGAAATATCTTTAAAAACCCTCTGCAAAATAAGGAATGGACACATAGCTATAAAACAAAAAATACCATCTTTCCCTCAATGGCAAAAGAGACACTAACAGACAATTTATGAAGAAGGGAACACAAACTGCTAATAATAACATGAAAGATGCTCAAATTCTTGAATAATCAAAGCCATAAAGACAACCTGAAGTTACTACCTTATAGACACTAAAATGACCTCCCAAATCCCTTCCCCTTAATCCCCATACACAGATCCACTGCTGAGTAGGGTGTGGGGAAAAAGGTTCTTTAATACATTGTTGGTGGGGCCACAGGTGGTGAAAACATTTTGTGAATGTATGGCAATACACAGTCATAAAACTGATCAAATCCTTCAACACAGTGATTCCATTGCTAGAATTCTATCCCCAAGACATCATAAAAGGACCTATCTATATGGAAAATATTCTAGCTACTCTATTTGTGATAGCAAAAAAATTGGAAATAACCCATATGTCCAACAATGAGAGAATGGCTGAATAAATAATGCTACATGAGAGGCAACATGGTGTAGTGGATGGAGAACTGGGGATACAGACAAAAATGAAACAAGATCTGCCCTCAAGGGTCTTATATCTTATACACAATTTAGTATGTATCAAACATAAAGAAAATAAATGCAATGTAATTATTTGGTGGAGGGAAGATGCCAGCAGCTGAGGGTGACCGGGAAAGGCTCAATGTGGTACTTGAGGAGAATAGTTACTTTGGTTTCTTTGAGGCTTATGAATCACAGAATTACAGAATCCCAGAATCATGGAGTTGGAAGGGACCTGAGTTGTCATTTAGTTCAACCTATCACAGAATAAATGTTTTCTTTATGACAGAGATAACAAGTGATCATTACTGAAAGCTGTTTTCTGTGGGATATATCATGTCCACTGGTTTTCTTTTAGTAAACCTTTCCTCTGAAACAAATAATAGCTAGCATGTATATAGTACTTTAAGGTTTTCAAAGCATTTTACAAATATTATCTGATTTTATTCTGACAGCAACCTTGGGACATAGCTGCTATTATAATCCCCATTTTACCAATGAGGAACTGAGGCAAGTAGAGATTAAGTGACTTGCTCAGGGTCAAACAGTGACCCTTGGTGCCTGAGGCTGATTTTGAACTCCAGTCTCCCTGATTCAAGGTTCAGGACCAGGCACAATGCATTGGGCATTGGGCCTAGAGTCAGGAAGACTAGAGTTCATATCTGGCCTCAGATACTTACTAGCTTTGTGATACTGGGCAGGTCATTTATCCTCTGTTTACCTTAGTTTCCTCATCTATAAAATGGGGATAATAATAGTACCTACCTATCAAGGTGGTTGAGAGGACCAAATGAAATGATAATTGTAAAGTGCTTAGTACAGTACCTGGCACTTAGCAAACACTATATAAATATTAGCCATTATTGTCACTCTAGCTACATGATGGATGTAAAGTGCTTATATAAGCAATAGCCATTATTACCACTGACATTATGACTTATCCCGGGCTTCATCTCATCTATCAGTGGTGTAAAAGATTGATCATATATTCCCGTAGTACTTCTGAGGATAATTAAGGAGTGAAACACAACTAGAATCATAGAATTGCATTGTTGGAATTGACTTTAGATTTAGATACAATATAATCCATTTTGAAGATGAGAAAACAGAGTCCCAGAGAAAGTAAATGACTTATCCAAAACTATACAGTTTGTTGTCATTGTTCAGTCATTTTCGGTAGTGTCCATCTCTTTGTGACCCCATTTGGGGGTTTTCTTGGCAAACATACTGGAGTGGTTTGCCATTTCCCTCTCCAGCTCATTTTACAGATGAAGAAACTGAGGCGAATAGGGTTAAATGACTTGCCCAACGTCACACAGCTAGTAAGTGTCTGAGGCTAGCTTTGAACTCAGGAAGATAACTCTTCCTGACTCTAGGCCCAGCACTCTATGCACTATGGCGCCACCTAGCTGCCCTAAATAGTGTCATAGTGAGAGTTTAAACTCATGTCCCTGAATTTCAGTACAGTATTCTTTTCACTACATCACATTGGTTCAATAATCATATTAATAATAGTAAGACCAACAACATTAATGGCTAATTATTAGGGTTGAAAAGCTTCCTGAGATTGAGTAATATAACTAGAGAAATGATAGTAATTACTTTTTATTTTAAAAATGAGTAGATTATTTGTTAAGCTCATAGAAGTCATACACACATATTTCGTTAGCTAAAAGCAGATTATGTTAAGTGACAAGTTAGGGGCTGATTACACATTCAAGTAGTGTGGTGATGTGACAATAATGTAAATCTGTTTCACACGAATGTTCTTCAGTAAATAAGGCTTAGCTAATTATTTTCCAGGCTCCTTAGTAGAATAACAACAACAAAACAGTTTTTCTCCATTTACAAGATCAAGAGAAATTTCCTTCAATTGACTATTTTGTGGATTTGAACCCTCCAGAAATGAAAAGTCAGTTCAATACAGTAGTTTAGATTGTAAACTTCATGTGAGCATGGACTGTGTCTTAAATTATGTCTTTGTATGTCCAATCATACAATATATGAACTCAATATGTCCAATCATACAATATATGAACTCAATATGTCCAATCATACAATATATGAACTATATAATACATGAACTCAATAAATGTTGAATGAATGGCTTGTAATAGTAATGCACTGGGTGAGAAGGTTTGTCGCACAGTGGATAGAGCACTGGGCCTGGACTCAGGAAGACCTTGAGTTCAAATCTGGCCTCAGACACTTATTAGTTGTGTGACCCTGGGCAAGCCACTTAACCCTGTTTGCCTCAGTTTCCTCATTTGTAAAGTGAACTGGAGAAGGAAATGTCAACCTACTCCATTATTATCGCTGAGAAAATCCTAAAATGGGATCACAAAGAGTCGGATATGACTGAACAATGAATAACATGATTAAAGTGGCCCACAAAATATCATCCCACTATGTACTGACTTACAAAAGAGACCTTCATGACTGTTAAGATCACATGGCATAGTAAATATAGTGCTATACCATGCATAGTAGAATGAGCAAGGGGGCTAACAATACTCACACTACCTACTTCTCAGGGTTGTTAGGAGGAAAGCCCCCTGTAAACTCTAAAATGATTTCTGAATTTGAGGTATCATTAGTCACACAAAACATAACTTCGTCATGGAGTTAAGCAACCTGAAGAAATACGTCAAAAATGTCAAAAACAAGGACAGACTGATCTCGTGTCTATAACCAAATAGCTTTCTTGTCCTTCCATTGTCATTGAGTACATAAAGGAAAATAAAGGCAAAATTTTCTAGCTAAGGAGCCAACTGTCTGCTAGGCCAGTACTGATAGTGAGGAAATACAGAAAGATTTGGGATTTTTCTCTATCAGACAGGCGTTTCCTTATCCTGGCTAGCAAAGAAAGAGTTCTGATGTGACTTCTGGGAAAATGATGCCCAATTTAAGCTTCTTTTCTTTGTTTTTCCTTTTAAATTGCCCAAGACTAACCATTACATCTAATCACTCAAGGAGCACCTACTAAGCCCTCAGCTATGGAAGGGACAGCAACAAAAACAAAAACAAAAGCATTAGTCTTCTCCTTCAAGGAGCATTGATGGGGAAAGAGTATGCATATAGATAAATAAGTACAAAAAGAAAAATTAAACACAAAGTAATTTCACAGAAGAGCACACTCCCACCTGGGGAAGTCCTAGAGTTCCATGCTGGCTTCTCTCAGAATAACTCTATTATGGAATGTCTTTCTGACCTATGGCTGGCTATAAATTGCACTAATCCTAGTCCTTCATTGTTTGCTGATTGGATGCTTTGACATCTTTGGACCCATGACCTTCAGTCAGAACCTCTCTAAGGTCATGTGTCATGACCTCATGTGAGTCAGGAAATTTTCCTAGTCTATACATATCATGCCCCAGGGAAGTTTCTCTGGGCTTGAGTCAATAATGAAAGTTCTCAGGACCCCAGAGAAAGTAGGTCACTTTCAGCAATAAATTGGTCATCCTTCCTAGTGTACCTGGAGGCAGAAGCAGTGTTTTCCTCTAATCATCTTCTAAAACAGTCCAGAAAGAGCTTGGAGTGAACCATTTTGGCAACCATAAATTCTTTTGATCTGGCCTGGGTTCCCCAATTCCATAGGGTCACAGACACCAATAGGTTTTCAAGAATGTTATTTTCTAGGTTTAATATGAACGTATATGTTGAGCCTATATCAATTTACATGCCGTCTTGGGGTGGGGGGAGGGGAGAGATGGGGAGAAAATTTGGAACTCGAAATCTCATAAAAGTGATTGTTGAAAACTAAAAATAAACAAATAAATTTATTAATGAAAAAGAATGCTATTTTCTGACACACTTCTCAAATTCTGTGAGGGGGGAATGATGTCAAGAAATAGCATTATTGAGTACATCTAGGGATGCGTTAGGGCTAGCTCTAACAGCCGGGGAGGCTTTATTGTTAAATTTTCAATGATAGCATTTACACTATGGCAACTACTACAAAAAAGGGCTTTGATTTACCGATTTTTTTATTTCTACACTTAAGAAAATGATGGAGAAAATGGAACGTGGAAAATAATTAAGATCAAACTTAAAAGTGTGTCATGGGTACATTATTTTTTGGAGAGTCTTTTTTTTTGTTTTATTCTTTTTCCCTTTATTTTTTAGTTTAACACTGTTCATTCAACAAGTAAGCAATGTGATCTAAGAAAAGTTAACATTATATTTAAGAAACAAAAGCTCTAGATTCTAAAATTCAGAAGTCCTTTCCTGATCTTTCCATTCTCAACTTAACCATTGGCTTATTAAATGATCTTCAGTAACTCATCTTTCTTCTCTAGGCCCCAAATTCCTCATCTATGAGATCAGGGGTTTGGATGAGGTATCTCTAAGGTCCATCCAGCTATTTAGGATAGTCCAGAAAAGCCAACTTCTCCTCCCCACTCCTAAAAAGTAAAAAAAAATCCCAACCCTCAACAACATTGAAAACTTAGTATTCAGCTTTTTAAAGGATTACACTATTAGAGAGTTATGTCTGTTATCCTTAGAGTCCAACTTCTAATGGCCATATGGATTCATGTAAGGTCAGTTGTAAAATGCTTATCCTTAGGTGAATAACATTAGAGCATAAAGGTATAAGGTGCTGTACCCCTGCTGGCTCTCTAAGCAGGTGACAAGATTGACCTTTGCTCCATACAAAGGACTGTTCCTTCTAGTTAAATGTTGAATGATAGCTAATAATTTTTTTGAAATTTAATTTAATTTTTTTGCTATATTTTAAATTTTGAACTGTCTCCTTTCATCTCTCCCTCCTCACCCTGTACTAGAGAAGGCCATTATTTGCACAGATACATAGATATAGATGTATGTATATGTATATATATGTATACATCTCTATAAATACATACATGTATATATACATATACATGCACATTCACACACAAACAACACACAAAACACACACTTATATTTTATTTAAAATTATACTATGTATACTTTTATTTTTAGTTCCTTTGGCAGAGGTGGATAACATCTTCCTTCATAAGTCCTTTGTAGTTGATTTAAATATTTCTAATACTCAAAATAGCTTAGTCATTCACAGTTGCTCTTCTAATAATATTGCTATTTCTATATATGATGTTCTTTTGGTTCTGCTCATTTCATTATTTCTTCATTATTTCCTGCAAGTCTTTCCATTTTTTTTTTTGGCAAAGCAATTGGGGTTAAGTGACTTGCCCAGAGTCACATAACTAGTAAGCGTCAAATGTCTGGTCTGAGACCAGATTTGAACTCAGGTCCTCCTGACTCCAGGGCTGGTGCTCTATCCACTGTACCACCTAGCTGCCCCTTTTCCATGTTTTTCTAAAGTCAACCAACTCATCACTTCTTACAGCACAGTAGTATTCCATCATAATTATATACCTCAACTTGATCAGCCGTTACCCAACAGATGGGCATCAGTTTCCAGTTCTTTGCTAATACATACATACATACATAAATACACACACATACACATGTGTATATATGTATATATATGTGTATGTATTTGTGTATGTATGTATGTATGTTTTTCCCCTGATCACCTTGGAAAACAGACCTAACAGTGGTATTGCTGGGTCAAAGGGTATGCATAGTTTTATAACTCTTTGGGCATAATTCCAGATTGCTCTTTAAAATGGTTGCATCACTTCATAGTTCCATCAACCGTGTATTAATGCCTTAATTTTTCTACATCCCTTCCAACATTTGTCATTTTCCCCTTCTATTAATTTAGCCAATTTGATAGGTGTGAGATGATATCTCAAACTTGTTTTAATTTGCATTTCTCTAATCCGTAATGATTTAGAGAATTTTTTCATAGGAAAATATATAGCTTTGATTTCTTCACAAAAAACTGCCTGAATCCTTTGACCATTTATCAATTGGGGAATGACTCATATTCTTATTGGAGAGCCAGTTATTGAACATTTACCAGCACATGCCTGTTTCCATACAATTTGGGGATCTACAGTTGCGTATGAACTGATCTACTCAAAGATGAGAACTTAGAGAATATGTAGTTCAATCTCCTCATTTTACAGCTGGGGAAACTGAATCTCAGAGGAGCTGTAACCCTCTGAAGGCCATATAATTATTTAGAGGTAGAGAAGTTAGATCCTTCATCCCCTGATTCCTGGTCTATTGTTCTTTGCGCTAATCCATACTGCCTAATTGGCATTTGCTTCAAAGTACAAAATCCCCAAAGTTATGCCATTACTTGGGGAAAAATAAATTCTGAACTCCCCAATTTGTGCTTTCAGAGTAATCTTTCCAAATCAGGTCCTGCTGGCTGAAGTCATTCTAATAAATTATAGAATCATGAAACGTCAGATCTGGATGGATCCTTAAAAATAATTCATCAACTGATACAAAGTAAAGTGAACAGAACCAGTAGAACATTGTACACAGCAACAGCAGTATTTTAAGATGATCAACTGTCAATGACTTAGTCACTCTCAGCAATACAATGATCCAGGACAATTCTGAAGGACTCCAGAGAAACTCCGAAGGACCTTAAGAGATAGAACTGATGGATCTGAATGCTGATTTTTTAAAACTTCCTTTATGTTTCTTGGTTTTTTTTGGGGGGGTTCTATGTGTTCTTTCACAACATGGCTAACATGGAAATATGTTTTGCATGACTGACATGTACAATCTATAACAAATTGCTTGCCTTCTCGAGAAGGGAGAAGGAGAGTGAGGTAGGGAGAGAATTTGGAACTCAAAATTTTAAGAAACAAATGTTTAAAATTGTTTTTACATGTATTTGGAAAAAATTAAATTAAAAATTAAACTAAAAAACATAGTTCATTCTGTCCAATCCTTTAATCTTAGAGGCAGCTAGGTGATACAGTGGATAGAATGCTGTGCCTGGAGTAAGGAAGACCTGAGTTCAAATCCAGCCTCAGATTAGCTGTGTGATCCTAGGTATGTCACTTAACCTCTGCCTGCCTCAGTTTCCTCGACTGTAAAATGGGGATAATAACAGGATCTGCCTTCAACAGTTGATACGAAGATCAAATGAGATATTTGTAAAGCACTTAGTCTGGCAAATAGTTATTATGGCTGGTTAGTACTTGTCCAACTAAAGTCACACAATGAGTTAACAGAAGAGTTGGGACCAGACTCCAGCTAGGTCTTCAGCCTTCAAATCCATTGCTTTTCCCAGTACAGCTGTATATTTCCCAGGGTGGACCATTAGTATAGTTGTCTTTGACCTTATTTAATGATCAGAATGAAAAAAGAGAAGGCCTATTACTGTCCTTAGACTTCCATTTAGGAGTATAGAAGATGAGCCTTTAAAAAATGAAAACCAAACAATCAAAAAACCAGTCGTGCCTAATTCTGGCTGTTTTCACTGGTAGGTCTAATGGAGCAGAGAGCCTGAGATGATAAATGACATACTGCAGTGTATCTGATGAGACTCAGCAAGCTGATACAGGCTGTTTGGTGACCAAAGGAGGGAAGATTGGAGTCCTGTAAACTCATCTTTCTCTCCGTCTTGCTTAACTGAGTCTCTATGTGGGAGTGACAACAAGGAGTCATCTGGGTTCCTGTCTGTACAGGGTGTTTTCTCTATGACCAACTCTTTCTAATCAGTGGACTTTGTGGATTAACCTCAGCTATTTTTTAAACCCGTTCTTTGCTTCCTGCAGAAAGCTTTCTATTCTGTCTTAAGCCAGGTCTTTGAAATACTGCAACATTTAGAGTTGGAAGAACCCTTAGAAGTCATTGAATTCAACCCTCTCATTTTATTTAATTTTAACTTAAAGAGGCAACTGAGTATCTCAGTGGATAGAGTGCTGGGCCTGGAGTCAGGAAGATCTGAGTTCAAATTTGACTCAGATACTTAGTAGCTGTGTGACCCTGCGCAAATCAGTTAACCTCTATTTGCTTTAATCTGCTAGAGAAGGAATTGGCAAACCACTCTAGTATCTTTGCCAAGAAAATGCCATGGATTTTGTGGTCCACTGGGTCATGAAGAGTTGGACACAACTGAACAACAACAAACTTATTTAAATTAATTTGTATTTTTTCCCAATGACCAAGCATTACTTTTTTTTCTCCTTCCTATCCACTCTCACGGGAAAAGAAAAGAAAAACAACAACAACAACAAAACCCTTGTAATAAATATGCATGGGAAAGCAATACAGATTTCCACATGGGCCTTAACCAAAAATGTGTATCATTCTGTATATTTAGTCAATCACCTGTACTTCAGGAAGAGGGTAGCCCAACCTCCTCATTTTATAAATAAGGAAAATAAGGCACTGAGAAGTTAGGTGATGGCTAATATCTGAGGCAGGATTTGAACCTAGCTCCTATTGAACCCAAGTCTGAGCAGGCTCCATTGTATCATGCTGCCTCTTGCACGTGATTTGTTTCTGCCCATTGCGAAGCTCAAAGTAGTAGATTTTGGACAATTAGCCACGACTGTGCTTTTGGGCAAAACTTAATCAGTCCATAGCATCATAAGATCATGATCAGAGCTGGAAGGGCCCCACGGATAGCCCAAACACGACATTTTACAGATGAGGAGACCAAGGCCCAAGGAGGTTAAATGACTTGCTAAATATCACCTAGGTAGTAAACATCAGAGGTGGGATCCAAACCCAGGCCGTCTAACTCAAGAGCCAATATTCTTTTTACTGAACCATACTGCACCCCCAAACACACACACACACACACACACACACACACACACACACTCACGCACACACACCATTCAAGAAGCATTAATTACGTACCTATCATGTGCTGGGTGCCACTCTCATTGTTAGGTATGCAAAGATGAAAATGGAAGTGTTGTTCTTTGTCTGCTGTTGCTTTAGGGTAAGGCAGAAAGAGTGTAGTGTGCATGGCTCGATGCTAGATGGCTGGATGATCACTAGGTCATATTTCCTTTGGGATGGCAGTGGGTTGGAATGCTAATGAAGCATAGGAACCAGCCTTTCTAAACAACCCCTCCTCCTCACTCAGGGTCTGGTCCACAGATAATCTAATCACCCCTTTTGAAACCCAAGGCTTAAGGTATGGAGCATAGCAGTCCTTAATTTAAAAAAAAGTTGCTAATTTGTACGTCATTTGGCTGTAGTATGAATCCTTACAATGGTAGCCATAGTGAGTTTCCCTTGCCTTTGGCAGTGTGATGTGGTAGAAACTGTGTAATGTAAGTCATTGAAAGGAGAAGATGTGAGTTCAATTCACTACAATAAACGTGACAAGGGAAATCACCATAAGCCTTTCATCTTTGTGAGTCTCAGTTTCCTTGCCAGTAAAATGGGTACAAAAATGCTTGTACTAATTGTGTTTCAGGGGCTAAAGCATTTTGTATGCTCTAAGGAGTTATCTAAATGTTGTATTATTATTATTGGCCGAAAGCAAGCAAGTAGAGGATATATTAAAACACAAATGTATTCCAAAGCCAAATTAAATTAGATTTCTTAGATTTTTTTAGATTCTGTTTCTTAGATTCTGTTCCTACCCATTGTTTTCTTTTTTTTTTCTTTTTTAATTTTGGAGGCCATGGGGGTTAAGTGACTTGCACAGTGTCACACAGCTAGCTAGTAAGTGTCTGAGGCCGGATTTGAACTCAGGTTGTCCTGACTGCAGGGGCAGTCCTCTATCCACTGGCTATCTATCTATTTAGCTGCCCCTGCCATTTTTTTTCTTGGCAAAAATCACTAATTCTTAGCCTATTGGAAGTTGTCATGCCCTATTATTATCCCTACCAGAAATAATCAATAATTGCCTGTAGTTTATATAGCCCTGCGGTACAGAAAGGTTTTTTGCTAGAAACACCTTTTATTAAAAGATTGGAAATATGGTCACCAGACCTCAGAACATAAAAAACGAGGACAACAAAAGCAGTTAAGGAGGACAAAGGAAGACGAATTTATGATAGGAAATCTCATTATAATACGATAGGCAAGTTAACTTTGGGCTTTACTAGCTTGGGGATGCAAGCTCCTCCTATTTCCCCACCTGCCCCCAGCCAATATGTTGCAATATGACCATGGACAAGTCCCTTCAGCTTTTTCTGCTTTATTTTTCAGCTAAAAATAATATTGACCAATTTTCAGAAGTAATGATCACTTACATTTATAACACTTTATGATTTGAAATAGCATTTTCATTTTATTATCTCATTTGTTCCAATATAGCAAGCATTATTATCTCAATTTTACCAGAAACTGGGCCTTCAAGAAGTTGTGACTTGCCCAAAGCTGCACAGCTAGTGAGGGGCTGACTCAGGGGTCTAGATTCCATGCCTCTCTTAGTCTAGTTGTCCAGTGTTCTTTCTATTCTAATCAAGGCTCTAGGCAAACGGGTAAAATGGTCAGTTTCTCTTTGTTGTTGTGATAAAAGGCCCAGGTAGGAGAAGAGTAATATATATAGCAGAAAAGATACTGCCCTAGAAGTAATGAGACCTGCTGGGTTCAAGTTCTGGTCCAACCATCTACTATCCTGTGTGATCTTTGGGAAGGTCACTTTGCTTATATAGGCCTCAATTTCCTAATCTTAAAAAAATGAGAAACTTAGACTAGCTGATCTTTTAGCTTTCTTCTAGCTTTAAATCCTATGTCTCATGACTTCTGCTGTCCCCACAGGAGTGATGTTTGAAATCTTATCACTGCAGTTTTATATCAAAATACTTAAGAGCAAACACTAAAAGTGACACAGACAAAGAAATCCAGGCAGGTTTTAAGAGACTTCAATTTTATGAATCATAGGATGTCAGAAAGGAAAGGACATTTACAGACCGTGCAATTCCCCTCTACTTTGCTCAATTTAACAGATGAGGAAACCAAGGCACAGTGAGAATTTGGCTTATGAAAAGCCACACAGCTAGATTCTGGATGTGCTCTGCTATAACTATACCTCTTCTCCTATCCAGAATCTTCCACTTCAGTCTGCTTTCCTTTGTGCTCTACAATAATCACTTCCCTCTGGGAAGTATGTTGGGTTTTGAGGGTTTAAATCTTGCCTCTATGTGTGACCTTGGTGGGTTACTTTCTCTCTTAGCCTCAGTTTTCGTATTTGTAAAAATGGGAGAATGGACTAGATGATCTTTGAGGTCTCATCAGCTCTAAATCCTGTGCTCTGCCTTGTAGCCAAAACCTGCTCTCAGTTTCCTGGTTTTTGGAAAGACTCTAATGTTCTAACACTTGAAGTAACTGACAAGGGCTTGACCGATGAACTCTTCAGGGACATTTTCGTTTTAAACAGAGGACCAAACTTTAACCTTAAAAGCACTGACTTTCTAGTGGTGGAACTTTAGGCTTCCATGACAGACTCAGGGAAATGAAAGAAAAAGGCTCCTCAAAGCACCCAACGTGGGTCGCCATCTAGTCAGCTTAGTTATCGGCTCATTCTTCTCCAAATTGCTCAGGCTAACAAAAAAAGTCATGGAAGAAAATGATGTTGATTTCTCTGGGAGTAATTAATCTTTCTGTAATTAACAGCCCTTCACACTGAGGCTGTAATTGTCTGAGATTCAAGACTAATTTGCATCTCATAAGAGCTACTTCTTATTGATAAAGAAAACATACCAAGTAATCTGACCTTTATCCATTGGGATTGAGAGAAGAGGCCTAAATGAATCTGTAAGTGATCAAAGAACCAATGCTCATTTTAGTTGAACTCCAAACTTATCCCGGAAGGGATGGAAAATGTCATTCCCTTAGAAACTGAAAGGCTCCACTACTAACTTGCTATGTATATGACCTTGAGTAAATTGCATAAACTCTCTGGACCTGGTTCTTCAGCTGAAAAATAAGGGCTTTGGATTTACTCGTTTCTAAGGTCCTTTTGAGTTCCGACTGTTCTTGAAAATAAAATCATCTGCGCCCTCTAGTAGAAAGGACCTCTCCTTCAAATATCTGATGGAACCTTGCCTGGCCCTCTCCTCTGTCCTTATCATATCCTGCCCTTCCTTATAGCTAAATGTTTACGTGTCTTTTACCCCATTGCATGTAGACTCTTTGGGCAAGAGCCATACTTTATGTTACTTCTGTATCCCCTAGCACCCAGCAATGCTTTTCACATAGTAGGCAAGATACTTCCTCCCCCTCAGTGAATTGAGTTCCCACTTCTTGACCTTAGTAATGTTCAGAAAAATAAGTATGAACTTTATCTGACCAGAAGTACTCTGATAATACTCACTCTTCAAGTTAATATGGGGCCACATACTTTGGCTCTGAAAGAAATTAGGCTGGACCTAAATGTAAGCATATACTCAGCATTGGAAGAGACCTCAGAAATCATCTAATCCAATTCAACCTCTTGTCCAAAGAAGGAATTTACAAATCATGGTTTTTGCTGTACTATCTTTAGTGAAAGGAAACTCACTGACTCATGATCAATCAATCGATCAATCAAAGAGTGTTTATTAAGCACATACTATGTGACATGTACTGTATTAAGAGTTAGGGATACAAAAAAAGCAAAAATAATCCCTGCCCTCAAATATATATATATATGTATACACATATATATTTTGGCTAGGCAATGGGGTTAAGTGACTTGCCCAGGGTCACACAGCTAGTAAGTCTTATGCGTCTGAGGCTGGATTTGAACTCAGGTCCTTCTGAATCCAGAGCCAGTGGTCTATCCACTGTGCCACCTAGCTGCCCCAAGGAACTTATATTCTACTGGGGGAGATAACATATAAATAACTGGGTACTTAAAAATATATTTGGAGAGGATGGGAGAATAATCTTATAAGGAAGCCTATTTCTTTGCTTGCTCTAGGCAAGTAACGTACTTCTTCATGTAAAGACATCTGTTTCCTTGTTGCTTCCAGTGACTGATTCTAGTGCTGCCTTCTGTAGTAACACAGAACAAGTCTTCTAGTCTTTCAGATGCACTGTAGCATAGTGGATCCAGTGTTGAATTTGGAGTTGGGAAGGCCTGAGTTCAAATCCTGCTTTGGACACTTTCTATCTGTGTGACCAAAAGCAAGCCACCCTGAGCCTCAGTTTTCTTATTTTTAAAAACATAATACCTGTAGTGCTTACCTCACAAGGCTGTTGAGATTCTCAAATTAAATAATGTATTCAAAGCCCTTCACAAATTTTTAAAGTATTAAAAGAATGTCAGTTTTCATTCTTCTACTTCATTGCTCTTTACATGTTTGAAGGTAGTTATGTCTCTCCCTTGGTCTTCTCTTCTCCAGACTAAACATTCCTAGTTTTTTCAAAGATTTATTGCATGACAGGTCCCTCAGAATTCTCATCATTCTCTGTTGGACCTTCCCTAGTTTTATAAGCTCCTTAAAATGAATTCATTTGGGGGTAACTATGGTATTCTATACACAATCTAACCAATGCCTAGTTATTGTGCTCCTGACTTCTCTTTGACCGAATCCAAACTTCACAGAACAAATCTCCTTAGTAAAAGGATTTGTTCTGTAAAACTTGGACTTAGTCAAAAGGCCTCACCAAAGCACCTAGAAGGCCACATGTGACCTCGAGGCTGCAGGTTCTCCACCCCTGGTCTAGACTTAAGAAAGTGGTAGAGAAAAAGTTGTTAAAGCGGTTTAAACTTAAAAGTGTGTCATGTGTACTTTTTTTTTTTAGAGAGTCAATTTTTAAGCATTGACCAGCACAAACACATGTTTATCAATCTACATGTATATGTAGGAACCCAGATATATGTGTTTATAGATGCGTATATATATGTGTGTGTGTTTAAACGTTTTGTATATATACCTAGTTATTTATATGTTATGTCTTTCATTAAATGGTAAGTTCCCTGAGGGCGGTGATTGTTTTTGCTTTAAAAAAAAATTACTAGCTTTTAGTATAGTGCCTGGTGTACACACACACACACACACACACACACACACACACACACACACACACCACATGTAACATATGCAGGTATACAATATATTTCTATATATGTATTTATCTTCATATAGGTACTTATAGGAAGATATCTCATATTAAGCTTGTGGTTAACTAAAACAGTCAGATTTTTTTTTTCATATTAACTACTGAAAAGAAAGTCCCCCAGTTTGCATTTGTTTCATTGTGTTACTTTTTTCCCCTTAGTTTAAATGAAGGTATTTATATTTATCACTTTTTAATTTTATTTAGTTAATTTTAGCCATGTATTCACTCAATCAGGAACATTTCCTGGTTCTGTAATCCAACATATTAAGTACCTCTTCGTTCTATCTGAGAATTTTCTAAGTATGCATTTTATGTCTTTATTCAAATTAGGGCAAAACAAGGACAGAACCTTATGACACTGCACTAGAAACCTCCAATTGATTTTTGTATCAGGAGCTTCCTTCCTTCCTTCTTTCCCTCCCTCCCTTCTTCCTCCCTTCCTTCCTTTTCCTCTTCTTTCTTTCTCTTCCTTCCTTTGTTTGTTTGTTTGTTTGTTTCTTTCTTTCTTCTTTCTTTGTTCTTTCTTCAGAAGCAATTGGCTCATATCTCACCTGTGAGTTTAAAAGGTACTTGTATATGTCTCCTTAAACAAGATACAGAAGAAAACATCCTTGCCAGTATTCTAGTAAGTTTTCCCCTTGATCTGGGCTTGCACTTCTACTGAAGGGAGAATTTCATTTATCATATAACTTTAAAAAAATATCCATTTGACTTCCCATTTTGGAAGAGAGACTGTAAGAGCAATCAGTGATCAAGTCCTGGACTTGGAGTCAGGAAAACCTAGATTCAAATCCTGCTTCTGATTCTTATTAGTCATGTGATCATGGGTCAGTTATTTAACATCTCTGGGCCTCAGAATCCTCAGCTGTAATAGGGATAATAAAAATACTTTGAAGTGTAGTTATGTGTATGAAGAGAGATATTGTATGTCAAATGCTTTGCTAATGGGTTTTAAGTAAAATGTAAATGAATATCATTATTATTTAGAATCATTATAGCATAGTGGACAGAATGCTTGACTTATAAGTCAAGAAGAACTGAACTCAAATACTGTTTTAGATGCTTACTAGTTGTGTGACCCTGGGTGGTTCACTTATCTTTTTTAAGCCTCAATGTTTTCTTCTGTAAAATGGGCTAATAATGGTGCCTACTTAATAAGGTTATTGTGAGGGTCAAGTGAAGTGATATATGTAAGGCATTTTGTGAGCATATATGGATATCAGCTACTACTTTTTGTTATTATTGCTGTGTAACTGGGACAAAAAAAGGAATGGAGAGATTATGAAGAACTGGTAAAGAAAGAGCAGAGCGTACATTACGGCAAATAATTCCCACAAAAGCTACATTAGGATGGGCTCATGCATGCTGACTCCATCTTGCGCGACTGGGTACAATTCCACATGAAGTATTAATATGACGGCTTATTTTCTGTTAGTCGAAGCCAGTGGGATCATTCATGGGAAGCTGATGTTAACTTAAGGTAAGAGGTCAGTACATTCGTGGGAAAGAGGATATATACCCACTCTTAACCCAATGTACTCATAGAGGCCAGCTGTAAAATCAACTTGGAAAATTTACACTCACAATCCAAGCATAATGGGCTACAAATGTCCTCAGGCAGCATTCTGAGTATGATGGCTAGTGTCATTGATTTTCCATTTCAGAAGGATTTGATCTTAAATTGTGTTCATTTGCATAAGCTAATAGCAAACATAGCTGCATATTTTCTGCTGACAGTTCAACTAGTGATAACATTCATTCCTGGCAAGATGCACTTAGGTAAAATGAAGCCCCAAGTCTCTATCTTCAGCTCTGACCCTTCTCCTGAGCATTGTCTCTAGTCTATTTTCTGTCTGCTGGACATCTTAACCTTTAAACATGTCTACACCTAAACTCATTATCCTGATCTCCTAAGCCTGATTTATTCACTTCTATTTATGATAAATGGGCAGCTATATGGTGCAGTGGATAGAGCCCTCGGTCTGGAGTTGGGAAGACTCAACTTCCTGAGTTCAAATCTGGCCTCAGACACTTATTAGCTGTGTGACCCTGTTTGCCTCATTTTCCTCATCTGTAAAATGAGCTGGAGAAGGAAACAGCAAACCACTCCAGTATGTTTGCAAAACAAAAAAACAAAACCTCAAAAAACAAAAAGCAAAATGGGGTCACAAAAAGTCGGACATAACTGAAAAAAATGACTGAACAACAAAATTTATGATAAAGAGGAAAGAACACTTCATTCAGAGTCAAAAGACCAGGGTTTGGGTCCTGGCTCTGTCATTTATTAGTCATATGAACTTGTTCAAGTTCTGAGCCTCTGTTTCCTTAACTGTAGAGTAGAGATTGAGATGGGACTTGTTGAAATAGAGAGCTCCTCAGTGAGGAGGTGACTTTACAAATGTATATTGCCACCTTTTCTACAATTTATAGTCTTGGAGAGCTGCTTAGAACAATGAGAGGTTAAAAGATTTGCCAGGGTCACGTAGCCACTTTGTGTCTGAAGTGGGCTCTGCAACCAGGTCTGCGCAGCTCTGAGGTCAGTTCTCTGTCCACTACGTCAGGCTCTCTCTCTTATCTATAAAGTAGAGATAAAAATTAGATTCTACATAGTACCTACCACAATGTCTTTCTTGCCCTTAGAAGGTACTAAATAAATATTTGTTGAATGAATGTTATTCAGGGAAAGATAATCAATGGTAATATTGGATTTAATAATTTAAATATTGGATTTAAATAATTTAATATTGGATTTAGGTATCATCACTTCTTTATCAAAGCTAACTTGGAAACCAGAACAATAACTACAGCAGGTTAATTGGGGCTTTGTTCCACATTGCCAAAATTTAGAAGGCATTGATTGCACTTGTCTTCCTTGAACAGTCAAGGGGAAAAATCTGAGTTTAACACTTAGTTATCAAGAATAATTAGTTTAAGTAGGAAAGTACCAGATGGTAGCACTTCCTACCCTGCTTACCATATGCCAGGTGCGTTCCTTTCTGGGCTGGCTCAACTCTGCTCTCCTTCCTCAGTGGGAATTAGCCTTCCCAACCCAGCCTTCTCAAAGTGTCCCGGAAAACCATTCATAGGGGTGGTGGCCTTGGATTTGTCTCTGCTCCCATGGGGAAGTATCCTAGGAGATTTCCTTCCATAGGTCCTTCTGTCCTGAGGTCCAATGTCTGTGCCCATTCCCACCCCATTCGATGTGTCTTTTGTGCCACTTACCTCTAGCACATTTGATCTTGTATGCCTGGGTACCAGAAACCATAGCTAGAACTCTTTTGGGAGATATTGTGGTGGAGCAGAAAGAAAGCTTACATACTTTTTCTAGAGCAGTGCTTCTTAAATTGGGTCCATGAATTTGGATGGAAAAAAATTACATTTTTGTTTTCATGAATAAACATAGCATTTTCTTTAATTATGAGTATAATTAACAAACATTACTCTGAGAAAGGGTCCATAGACTTCACCAATATTCAAAAGGGGTCCATGACAAAAAAATTGGTTAACAACTCATGTTCTAGAAGCCAAGGGGCCAAAGAAAGATCTAAAAAAAGGATACTGGACTTAAGGTTGCCTTCAGCCTAGGTACCCTCTTACTGGAGTAGCATTAGAAAATAGGGAAGCTCCTGGGCTAGCCTTTGAGAAAGAGGTGCAGTGATAAGATTTAGATTTGAAGATTTGGAGTCCTGAACTTGAATACTGACTTTGCTTTTCACCTGTAGGGTAGGAATAACAATTGTCCCCCACCTCACCTACTTCACCAGGTTGGGAGGCTCAAAAAAAATGCTTATGAAATACTTTGTGATCAATTAGTCAGCCAGAAGGCCAACAAGCATTTATTCATTCCTTTCTACATGCTGGGCTAAGCGGTGGGGACACAAAGAAAGGCAAAAACATGGTTGTTATTTTGGACAACTTATTGACATGGTACATGACAGAGGCAGCCAGGAGGCACAGTGGTTAGAGTGCTGCGCCTGAAGTCAGGAAGACTTCAGTTCAAGTCAGCCTCAAGTACTTATAGCTCTGTGATCCTGGGCAAGTCACTTAACCATAAGTTTCTGTTGCTGTTTCTTCATCTGTAAAATGCAGGTGATAATAGTAACACCTGCTTCCTAGGGTTGTTCTGAAGATTAACTAAGATAATATTTGTAAAGCACGTTGTATTCTTTAAAATGCTAATAAATGTGAGCTATTATGAGTATTACAATGAAAAGTACATTGGTGGGGCAGCTAGGTGGTGCAGTGGATGGAACACTAGCCCTAAAGTCAGAAGGACCTGAGATCAAATCTGGCCTCAGACCAAACACTTGACACTTACTAGTTGTGTGACCCTTGGCAAGTCACTTAACCCCAATTGCCTTAAAAAAAAAAGTTAAAAAAAAAAGTACATTGGCTCTGGAGACAGAGAATCTGGGTTGAATTATCACCAGAGAGGGGAGGCTGGGGATAGTGAAAGGTGCCCCTCAGGTACTTAATCCCTTCTCCTTTATCCTGGCTGGATTAGAGCAAAGTTGAATACTTCCCAGGCCTTTTCTATCACTTCCGAATGTATTACTTCACCCAATTTACTGTGGGATTTAGGGTAAGTCACAACCTCCCCAGACCTCAGTTTTCTTATCAAGGAAGGGAAGGAAGAAAGGAAACAAGCATTTATTAAGCACCTACTATGTGCTAGGCACTGTGCTAAGCTCTTTACAAATATTCTCATTTGACCCTCACAACAACTGTGGGAGGTAGGTGTTGCTATTATTCCCATTTTACAATTGAGGAAACTGAGACAAATAGACTTTAAGTGACTTGCCCAGGATCACACAGCTAGTAAGTGTATGAGGCTGCATCTGAACTCAGGTCTTCCTGATTCCAAACCCAGAACAATGAATAGCCTCTACGTTCCTTTCCAGCATTAAATCTATGATCCTTATGAAGTCTTCTGATTCTAAAACTAATATACTCTGTGTGTGTGTGTGTGTGTGTGTGTGTGTGTATGTGTGGAGAGAGAGAGAGAGAGAGATTTTTTGACAGTATCAATGATTGGCTTAACGAGTAGTAGCTCTTTGTAGGGGATGTTGCACTTCATTAGAAAACAAAACTTTAAACATCGTTTGCTCCACCTCCCCAACCCCCACCCCACAAAATTTTTTCTTCTTTCCTCTCTTCCCAGTGGCCCCTCCCTTCCATAGGGAAGAATACTTTTGATCCTCCCCCTCCCAAACCTACAGTCTTTTCCAGTATTTTTTAAACTAAAGGCTTGTAGGTTTAATAGAATTTCCAGTAACACTGAGCCAACATGAGGATGCTTTTTTGGACTTGGGGAGGGGAGGGAGGTGCATAGGAGTGGTGTGCTTTCCTGGAACTCTTAAAGTGCTCCCATTTAGTGCCTTGGTTCTCCCCAATGCTTGAAACTTACAGCTGCAGCCTGGTTTCTGGTGGGCACTCATAAAGGGAACTCTCATCTTGCTTTATTTGGTAGCAGCATTGAACATTAAGGAGTTTGAAGTGGTTCCCAGTCACTGTCCCAAGTGAAATGTGTCCGCAGAGCAGTGCCCTTCTTGGAAGGGCTGAAGTTATGAGAACATTTCTAACATTCAGTAAGGGGAAGAGGTTTTTGTTGTTGATATATTTCACTGATTCATTTATTAGGCCTCTTCAAAATACATCTGTTACATGGAGACTTTAGGCGCAGATATAAAAATCTACTGTAAATATCACAATTTAATGAAAATAAATCCAGTGGTGAAAACCTAAAAGTCCCCGTTAAAGAGAGTGTGTGATTCTAAATTATTCCAAACCATCGAGGAGGTTCATTGGAGCAGTGGGCTCAGGGAAATCAGAGTGGGGAAGGATTGGGTTCTTTCAATATTCTTTCAGCAAATGCAGAGTTGTGCTAGGTTCTGTAGTGAATGGATACATTGGTAAGACCTGACTCCTACCCTCTAGGATCTTACAATCTATAGTTGGGTGTATGGTTAAAACATACACCTGTAAAACAAGTAAGTTAGTAGACTGTATGGTTAAGTGCCAAAATGGGTGATCTAGACAACAAATACCATACAAGTTCAGAGAAAGGAGACAAGTGTTGGCTGGAATGAACAGGGAAGGCTTCCTAGGCAAAGGAGTTGGGATTTGAGTTGTTCCTTAAAGAAGTAGATGTGAAAGGTTCAGAGGAAATAGCCTGAGCAAAGGAACAGAGTCACATATAAGCATGGGGAGTTTTAGGGATGATGAGTAGACTAGGCTAACTGCAGTTGTGGGTTCCTGCCAGGGAGAAGTGGGAGACGAGATAAGAATTCTGAGACCCTCAAACTCCAGAATGAGGAATGTACTGCTTATTCTACAAGTGAATGGGAAACTTCATGAAAAGTTTCTAAGTAGATAGTGATAGGATGGAAATTGATGTTTTAGGGAGATTTGTCTGGCAGGATAGATTGGAAGTCGGGGGCAGGAAGCTAGTTAGTATGAAGGGCCTGGACTAGAGTGTGGGTGGTGGATATGAAGAGCAAAGGGTTGATTTTCAAGGTATTTTAAAAGAAAGATCAAGAGGACTTGGTGACTGGTAAGGGATAAAGGAGAGGGAGAATTAAAGGTGAATGACTTCAAGGTTTCAAGCCTGGGCAACTAGGACAATTGTGGGATGACAGATGAAAAAAAGGCAAGCTGCTAAGGGGAACTATTGGAGGTGGATGATAGTTTCAGTCCCAGACAATGTACACTGTAAAATAAAATCCCACCATTACCAGACTGGAAGCAAAGTAATCTCATTTATCTAATTAAGCAGGATGACACCTCTCTTCTAGAATGGCTCATTTCCTATTTGGGAATTTCCCATTCGGAAAACTTTCCTGGGAAAAAGATTCCAGTAGATATAACAAAAATAAAATTAAATTCAAAAGTACTGGATTTAAAGGCAAAAGACAGAGCTTTGGATTTAGTCTTTGACATTTGCTAGTAATGTAACCTCAGATAAGTAACTTAAATACTCCTAGCCTTAGTTTTCTCATCTGTATAATGAAAACTCTACTATATACCTCATTGGGTTGTGGTGAGGAACTATAAAGTTCTATGTAAATGCAAAGTACTTGTTGTTTAAAAATAATATATTGTTGTATAGGTTGGTGGGGGTATCTGGACCTATGATTCCCTTTGTATGGAACTTCTGGTGTACAAATTGCCTTTAGTGCTGCAGATAGGCAACTGAGTTATTTTACTTCTCAATTGATTAGTATAATTAATAAACTATGGTTTCTATGCTGTGTACCTCTGCTTTTCCTTTCACTTTCTTCTGAACTTCATTATTCAACTAAAACTGCCCTCTCCAAAAGTTACCAATGATCTCTTCATTGCCATATCTAATGGTCTGTGGTCAATCATCATCTGTCTTGAACTCTCTGCTTGATCACCTTCTCCTCCTGGAAGCTCTCTCCTCTGTGGCTTTTCATGAACATCGTTGTCTCTTGGTTATCCTCCTATCCTTCCCACTCTCCTTTGCTACATCTTCATCCTTGTTGCACCTCCTAAAAGTCCCCCAAGGCTCTGTCCTGGTTCATCTTTTCTATTCTATCTATACTATCTCACTTGGTAATCTCAGCAGCTTCCATGGGTTCAATGATCACATCTATTCACACATTCCCCAGATCTATATATTCAGCCTAGTCTCTCTCCTAAGGTCCACTTGGACATCCACATTACTGCTGAAGGCACCACTATTCTCCAGTCACCCAGGTTCAAAACCTCAGCATCATCCTTGACTCCTTACTCCTAGTCTTCCTATGTATCTGATCAATTGTCAAATCTTGTCATTTCTAACTTTGTTACATTTCTCAATTTTCTTTCCTTTACTCACGGTCACTACTTTACCTCAGACCCTCATAGCCTCACTTCGCCTACACTATTACAGTAGCCTTCTAATTGGTCTCCCTGTCTCAAATTTCTCCTCACTCCAGTCCCTTCTCCACATGGCTGCAAAAATGATTTTCCCAAAGCATAAGTCTGATCCTGTTACTAATTAAACTCATTTAACTCCAGTGGCTTCCCGTTAGCTCCAGGATCAAATGTTAAGTTCTTTGTTTAGCATTTAAGACTGTTCACCACCTGGCCCCTTCCCACTTTTCCAGGCTTCTTATACTTAATTCCCCTTTACTCTGTGATCTAGTGATGCTCACCTACCTTCTGTTCCTCCCATGTGATAATCTATCTTCCATCTTCATGCCTTTATACTGGCTTTCCCCATGCCTGAAACGGTCTTCCTTTTTATCCCTGCCTCTTAACATCCATGGCCCCTGGCTTCCTTTAATGATCAACTGAGCTAAAATGCCACCTTTCTATGTCTTTCCCAGGCTCCCAGTCACTTGAGTCTCCCCCTTTACCTTCCTTCTACTCTGTATGTGTCTTATATAGACCTACTTATTTATATATGCTTCTGTCATTAGAATGTAAGCTACTTAAGATATCCTGTGCTTAGCAATAGCAGGGGTTTTTCTTTCTGTGTAGGGCTGGGAGCGATGCCTGGCATCTTTGCTCATGCTAAATCCTTTTTTTGCATAAGATCCCTCCCCTTCTTTCTTATAAGGCATGCAGCAAGAATCTTCCTGATCTATATCTTGCCACTGGACCCAGATGGCTCCAGAGGAGAAAGTGAGGCTGGTGACTTTGCACAGCCCTCCCTCACTTAAATCCAATTCACTTGCATGTCATGGCATCACCTCCCTGATGTCATGTTCCTCTTTGAGAACAAAGGACAAACAACAACCTCTGTGAGTAGAAACAGGAGCTGCCACACTGGAGACCCAACTAGAACTGACCAGTTAGGCAGCACTTTCTTTCTTTCTTTCTTTCTTTCTTTCTTTCTTTCTTTCTTTCTTTCTTTCTTTCTTTCTTTCTTTCTTTCTTTCTTTCTTTCTTTCTTTCTTTCTTTTCCTCCTTTCCAAATTTATCATACCCTTACCTGTAGGTGCTGTAGCTGAAACCTTTTTTTCTTAAGGACCACGCCTTAAACCCAAATCACTCTGGTGCTCATTGATTGGTCAGTAATAAATAGGTCTTGGGCCAAGTCCCACTTGGTCATTTGGTTTGGGCCCTAATCAGCTCAGACTGAATGTAAATAACAATTGTTTCTGTTCTGGCCAGAAACCTTGAGGGTATTTCCCTCCCACACTGATATACATACATACATACATACATACATACATACATACATACACACATATATGTATACATATATATATATTTTTTTTACTAGATAAAGAGGCCATTCTCTGCCTCATTTCTTACCTAGCCTTAATCACTGAATGGGCATTGCCTCAGCCAAACTGATACCTGTTAAAAACTTGTTTAAAAAGGCCAAGGTCTCCCACTGCATCCAAGGCCATCTCTAATCATCCTGATCTATATCTGGCCACTGGACCCAGATGGCTCCAGAGGAGAAAATGAGGCTGGTGATTTTGCGTAGCCCTCCATTACTTAGATCCAATTCACTTGCATGTTATGGTGTCACCTCCCTGATGTCAAACAACAACAGCAGGAAGCATGTATTGAGAGTTTTTGTGCTGTAGTGGGATAAGCTCAGGATTGGAGTGAGGAATCTAGTCCTAGTTCTATGTAAATGAATACAAATCACTGGGCCCTTTTAAACCTCAGGTTTAATTTTTACAGTGACGTAATTTGAGCGCAGGGTGTTTATTCAATGGTAAATAAACATTTATTAAATATCTGATATGAGCTAGGCACTGTGCTAAGCACTGGAGATATAAAAAGAAGCAGAAGACAGTCTCTGCCTTCACAGAGCTTACAATCTGATAGGAAAGATGACAAGCAAACAAGTATGTACAAACAAGCTATGTATAGGATAAATAAGAAATAATTAAAGGAAAGAAGACATTAGAGTTGAGAGGCGTTGGGAATGACTTCCTATGGAAGATGTGATTTTAGTTGGGACTTGAAGGAAGCCGGGGAAACCAGGAGGCAGAGCTGAGGAGCAAGAATGTTCCAGGCATGGGGGACAGCCAGAGAAAATGCCCAGGGCGGAGAGATGGGGTCTTGTTTGTGGGACAGCCAGGAGGCTAGTGACACTGGATAGAAGAGTACATGGCAGGGAGTAAGGTATAAAAGACTGCAAAGGTAGGAGGGGGCGAAGCTAGACTATGAAGGACTTTAAACTCCAAGCAGAGGACTTTATATTTGATCCTGGAGGCAATAGGAAGCCACTAGAGTTTATTGAATAGAAGAGTGATGTGGCCGGATTTATACTTTATAGGAAAATCATTTTGGTGGCTGAATGGGGAATGAACAGGAGTGGAGAGAGACTCGAGGGAGGCAGACCCACCAGCAGGCTATTACAACGGTCCAGGAGTGAGATGATGAAGGCCTATACCAGTGTGGTGTCCGTGTCAGAGAGGAGAAGGGGGCATGTTGGAGACAGGTTGCTAAGGTGAAATTGACAATCCTTGGCAACAGTTTGGATGGGGTAGGGTGTGAGATATAGTCACAGATGACTCTTAGAATGTGATTCTGATGAACTTGGAGGAGGATGCCTTCTGCAGTAAAGGGAAGATGGGAAGAGCGGATGGTTTAGGGGGAAAGAGAATGAGTTCAGTTTTAGATGGGCTGAGTTTGAAATGTTTCCTGGGCATCTACTTTGAGATATCTGACAGACGGCTGGAAATGTGAAATTGTCGGGCAGGATAGGCAGATTTGAGAATCATCAGGATAGAGCTGGTAATTAAATTCATGGAAGCTGATGGAATCAAATGAAGTAGTATGGGAAGAGAAGAGAAGAGGACCCAGGACAGAACCCTGGGAGAGACCTCTGAGATCTAACATTCTATGGCTCCCTGATTCTTTGTGATACTGGGGCAGCAGGCTAAGGAGACACAGTTCCTGCCCACTCAGAGCTTAAAGTTGTCCGTTTCATATAGATCTCAGTCAAAAGGCAGAAAAACAATACGTGTCAAGCCAGCATGTTGAGCTGCAAATTAAAATGTTAGAAGTTAATAACAGCTAACATTTATATAGCACTTACTACATTCAAGGTACTGTAAAAGTGCTTCACAATTACTATCTCACTTGATCCTCATGATAACCCCGGGAGATAAGTGCTATTGTTACCTCATTTTACAAATAAGGAAATTGAGGCAAACAGAGGTTAAGTGACTTGTCCAGAGTCACACAGCCAGTAAGTGCCCAAGGCTGGATTTGAACTTAGATCTTCCAGACGCCAGGCCCAGTGCTCTCTCCACTGCACCACCTAGATGCATTACCTAAGTAGTAAATACTAGATCGGACTCATTCTTTTTCCACAATATGATTCAATCAGAGGCTGAGGGGATGGGAGGAACTAATTTTTGCCTGGAAACAGACTCTTGAATGGAAAACCAATTTCTTTGGGTACTGTCCTTAGGCTTCCTTGCCTAGGTACATTGTTATAGATATAGCAGGTGATAAATCAATATTGGCTGATGGACTTGGATGAGTCTCCTAGGAATGAAATACCTTTCCAATTTGCAACACTGCAAATGGGGATAGTGCTCTACCATATAATGAGGAAATTTTGTGGAGTGGAGCATACCTAGCCTTGAAGTGCTTCAAAATGAGTATAAAACTACTGTGTATTTGAATTGGCTTGAGTGGAAATGAATTCCCACGCCTTGGAGCTAGGTATACCCATTGCGGATAAGTCCGAGGGAAATTGATGAGTTACAGAATTCTGGATTGGCTCTTGTGCGTTGGTGGGGAGGGTGATTCCTAAATATAAATATGTCTACTCTAAAGAGAGGAGATTGAAGCTGAGTTCTAGAATCTAATCTCAGTTCTCTTCGCCACCCAGTCTTCATTTTCAAAAATAAGAGAAAAATAGAAAGAGAGATGACCTTCACATCACTGAAGGGAATCAGATTCTTCCAGGACCCACATAATGTCCTGAAGGTAAGTTAGACACTTTTCGAAAGCTACATTATCTCTAATAGGGTACCAGAGAATCTTTGTCTGAATTAGGGCTTTAAGGTACAACAGGTCAAATTCCATGCTATTTCAATGAATCTGAAGACACTCTCTAAATTATTTGGGTGCATGGAAAGTTTACTGTTTCTGAGATGACTTGAAATAAGGTTCATTAGTCAGGTCTTAGTTGGAATCTTTTTACTACTCACATTTCCCTTAACACTGTATTTGTTGTAATAGGCTTTGGCCCTTAAATATAAAAGCTGAAATGTGTCCTCCTAACCCTGACTGGCAGCTCCATAGCCTCTGTTTTTGTTTTATTTTTTAACTCTCTCACTATAGGACACAGTAGACAGTGCTCTTGGCTTGTCACCAAATGCAAATGCCAATTAACTGACCTTGTCTTCACTGCCTACTCTGTCTTTTGGCTTCCTACTCTACTTCTTATTCTACTCCCTACTCTGCTTCTGTCTTCCTTGTACCACCAGGGACTTTGAAGTTGTTCCAGGGATGAGAGTACAGGGTGTGGCAAGCTTAGCCATTCTGACTTGGCCTTCTCTTTGGTGGGGACAGTTCTTGAACTCCTCTGAGGTTCTGATCCTCTTGCTGAAGAGGGAAGGTATCTAGCCATGCCACCCCTCTACTCAAACACCTTCAGTGGCTCTATATTGCCCATTGAATAAGCTTCAAATTCCTTTGGCCAGCATTTAAGTCTTTCATAATCTGGCACCACTCTACCTTTGTCTGACATAACTCTCCTTCAATCCAGCCAAATTACACTCTTCTTTATTCATCAACCATTTGAATGACTTTGCCCAAGCCGTGGGCTTCCCCTCTATTCATCTGATGAATTCTGATTCAGCCTTTAAAACCCAACTCAAATGCTACCTCTTCCCCAAGATATTCCTTGAGCCCCCTTGTTAGTTGTCCTGTAACTAAGTCATTTAGCACATAATATTGTGTCTTATAGTTTGTGTCTTGTCTACCTATTAGAAATTATAAACTCCATAGAGACAGAGACAATGGCTTAGCTAAAATCTGTATCTCCCTGGGGGCCAGCTTTAATGAGTGATTGTTGAACTAAATGTGGCTCTCACCCCTAAGTGATACTAATTGGTGCCAAGATCATGGTAGTCAGGTGCTCACTCAAGTCATTGCTTCCTTGGCACAGGTAGCAGTACACCAGGACATTGTGGGACTGCAAGGGAAGGATGGAAGTGGGAAATGGTGGGGAAATAGTACAATATTATAGGAGTCAATAAATGGACCCCAAAAGACCCAGGTGAAAACTCTTTTCAAAAGTGCCAGACGTACCCTTTAGAGAGTTACCTATCACAGTAGAAAGCTCATTACTTAATAATGCTCTTTCTTGGGGAGGGGGGTGGGGAAATCAGGTGGGTGGGAGTGGGGTAAGATAAGAACAAAAGATTACAAGGAGATATCAGCAAAGATTTACATTTCTGGTCCCTAAAGGATATGCTTCCTATCTGATCTTGAGAGGAAGTACAGGGAGTATTAGAGTTAGTCTGAGTGGCTTCATGAACTGGAATAAAAAAAATTGGACTTTTGGTGTAGAGCATGTCTCAGATTAAATCAAGGACAAATTCAGAGCTGATATCATTCATCTGCCTCTGATCACCCCAGGGTCCCCTCTACTGTTGCTGAGATGTCTGAACCAGATGAGATCATTCTCATTCCTTCCTACTCTGGGTGATGCAAACTTCTACCCTGAAATGGAAACCGGGTTGACTTTCTTCATAGTTCTCACCTACAGTCTTAGAGACAGCAGGCAGTTTAGAAATCACTTAATCGATTCGGTTTTACAGATTAAGAAATTGACCTTTAGAGATGATCATAGGAGATAACAAATGCCATAGAATAGAGAAAATCCTCTCTGGATCTTCTTTATTAACCTTTTGTGTGTGTTTGTGTGTGTGTGTGAGGCAATTGGGGTTAAGTGACTTGCCTAGAGTCACACAGCTAGTGTTAGTGTCTGAGGCTGGATTTGAACTCAGGTCCTCCTGACTCCAGGTCTGGTGCTCTATCTACTGTGCCACCTAGCTGCCCCTAACTAAGCTTCTTTTACACAGACTTCTTGGAAAGGTTTGATTGCTTTTAGCTGAATTTACTCTAATTCTGTTCATATTCTTATAAAGCAGAAGTTATTATCCTAGTTCCTGTGAAGTTTAAAAAATATTTTGATCACTGTATTCCAATATGATTGGTTTCCTTTGTAATCCCATGTATTTTATTTTATGCATTTAAAAACTTCCAAGAAGGGGTCCATAGGTTTCAACAGACTGCCAAAGGGGCCCAAGAAACAAAAAAGGTTCAGCATCCATGTCTTAAAGTTTCTTTCTTTCATGGGGTCTTGCCACCATTTTCTGGCAACATAGAATAGTTAGTTATTCATACTTGATTTGTAGGTTAAATAATATTTATACTTAAAAATATTTTATAAATTGTAAAAGACAGCATGGTACAGTGGATAGAAAACTGGCCGTGGAAGCAGGAAAACCCGATTTTAAGTCATTCTTCTGATATTAGTTTGGGGTAAATCTCTTCATCCCAGGCAATTCTCCAAGACTGCTATGCATTGATGAAGGGGATTTCCACACCAGGAGTTCCTTAAACCAATGCTATCTCAAGACAGTACACAACATATTCTCTATATAAATATTTAAAGGATAATAATAGCAATTATTATGTTATTATATAATTGTAATAATTATACTAGTAACATACATTTATGTAAGGCAGTGGATACAGAACTGACCCAAGGGCCAGGAAGACCTGGGCTCATGCCTCACCTCTGACACATACCAGCTTTGTAACCTTGGGCAAGTAAGTTTTACCTCAGTGGTCAATCAAGGCAATTCTTTTCATTCAAACTCTAAATTGTAGAGAAGGTGTCACCCAACGTTGGTAGAAGGAGTTTCCTAAGGCAGTGAAATCACAGTTCTAGTCTCTGTCTAGACATTTATATTGTGAATTAAATAGGTTATTTCATTTGTGCCTCACGACAACACTATGAAGTAGATACCAGAGGTATCATTTTCCTCATTTTACAAATTTACAAATGAGGAAAAAGAGAATCATAGAGATTGAATGTCTTTGTCCCTACTCATATATCTTTCTAGGACTTCTTGACACCCTCTATCCACTATGACACACTGCCACTCAAATTGCATGGGATTTTGTTCTCTGAAGAATATTTTAAAATAAAATCATTGTTCCAGGTGGCATCCAATGCCCTCATGTGATGCTACCTATTATCCATGTGACCTTGGGTAAGTCACTTCTCTCTTTTTATTGTTCAGTCATTTTAGTCATGTCTGACTCCTCATAACCCCATTTGGGGTTTTCTTGGCAAAGATACTGGAGTGGTTTGCCATTTCCTTCTCTAGCTCATTTTACAGAAGAGAAAACTGAGGCAAACAGGGTTCAAATCCTGACTGCTACTTGCTAGGGGAAATAATTGGCCCTTGAGGAAATCACTGGAGCTCTTTAGGCCTTACCTTCATCTGTAAAGGGACAGGATTGAGCTACATAGCCTTTAAGATCCCTTCCAGACCTAAATCTATGATTTTATGACAAGATAATCTCTAAGGTCCCTTCTAGCTATAAATCGTATGATATCCATATAGTAGATATTACAGCCTCTGGAGTGTATTAATTAACACAACACAGAGGGGACTGATAACTAGAAAGTAACATGACCTGGGGGAGTGTCTCCTTGATTCTCTTAAGGAGATAAAAATGTACCCCTCCAAAGTATACAAAGCTAACTACTGTGGATTCTAATGCTTTCAGATAGGTCCGGCATTAACCTGAAATGAGCCTAACAGGAAGGACTGGGATAAAGAAAACACTGAGAGCTGAATGAGAAATACCATGCTCTCCTTGATCCTTGAAAATTCATCCAAGAGGAGGAAAACTGGCTTTTAGAGGTCCCACATAAGACAAGTTTCTAGAATCTTAGGAAAACACTGAGTCTTGTTCTACCCCATTTTCAAGTTGCCCCCTGCGAGTAATCAGACACATAAGGGGATTCATTCATCCTTTCAGAATGCTACTGCATTATTACCAGGATGCCAATATTTTTAATACCTTTCCTAGAATTCCTGAATCTTAGAGCTCTATGGAAACCTGAGTCAGAATCTAAAAGAATGTTTCAGAAGGGACTTTAGAGGTGACTCATTTTACATATGAGGAAACTGAGGCCCAAGGAGTATAAGTTGGTCAGTCAAGAAGCATTTATCAAGTGTTTACTATGTGCCAAGCGCTGTGCTAAGCACTGGTGATGCTAAGAGTCTGGAAAAACTGAGTTCAAATCCAGTCTTAGGCACTTACTAGTTGCATGACTTTGGACAAGTCACTTAACCTCTGTCTGCCTCAGTTTTCTCAACTATAACATAGAGATAATAGTAGAACGAACCTGACAGGGTTGTTGTGAGGATCAAATGAGATAATATTTGGAAAACATTTAGCACAGTGTCAACACATAGTAGGCGCTTAATAAATGCTTATTCCCTTCCCTTCCCTTGTTCCCCTTCTTTAAGGAAAGCAAAAAACAAAAAACAAAAACATAGTTCTTGTCTTCAGAGTTCACATTCTAATAGGAGAGATAACAAGCAAAGAACTATATGTTTATAAGATACACACACACACACACACACACACACACACACATATTGTTGGTTGTCCTTCATTCTGTAAGCCCTCTTCCAGAATGAAGGACAAACATGACATCAGGGAGGTGACTTGATCTTAAAACATCTCCAAATTGAAGAAATGACAGTATAGTCTGAGCCTTCAGCAGCTGCCTGATCCCTCTTCCTCTGAAATGAAGAAAAGTCAGGTTCGTGAAACCTGAACTTTGGAAAGAAGGGAAATACTTAATGTATACACCACCATATTCAACTATTTACAAATCATCTCCTTTCCCCCAGCACTAAACCATCCCCTTCACCCCAGAAGCATTGTTATTTTTGTAACCCCCCCCCCATTCAAATGAGATAAATAGCTGAAAGTAAATAAATTTTGGGAGAAATAGCTTCAAGTTAACTTTTCTACCAATTATCTTTGTCACTGTTATTCTAGAAGCAGGAATGAAGATGTTAGCAACATTTGCTAACAGTAGTATGCTGAGTGCTCTTCCCGTAAAATCTTAGGACCAGAATTTTGAAAAGACAGTGATAGATGAATGATACAAGAAAGGTAGCATCATGTAATGGAGAGAATGCTGTATGTGGAGTTGAAAGTCATGCCCTAACTCTACTTCTTATTCATTTGTCCTTTATGAGTTTCATTTTCTTCTTCTGAAAAATGAGGATAATAATTCTCATACAATCTACCTCAAAGCTTGTAAAGAAATGAGATAATATATTCTAAAATCCTTTGTAACTATAAAGCCCAATGTACCCTATTGGTCCAAAATATTGGCCATACCTATAAAATCTGATCTCTTTAAAAGAAAAAAAGTATGGATAGACATTTTAAAAAATAATACTTGTTCTAAGCTTCACTTAGATCAGATTTGGGGGAAGAAAAGTAGGGACCAAATTTGGACTAATATGATGTCTCTCAGCTTTGATTTATTATCTTTTTTTTAAAGGAAAGCAGGGATTATTTAATTAAATGCTGTCACCATCATTGACTATTACTGCACTAATGTTTAGAAACACTAGAAATTTAGAGATTCCATTTAAGTTCAGTCAGAATGGTTAATTTGCCAAACACTGTAAATTAACACTGGGAAAAAGAGAATTCTTTCCAAATATCATCTAGTAAAATTGGGTTATAATTGGGTTGTCATCCTTTGAGAGGAAAAATGAAGCCAAGTGCTATCAGATCAGTACTCCTTGTGCATCAACTTCTTTATTAGAAGGTGTTTTCTGTTTACCCTTTTTTCTGAGGCTACTATTAAATCCTAGAATTCTTAGTAGCTCATGAGTTACTACTGAATATAATGGCATCCCATTATATTGCTGCTCTTGATGGCATGGTACATTGAAACAATGCAGGTCAGAATCACATTCCTAGAAATAATAATATACATAAGAGTGGCATTACACATGATCACCCTTAGAAGAGGTTATCAATCCTATATCATAACAACAGCATTAAATATTTATCTATTTATGTGTCTGTCCATGCTTCTATCTATCCTTCTGTCCATCCATCCATCTCTCTCTGTCTCTGTCTCTGTCTCTCTGTCTCTCTTTCTATGTCTCTCTCTCTCTCTCTCCATATGTATATATATATATATATATATATATGTATATGGTGTGTATGTATGCGTGTATATGTAGGGGGCAGCTAGGTGGCACAATGGATAGAGTGTCAAGGCTGGAGACAGGAAGACCTGAGTTAAAATCCAGCCACAAATACTTACTAGCTGGGCAAGTCACTTAACCCTGTTTGCCTTAGTTTCCTCATCTGTAAAATGAGCAGAAGAAAATGGCAAATCACTCCAGTATCTTTGCCAAGAAAACCTCAGATGGAGTCATGAAGAGTTGGACACAACTGAAATGACTGAACAACAATGTATATATATATATACATATATATGTGTGTGTATATATACATATACACACACACATAAATATTATTGCATTAATATACAAAGCCATATAGTTCCCTCCCCCCAAAATGTCTGATTTTTCAGTATCTGAAAAGAAAAGATGGTTAACCCTCCTTTTCATTGTAGGAAAGAGTGGAAGAGATCATTATTCTGTAACAAAGTAGTATTTTGAGGTCTTGCATACACTGCACTTCTTCCAAGCCTATTTATAAGACAGGCAACCTTAACTGTTCAAGGCAACCAAGAGCCAGAAAATAAGCAAAAAAAAAAAGAAAAAAAAAGTCCCTCAAGTAACCAAAAGAGATGCTGTAGATTCCTTACACAAAATCTTAAGTCTTTTTCTCATAGGGGGAGCTTCTGTGGAGCCTATTTACTTTTCTTTGGTACACTATTATAAGAAACTTATCAGATTTACTATTCCACCAGATGATTGGGGATGATTTGAGGATTCAGAACACATTCCAAAAGAAGCTAGAAGCAAATGACAACCTCAAAGAGAGGGAAGAGACAGGAGAATTATTCTTTAAAAAAATGTAAAGAGAACTTGAAAAAAACTTATGAGTAAGATTATTTAGGGAAGAAGGTAAATAACCCTACACAGACTGGCCAATGAGTTCTGAAGACACTGTACACTGTACTATATAGTACAGTACCTGTTCAATATGGAGGGTACTGTGCTTGGCATTTATTAACTATCAAAAGAATTCATATTAATGCAGTATAGCATGAGATTAAATAAAATTTAGAATTTATCAAACTGCTTTTCTTTTCTGTTTTAGAACAGATAAATAAGGAAGTTTATCCCCTCATTTTCTACATGAGGAAACTAAGACCCAGAGACATAAAATGATATGTCCAGTCAGGATTTGAACCCTGTTTCTGACTTCAAATCCAGTTTTTTTTCCCATTGTAACTGCGTATGATGATGTCCCTTGAGTCATTTATATATATAATATATACACATATATGTATATATACACATGTATATACATATTTATGTGTATGTATACACACATATACACATATGTTTATTGTTAATGTTCAGAAAATTTTAAAGGAAATTTCCATTGCAAAACACTTTAAAGAACCTATTTTGTCACTTAGAAGGATAAGCTTCAGTTGTCTAGAACATTCACTCATGTACAGCAGCTCATTCCTCAATCACGACAGAAAAATGAGGCATTACTATACTTCATCAGTCTCAAATTCTTATTAGGATAATTAAACACAGATTCTTGGCACAATGACAGTTCTATAAACAGTGTCCTTTTTCTTACGGCAGGACAGAGGAACTTAAGCCCATTCTTCTTGGAGATCACTGCAGTACCCCCAGATTGAATTTTAGTCATGGAAATCAAACTAAACCTGGCCATTACTTTGTCAAACATACGGCTCCTAGGGATTTAATTATTCTTTGTATTGCCTGAATATTTGGTAGTAGAGATACTAGTTGGAGATAGACTGGCACAACAAGCTGACATGTTCAAAGGGAATGTCTCTTTCTATTAACATTGCTGAAATGCCTCAGGGATGTACACACTTTTATTTGCAATTATTCTGTCTGTGACTTAGTTTGCTTTGATCAATGTCTCTTTTTCTAAACAATTAAGGTTAAAGCTGGAAATGTTTGTTTTTTTCGTAATTTTAAGTCTGTATAACATCTTTTAAAGCCCAAGTGACAGGAATGTGCCATGATCAGCTGTATTTTGAGCTCAGAGAAAAGTCAGAGTTTTCATTATCTACGAATAATTAAATTTTACGTAATGTCTAAACCTAGTATTTTACCTGCTAAATTATGGCCTTTGTATATTTTGTTGTTGATCAGTTGTTTCAGTTGTTTTCAACTCTTCATGACCCCATTTGAGGTTTTCTTGGCAAAGATACTGGAATGGTTTGCCATTGCCCTCTCCAGTTCATTTTACAGATGAGGAAACTGAGGCAAACAGGGTGAAGTGACTTGCTTAGACTCACCCTTCTAGTAAGTGTCTGAGGCCAGATTTGAACTCAGGAAGATGAATCTTCCTGACTCCAGGACGGGCACTCTATCCACTGTGCCACCTAACTGTCCTTTTGCATATTTAATGATATACAAATGACATGACTGCGTGGCGGTGTGACTGTAGGCAAGTTATATTTCACTTCTCAGTACTCTGGGCAACTCTCCAAGACAATAAATTGTAAAACTGTTGCAAGCTTCCCTTAATAGAAGGCATCTCCTCACTCAGAGCTCCTCATACCAATGCAGTCTTGAGTTCAGCCCAACATGTACAAGGCAGTGTGGAGTATCAGATAATAAACCTGACTCAAAGTCAGGAAAAACCGAGTTCAATTGTGCCACTGACATATAACAGCTGTGTGACATTGGAGAAGTCACTTAACTTCTCAGTAAAGGAAGTTCCACATTGGGAATTCCTTATACCAAAAAAACCAACCAACCAAACAAACAAAAAACAAAACAAAACCCAAAAAACAAAACAAAACAAAACAACACATAGGTTCAGCTTAAATATATTTATGTTGGTACTCATATTTATACATACACATACTTTTTGGCTCAGATCTATGATCTGGCATAGGCAATTCTCTCCCTATGCAGATCTACAGCTCATTCGTAATCTATATTATAGAGTGACCAGGGAACACAAAGAGGTTAAATGATCTGCCCAGAGTCACACAACTAGTATGTGTCAGAAACAGGACTTGAACTCAGGTCTTCCTGACTCCTGGGTCAGCCCTCTCTGTTTTGTGTCTGTCTTGGAAAGCAATGTGGCAGAATAGAAAGGTGGCTGAATTAGTGGCCAGAGGACTTTGGTTTAAATCCATTCTCTGCCAATTGCTTTCTCTTGGATATTGGGTTTCCAAATCTGTAAAATGAGGGGGTGGAATGGGTATGTGGGTGAAATCATCTCTAAAGTCATTTCTAGCTCCAAATCTCTGATCCTATATATAATCACATAAAGGTGATAATTAGAGCTAGATTAGATATCATGATTGGTGAATTTGCAGTTCAGTACAAGTCAATACTGATTCAGGTCCATCTTAAAGTAATAAAAAGGTTTAACCAAAATTTTCATCTCAGACCAAATAAAAATTCATTCGCTCTATATTCAGTTCTCCACATAATCTTATCCTGTGTATGTTTTTTTCCCTTCTATTTGTTCCATAAGGGTCATATGTCTTGAATAAGTTCACTAAGACATCTTTACAAACAACCTTAATCAAAACTAAAATGATAAATCATATTTATGGCTATTCGATTTTCAAACTTATGATGTTCCAGACCCTAAGTGAATTTTCCAGAAGGACTAACAAATCACTTTCTGAAAGCTTTCCACTGGCTGCTTAAATGAGAAAGGAAAAATGAGGAAGGGGGGGAAAGAAGAGCAGGAACTTAAGAAAAAAAAAATTCTCCAACAATAGAGTCCTATAAAACCAACACTATAATAAATCTTTGATGAAATTAAAAAACAGAAAGATTAGCTAACATTGAATTGGAGCCTACCACTGGTTAGTTTATTTGATGCAGTGGTAAGAACACTGGCCCAGGAATCAGAAGACTGGGGTTCAACTCCTCATTCTTGGGCACTTACTAGCTGTGTGACTTTGGGCAAGATGCCCAAGGTTCATGAGCCTCAGTTTTCTTGTTTGTAAAATGGAGCTAGTCATACTTTCCTATCTATCTCCCAAGGTATTGGTGAGAATAAAATGAGAACACATTTATAAAGTGCTTCACAATTGCAAAACCCTATATGAATATGAGATACTGCTGTGTTTTGCTAGCAAATGTAAACCTGTAAAAGTAAAATTGTCCTATTAGATAGGGAACAAAAGGTTGTATTCCCCAGGAACTGGCTGTCTCACATACCCTTCAGATTACTTAGGGCTTGTGCATATGTACAAGTCTCCATTTAGATAAGAAGCAATAATTCTATCACTTTATGATATTCCTAGGAACAGCATGCAGAAAAGTGATGGGGCCAGCAGTGATAATAACTAGCCAGGAGTAAATTAGGGAGAAAAACAAAGGAAGAGTTTTCTCCCTTTCCTTGGTGTTGTGGGGGTGAATCACCATAACCATTGAGCCAGAATGGGAGGCAGGGCCATGAAGGGAATGCTCTGATTCTCCTGATTTTTTATTTCTCTTGGTCTCATTTTCTTTCCATGATTTATAATAACACTTCACTTTACCCAGGACTAGAGAAAACCAATGTACTCAGAGGTTCAGTTTCATCCCATACCCAAACGAATACTATCATGGAATTGAAACATTTTTGAGTAGGAAGGTATCTCAGAGGTCATTTAGAGCAATCACTACTCAAAGCATGAATCTCTTCTACATCGCCAGCAAATGGTCATCTAGCTTCTGTTTGAAGACTTCTAGTGACAGTCAAGCACCCACCCAATGCGACATCCTATTTCACTGTCACTGTTAGGAAGTTTTTTCCTTATGTTGGGCTGAAATTTGCTTCCCTATAACTTCCACCTTCTGGTCCTAACTTTGCCTTCTAGGGTCCAGCAGAAGCAGTCTAAAATCATTCTTCCACATAAATTTTCTCACACATAGAACTTGAACCAAGATGAATAGGTTTGGTGTAGATTACAAGGCAAGAAGGGCCTTTCAGCTGAAAGAATTTTCCATTTGGGGAGAATAAAATTATCCAAATTGTACTCTTCACCTTAAGTCTATTGCAAAAGCTAAAGCAATTGTGACCTTCAGTGGGAATACTGGGTGGGAAAAACCTACCTGATAGTATTAAAAGCAGTAAGATAAGAAAAAAAAGTTCATAACCTCTATTGGACTCAGAAAAATATTCAACTTTTGTTCCATTTCTATGCTTGCGAACCCCAAAATGGCAGCTAAGTTGAAGACATCAAAGCTAGTGGTCAGCCAAGACAATGATAAGCTGTTCACTTCCACAGCCCACAGCCATTATGCAAATGCAATAGATCCCTAGCCCTCCCAGCACCTTGAAAACTTTGTTTTAGAAGATGAACTCATTTATACTGGAGGGGAGGGGGACTACATTTAGAAAACTAAGTGAAGTCTACAGATTTTTCAAAAGGGAGTGATCTTGTATCTGTTACAGGGCAAACTCCAAGTGCCTTAGGTTAATTACAAATAAATGAGAACTTCAACGAAGTTCCATCTTTCTTTCTAAAGTGCCCAGTCAGAACAGCTTACCAAAGTGTCAGAATACAGGACCGGTGCAAAAAAAAAAGTGCTTCTTTCAAACATTAACCCTTAGAACAAAGGCTACCATAGAGGCAGCCTAGATCCCTTCCCACAGAAAACTAGAAAGCTAAACCTGATCCCGGTTTAGACAAGTGGGTAACTGTTCGTTACATGTCCAGCACCTATACCGAGTTATTCACGCTACAGATAGCTGAGCTAGCTGCCTAGTGCTTTTCGTTTGCAGTGTACAGAGTACATTTCAGCGCCAGACTACTGGTATGAAAAACAGTTTGCAATGGATTATAACGCATAGTAAATAATCAGCATCAGTGGGCAGTCTGGTCATCTTATCACAGCAAGCAATTCTACACAGCACATGTGCATGCACACATACACACACACACATACACACGCACACACACATACACAGAGTTAACTACCAGACAGACTAAGAGAAATAACTAGAGAGAGCTACAGACCTAACAGTTCTTGTTCAGAACAGGACCAGCCAGCACAACCCTTCCTCTGCAATACACAGGCAAATGTAGCTGGAGATGCCCAAGGCTCCCAGAACCTCAGCACAGTTCCTTCCCCAAATTCAGATCAAGGAGAGATGCCCAAAGCTCTGGCTGACGATGCCCCCTTGCCCAACCTCACTCTCCTCTAGCCCCTGCCTGGCTAATCCCACAGGGCTGCAAGGCATCCATCCCTACCCAACCCAAGGAAACAGCTAGTGCCTGCTGCAGTATCCCAGTCACTTACTGCAATGCTTTCTTAGCTGTGTGTAAGTGGCTCTTCTCCCAAGCCCCACATGGCTCTATCAGCTGGCGAGTTGCTGGATCCAGCACAATTCAGCTCCAAAGGATCTGCATGTTGAGTATAATTGCATGCGATCTTGACTGAGAAATTCTGGCTGCAGTGACTGCTCACCCTATCCATAGCCTCTGGTGTTTGCTAAGTAAGCAATCCACTGGGTCTTCATAATGAAAGAAAGAGAGGAGGCACAGCTTTGGAGACCAGATAAGAAGATTTTCTATCAATAGCCACAGCATCCATACCATTTTAAAGGTAAAGAAGCTGTATTCCTCTCACAATGTGTTGCTTGGCTGAATCCCTTAAGAAAGTGAAGGGCAAACCTTAACATGAGTGGCAGAAACAATTTTTGAAAAATATTATCTGAAAATTGCCTGACAGCATTTTGAAAAATCAGTTGAAGAGTTATACTTTAGTATATACTTTCAAAATTTTACCCTTTGGGGAGAACATCTGGGGACAGTAAGTATAAATCAGCAGAATTTCCCAGACGTGACATTTCCACATGGGCTTTCTCTAGACTCATCCCCTGTGACATTTCTATGTGGGCATTTTTTCCAACTCCTTGTCCAAAATTTCATGAGTTTCATAAACTATACAATATGTTGCTGATTTATTATTTCAACTGTGGTAAACTTTTTTTTTTTTTAAAGTTCCAGCTAATAGAGGAAGAAAGCAGTAGTTTTCTGTGCTTGTGCTTTGAATGCTAACCCAAATGGTTAGCATTGGGTTATCTTATGGGGACTTATCTCCTCCTCTCAGCCACAGATCCTAAAATTCCAGGTAATTTTCCCATGTGTCACCAGGGTCTAACTGTAATTGGAGAGCAATTGCCCTTAACAACTAGGTTGTCATCTTTTGGTACAATGATTCCCAATTCCAATTTGGTGGTGGTTAGAAGTCACTAAAGCAAGGGTGTGTTCTTAACAGTGATCTCTTCTTGACTGCAGCTCAGAGAAGTAAACTCCAGAGCAAAGGAATGTGTCTCACCTTGTGAGGACAACAAGGGTTAGACTCTCCTGGTATGTATAGGAGCATCTGCCCACTGACATGTACCATTGGGTAACCCCCTTTTTTTTTATTCCTTATACTTTCCCTTGGTGGAATCAGCCACTGTCACCTCTACTGGTGACTCTTAAATCATAGTCCCCAGCTTCACTCTCTCCTTAGTGTCAAAATCACTTCTAGCTCTAAAATTCTATGAGTTTGTGATTTTCAGCTGCCTGCTGGGTATCTTCTCCTAAATGTCATGTTGACCCCCGAAATTCAAGATGTTCAAAACAAGACAAAAATCCCAGTGTTTACTTATGACTTCCCTATTTCTGCTGAAGATACCCAGTCAATCAGGCTTAAAACTTTGGAGCTATCTCTGATTTCTCCCTCTTCCCCATGATATCACATTGAATCAGTTGTTAAATTCAGTTAGGATGACCTCAGCAATGTCACCTGAGACTCAAGTCTTCTTTCCATTTCTTCTCCCCTCATCATCGAGTCCCTCATTGCCTCTTATTTGGACTATTACAGTAGTTCCTAGTTGTCTCTTTCCATTCTTTTCCTTCTCCAATCCATTCTATATGACTCTGCTAAAATAATCTTAGATAATAATAGGTTTTAAAAACAGAAGGGACTTGGGGCAGCTAGGTGGCACAGTGGATAGAGAACTGGCCCTGGATTCAGGAGGACCTGAATTCAAATCCGGCCTCAGACACATAACACTTACTAGCTGTGTGACCCTGGGCAAGTCACTTAACCCCATTGCCTAGCCTAAAAAAACAGAAGGGACTTTAGGAGACATCTTATTCCCCCCTCTCATATAACAGATGAGGAAACTGAGACTCAAAGAGGTTAAGCAGCTTATCCAGGGTAATTACTTTGATGCAAGTAATCAGTGACAGGACTTGGATTTGAACTTGGGTCCTCTGACTCTATTTCCATTACTCCTCTACAATATCACACCACCTCTTCCTAAAGAAGCATAGTTCCGATAATATACTTTCCCTGTCCAAAACTTGTAGTATCTCTCTATTTCCTATAAAATAAAGTTCAAACTCTAAAGTCAGACACACAAAATTTGCTGTGGTCCCAATCTACTATAAGTCTTTATTCTCTTCTACTAGATTTCAGAGACCGTTTCCTATTCTTCTTTGTATCTTTCATATCCCCCAGTGCAGTGCCTTATTTTTGGTAGGTATTCACTAAGTATTGCTGAATTTAATGTCATAGAGGGGTAAATAGCAATAGTGGAAGTACTATATCCTGTTTCCATTGACATCAGTCCTAGACTAAAACTAGTGCTTTGTTTACATTGGAACTGGTAATACTAGATTTGGAATACTAAGACCTAGAAAATCCACTTAGATTTGATTTTCAAATGCTAGGAATCTAATGGTAAGATAGGAGACTCATTATCTCACTCCACTCTTGACTTCCATGTTTCTGGAGTTCTAGTTTCTCTTAGTTTTTCATGTATAATAGAATGCAGAGTCTGTTGGAATGGGGAACTTCCCATCATGGAGCTGACCATGTACACTCTTGTTCTGTGGGGAGTGACATGTGCTCTGGCTTAGTGCTGATGGACTTGAATTTGGGGATGACACAGCACACTTTTTGTTGGTGCCTGTAGATTTGAACTTTAAGATAACACACAATAATACCTTTTTGGTCCCTATGGTCCCTATAACTGGTGACTGTGGCAAAAATGATGGGTGATCAAGTAGTAGGAACCACCTACTTAGTAGGCTTTAAAGGAGTAGTATCTTCCTTTCTTTCTCCTTCCCTCTTTCCCCCCCCTTCAAATGACAAAAATGTCCCCGTCTCTTCAAAGATCTTAAAATACAGTGCAAACCTCGGAGAAACTTAAGAAAGATCTTGACTCAATTAGAAAGAAAATAGGAAGCCTACATAGATTGCAGAACAGTGATATAGATGTTAAAAACAACACACAAAATGCAGTCTGCTGTTTTCTGCACCTGAAGAAACTTCCAAGTGGTCTCCATAAATCATCTCTAAATAAATAGCAGTAATGCGACACGGTAGAAATGTACTAAGTAAAATTGGTTTCTAGTGAGAGAAGTATCCCAGTTATTTACAGTGAGATCTCACCTGAAAGATATTGCAAGTAAAAAGCTAAGGCAAGTGCATTATTTCAGTGGGTGGAATTTACAAAGAGACAGATTTCAACCCACCATAAGAAACAACTTTCTAATCTTTAGAGCTGTCCAACAGCAGAATGGGTTAGCTGCCTTAGGAGGTGTTCAGACAGAGGCTGGAGGACCATCTGTCAGAAATGCATCAGAAGGGATTCCTGTGGGCAGGGGAGGGGGAAGGGGTTAGACACTAGACATCCTTTAAGGTTACTTCTAACTTAAAGGTTCTAGGATTTTCTTGCTCTTCCTCATTTTGTGAGATGAAATAAAGCTGTATTAAATTGGTTGTGAATAAAAATAACATACTCTGGCTTACTTATAGATCCTGCCACCATGAATCGAGAGGACATAAAATGAAAATCTCAATACACTCAACGTAATCTTGTGTGGCACCAACTCCATCTTGCTGATCAGATTCAATGGTGGTCACATAGACATGACCTAACTCCCAAAGAGTACCTCAGGAGAGTGAAGAATTTGGTTCTTTATGTTGGTTGAACAGTAAGTACTTTGGAAATCCTTATGTTATTTCTTCTTCTTCTTCTTCTTCTTTTTCTTCTTCTTCTTCTTCTTCTTCTTCTTCTTCCTTCTCTTTCTCTATTTCTTCCTCCTCCTTATCCTCCTACTTCTTCCTCTTCCTCCTTCTTTCTTTTCTTCTTCTTCTTCTTTCTCCTCCTCTTCAGCTCAGGAGCTTTGACCTGCTCCATTTCTAACTCCAACCTTAAGCAACCCCTCCCCCTCCCCCAAACTCCTGGCATATTAATGCCGAATCTAGTGCATATAGATTAGCCTACTGTAACTCAGATCTAAATTCAAGAGATCAAACAGCCTCAATTTTTCTGGTAGCAGGGATAATAGACATGTACCTCTGCACTCAGTTTGCCATCCATTCTTATCACATGTTTTGTCCACTTAAGAGAACTACAACTTTTGTGCTTATGTTCTGAGAATGCTTTGTTCTATCTCAGCTGAAAAAAATGGAATACAATTATAAAGTAAAATCTGCTCAAAACAACACATTGTTCCCTGAGGATGCTGAAAAGGACTTGAGATTCCTGGATAAACTAATAATTTCTCTCTCCCTTCATCTCTCCCTCATTTGTCCCCTCTTTCCTCTTCCCCTTCTCTCTTCTCTCTATTTCTTCTTACTCTTTTTTTAAGGAAATATGTAAATCTTTTCTTGGACAATTTCCAAAATATTGAGCTCTTGCTTTCAGCACACCACTGTTCATTCTTCTTTTTCTGGGCTTCTTGCCTCAACCCAATGACACAGCATACCCCATGATGTTAGCACATCAATTTCATTGTGTTAGCACAGCATATCATTCCTCAGAACTTCAGTACTGATTCACTTTGTCAGGTAGAAACTATAAATGTAGCATAGAGAAAGTTCTGGTTTAAGCCCATTCACTGTTTTTCTCAGATGATCCATGTTTCATTTGAGATGAGAGTTGATGACAGATTCTTAAGTGAAAAACTCCTTGTAAAATGCATTTGTTCATAGAATGCTCAAGTTGGAAGAGATCATCCAGACCAATTACTTCATTTTACAGATAAGGAAACTGAGGCCATGACAGGTGAAAGGATTTGTTCAATGTTACCTACGTAGTTAATAGCAGACCCAGGACTCAAACCTGTGTCTCTTGACTTCTATTCATAGATAATGATGATGATAATAAGAATGATGTTAATGATGATGATTTTATGTCTTGCAAAGTAATTTACACACATTATCTTGTTTGTTCCCCAAAACAACCCTCTATTATTATCCCAATTTTACAGATGAGGAAACTGAGGCACAAGGGCTGTGACTTGCCCAAGGGCACACAGCTAGTATTTAAGTGCTCTTTCTCACTATACCATATCATCTCATTCATGCTGTTTGGAACCATGTAATGTCCACACACTGGGGTTCATAGTCTTCTTGAAATTATCTACATGCCAGAGCCAAAAGCCAAGACACATGTCCTTACCTTATGCCTTTACTCTTTAAAAATTTTTTTCTTCCAGTTTTATTTTTTACATCCATTTTTAAAAATTCTGAGTTCCAAATCTCTCCCTCCCTCAAGCCGTTCCCCTTCCTATTGAGAAGGCAAGCAATACCGATTATACATGTGAAATCATGTAAAACATTTCCATATTAATCACGTTTTTTGCCTTTACTCTCAACTCCTCCCTACTACCTTCTTCTAAGGGACTTGCCACCCTATATTTTTTAGAGAGGAAAGGAGAAAATGAACAGCAAAAATAGTATAGAGTTTGCCTATATCTAATCTAGTGCCCTGTTTTTCACCCTCATTCCTAGTTTGGCCCTCATATTCTACTTTCTAATTCTCCCCTTTCAGAAAAAAGAAGTGTTTTGAAACTAAATTTCTATACAAAGTACTACATTTAGCAAAACACTCTGCCTGATACACATAAACCAAGTGATTACTTTAAAATTTAAATGAATATGGGATTCATCCCTGGGGATACTTCAGGCCCTCTTATTAAAAATATATGAAACACTTAAACTGGGATAAAGAGATCACAGAGTCCATAATATACTCAAACTTTTTTTTAAAGTCTTCAAACATTATAGTATAACTAGTTGGAGAGTTTAGAACCTTATGTTCTTTCTATCTATAAACACAACTCAAAATTTGAGCCATTGAGATTAATAGTATTTATTACTCATTGTGTGCCCCCAGGTAGAGTCAACTGTCTACCTGTGGGGTAGGTCACTTCCCTTCTCTGGGTATTAGGTCTCTCATCTCCAAAATAAAGGGGTTGAAGTCATTTGTCTCTCAATTGCCTTCTAGCTTTTAAATTCTATGAATCCACAAATCTCTTGCCTTCCTATTTTGAGTCCCAGGACACACCTTCCACATTAGCAAATGTTCAGTTCTATCCCAAATGGAATCAGGAGAACTGAATGAGCCTTGATAAAGGGGGTGGTTTAGAGAGATACTTGACAGCTGTAATGAAACCTTTAAAGTTGTAAATGAAAGCTCACAAATTAGTCTGTTCTGGGGCATCTCTTGAATATATATGCTCCTTAAATGAGGAAGATATCAGCCAGACTTTGAACAACCTGATCTGATCAGTTAGATCAATAAGCATCCAACCAGAGTCATGATGAAGAATGCTAACCAACTCCTGACAGAGAGGTGATGGGCTCAGTATGAAGAAGGAGACATTCATTTTTGGACATGGCCAATGTGGGAATTTATTTTGCTTGACTGTACATATTTGTTATGGGAGACAGGAAGGACATTTTCAGTGTGTATATGGGGGGAAGGTTGGAGGGAGGAAAAAAAAATGATTGTTAATTGAAAGAAAATTTAGTTTTAAAAAAAGCTTCCATTAAGTGTTTACTATGTGTCAATCCCTGTGCTAAGTGCTGAAGATACAAAGAAAAAACAAAAACAGTCCTTTCCCTCTAGAAGCTTACATTTTAGTGGGAGAGATAACATATAAAACTAAGATACACACACACACACACACACAATACATATGTAATAGATGGAAAGTAACGTTCAAGGAGAAGACACCATCAGTTGGAAGAACCAGAAAAGGTCTTCTACAGTGGACATCATTTGAGCTGAGTCTTTTAAAAAAAGCCAGATTCTAAGGAGCAGAGATAAAGAAGAAGGGCACTGTTTGCATAGGGGTCAACCAGTGAGAAGGCATGGAGACAGGATATGAGATAGGAGATAGGATGTCATGAATAAGGAGAAACAAGGAGGCCAAAGTAGTGGATTGTACAGTATGTGGAGGAGAGTAATGTAGAAGAAGGTCAGAAGGGGATGGGGGTGCAGAGTTTTAAGTGCCAAACAAAGGATTTTATATTTGATCCTAAAGGTAATAGGGAGCCACTATAGTTTACCAAGTAGAGAGATGATATGGTTAGATTTATGCTATAGTATGACAACTTTGGCAGCTCTATATAAGTTGCAGTGCAGAGATTTGAGGTAGGGATAACAACTATAAAATTCTTGTAATAGTCCAGGTGAGAGGTAGTTGAGAGATTGAACTAGAGTAGTACCTATGTGACTAGAGAGAAGAGGGTCTATTTGAGAGAGGGGAAGGTATAAACAACTTTGACAACCAATTGGATGTGTAGGATAAGGAAGAGTGAGGAGTTGAGGATGACATTGAGGTTATGAACCCGGGCAAGTGGAAATATGGTACTTTGTGGGGAAAGATCATGAGTTTTGCTTTGGAATTGTTGTGTTTGAGATGCTTAGGGTATATTCACTTTGAGATGTCTAAAGTGTGAGTATAACTCAAGAAAGAAACTAGAGTTAGGTAGACAGATACTTAGAGATTGATTTATCTGGGAGTCATCTGCATAGAAATGATCATTGAATCCAAAGGAGCTAATGAAATCACCAAGTGAGAGAGTTTAGAGAGAAAAGACAAGGCCTAGGGCATATCCTTGGGGGACATCCACATTTGTGGACAATGATGGATAAAGATTCAGCAAAGGAGACTGGGAAGGAACAGTTAGATAAGTAGGAGGACAACCAAGAGAGGAATGTCATGAAAACAAAATCGAGAGAGGGAGAGAGTGGTCAATAGTGTTAAATGTTGTATAAAGGTAAAAGATGATGGCGACTGAGAAGAGGCCATTAAATATGACTAAGGGATCCCTGGTGACTTTGGAGAATGTAGTTTCAGTTGACTGTTAAGGTCAGAAGCCAGATTTCAAAGGATTAGTAGGAGGTACGGGGAGAAGTGGAAGCACCAAGAAGAACAGCCATAATTTACTAATTATTTAGCAAAATAAATGAGAGGTAGCCTGGCATGTTGAGTAAATGGCCAGCCTTGGAGTCAGGAAGACTTGAGCAAGACCTTGGCAAGACTGGAGTCTTCCCTTTGATACATATTATATGTGACTATAAATAAGCCACTTCACTTCTTAATGTTCCAGACACTCTCTAAGGCTGTAAGTCAGAGATGGCTTGTCAGTCTGCATTAGTGATGGGAGTTTCCATACCAGTAGTTCCCCACACTGAGGAAATCATAAGCTTTTTCAAGAAGGGGAAGAAAATGATAGGATCATAGTGAGGATGGCAGGATCTAGTGGTTTAGTTTGTCTTTTTAGGATGGGAGCCACCTAGGCATGTCTCTTTGGGAAGCAGGGAAAGAACCAGCACCTATGGAGATATTGAAGATTAGAGAGAGAATGGGAATGACAAGGGGAACAATCTCCTAGAGAAGATGAGGATGACTAAGATCAAGTTACATGGAGGGGGGAGTGAAGGCGGGTAAAGGACACTTCTCTATCAGAGATGAGGGTGAATGAGGCAATAGGAAAGGGAGCTGTCAAAGGGATGGGAGAAAGGAAGAAGGAGCTCTCAATAAATGGCCTCAACTTTTTTTCAGTAAAAAATGAGGTGAGTTCTTCTGGAGGGGCAGGGACGCCATGAGTCGATGGAGGAGAGAATTAAAGGTTTGGAACAGTCTCTGTGATGAGTTGGATAGAGAATCAATTATGGAAGAATATGAAGGATTACCTTGTTGCAGTGAGGGTCCATTTGTTATTAGACAATATAAATTTGTGCAAAATCTGGTCGCCATGATTTTGTGATTTCCTGTAGCTCTATTTAGCAATGCATGAGTAAGAGTGAAAAAGTCAGATATTAAGAGTAATCCAAGGCTATAGTTTGGTGAGGTATGATTTATAAGGCAAGGGAACAAGGCACTTGCAAGTTGAGGATAGCATAGAGTAGAACCGATTTATGGAGTGGTCAAGATTGGGAAGGGAGGAGAGTGTAGCCAGAGCAGGGAGAATGGCTGGGAAAGTACTAAGGGGGTGGAGGCTTGTCGTCAGAATAAAGACATTGTAGAAATGCTGGTCTCCAGATTATAGCCCAATGAAGAGGCCCCTTTAAGCCTCAGGTGGCAGCTATACATGCATACATATATACACACACACACATACATACATACATACATATGTACATACACACATACACATATGGGTATATGTATGTGTATGTGTGTGTATATATGTATGTAATGTATGTATGTATATATGTGTGTATGTGGATGGACACATGGATGAAAGAGACCTTTCAGAGACAATTTGCTTCCCTTCTCATCCTAGCTTTATTGGATTTATTTGCATAAAACTTTGTAATTTTATGTAATCAAAATGATCCATTTTAATCTTATATGATCATTTCTATCCCTTGTTTAGTTATGAACTTTTATCGGTGCATCTGATAGGTAATTTTCTTCTAATTTGTTTCTCTAATCTGTTTATGATGTGACCTGTTATATCTAAGTTCTATATCCATTTGGAACTTATCTTTGTATAAAGGATGAAATGTTGATCTAAATCTAACTTCTTCCTTACTGCAGTTCAGTTTTCCCAGGAACTTTTTGTCAGATAGAGAGTCTTTATCCCAGTATTTGGGATCTTTGTATTTATCAAATAACAGAATACTAGATAGAGCAGCTAGATAGCGACTGGATAGAGCACCAGACCTAGAGTCAGGAAGACTTGAGTTTACATCTGGCCTTGGCTGTGTGACCCTGGGCAAGTCACTTAATTCTATTTGTCTCAGTTTCCTCAAAATGAGCTGGAGAAGGAAATGGCAAAACACTCCAGTATCTGCCAAGAAAAGTCTAAATGGGGTTCCAAAGAGTCAGACACAACTGAAATGAGTGAACAGAAACAACAAGGGTACTAGATACATTTGCTTGAGTGTCTACTTTGGCTCTCTGCTTGGTACTGGAGAAATTAAGGCTGAGCCATACTCCCCTCTGCCTTGGTCTTTTGAGGATTGGTGGTCAGCCTGTGAACTCCAGCTCTCCTGACTAGGTAACTACTACTTAGCTCCAACTATCTGTCTTCTGTCTTTTGCCAGTTAATCTTGAAGCCTTGTTCTGGCCATAAACTTCTGGCTATCACAACACAGGTGTCAAATATGCAACCATGTTGTCTATAATGCTCCTGAGTGTGGCTGACCAAAATTAAAATGTAATTGGGAACTATTTAACAAAATAAAAATATAATACAGATGATATTAATTTGTGGTCTTAGAGTCTAATAAGTTACATTTTAGTATGTGAGCAGTCTTATATCCAAATAACATATAGGGTAAGCAAATTATAAGACCTCTTGGTAGTGTTAAATCTGCAGAGATATGTGTATACTTTTATAACCCAGGTGACTCTAGGCATACCACTGTCTTCTCTCCTACAATGCTAAGGACTTGACTCTCCTGCTTTCTGCTTCCTGGATTCCTCTTCTTCCAAACCCAGAGGTTTCCAACTTCTCCTCTTCCCTCTATAAACCAGAGACACAACTCCACCTTTTATAGTGTAGCACAGCTCACAGGCACCAGTGAGAATGTTGGAGGTCTGGGAAATGCTGTGAGCAAGGTGTGAGTCCTACAGAGGAGCATCTCCCATGGGCAAGACTAAGGCTAGATTTTTCATTGCAGACAGATATCATAGATCCAAGATAAAAATCTTCTCAGGAAAAGAAAGTACTCTTGCTTTTCTGGAGTAGGATACAGAACAAGTCTGAGCCAAACGTGCATCAGAACCGCTAAAGGGCTGCGAGAGGCATCTAAGCTGCACAAGATGAAGTATCTGATGGAAAGTGTCAGAGGATCTGCTTCTGAAGAGGTGCCATCTCTGAGGGCATGAAACCATGACATTACATATCAGGAGTGCTTGCAAGTGCTCTGCCACCTGGTGGGTTATATTATTTTCCTTTTTAAAAAAGGTTTATACTCACAGTGACTACGGAGGTATAGACAAGATTTCAAAATAAATAAGAATTACAAGACATCTTAGCTATTCTGGAGTGGTAAGTGGGGTTAGCTCCCCTATTTCTCAGCTCCATTTACTGACCCATCTCTTAATAATTCATCTTGAAAATAATCCTATCCAACCACTCTATAGTGTTCTTTTGGTTCCTGGTGTCCTTACATTTTCTACCAGTCCTAAATTTCCATTCCCTTCTCCCTTGCAGGTAAGCCCTAAAGACCTAGGTAAGTTAGTTTACTCTGGATCCCCTCTTCCTCATCTGTAAAATGAGGGTTGGTGGGAGTAGAGAATGGACTAGATTAGAAATGCACTTTTATTTCCAGCATTCTAGGATTTGATAAGACACTAAGGGGGCAACACTGTGTGTGTGTATGGGTGTGTGTGTGTGTGGGTGTGTGTGTATGTGTGTGTGTGTGTGTGTGTGTGTGTGTGTGTGAGAGAGAGAGAGAGAGAGAGAGAGAGAGAGAGAGAGAGAGAGAGAGATATCAGTGTTAGAGCTGGAAAGAATCTTAGAGATCATTTAGCCCAACACTCGCATATATACATATGAAAAAATCAATTCAATTCAACAAATAATTATTAAGAGCTTACCATGTGCAAGATCCTATTCTAGCTGCTGGTGATAGAAAGACAAAATGAAAAATAGTCCCTGTCCTCACAGAGCTTACATTCTATAGGGGTGGGAATGGTGGGATACAACATTTAAATAGATAAATAAATTTTAAAAAAATATTACTTGGAACAAGTTGAGAACAGAAAACAAAAGGCAGACAGTTGGAGCTAAGTAGTAGTTACCTAGTCACAAGAGCTGGAGTTCAGAGGCTGAACACTAATCTTTAAAAGACCAAGGCAGAGGGGAGTAAGGCTCAGCCTTCATTTCTCCAGCACTAAGCAGGAATCAGAAAGAATTTCTCCTAAGTGGTGGACCTGATTTGAGACTTGCAGCAGCCTAAAGATTTGAAGGTGTAGAGGTGAGGAAGGAATGCATTTGAGGCATAGCAGACAGCAGGCACAAAGGCAGGAGATGGAGTGCTGAGTTCAAGGAATGGCAAGTGGGCCAGTTTGATGGGAAGTAGAACTGATGAAGGGAAGTAATGTGAAGTGAGTATGGAAAGGCAGGCTAGAATCAGACTGTGAAGATCTTTAAACACCAAGCAGCACAGTTTCTACTTTAGCCTAGAGATAATTGGGAGCCCCTGAATATGCTTGAGCAGGGTAGTGACCTGTGCTTTAGGAAAACTGTTTTGGCAGCCGGATGAATTGGAGAGGAGCAAGATTAGAAATAGGGAATCTAGTCAGGGGGCTATTGCAATAGTCCAGATAAGATGTGATGAGAGCATGAACCTTGAGTGCTCGAGATTGTGGAGAAGGCTATATGAGTGGAGAGAACGTATGAACACATACATATACATATATGTATACATACATACATACATATGCTCATGTATAGGGATGGGGACTGGACCTGTGATTTCATTAGTACTGTGTAGGGAACTCCCAAGTGAGGACACCTCTTCTGCTGATGCAGGTTGCACCTTCTCCACATATAACCTGAGAGAGTTGCACAGATGGCTGAGCTGCTAAATGACTTGCTCAGCCACTATAAGCACAGCCAATATGAATCAGAGGCAGGATTTCAAACCAAGTCTTCTCGGCTCTGAAGCCAACTCTCCATCCATTATTCCATGCTAACTCCTCTGATCTTGTATACGATTCCTATATATCACTATTTCTTTGTAAGTGCCGCTAGGTGGCGCAGTAGATAGAACATCTGTCCTGGCATCAGGAAGACCTGAGTTCGGATGTGCCATCAGACACTAGCTGTGTGACCCTGGGCAAGTCACTTAACCCTGTTTGCCTCGATTTCCTCATCTGTAAAATGAGCTGGAGAAGGAAATGGCAAACCACTCTAGTATCTCTGCCAAGAAAACCCCAAATAGGGTTATAGAGAGTCAGACACAACTGAACAACAACAACAAATTTCTTTTTAATCTTTTAAGTGATAGAGAGCTAGCTCCTTGGCAAGTCTGTAGACCAGTATGTATTTTCCAAAGTCCTGATTATTCAGAATGTATTACTTTAGCTGTGCTGTAAATACCCATCATAGAGCTGATGTAAGATGATGAGGGTAACAGTTATGCTTTAGCCCGTCTGTCACTGCCTTATCCTCTTTTCAGGAAATCTGTGAAAGGTTTCATTTTAGGTCTTAAACTAGGAATAACATTTCTCAATTCTACATGGTGTTATAAAAATTATTATTAATGAAAAAATCTGTTGGTTAATGCATCCCACAGCATACTCTGTTCTAGAAACCAAGCACTAACTTGCACTTCAATCATGCGTTGTGTATAATATTTCACGTGTAAGACTACATTTGCATATGAGCAGAACAAAACAATTTTTAAATGTTTTTTTAAAATCCTTTTAAAAAATCCAGTATTGAGGGAAAAGGACTCAAAAAGTGTTGGCTGAACTACAGTTTCTGATCCTAGCCAAGAAACTGACTTTAGCAGAGCACGGGAATAAATGATGTTCCTTTAATCACTTCATAAAGAACTTTTAGGTGACAGTCACATCTCCTTCTTTAAGCACTAATTCTAATAGCTTAAAAATTTTAACAGGACTGGTAAATAGATCATTAAAGTATGCTCAGTGGATTGGGAAGCAAGGCACCATGCTTCTCAATTACCTCTCTCTAAAAAAACAAGTTTTATCAATGTCTTGGGTTGGGATTTTTTGGTCACAGGAATTTTTATCTTTCCCCTTCACCCTCCAGAAATGAACCTTCCTAAATAACAAGGAAAAAATGGTTAAGCAAAAACAATTCTCACAGTGAGTGTATCTAGCAATGTATGCAACATTCTGCCTAAGAAGTCCCTCCTCTAGGCAGTGGGAGGTAGGTTGTATTATCTATTTTCCAGGACCATTATTGCTTTTTTTAATTATCCAGGTTCAGCTTCCTTTTACTACTCTTCCATTTTGCATTGTTGTAATTGTATATTGTTCTTTTGGTCCTGCTGATTTTATTCTTCATCAATTCATCTTAATCTTCTCATGTTTTTTCTACATTCCTCACATTCATCATTTCTTTTTTTAAATTTTTTTTGATTTTTAGGCAATTGGGGTTAAGTGACTTGCCCAGGGTCACACAGCTACTAAGTGTCAAGTGTTTGGTCTGAGGCTGGATTTGAACTCAGGTCCTCCTGACTTCAGGTGACTTCAGGGCTGGTGCTCTATCCACTGTGCCACCTAGCTGCCCCCATCATTTCTTACTATACTATTAATGGACCAATTTTTTTTTTTTAGCTATACTCCAATTGATGTTCATCCATATTGTTTCCAGTTTTTTGTTCTGCAAGAAGTGCTACTATCAACATTTTGGTGTAAATTGATATTTGTTCCTGTCTTTTTTTTTTTTTTTTTTTTTGCTTTTTGGTGAGGCAGTCGGGGTTAAAGTGACTTCTAAGTGTCAAGTGTCTGAGGCCAGATTTGAACTCAGGTCTTCCTGACTCTAAGGCCAGAGCTGTATCCACTGCGCCACCTAGCTGACCCTGTTTCTGTCTTTAACCTCCTTGGGGTATTCCAATTGCCTCTTGTGTTGTATGTTAGTTAGCTCCGATTCACACATTTTCAGGTTTTTAACAATAGGCTCAAGTGGTAGAATATAACTTAGATGCCATCCAGTTCAACCCCATCATTTTACAGACAAGGAAACTGAAGACCAGAGAGGTGAGATGACTTCCCCAAGGTAACACAGGTAGTAAAAAGCAAACTTAAGAATTGAACCCAAGTCATGTGACTGAAAAATCAAACTTGCTTTCTACTATATCATACGTCTGTCTTCTCCCAAAATGTTCAGGTGCCCGTGTCTATCAACATACCTCTATCCAAGATCTCTACTCCTAAGTTGTTTTCTTCTTTAGGTATATTCCTATTCCTTGGGACTAGATTACAATATCATGAACTATTTTATCATCAGAGAAATGGTTCAATTTCCTAATCATTGATTAAGAGCCTGTTATGTGCAATATTATTGTTACTGACCACGAGGACACAAAGAGAAAAAACAAAGCAGTCCTATATTGAGAAAAACCAGTTTTTAACTGGTTAATGGAAATGTATGTTTGTGCTCCGAGTTTTCATGCAAGAAGTTAGATTTGGCATGATAGATAGATAGTGTCAGCTTTGTTTTACATCTAAGAGAGTATTAGGAAAAAACTACATGTGCCTCAGATTACATTAGTTATTTATTATTTAAGTGCTAATCCTGTTTGGTTGCAAAGTATTTCTCAAAGTGCACATGGAGATAAGGTCTTTCTCAAAGGATATTATTGGACTGACAGTTAGGATTTGCTTTTTGAAGGTGATTGGAAATTAAACTAATTAGTGAGGCAGCTTCTCATTTTCCTACACCAAAGGCCAGATCTACAAAAGCTAAGAAAATGGAGGCAAATATTCAGATGACTAGGGCTAATCTCCTTCACTCATCTTCCGTCCTTTTCCCCACTCCCCTTAATCTATACTCCTTTGCCTTAGTATCTGGAAATTTCAGGAAAAAGCAATTTTTACTTGACCCACTGACTTTCTTTTTTTCTTCATTTTCAAAATTTTTATTTTCTGTTATTTTCAACCTAGTGCTATCATTAATCTATGCTAGTTCTTACTTCACTCCCTAAACTGTTTCCCTCTCTTGATCTTCCTTTCTGTATCCATCTTCCTGCTATTCATCCAGGTTCAAAATTTTAAAATTATTTTGATTCTTCTCTCCTCTCAATCTCATAAGCAAGTCCTGTAGATTCTGTCTTTAAAAAGTCATTTAACCTCCATCCATTTGACATTCCAAACTAGGTATCTCAAATCCAATATGCCCCAAACATAATTCGTCACCTTTCCACAAAACCCTTTTCTCTTCTGAAGTTCTCTCCTACTGTTCAGGGGACCACTCTAATTCTAGTAACTTGGATTCTCAATGTTGGAGTTATCCTCAGCTCTTCATTCTGACTTACCCCATATTCCTGATTAGTTGCCAAATTGTGTTTTTTATACCTCCATAACTTCTTTTAACTATCCACTTCTCTCCACTGACATTGGCCACTGTCCTAGTTCAGACCCTTACCACTGCTTTTCTGGATTATTTTAATAGTGTTCTAATCAGTCTTTCTACGTCAATACTCTCCCCCATTTGAATCTATCTCCACACAACTGCCAACATGATTTTCTTTTTTTTTTTAAATTAATTAATTTCTTTTTAGTTTTAAACATTCACTTCCATAAGCTTTTGAGTTTTAAATTTTCTCCCCCTTCTTCCCCAAGATGGCGCAATCTGATATAGCCTCTACATATACATTCCTATTAAACATATTTTCACATTAACAGCACGATTTTCTTAAAGCACAGGTGTAGCCTTGTCACTCTTACTCAATAAACTCCAATGACTCTCTATTGCCTTTAGGATCAAATGTAATTTCCTTAAATTGGCTTTTAAAACCCTTCACAACCTGGCCCCATTCTTGAAACATATTATTCCTATTCTTGAACTTCAGAGAGCAGTCCAGCTTCTCTTTATGTTACACACACGCATATATACATATGCATTCATATATACACATATGAATGCATATATACACATACAAACATACCCACACATTTGTAATGATTATGCAAAACAATAAGCAGCTAGGTGGTGCAGTGGATAGAGCATTGGGCCTAGAGTCAAGATGACCTGAATTCAAATCTGGCCTCTGATACTTACTAACTGTGTGACCCTGGACAAGTCACTTCACCCTGTTTGCCTCAGTTTCCTCATCTGTAAAATGACCTGGAGAAGGAAATGGCAAATCATTCTAGTATCTTTGCCAAGAAAACCCCAAATGTCACGACGAGTCAGACACCACTGAAAATGACTAAACGATGCAAAACAATGTTTATTGGAAAAGAGGATATATTCCCAAGACAAATTTCATTGCCAGAAATTTTATTACTTGAGGTATAAATAAATCATGGGCAAAGGGATACATCCCCCAACATGGATGCTTTCTGTACCACCAGGTGGGTTGTAACAGCTTAGTTACTTTGGCCCACACAGAGATTATTCCTATGTCTCTGAGGATAGTCCCTTCTTCAATGAAAGCATCTACCCAACTCCTACCTGACAAGGCTGTGTGGGCACAAGGGGTCCATGACACACGAAGAGGTTAATAACCCTGCCTTAGATGGAGTATCACCTGCAGTCCCCCTCCTGAATCCCTATCTACTCTTTTGGATCCTGTGCTGAGGAGACCAGCATTCCCCCCCCCCCCCCCAATAGACTCTTGCTCTAGGCTCACCTTGTAGGGAGGATTGTTCCCAGAGGATTTGTTAAGTTGGTTAGCATTATATTGCTTTGTACCCATTGTTGACTTTCTGTGTTTGTATGTATGCATGCATATATGTGTATATACACACAAACATATATACAACGTATTTTATATACATATCTTATCTTCCTTATTAGACCCTAAGCTTCTTGAGGGGAGGGTTCATGTCATAACTATTGGTCTTCTTGGCTGTGGCTACTGCCAAAGCCTTGCACAGAGTAGATGCTTGTTGATTTCATTTGGTTTGAAGGAAATGAAAGGGACTTAGCTGATGGAGTAGATAAACATTAGCACCACTAGCAAAAGCAATAGCAAATTTAGTAAAACTTAACAGGAGGCAAACCTGAAAACCTTAAAGGACTAGAGGTATTTGTATAGATAATTCAAAATAAAAACATCTTCACTTTTGCCTCAGTTATCCACTTATATCTTTAACATGATTCATCTGTGGACCTGCCTGTATCCTCAATGTCACTTTGCATATGGCCACTAGAAAAACCTGACCCTTTCAGAGTGGTTGGTTACATGGATTACATTCATTAATTAATTCTCTTTTACACTTTGTGTATGCAAATACCAGCCCAATCTGCTAAAGAGAAGAAGGAAAGTATAAGGCCTCAGTAAGAAAATAATGTTTTGTTAATATAGCAAAACACAAAACCTGAAGAGGCTGTGATGATGGCATTTAACTGACCAAAGATTTTTTTGCCTTCTTCATGGAATCACACAGTGCTATTACTGGAAGAGACCATTAAGACCATTTGGTCCAATCTACTCATTTTTACAAGTGATAAAGCTTAGTAATTTATATCATGTCTCATATTAATTTAGTTGAAGGGTCTGGACTAGAACCCTTGTGTCTGATCTCTCAGTATAGTGCTCTACCACATCATACATTGGCTGGCCATGTGGACAGATGACCTGTATAATGGTCATTTTTACAATGGCAGGCTCCCTTAAGTCTACGGAACGCAGAAGAACATAAGAGCACCCCAGCAGGGAGGGCCTCAGTAGTCCTGCTTCTGTCCTTCCTCTGTCTCTTTTCTTGGCTCTTGGTCCGGCTCAGCTGTCCTTGCCTTGCTTCCAGGCTGCTACTCTATCTTTGTCGCTTTGCTCTCCTCCCAGCTTGTCTTTCAACGACCTCTTCTTGGTCCCCTCCCACAGTTTCTCTTTTTCCATTTCCTACCATCTGGAGCAAGCTCCTGCATCTCTTCCCCTCATCAATTCTCCGTGTTCTATTTTTGATGCTTTCCGAGACACATGGATTCTCTCTTGCCTCCCTAGATTGCTTTCTGTCCTTCTTTCTCCTGCTCCAGGTTTTATTAAAATTTTGTAAACCATCTTTAAGGCTTAGGAGATTGACTTGGGGAGAAAGGCAGCTCAGTATAGTAAAAAGAGAGGAGATCCTGGGGCTGGGGGTGTAGCACGGTGATATCAAACTCAATTAGAAACGAGGGCTGCTAATCCATACATAAGGATTGCTTCGGGTTGCATATTGACTTACTGTCTTAAAATGTAATATTATCTATGTTTTATTGTATTTTTATTTGTTTTGTTAAATGTTAGCTTCCATGACTACCTTGAGAGGATCAGATGCGATGATTGATATGAAAGTGCTTTTAAAAGTTCCACAAATGTAAGAGACTAGAACGATTCTCATGACTATATTCTGAAGGTAACTGTCATTAATCGTTGGCCACTAAAACAGATCCTTTTGTGCTTGAGCAGTTAAGATAAATGGATTTACACAGATGGAGTTAAAAGAAATGTTTACTATCACTTGATATTTACATTAACACTTTATATAATAGGATTTGCCATTTTTATTAATTAAATTAGCATTCTCTTTCAGTACAGCTGATCTCTCTTCTTCAAATCACACAGGGAGGGAGGTCAAAAAATGACATTAGTATTTCAGCTGAACCCCTTTCTAAACTCTCTAGCGTTTCCAGGTTTCAGAGACCAACCTGGTTGATTGCTGGCAGAAGCCACAGTCCATTACTCTCTCCTCATTGATCCTCGGCAGGCAGGCAGTCAATAAGTAAACAAGCATTTATTCAATACTTACTATGTGCTAAGGGCTAGGTCTCCAAAGAAAGGCGAAAATACCATCCCTGCCATGAAAAAGCTCACATTCTAACATGCAAAATATTGTTCGTTTGTGAATGGAAGATATTTTCCCTGTTCTCAGAGCGAAGGCACTAGCAGCTGAGGGGACCTGGAAAGGTGAGATTTGAACTCAGTTTTGAAGGAAACAAGGGAATCTAGGAGGTGGGAGTGAGGTGAGGGAGTAGAGTACAATGAAGGACAGTTAGGGAAAAAGCACAGAGTCATGAAATAGGATGTGAAGCACAGCAAGAAAGCAAAATATTATTGTCTTCTAGAGAATATAGACTGAGAAACAGCAAAACTGAGAAAGTAGGAAGAGAGCACTTCCAGCCTAGTCTTGAGGGAGAAAGGCAGCAGAACTAAAAGCTGTCACTAATACCAGCCCTTCTCCCCATTTGGCAGTTTCTTTCATCCTCTTAGGGGCAGCTAGGTGGTGCCTTAGATAGAGTGCCAAGCCTGGAGTCAGAAAGACATCTTTCTGGGTTCAAATCTGGCCTCAGACACTTACTAGCTGTGTGTGATGCTGGGCAAGTCACTTAGCTGTGTTTGCCTCAGTTTCCTCATCTGTAAAATGAGCTGGAGAAGGAAATAGCAAATCTCTCCAGTAACTCTACCAAGAACACCTCAAATGGGGTCATGAAGAGTTGGACAAAACTGAAATGACTGAACAATGACAACTTATCTCCGTAATTGAATTACCACTCAGGAATGGATGGTACCCCCTTTTAGCCCTGTGATGAGAGTATTATCATCTCTTCTCTTCCAATGGACCACTAGCACCCCCTCCACCTCTGACACAAAAACACAAACTCCCAACTATTATCTGCATTCTTTCCACTCCCCTACTTCTGACCACTTAGTCTTAAAACTTCTCTTGTTTACATTACCTTTGAGATTGTCAGCACCTTCCCAATCCTTTCAGTCAGAAATCCTTCTTCCCTATGTCTTGACTCCATTCCCTTCCTCAAGTTTTTTGCATGATTATGAGTGAAAAACTCAACAGCTCTTCAACACAGAAAGGTGGAGGGCTTGTCCTAGCTGGTTTTCCACACCCTAGACTCAAATCATCAGGAGACCTTGGTTCAAACTCCAACCCTAGCCCTAACTTGTGTAACACCAGGGGAGTGACTGTCTCTCTAGGTCTCAGTTTCTTCAACTGTGAAATGAGAGGCTAGATCTAGATGACCTCTAGAGTCCTTTCTAGCTCTGGAGTCTATGGTTTTATGATTCCATAAACAACTCCACTTTTGGTGGGCTCTGTTCTCCCTCTCCCCTCCCATCTCCAGTTTGGTGCTTACCCTTCACTAGGTACCCTCTGCCCATCTATTTACTCTTTCTGGGCCGAAAGCTCTAAAGACTCAGAAGTGGGAGGGACCTGAGAGATCTTTTCCACCAAACCACTCATAGTTTACCGGTGAAAAATTGAGATCCAGAGAGGTTAAGGGACTTGCCAAAGCTTGGTCAAGGTACTTTCTCTATATGGGCATCAGTATCCACCTTGGCAATATGAAGTTCTTTAATATCCATTTTAGGCCTAAATCTTGGGATCCTATGGTTAGAGGAGAAGGCCCCCTTACTCTGGCTCTCCCTCCTCTGTTGGGTAACATTTGTATTTTAAAATTAGCATTCTGGAGACAATGTTCCTGCTTTTCAATCAATCAGCCAATAACCAGTCCTTGTGCTAGGCAGTGGAATAATACCAAATTAAAATCAAATGTTCCCTGCTATCCAAGGAACTTACATGCTCTCAGACCTGGGAAGGATCTTTTCTTTTCTGACCCTGATGGGGGGAAAGGAAGAGCAGTGTTATGACCAGCCAATGGGGCTGATATTCTGTGTTCAGTGGGGCCTAGAATCACCCCTATTTGCCAACTGACCACTATGATGCCCAGCCTTCTTCCATTGCAGATTCCTTCCTTTCTTCTAAATCACTATCAGTAAGTGCTGAGTGCTGTGCCCTCTGTGTTCTACCTCTAATATTTCTCCCTGGAGGAAGCAGATCATATCTACATGGGAGAGGGAAATTCTATATGCTTTAAGGTTTTAATGAAAACTTCTATGCTAACAGTTCCCAACTTGGTACCTCTGTCCTGCCCTCCACCACATTGTTTAGTTCTTAGCAGCCCCCAAGTTTGTTCTGCTGCTGCCTCAAAATAGATATAATGAAGATAAAGTTTACTTTTCCCTTAAACCCTTCCCATTGTCTAATTTCTCCTCCTCTACGGCAAAACTACCATTGTACCTTTCTTCTCATAATAGTTGCTATTTCTAGAGCAAAGCCATATATTAATGTTAGCATATGCTGACATTTATAATAGACTCTGACAGGAATTTTCTCTCTAAATCAAAAAGTGGAATTGACTCCTGGTGCAATAACAGCAGTTGTGGGGTACTGTGGGTATCAGAACATGGTGCAACTATAATATTCCCACCCACTCCCTTAATTTAGATGGTTGGTTTATCCCTTTGTGTGCCTTAGCCTGCCTTTATCACATGGTAACAGAATGAAAGTACTTGAAAGGAAGAAGGATTTGGAACCAGAGGACCAAAGTTTGAATCTAGGGTCCACAATTAGCTAACCTTAGGCCTCTCTGGTCTTAGTTTCCTCATTTGTAAAATGATAGCTTGGGCTAAAATATTTCTAAGAGTCCCTTTCCACTCTCTGTGGAACAAGTTATGTGTGCAGACTGAAGATGAACCAGGGGACAGAACACATTCTTTTTTTTTGGGAGTCTTTCTTCAAGACTTGGGAGATTGGTTGAGCTATTGGCAGTCATAAGGAGACTCATAATTACAGAACAGACTCTTCTTTCATGGAGCATAGGTTCTATTGATCTCCAGGAAGAGACAAAATCCTTGCTGTTCCCAACACAGAATGTTTAGGCCATCTGCTCCCTCTCTTCCCTTAACTTCAATGCTTTTTTCCATTCTGATGATCACCCCCAGGGAGAAAACCTCAATTAGGTTTTCTAATCTCCATTTTAACAAGGAAGGCAGGGGATTCTGGGTACACTTCAGCAAGAGTGAGCTGCTGTGGGGTACAGGTGAGGACAAACGGAGGCAGAGCCCATACTAAGGGCAGGGGGCATCAAATATTTAAAACCTCATATCTTAAGCATAGGTGACAGTGTTCCATGCTGGCCCTAGATAAACAACTATTTGAGAACAAAGAGGGATTAGGTTTGTTCTGCTTGATTCTAGGGCAGAGATTACCAAACTTATTTGGCCTACTGTCCCCTTTAAAAAAAAAAGTTACTCAGTGCCCTCCTGGAAATCTACTTTCTTTAACCCTTTAATGGTTTTTTAAAAAAAATTTGCTCAATTTCAAAAAATAGAAAATATTTTTTAAAAAAAGATGCATCTTAAATTTAATAATTTATTGTAAACTTGTGGTTTTTTCCTGCATTGAAATTTTGATGACACAATATTGCATCATGTGACTGTATAGTATCATATTGTAAATGAGTCATTACATGCACATATTCCTGCCAATGCATGCTGGACATCATGGCAATGCATGACATGCTTGTCTGCCAACACATGCTTGTTAAGACCTGTTGGCAGACTTGACCACTAATTGGTTATAACTTGCATTTTGTGTGTTTATTTGGAAAATAATGTAATCACTACAATTTTAATTTTGTTACACAACAGATGAAACATGTATGAATGGTTTTTAAAAATTCTCTTCTCTTTCCTTATGCTTCCATTGCCCACTTATTTTTCTTCAATGCCCCCAATTGCACCTGAGGCTACTATGCCCCCCTGGATTGTTCCAGCACCCCACAAGGGGTGGTGTTGCCCACTTTGGGAACCTATGAAATTTAGAGGGTAGACCGTGGAGCCTTGGGTGGAAGCTATATAGTGGCCAAAGGAGACTTGATGTCAGAAAAAAACAAAAACAAAAACAAAAACAAAAACAAAATAACTGCCTAGCAATGAAAGCTCTCCCAAAGTGAAATGGGCTGCCTCCAGAGGTGATGAATTCTCCTTCCTTGAGGGTCTTCAAGCAGAGGCTGTATGTCATAATGTTCACAATTCCCCAGTAGAATACAAGATCTTTTAAGGCAAGAATTGCTTCACTTTTGTCTTTGTACTCCCAGAGGCTAGCAAGGTGTCTTGTACAAAGTAAGCATCCACTAAATGCTTGGAGAATAAATCCAGTCTCACTCTTTCTCACACAGAACACGCCATTCCCCATCTTTGTCCCTTTGCTCACCCTCAGGCTGATCCCGGGTCTAGTCCATGCACCTCCTTCACCTCCATCTCTTGGAGTCCCTGGTTTCCTTCAGGACTCAGTTCAAGGTCCACTTTCTGCATGACACTTTTCCTGGTTCCCAAAGCTGCTACAGCCTCCTCCCTAACATTACCTTGGTTTTGTCAATGTATCTCCAGAGCCTAGAACAGCACCTGGTGTGTAGAGGCTTAATAAATGATGGTTGATCGATAAACTTAACACACAATAAATATGTCCTCACTCCACGGAGGAGAATTTCTGACATTAAAATAGATGCATTTATGAAATATATATATATATATACATATAATTTTTGCTAAGCAATGGGGTTAAGTGGCTTACTCAGTGTCACACAGCTAGTGTCAACTCTCTGAGGCCAAATTTGAACTCAGGTCTTCCTGACTCCAGGTCCACTGCTCTATCCACTGCACCACCTAGCTGCCCCTATAAAAATATTTTTAAATGTCTCTTATTATAGCCACTTTTGTTACATCCTACGTGGCTATTGACCTTGCTTATCCCTTTTCCTGGATAAACAAATAATCCTAATATAAAATAGAATATTAAAAGTATGTAAGTCCAAACAAAGTGCTATAAAGCACTGGCCTTATAATGACCCTCCCTTGTTCATTAAACTTTAGTAGCTGTCTATTTACTCTAGTAAAGTACTTAGCACATTGCCTGGCACGTAGCAAGTGCTATATAAAGATTAACGAGGATGATGATGATAATAAAATAGAAACTTCCCTGGCATTTTAAAACCCTTTATGGTCTGATTCTAACTTATCGCTTTTGTCTAATTGCTTGGAGATCATTTACACTGAACCTACTTGCTATTCCCTGGACATCACCTTCAATATCCTGTCTGTTTGCCTTAGCACAGGTAGTTTCCCCCATGCTTGCAATGATTCCCCTTTTCACTTGAGCCTTTTGGAATCCCTACTTCCTTCAAGGCTCACTTCATGTATCGCCTCCTTCAAGAGGCCCTTCTCCATTCCCTCGATTATTAGTACCAACCTTACCTTGAAATAACCTTGTATTTATCTTGTATTTATTCTGTTTACTGATCTGTGAACTACTGAATCTCTCCAGTAGAGTATAAGCTCTGGGAGGACAGGCATTGTTTTGCTTTTGTATTTGTATTCTTGTTGTCATCTAACACCACGCATGGCATAGAATAGGCAGTTAATAAATATCTGTTGATTGATCATTTGATTCAAGGTCTGAGGAAAGAAAAGTCATCACTTCCCCTGTGCCTGGAACAAAATTATTCATTCACAGCAAGGGTTCTTAACCTGAGGATTCCATAGATAAATTTCTTGAGCTTGGATGGGGAAGAAACATGCATCTTTATTTTCACTAACCTCTACCTGAAATTTAGTATTTCCTTTGATTATGAATGTAGGCAATAATATATAGTAATCCACAGACTTCACTGGACTGCCAAAGGGGTCCACAATGCAATAAAGGTTAAGAACCCCTGGTTCTGAGTACCTTTCAATTTGGTCTCCAGATACTTATTAATTATCTAGAAGAAACATCCCATGTTCACCACTCATTTAAGAGGTTCTGGGCATGTAGAAAGGATTCAGTAAATACTGGGTGACTGGAAAGAACTTGCCAAAAGGTAGGTCATGTAGGCTATTTCCTCCCTGAGGACAAAAACCATCATATTGCATTTCAGCTGGAGCTAAGATTAGAAATAAGGAAGGTCTGAATTCAAATGTAGGGCATGCTACCACCTGTGGGGATGGAAAATGACAGAGATCCATTTTCTCTGTGGCTGTCAGAGGCAATCACTTATAGATTTGGAATCTTAGTATCCTGTTTTTTTTTAATTAATTTATTTTGATTTATCAACAATCACTTCCACATGCTTTTGAGTTTAAAATTTTTCTCCCCCTCCCTCCCCAACACCCTCCCCAAGACGATGCACAATCTGATATAGGCTATATATATATATAATTCCTATTAAACATATTTTTCACATTAGTGATGTTGTAGGTAAAAATTAGAACCAATAGGAGGAACCACCAGAAAGAGGAAACAAAACTCAACTGAAGAAAAAAATAACAAATAGTATGCATCGACTTAGTATCCTGTTGACTGAAATCAACAGAAATCGAAAGCTATTTCTTGAGTACCTACATTAATAATAACAGACATTTATTTAATGCATTAAAGTTTGCAAAGTACTTTTCAGGTATCTCTTGAGTCTCATAGCAACCTTGTGAGGTAGCTATTATAGATATTATTATCCTCATTTTACAGATGAGGAAACAGACTCAGAGAAACAGCACATTGATCAGGCGAATGATTTGTAGTCAAGTCTTCCTGACCTGACTCCGAGATTCTACTATGCCAGGCTATCTCTACAAGAGTATAGAGGAATCATATTCCCTGTGAAAGATGGAAAGATGCCCAAGACATAGTCTTGTTGCTAAGTCTAGCAGAACATAAAATGTGTCTGTGATATTCACAATCATAGAAGAAGGATGTATAGAGAAATGCATTCAAGTAGTATGAATTACATGTTGTAGAAGTATAGAGAAGGAAGGAATCACATCCATCTGGGAGTGATCAGAATAAGCATTATGGAGAAGGTAGCATTTGAGCTAGGCCTTGAAGGATGACTAGGACTTTGATGGATGAAGACAACAATGGGACCAGAGGGGTTTTTTCTAGGCTAAAGGAATGACATGAGCAAAGGTATGGAGTTGGGAAATACAATAAAAATCTGGGAAAGGGGTAGTAGTCCAGATGGGTTACAAGTGCAGTTTGGGTAGGGAAACAGTAGGGAAAAAATGCATTGCATATAGTCCACACTTGCAAATATGTTGAATGAATAAATTATAATTAATGAGGGGTGGGATTACCACAAGGCAGAAATGAGATTTATTGAAGATCACATTTTGTTCTTTTATAGAGAACATAATTCACTGGAGGCACTTAATAATAATAAATAACATCTTCAACCTCAAAGTACATTTATATACATCTGTGATTTCCTTAGTTACTCCTTCCACCAGTACAGATTGCAACCCCTCTGCAACTGATTGTCTGTGTCTTTCTAGAAGCATTTCATAGAGGATTTATGTTGAAGACTTTCTTCAATTCTTGGGTCACATTTTATTTTATTTTAAATTTTAAAATATGTTTTATTGATGCCTTTTGTTTTGACGTCATGGCTATTTTGGAATATGGTACTCCTTCTCTCTTCCCCTAATCTTTATACACCTTCCTTTCACCTCCACAGGAGTTGAACCATCCCTTATAGCAAAGAAAAGCAAGCACTTGAACAAAAATTCCTTATGTAGTGACCTCACCTGACAATGTCTACAAAATTCTGCTTTAATAGCTTCCTACCTCTCTTCTAAGAGAATGGAGACATGTTTCATTAGTTTTGCTTCAAGAACATTATTTATGCAGAATTTGGCTTCTTTTTTTTTTAGGAATCCTTAATTGTTATTGCGATACAGTGACCTTCCAGTTCTTCTTTTATTCTGTATTAGCTCATACAAATCTTACAGTGTTTCTCTGCATTCCTTATATTCCTTGTTTCTTTCAGCATGATGTTCAAATATATCCATAAACCATAGTTTGTTCAGCTAGTCCCAAACTGATGGGTTCCTACTTTATTTCCAGTTCATTGCTACCACAGAAGTGCTGCTATTAATATTTTGGTATAGATTATGCCTTAGTTTCTTTCTTTGACCTCTTTGGGGTACATGCTCAGTAGTAGAATCACTGGATCAAGGTGCATGGTTACTTCTATTGCATACTTCCAAACTGAAATGGTTGGACCAAATCACAGCAATAATGTATTAGTGGGCTCATCTTTGTATAGTCTGATATTTCTGTATTTTTCTCACCTTTGTCAATTTGCAGAGTGAGAGAGAAAATGCTAAAGGTATTTCAATTAGTATTTATCTTATTTGTAATTTGGAAGAGGTTTTCATATTATCATTTATAATTTGCAAATTTTCTTTGGAAAACTCTAGTTCATATCTTTTGTGGCTTGTATATGATCATTTTAATATTCTGAGGACACTGAATCTGTTCAGATATTCATAGAAATAATAGATTTAAAGGATGAAAAGGACCTCAGAGGTTATCTAGTCCAACTTTTTCATTTTATAAGTGATGAAATTGCCTCATGTTACATAGGTAAAGGATATTTAACAACTAATTAGATGGCATTCTGCAGGAAGCTGCCTCACCATCCAATTTATCCTGCCTCACTACATGTTCAGCCAACTTCACTGTTCAGTCATATTTTTCCTGATGATGTCTTTGGTGCTACTACTCTCGTGCAAATCATCATTCAAAATGCACACATGGAATTGTTTGCCTGTGTTTGGCACCACCTGAAGATCTTCAGAATATAAGCATTGAAATAGAAGTGCTTCTTATCTGGTGACCCTTATTCTTTTATCCGGGAAAACCATTTAATTTACAGATTAAAAGTCCAAATTTGGAAACTCACCTTAACACGCAGCTACATTTAAAGCTGCAGAAGGAAAATTGTCATATACAGTAGTACAAAAAGCAATGGACTGTGAATGAAGAGACTGGGGTTCTAGTCCTGGTTCTAGCAACACTTTGTTACCTTGGACAAGTCACAGAGTCTGTGGATCTTGGTTTTGTGGAATTCCTCAGCTCACAGGTCCTAAAATCCTCCTGGAGAATAATTCCTCTCATCTTGGTCCATCTGCTAGAGGTCAATAAATCAGGAGGCATGGCTAGAAGATCAAAAGTTTAATTAGCATCAGCCAAGGGAATTTGCCAGGTGGGATAGCGACCCACCGACACTGGGAGATATATACATAGAGGGTTTTACACAGTCTTTGGGTGACATTACAGAAGGCAAAAGCAACCTATCAGGTGAAGCTGCTTAGCCACTTTTCATGTTTGCAAGATTGAGTAATAAGGATAGGATGTCAGGTGATTTGAGGGAGACTGTGTTAACCTTAGGATCTCAGGAGTAGTCAAAATTCAGATTTGCTCCAGAGGGATATTTCTCTGTAGTTAATCTTATCAGATACCCTGGCCAGGAAATCTGCAAGATAATGGAGGCCTCCTTCACAATAGAATTCAGTAAGGCTCACCCTATCAGTGCTAGTTTTAGGTACTGTCTCTATTTACACAACCCTGTAGCTCTATTTCTTTGATTTCTAAGGTTAGTTTTTTATTAGAGTGAAGACGTTTCTCCTAAATGTGCAGCTCATCTTATCAGCATCCTCATTGGTAAGTGATCTCTAAAGGTGAGCCAATATCATATAGTGGGAAGATTTAGAATCAAGAGAATTGAGAATTCTCGCTATGTAATCTTGGATAAGGCATTTCCTCTTCCTGAAACTGTTCTTTATCTATATAATGGAAATAATAATACTCTCATTAATTATCCTCATGAGATTTTCAGTCTCAAATGAGATCATGCACATAAAGTATACAAATTTGAGTTATTATGAACTTAAGTCCCTTTCAGTTCTATGAATAGGTGATCCATGATCTATAGGGTAGGTGTAGGAAGGTGGAATGTGTTCTGTATTTTTATCGAGTTACTTTGAAATTTCCTAACAGCATTTAGGTCAGTTGGATAGTGCTTTTGAAACTAACCAAATGCTAATGATATGCTTTGGGAAGAATGGAAGTGAGTTCATTAATAAATCTCTAAAAAAAAACAACAAAACCAGCCTGCCATGCTTTGAAGAAATAAAAGCCTACTTAGCATTTTAGTTTCTTTATTTTAGCTCCATAAATGCTGAATCCATTCCTACACAGTATAGTCATTACCAATAAGCTGTGATTGAAATACATTCTACCCACCAGGAGCTGTCAATCCTAATATGTGTGGAGGTGGCATAATGTTTAATGCCTCCATGACTTCTCCCAGACTAAAAGTGCTTTCTTATAGATAGAGAAAGAACATATTCTCCATTCAAACCTTGAGGGAGTTGAGTCATAAATTGTACACCCTAATTAGTATCCTGCCTTTCATATACAGAGATATTGCCTATAGTCTTGAGGAAATCACCTTTCCCTCAGTCTCCTTCCTCTACTCTTTTGAGTGGAGAAGAGTGACATGATTGAATTAGTCTTTTAGAAAGACTAATTTGGCAGCGGTGTTCAAAATGGATTGGGAGGGAGACTAGCTCAGGTTCTCAACCAGAGGTCTCAGAACTTGTTTTTGTTTTTAAATTTGATAACTGAATTTTAATATTACTTTGTTTTATAATCCCATATTTTATTTATTCATTTAAAAATATTATTCAGAGAAAGGATCCATAGACTTCAACAGACTACCAAAAAGGTCCAGGATGCAAAAAAGTTTAAAACCTTGGATTAGAAGCATAGAAACCAATCACTCTGTAACCAGGGATACATTTGCAAGGTGCCTAGCGAAGGATCATGCATGGAAAAAGAACAGCAAATTAGAACAAAACTAAGTAGGCTAATAGAGATTATATTGATGACCTTGACCTCAACATTATTTGCACAATGAAACTGTTGTAGAAAAGACTTCCTAAACATTGGAAAAATGATTTGCCAACCTCCCATCTACAGGTCATCCTACCCCTCTCCTACTGCTCTTCACTTTAAGATGGGTTTACAAAGAGCTATAGCAATTTAATTAGTTATTCTTTCCCACTGTCCATGAAAGCTACAGGATTCTCCTCCCATCATACATGTGAGGAATGACAAGCAGATCAAGGAATGCTAAGGACCGAGATAAGCCCAGAATCATATAGGACCTGGCGGAGAATTTGATTCCATGGTTTTTTGGGGGTGAGTGGTGTGGGTAGTGTTGCCTAATTAGTTTCCTTTTCTCATTGTGAAACGTATATATCCCTGAAACAAATACAAGCTAAGGTTTTGTTTTTTTTTTTATCCTAAGAGAAAACACTTCTTAAAATCATGGAACTTTGGTATTAGCACTTGTAAATCATTTTACCCAATCCTTCATTTTACATATAGCCTTTTAATGAAATCTATCTTCATTTGAAAAAGATATCTCAAAAAAATCCACACTGAAAAGTAAAATGGATAGAACTTGCCCATTGCCCTTATCATGATATGTAATTGGACAGATTGTCCATACACACACACACACACACACACACACACACACACACACACACACACTCCTACCTATAGCAGTTCCCTATTACTTCCAGAATCAAATATAAAATCTTCTGTTGCCTTGAAAGCCCTTCACAACCACCCCTCTTACTTCCTACACTTTCTCCTCCTGCACGTATTCCGTGATGTAGCCACACTTGCTTACTTGCTCATCTTCACAAAGGACCGTCCATTCCCAACTCTGTGCCTTTTCATTGGTGTCTCCCATGCCTGGAAAACTCATCACCCTCAACTCCACTTCCAGATTTACCTGGCTTTCTTCAAAACTAAGTTCAAATCCCACCTTCTTCAGGAGGCTTCTCCCAATCCCATCAGCTGTTAATGCCTTCCCTCTCAGATTACCTTCCATTTACACTACATATATGTTGTATGGACATAGTCATTTGTATGCTCTCTCCTCCATTAGATTATGAGCTTCTTGAGGGCAGGGGCTGGGTTTTCTGGTTTTGTTTTTGCCTTTGTTTGTATCCCTAGCACTTATCATAGTTCTTGGCACATAGTAAATGTTTAATAAATGCTTGACTGACTGACTGATTACAGATGTACAATGAGAGATGGTAAAAATTACACTAGATCATAGATTTAGAACCAAAAGGGACTTTAAAGATCGTATAGTTCAATGGTTCTCAAATGTTCTGGTCTCCCAACTCCTTTACACTCTTAAAAATTATTGAGGACCCCAAAGACCGTTGGCTTATGTGGGCTATATCTAAGAGTATATTAGTCATAAAAACTGATACATTTTTAAAAAAGTTATTAATTCATTTAAAACAATAAGTCTATTACGCATTAATATAAACAGTACATTTTAAAGAAAACATCTATATTTTCCAAAACAAAACAAAATTATTGCAAAGAATGTCATTGTTTCACTCTATTATTATTATTTGTTGTAAATCTCTTTAATAGAAGACAGTTGGATTCTCATCTGCTTTTGCATTCAATCTGTTGTGATTTGATGTTTTGGTTGAAGTATAGAAAGAAAACCCAGGTTCATATAAATATGTAGTTGAAAAAGGGAGGAGTATTCAGTATGCAAATAACAACTTAATATTATTACAACAATAGTTTTGATGGACCTCATGGTTCCTCATGGACCTCAGTGGTTCACAGACCACACTTTGAGAACTGGTGATCTAGTCTAGTTATTTTGTTTTACAAATGAAGAAACTGAGACCCATAGAGATGAAGGAAGTTGCCCAAAGTTATAGAAATAGTAAGCAGCAAAGCCAGGATTCAAACCCAGCTCCTTTGACTCTAAAATATGGAGGACAATAGTCTGATGTTTTTGATGAGATACCATGAACTCAGAAGAATTGCAGGTAACCCAGAGAGAGAAAGGGTAAAACATACGGTAGGAGTCAGTTGACCATGGCATCTTAACAATGATAAATTCCACAGAAATAGTGACTGACTTTATTCATGGCATATAGAATTGGAAAAGGAGGTGGGGTGGGCTTGTAGCATGAATAATAGATAACAGTTGAAGAACTCACTGCTATCCATGAAATATTGAAAGGACCTCCAATGTGTTTTGTTGAGATTCTGCAGTATTCACAGAAATATTTGTTCAAGAACTTTACAGGAGGAGAAGGGTTACTCATATTGCTGAGATGAGACACCCATGGAATCATCAAAGGATGGCTGCTTGTCACTGTGGCAGAGCTAAGACTAGAACCCAGACCTCTTGGCTCCCAGTCCCATGCCCTTCCTACTATGCTGCAGTCTCTAAGCAGCAATCAAAAGTTTTAGGAGTTCTGTGAATCATGACTTTCTAGAGGGAAGCATTTTACAGGAGAGTCTGGCTAGAAGGTTTCATGTAGCTGGTTCCCCACCTCTGGCTATTAGTTTAGAGTCCATGGAAATAAAAGATGACCCTCATCCTCAGTACCTAAATGAAATAAGTCATGGAACTAAATGAAAATCAGCCAGCATATGGCTCAATGGAAAAAGTCTCTTTATCCCATTTTTATTTCATTTTCTTAGGAGACTGTGCTTTTGAAGTAATTGCATGGTCCTTCCCCCTGGCTCCTCTAATTGTATAGACATTTGTATTCTCTGGCCTAATGCTACAAGGAGCGGTAAATGGAATGTGGACAAGTGAATGGATGATGCTGGTCAGTGCTAGCGAGCCCAATGCCAATTTTGCAGATGAGTGGAATTTTGACAAGAAGGGTATTAATGATTTTTAAACATCATCCATAACACTGATTTAGATGCTCTGTCCCTTATGGGGCAGGGACACTTTTTCCTGTGTGCAGCTAAGAACTCAGCTTGCCTTAATAACAACACAGTCGCCATTACACTTCATCTTTATCTCCTTTCTTCGAGGCAGAACACCTACCTGAAACTTAAAAAGGAGAGAAAAAAAATAAACAGCCCCTGTTCCCTGAGTCCTTTGGTTGGGAAGTACAGCCTTTTGGGGACTTCTGTCCCTTCAGTGTCACACCATCCTTGATTTCTCATTGATTTCACACCACAATTTTCAAACACACCCCAGCTGGTCACAGGATTGACAGATATTGGGGTGACTGAGGGCCTATTTATTGATAATTCAGTAAGATGGAGAGAGAAAATAAGATCACAAATACAGCTATGACTATGGGATAGGAGGAAAGTGCTTGATCTAAACTAAATTACCTGTGTATCAATAACTGCCATTAATTTAAAGGTTCAAGACTGACAAAAAACTTTGCAACATTTTCTCCTTTGAGCTTCACTACAACCTAAAGTAAATGCTATGGGAATTATTAATTCCATTTTGCAGATGAGGAAATGGAAGCTGAAAGAGCCTGACTTATTTATGGTCACATAGATTATTAATCCCAAATTTACCACTAGCAGCCATCCTTTTGGTAATTCTGCGGATTCCTCATCCCAGCAACATAGATAGCCCTTCCATCCTCCTCCTGCAAAGTTCTTGAACACATACTTCTGTAAAGAAGCTCAACTAAACACCCTGGAGGTCTTTTCAATATTTCATGGATAGCAGTGCAACTTTTGAGTTCTTCAGAATCGGTGTCTCAGTACTGAATATCAGTATCTGAGGTAAAATTCAAACCCAGGTCCAACTGGTTGCAATATGCTATCTATTACACTACACTGTACTGTACACTAGTGAGTGATAAATCTCAGTGAGCAACGTACAGCAGGAGGCAATATGGATCTCCAGCTCTACTCGGGCTAGTGTTTGTTCTTCAGAATTTCCAAAAACTAAAGTGTAATAGACTTTATCTTATCGGAGCAGGTCGATTGAAATTTGTTTTCTAAATATTCATTGGATGCTAGTTCTTAGCAAATATAGATATATTTATGTAAATGAACACAAATTATGTAAAACATAAAACTGTTAGAGCTGAAGGAGATCTTCAAAATGAAATCCAATCCCTTCACTTCAGAGCTGAGGAAACCAAAACTCAGAATAGGGAAACAACTTTCCCAAGGTCACGAGTCACTTTTGTGCCAAAGCTGGTGCTAGAGCTGTCCTGACTCCCAGGTCAGGTTTCTTTCTGCCACCTCACATTGCTGTCTCTTGTGGTGCCCCCATTCATATATCTTGTCCTCCAAAAGAGGCAGCCATAGTTTAAAATGCTCACTGCAGTGATCAAAAATACACGAGCCTGAGGATTCTCTCTGTGAGCCTCAGCAGATGAGTCAGAGGTCAAAGATTTGGCATGGGAAGGAGACACAGTCCCTTTTTTCATTTTCTTGGGTGCTTATTCAAGAACCATTTAATAAGCCCGTAATGTGGAAAGTATTATGTTAGACATTGGGTGAGAGATGAAGATGAATAAGAAATGAATCTCGAAAAGCTTGCAGGGGACACGAGACATACAGAAATAACTATAAGACAAAGCAGAAGATAAGCACATGGAAGAAGGACAAACAGAGGGCTGGTGGAAATTAAAAAGAAAGACACCTCATCGCCTCTCATGGGGACTATTTTACAAGTTTACTTTTCTGTCTCCCTACTTTTAGTCTCTCACCTCTGCAATCTGTCCTCCGCATAGCTGCTAAAGTCATTATTCCTAAGACAATTGTCTGACAATATCACTCCTTTGCTCAAGCAGCTTCAGTGGCTCCCTATTGCCTTCAGAAAAAAAAATACAAACTCCTCAGCCCAACATTTCAAATCCTTTTAAATCTGTCTTCCATCTACATTTCCAGACCTGTTTCATGCTCTGCTTTTTCATGAACTATATACCTTAGCCAATGTGGCCTTTTTGATATCCCCAAATGCTCTACATCTCTCCTGTCTATTTGCCCAAGTCTTCTCCCATGCCTAGCATGTGCTTCTTTTTTTATATCTGTCTTTCAGAATCCTTGACTTTCTTTAAGGCTAAAATTCAGTCCTATTCCCCACGGGGCCCATCCCTTCAGTTAGTGCTTCCTTCTGCCTCCACATTTAACCTTTTATTATTTTTAATATCTCCTCAATAGCCTATAAACTTCTTGAGGGCAGGGGCTATTTCATTTATTTTTTTTCCCATATTGTTTTCGTATGTAAATGCACATAGTAAGTGCTTAATAAATATTTATTGAATTGAAGTAGGGAAGGAGAAAAGAGTAATTTGCCAAATATTCTAGTCTACCAGGTGCCTAAAAATGTAAAGTCAGGTAGAAGCTGATGGAGGCAGCTAGATGGCTCAGTGGATAGAGTGCTGGGCCTGAAGTCAGGAAGAACTGAGTTCTAATGCAGCCTCATATACCAGCTGTGTAACCTTGGGCAAGTCATTTAACCTCTGTTTGCCTTAATCCGTTGGAGAAGGAAATAGCAAACCACTCCAGTATCTTTGCTGAGAAAACCCCTGGACAATATGGTCCATGGGGTTACAGAGAGTTAGATACAACTGAACAACAACAGAAGTTGATAGGAAAATAAGCTCATATCAAATAGTTATAAATTAATTTAAGTCACTCAGTTTAGAACCATAGACTATTACAGCTGGAAAGAACCTTAAGACATTATCTAGTTTGACCCCTTCATTTTACAGGTGAAATAACTAAGACTCATTTAGGGGAAGTGACTTGTCCAAAGTCACACAGTTAATTAGTGGCAGAGTCAGGACTAAAGCTAGGTCTCCCACCTTCAGTTTTCATGTTTTTCCCATTATTTCCCATTTCATTAAAGCATAATGGGTATTTGGCAAATGCCCAGATCATCCAAGATGGAGACACCCATATGGGAGACCGTGGGATCCTACTCTTGGGAGACAAGAACCAGGACTCATATGTGGTTGTCCTACCAGGTAGTTAGCATCAGCAGCTTCTTTCTACTGGCTGCATAACCATAACTGTCTTGTCTTTAAATCTACTTGACTAAGCACAATTATCCTTTGTGCTGAATTCTCATGTTGGCTTAAATTCATTCACTCACAGCAGGAGACATTATGGGGTAAGGTGAACAGGTCAGGTCTGAAGGCCACATCCTCAGCCACCTTTAAGCCTTGTGGCTCTAAGAAACAGACTTGGGGTTTAGATCTGTTTGGTCTGTCATTTTTAATTCTAGGAATAAGTCCCTGGCTTTCCCCATTGATGGATTCCTCCATCTTACATAATCAGAGCATTCAGCAAATCCCAGTTACAAAAGTATAACAAATCCACCCTTCTACACCCTGACACATAATCACATGGCTTTTAAAGTCCCTTCCACCCCTAAATCTATGATTCTCTAAGTCAGTGGAACTTGGCTCTTATTGTCATTTGTATTCAGAGCATCTCAAAGACAGAATACTTAATATAAAGGCTCAGACTAATCTGAGAACAGATTCCTTAGCTACATATCCCGCAATTGCACTCAGAGATTTTAGCACTCCTGACTTGGAGAAGGAGTGAATAGGAGATTCTCTGAAGGAGGTGAGAAAAAAGTGGGAGAAATGATAGTATCGAAAATCAGTCTCTACCCCTTACCCCATGTAGGTTTATGACTTCCTTCTTTCCCACAGCAGTACCCAAGCTGTGTACGTCACATGTGCATCAGCAATCCATGCCCCTTCTCCTTTTAGTGGCCCCTGTTGGGTCTCAGAGATCTAAGGCACACCTTCTCTGTCTTTTTAATCTCATTTCCCATCATCCTCCAGGGCAGCTAAATTTGTTTATTCAAATTACCTCAAGGGGCTGCTTCACATTCGGGGGTGGGGAATGTAGACATACACACACACACACACACACACACACACACACACACACACACTACTGCTATGAATTTTTGGTAAATATGGCATCTCTCTATTTTTGACCTTGTTGAGGGTATATGCCTAATAGTGAGATCACTTTGTCAAAGAGCATGATAAGTATTAGTGACTTATCTTGCATAACTCCAAAATGTTTTACAGAATAGTTGGGCCAATTCACAGGATTACCAATAGTACATTACAGAACCTGTTTTCCTGTAGCTCTTCCAACACTGATTGTTTCCATCTTTTATCATCTTTGACAATTTTGTGGGTAGGATACACGACTTCAGAATTGTTTTAATTTGCCTTTCTCTCATTATTTATGATGTGGAATATATTCCTCACATAACTATTGATTATTTTCATTTCTCCTTTGAATACTATGTCTTTTAACCACTGGAGGATGTCTCTTGGTTCAATTTATATGTTCATGTCAGTTCCTTATGTATCTTGGATATCAGACTTTTATCAGATTTTTCTGCTGCAAAAATTTTTTCCCACTTAGTAGCTTTTGTTTTTTTTCCAGCGGTAGTATTGTGTTCATGCAAAAGCTCATTAATTTAGCCTAATCAAAACAATCTGTTATCTTTTATGATTATTTTATCCCATTCCCTTGAGATTTTTCCTTTTAGCTATAATTGTGAAAGGTAATTTCTTTGGTTCTCCTTTAATTTTTTCATGTGACTTTTTAGTTTTAGGTCATATATTCATGCTGGATCTTATTATAATAGAATGCTGGTTGAATCTTAATTTCTTCCAAATTGATCTACAATTTCTCCACTAGTTTATGTCCTTTCCCAGGAACTTTGTATTACTAGATTTAGCTAACAATGGGATATTGTATTTGATTGCTTTAGGTCTTTGTTTATCTAGTCTGAAACACTGATTTAGTTTTCTATTTTTTAACCAAAACTAATTTTTATTATTGTTTTTATAATGTATCTTGAGGTCTAAAAACACCACGACTCCTTCGTTCCAATTTTTAAAAAATGTACCTTGAAATTCTTGTGAGATTTTGTTATTATTGTGTCTAGTTCTTTAAAGTAATCCCTTGGTAGTTTGATTGTATAGCACTAAATCTATAAGTTAAATTAGGAAGTATCATAATTTTCATTATGTCATCAAAATAATGAATAATGGACTCTCCAGTTATGTAAGGCCTCCTTTGTCAAAAGTGTTTTATAGTTACATTTGTGTAAGTTTTGAGTGTGTTTTAGGTATGTTAACACCCAAATATCTGACTAATTTTGTAGTTCTGAGTGGAATTTCTTTCTTTCTCCTGGGTTTTGTTAGTAATCTACAGAAAGGCTAATGATTGTATGAATTTGTTTTGTTTTCTGCTAACTTATTGGAGTCATTAGTTGTTTTAATTATTTTTTTCATCAAATCACTAGGGTTCATTAAGTAAATCATCATGTTTTTGACAAATAGTTTTCATTCTGCCTCCTCTTATGTTCATTTCCTCAATTTATATTTCTTGTCTTATCGTAATAATTAGTGTTTCCAGCACCACATCAGCTATGGAGCCGGTGCATATCCTTTCTTTATCCTTGGTCTTCTTGGGAAAGTATTTATCCATTACAAATAGTATTAGTTCTTGTGTTTAGGTAGATTCTTTGGGAAACACTGAGATGTGTTTTTGAGCAGCTAGCAACCTCAGGGGACCCAATACAAGTCAGGCTAGAGACATGGTCCTCTGGGAAAGATGCTGGAGGAGAGCTGAACTAGAGATAGCAGTGAAAGTGAACTAAAGAAAGCACAAGCTGTAGATAACAGAGACAGTGAGAAGAGTTCCTACCTGCTGGGAATGAAGAAGAGCTGTGGCGAGGTGGGGGAGAGTGGACACGAGCATCAACAAGAAGTAGTGGCCAGCAGCGTCTCCTGGGAGCCTAGTGGAATTGTAGGTGGTAAGCAGCACAGCTCAGACGGTATACATGGAGAGAAGCTCCTGTGTGAGGGAATGAACCCTGAATGTCTCCTTCTAAACATCCACCTAGGGAACTATTATGTAGATAATGAAACTTTGCATGGGTCTAATAGAAATAAGAATAACTAACATTTACAGAGTGCTATAAGATTTGCAAAGCACTTTACATGTATTCAGTTCAATTCAATAAATATTTATTAAGTGCCTACTTTATGTGCCAGGCACTGTGCTAAGTGCTGGGCAGACAAAAAGAGGCAAAAGGCATTCCTTGCCCGCAAGGAGCTTACAATATAATGGGGAAGACAAATATGCAAACAAATATATACAAAGCAAGCTACATACAGGATAAATAGAAAATAATTAAAAGAGGGAAAGCACTGGAATTAAGAGGAGTTAGGGAAGTCTTCCTGTAGAAGATATGATTTTAGTTAATCCTCACCTACCCTAGGAGGTAGGTACTATTATTATCCTCATTTTAAAGATGAGGAAACTAAGGTACAGAGAGGTTAAATGACTTGCCCAAGATCACACAGGTAGTAAGAGTCTGAAGCTAGATTTGAACTCAAGACTTCCTAACTCCAAACTGAACACTATGGAGAAAGATTGCTAGTTGCAGGGTATGTTTACTTTTTAAGGGGCTCAGAAATTAGTCCTATCTGCTTCTATCAATTTGCAAACAACACTTGATTTTCTGAGTTTTGTGAACTTGTGTGCTTGTCAGGTAGTGCCAGATAAAGATAGCCCCACATCATCTGCATGGCCAGAGAAGGGAGAGAAGTCTACCAAAGTATACCCAGGTCATCTGTGTCAGGAGGGAAACTCTGATATAAGATTTGTAAAAGGAAAGAGGGTGCATTACATTGTAGGAGTAGAGCAAAGATTTTGTTCCAGGGTGAATTTCTACATAATGCAGAGGAAACTCCATGGGAGGCTGACTAACAGGTGATTAACAGCTTTTTCCCTGATGATGTCTATGTATAGCCAGAATCCGTGGAGCCAGCAACAAAGGAAACAAGCCTCATTTCTATAGCTCTAAACACCAGTTAGACTAGAGGAGGAAATCTTAGGCTTGCTTATTGGCATCTCAGGTGCCCAGTTGTGGGTACCCTGAAGGGCTGAAGAAATGTCAGCTGAGGATACCATAACCATTGACCCATCAGAGAGCAATATAGCTGACTTTACTTCCTGAGAGGAGGTCAGTGAGCTTCTTGGAACACATTCATTCTAAGTTCTTTGGGTTGCAGAGTCAGCTAGCCACTTAGTACAGAAAATACTGCTTCCATTGGCTTACTTTTATTTTAATAAAAACTTGCCTTGTGCATTGTGGCTCACTGACTTGTCTGTGGGGAGTTGAAGCCAGTCTTCTGGGCTCTCGACAGGAGAGATTTCTCCAAGTTTCTGAGTAGAGAGTTGAGCAGAAATAAAATTGAGGTGAAACCCCAGAATATTTTCAGGGTTTTTGTATCTTGGGTGCCCCAGACTGGCACAAGGGTTACTTTTGTGCTTTCACATCTGATAACAACCTCATTGTACCACTGATTTACTTTCCTATTTTTCAAACCAATGCTCTTTTTTCTTATTGCTTTTATAATATATCTTGAGGTCTGGAAATGCTATGACTCCTTCATTCCTATTTAAAAAAATATTTACCTTGAGTGGCACAGAGGATAGAGAGTAGGGCCTGAAGTCAGGAAGACCTGGGTTCAAATCTGGTTTCAGACACTTACTAGTTGTGTGACCCTGGGCAAGTCACTTAACCTTGTTTGCTTCTGTTTCCTCATCTGTAAAATGAGCTGGGAAAGGAAGTGGCAAATAATTCCAGTACCTTTGCTAAGAAAACCTCAAATGGTATCATGGAGAGTCAGATCCACCTGAAATGATTCAATAACAACAGCCACCTTATTACCTCCATTTTACAAATGAGGATTTTGAGACTTACCTTTTCCAAGGTCACGTAGCTAGCAAGTGATAGGGACAGAATTTGAACCCACGTCTTTTGAATATGAATTCCATGCTTCTTCTTGGCAATAGTGAACTACTAGGATTAAAAGATTTATATCTGGGAGGGACCTTAGAGAACATCTAATCTACTCCCTTCATTTTATGGATGAATATGTGGAGCCAAGGAAGTGACATGACTGTTGATGGTGCTACAAATGGTAAATGGGAAAGCCAGATTAAAAACCAGGTCTTTTGACACCATATCCAATGTTCCTTCTCACCCAAAATATTTAAGTATTGGACTGGATATGTGGCTTTTAGTTATAGCTATGAGACCCTGGACAAGTCACTTTACTCCTGAAACCTCAGATTCCTTATTTGTGCTCTGCTTAATTTGGAGGATTGTGAGGATAAAATAAAGCAATGGAAACTATGTAAACTCTAAATGTTATATAAATATAAGCAACACAAATGTAATATTGACAATCAGTTACATCATCAATGGAGTTTGTGTATCATGTGGGAAGTTGGACTGGAAAATTTCTAAGGTTTCTTCTAATGGCAAAGTTCAGTGATTCTGGGCCTGCTTCAAGTCCATTCTGCCATCATAGCAGAGAGGGAACTGCTCTGGTGAAGGAAGGAGTTACTACCACTGTTATTACATTCCCTAGATTTCCAGATAGTCCAACGTTCTGTCATGGTTACAGCCCTAACCTGGCTGTTCTTGGGCTGTGACTTGGTGGGAGACAGAACAAAAAAACAAAAATAACTTGCTTAAGACCTAGTGAAGAGCTACAAAGATAAGGAAAATTATTTTACTTTGAACATGAAAGTTATATCATACTCAATATCTACCCAGAACTGTCTCTGGTTTTATAATCTCTCCCCATAATAGCTAAAAACTCACTGACAAGAATACTAATGTGTCAAGAAGCAATCCCTGAGAAAACTATTTTTGACTGTGTGGGGGGAAAAATAAGAACAACCTTCCCTCTCTTCTCAATCTCTTGGGGTTTGTATTTCTAATCCTTTGTTTACCTTCTAAAAAAAGATGCAACTGAATATAAAAGTGGGCATCAGAAATACTAATAAAATAGTGATATTTATGCAGAGCTTTATAACTTATAGAATGAATGCCATCCATTCTTAATCAGTCTTCACGATGACACTGTCATATAGGATAGGGCAAAATGCCATCCATATTTGATAGATAAAGAAAATGAGGTTCAGAGAAATTGACTTGCCCAAGGTTGCACAGATAGTATGTGGGAGAATCAGTACTACTTAGCTTTTCCTTCTCTCACACACTCTTATGATTGCTCATTCCGTGATTAGTTTACTGGCCATAGATGAATGAAGAGAAGCAATGGGGAGCAGACAGATGTAACCCCAGGATAGGATGTGAGTGCTGAGCAGGATGTGTGTGTGTGTGTGTGTGTGTGTGTGTGTGTGAAGGCAGGGTGGGGTTGACCAGAAAAGAAACTGTTCAGAGAAAGTGGTCTTGAAAGCAGGATGATTCGATTTCAACTGGGAGGCTTCAGGGAGTGACCAGTTAGGGGAGACTCGAGATTGAAGGAAGACTTAGGGTTACTGCATTAGTGAGAGAGACTAGATCAGAGAGATTTTTGTGAGTGACTAGGGGAGCTTTACACATGAATACAGGAAGAAAAAATAATATCTCTATTTAAAAAAAAAACAAGCAAACTAATTGGAATCATTTCCCCTAAACCTGCCCCCTTCCAAATATTCTATTGTGGGCACTACCTTACATGTAGTCACCAAGATTTGCAACCATACTGTCATATATGCTTATTCACCCCATATATCCAGTCTGTTGCCAAATCCTGCTGTCTCTCCCTTCACATTCCCTATCCATGTCCTCACACAGCTATCATCAGTCCCTTATCCTCTCAACTGGACTATTGCAGTAGCTTTCTAAGTTGTTTGCCTGATTAAAGAGGTAAGAGCAGGAAGGCAGGGAGACTAGGCAGGATGGCACCTAGACTTAAGAGCTTCTCTACTTGAGCTTTCAGGTTTTCTGATGGTGGTTTTCAAACTTCAGGACCTCTCAGCTACTCCAGGATGGGAGGTTGGGGAGGAGGAGGAACGCAGATCTGTTAAATTAAGAGGGCTCTGATTCCTCTGAGTCCCCAGGAACATCGCTGTCTGATTCTTCACCCTAGACAGAGAAAGGGATTGAGGAGAATGATGAAGAACTTGCATAGGGGCTCTTGGTGTTGAAGAGCCAAGATCTTCTACTGCTTTAACTACCTGGACATTGCTTGGTGTTAGGATGACTTCCTGGTAACCATTACTACTATTTCTTACTCTTCTTCCTCCTTTGGATTTTCCCCCCACTTCCCTTCTTTCAGGCATCTAGTCAAATATTTCCCTTTCTACTGCCACCATCTATTTTTGCATTTGACCAGAGTTTATACCCTCCCTGGCTCAGTGTGGAATAAAACACAGTTTCATAGATTCTCCCTTAGCCTCCCATCCCTGAAGCAAAGGTAGTCTTTCTGGGATTTCCTGAGAGTTTTTAATGATAGTAACAATGGGAAATAGGGGGTAAATGATTTCTTCTTAGACTCCATGAAGCATTCTCTTTTTCCCCCACTTAGACCTTGCATGAAAAGAGTGAAGATGGAAAGTCTTTGCATAGGCAGAGATCTAAATTAAGAGTCATTTGAGAAGAAGAGTAGAGTTATGCTGTTACAGACATTTTTTTCATCACAGAGTCCATAGCAGAGAAGGGTGGTAGTGAGCAGTGAGAATAAGGTCTGGGAATGCTGCTAAGGAGAACAGGGCTTGGGCTGGATTAGCAGCAATGAGGGGTAAAAGGGGAGGTCTATCTCTTCTCCCTGCCTTTCACAGCCCCTTCAACACAGCCCTGTTGTGAAACAGCAATAGTAGGTATAGAGACTGTGGTTTCACTGATATGGGGAGTGCTTGATGAGGAATTTCCTCTACCATAGCAGGATCTGCCACACTTTCTGCAACTCAACTCAGAGTTGCCTAATAGCAACTGAGAAGTTAAGTCACTTGCCTGAACAGCCAGTTCATGTCAGAAGGACTTGATCCCGGGATCTTCCTGGCTCTGAAGCCAGCTCTCTATCTATTCCAACACAATCCCTCTCTGCAAGTACTAGAACTAGGTGATAAGCGTGGAGAGCTATAATGCTTCCAGGCAACCTAAGAATCTGGAGACTCAAGGGGAAAGGTAAGGGATGAGAGGAGGGAAGCTTCATGAAGAGGAAGACAAGGGGTCACCAAAATGAGGCTGTAGAAAGCCAGAGGAAATCCTTTACTTTCCAGAAGACCATTCACACATTAGGGACATGCATATCAGGGAATGCCAGCTTCTCTCAATAAAAACCTTTAGTGCTTTAGTTTATGCACAGCCTCAAATAGATTTTCTTTTAACCTTGTGGTCCTTAATAGAAAAAAATATTCTAAGCTCCTAAGTTGTTCTCAGGATGGTGTGGCTTAACTGGGTCTCGTGCCAAGCATTTTGCAAAATCATTTTCCCCTCCACTGCTTTTCTCCACTTTGCCAGTTGATGCCACTCATCATTTTCTGTCATCTTCCTCTGTAATGGTTTGCAGATGTGCTTATTTCCTAAACTGATATTGTCCTTGGATGCTATGCCTTTCTGCTTGGTGAGAAGTTCTCACGTTACTGACTGAAGTGGTTTTCATGTTCTTTTTGTCTCATTGTGGTGACTTTTATAGTTAAACTTCTCTAAGAAACAGAGATAACCAAAGGATATGTCTTTACTTTCATCTATTTCTTCATTTTTCAAAGTTTAAATCTTGTTTAATTAAGCCATGTTCAGTTTATTGTAATCACAAAGTGTCTTCTTATGTTGTCTTCTTATGCCTTTCTTCTAATTTGATATTGATTTTTACTTTCCCTTCAGCCAGTTGATGGTCTGATTGCACAGTTGATGGACAACTGACTGACAGGCATCTAAGACTGAAATAATTCTGCCTTTGATAATCAGTCATCTTCTGTCCCTAATATATTTTCAATTTCATTTCTTTTGTGATGTCCATTGTTTACCATTTCCAATCATATATGATAATATCTTTTATTCCCTTTATCCTGTGTAATTCTCTTTGGGTAATTTGTTGTAATCTACTCATACTCACCATATACCCTTTCATTGCCTATTGGGTAACCCACATTTCATTCTTTCATTAGGAGGCAGTGGTATTCTAGAACTTGGAACCATAGAGCAACAACAGTAGGAAATTGTTGTTAAAAAGATGGACCTTTGTTTCAGGGAAAAGCTTGGGGTCATTAAAAGCACTGTATAATTCCCCAAATGCAACATAGCCCACTTTTCTGCTCCTCTTCAGTTCTAGGCCCAGTATATCACACATACATACACTATTTCCTTCTAGGATATATGTACTGTTGAACCACTTTTATGCATTGTTCAACCAACTGCAAATTTTAATCTGGTCCATAGGCATTCTTCATCCACTTGGTTTTCGCTGTGTGAACAGATAGGCTGAATTCTTTTCGGTGATTACAGGTGTTATTTAGGAAGCTCTACAGTGTTCCAAAGCTTGCTGTGATTAGTTCAATGTCATATACAAACAGGAACATTTGGAGGACCTAATTAAGGATAAGGATTATACTTTGACTTAAGCTCTTAGTTGGACATCCTCTATGACAGTGGCAAACACATTTGGTGATTGTCTCTCTATGCCTCATTTGATGTCAGTAATCACAGGGTAATCAAAATAATTTCTGTTTTTATATCAAAGAGATGCACAGCTAGTAGTGAGAGGAAGAGATAAATGGTGGACAATTTCTGTGTTCCATTTTGTCTAGCTAGTGTCAAAAGATGTAGAAGAAGATCCCTAATATGTTGGGTAGACTCTTTTTAAAAGTTTTATTCCTGTCTTTCATTGTTTATACCATCATCGATTCCTGATTTTGCCTTCTCTTATAATAAAGAAAAATAACTAAATGAAACTGACCAACAAAAAAGCCATCTGGAACATACCACTCCCATAACTTCCTGCCTCTCTACCAATAGGATAGAAATTGTGTTCTATCATGTGCTCTCTGAGATCAATATTAGTCGCTGCAATTTATCTGAGCCAGGCTACTTATCTATCAGAATCCTGCCTATTCTGCAGCTCTTACTTTCTTCTATCTTCCAGTACCACTCCAGAGTGGTAACAGTGAAAAAGCTGCACTTCTCTTTATCCTTCTGCTTCTCCTCAGACTATGTTTTCCTTTCTATTACATTATAGCTTCTGAGCTTAATACCAGCACCACATACCCAGTATGCAAAAGGAGCTTATATTTTTTATGGTTGAGTAAGCAGGTTAGTTGAAAGAAAGTGATTTGTCCAAGGTTCCATAGCTAATAAGTGACAGAGCTGAAAATGAACATTGTATCTTTGTGAGAATTAAGAGTGCTTTCTTCACTTTGCCCTGCTGCTCTGAAAGAATTTTTGCAGCTTCTGGCTTGTGGTGGGGAGCCACTTACCAATATTCATACATCACGCCATCTAATTTCAGAGTTTGCAGAGGGAATTGGAGAGCAACCACTCCATAGGAAAGAGAATGAAAAATAAGACCAGGGTGAAAAGGCTAATGGAGCTAGGAAAAAAGAAGAAGGCTAGTGGGGTTACTTAATCAGCTGCTCCACATATAAAGGGTTACTAGATGGAGAAGAGTGAGTGACTAGCTGCTTTTTCTCATACACAGGGAATGCTCTAAAATTATTGCACACCTGGATATAGGTTAGCTGTAAAGAGGAACATCACAACAGCCAGTCCGCAGAAAACTGGTCTCCTTTCTAAGAGATCTTAAATTTATCATGAAATCATTGGAAATCTGGAAGATACAGTTCTGATGATCTAGTCTTACCCTGTAAGTCAGAATACTACCTTACCTGCTGCCTCCATGTTACACTTGAGGAAACTGAGGTCTAGAGTCCAAGGCTACAAAGGTGGTAAGTAGCACAGGTAAGTTTGGAATCCAGGCCCTCTTCTTTCAGAGAAGCAATAGGGTCTTATAGTGGAAAGCGTGTGAGAGTTGGAGGCAGCATTTGAATTCTCCTTCTAATGCTTACCAGCTATGTGGCTGTGGAGATGAATTTTTTTGAGCCTCAAGTTTTTAATTACCTTAATTAATACCTGTAGTAGTACCTATCTTCTGAGGGTGGTTGTGAGAAGGTGATGTGTATAAAGCATCAAAAAAGGATCAGCTATTATTTTCTCTCCAACATTGGATCCAGTGCTCTTATCACTCTACCATGCTGTATGATTTGTCCATCAAGCGTGAGAAAGATATGTTATCATGTCACTTAAAAATCTGCATATATCCTCTTATTTTTAATGGGTTTGATATATATATATATAGACATGCATGCATCTGATTTATTTTGTTTTCTTCCATCCAATTCCCTTATTTTTTGCTTTTTATTAGGGAAATAAGTCCTTCCCCCTAATAGGATAAGTTTTTCTTCTGTGTTTATTTTTACTATTGTTTTTTTCCTTTCCTCACAGTACTTCTTATAAGAAAGTAAACACTTTCTAACTGCAAAAAAAGATGTGAGTGATTTCTTTCTTTCTTCCTATCCATAGGTTATTTAGGTCTGAAGATCTATAGTAATACGTTTCACATCATTTGCTGTTACCATACAACTTTAAAAAAAATCTTTCCTTTCTAATATAATACATTATAGTACTTCCTGAGAATCCTCTTTGCAAACATCCTCAATTGCTTAAGTATTCTCTCTTTTATCTTTCTTCTTGAAATCCTTTTTGTTGAAGTCCTTATCTTCCATCAAGAACCATCCCAAGGTTGTCTTTCTGCATAAAGACTTTTCTGATCCTCCAACTTAAAGTGATAACTCCTTCCCTAGTCTCTTATCCTCTCTCTTTTTTTACCTAAATGTAACATTTTCCAACGCATTCTATCCTATCCTATATTTGTGTAATTATTTCATTATCCTACTAGATTACAAACTCCTTGAGGGGAGGAATTATGCTATCTTTTTTTCACCTTTGGTCTTTCATTTTCAACATTATCTAATTTAAATATATTATCTTTTGTTAAAGTCCAATCTGATGCCACATCCTGGTATGAAAGTGATGCTCAATTTTCATAGTCTTTTGCCAGTAGAATGCAAACCCTGGCAGATTCTATCAATTGATAGAGATTTCAAGAATGGATCTGAGGATGGACTATACCATTGTCATCCAAGACCCAGTCTTGCTAAACTGGAGAGGCTCATCTCCAAATTGGCTATAGGGCTGAATTTTTCAGTCGTAACAACTCCATAAGACATATCAAGAGTTTTGTAAACTTTAAGAGACTACATGTAAAATATCTATCTATCTATGTATCTATCTATCTATCTATCTATCTATCTATCTATCTATCTATCTAT
>NW_020948983.1:26370520-26412867 GCF_900497805.2 Vombatus ursinus | reverse complement strand
TATCTATCTATCTATCTATCTATCTATCTATCTATCTATCTATCTATCTATCTATCTATCTGTCTATCTGTCTATCTGTCTATCTGTCTGTCTGCCTGTCTGTCCATCTGTCTGTCTGTCTGCCTGTCTGTCCATCTGTCTGTCTGTCTATCCTTATTTTTGTTGTTGTTGTTGCATTTTCCTAGTTCTGTCTTTGCTAGGTTTAAAATTCTATTGTCTATTTCTTTCATCTTTCTAGTCACAGAATCCCAACTTCAGTGGAAAGAGTATTGGCTCTAGAGTAAGAGGGCCTAGGTTCAAATCCTTCCTCTGACATTGCCTTTGTGACCGTAGGCAAGTTAACTAACCATCCTGGGCCTCAGTTTCCTCAAAGGTAAAATGAGGGCATTAACTTTGGTGTCTTCTGAGATCCCTTCCAGCTCTGTATCTATGATCTTTGTAGACACCATGATCCTATGATTTATTCCCTCTAATTGGTTTTCTCTGCTACTCTCATTCCTTTCTAGTGTTTAATTCTTATTACCCAGGGCAGTTAGATGGTGAGTAGAGTGCTGGGCCTGGCGTCAGGAAGACTCATCTTCATGAGTTCAAATCTGGCCTCAGACACTTAGTAGCTATGTGACTCTGGGCAAGTCACTTAACCCTATTTGCCTCAGTTTCCTTATCTGTAAAATGAGCTGGAGAAGGAAATGGCAAACCACTCCAGTACCTTTGCCAAGAAAACCCCAAATGGGGTCACAAAGAATCAGACACGACTGAATCAGAACAATAACACTCCTCATCTAAACTTAATCTCACTCGTTCCCTTCTCTTTCCTTCCCTATTTCTGCTTTGCTTCTTCTCTTATTGCTCAGTGTGTCTGTTTCTCCCTATATATCACAGGGGTTATTGATAATGCTTGGTGAAACATTTTTTTAACAGGGAAGAGATAGGAAGATTCTGGGCATCTTCTTGTGTCTCTTTCTTTATTTAATTTATTCCCTGGTTTATTTATTCCGTTGCATGAAAGAGATCAACCTTTCCCTCCTCCCCTCCTTGCCCCAACTCAGTAGCCATCTTGATTCCTCCTATATATTATCTTGAAATTGTACCTTTCCTCTTGTTATCAAAATAAATTATATTAAGACAGTATCAATAAACATGCTAGCATGTGAGCCAAGTTCTAACTGAGCTGAAATTATTTTGTTTTAACTAAATTTTTTAAAAAAGGATTCCCCTCCCCCAAATTATCTTGCAATTAACCAAATCTTCCAGCTAAAGGAGATCATAGAGGTCACTTACTCCAGCCTCCTCATTTTACAGTTGATGAGTCTGAAATCCAGAAAAGTAAAACGACTTGATTCAAAGTACATAGCTGATTCAATGACAGAGCTCCCAGCTTTTCCTTTCTTATTCTGGGACTCTTTTCACTATTATGATGTTTCCAATCTATTGATGCACTGAAAACTGACTATATTTTCACTCAATTATTTTTTAGTTGGGGGAGGACACTGTTGTGAGAACTAAAGTAGTTGAATTCAAACGATCATGTTTATTTCCTAGCTCAATTTACAGCTAAATACTATTGGATTCTCTTTGAAATGGTTGCTTATTTCCAGTGCAGGGACACATTTCCTCCATGTTTTATTACTGGTCATTCATGGACACTTTCCAAAATTCAAACAATAAATTAGAAGTTTGGCTTTGAAAAATCTTCATCTCCAAGGGCCATATCTGCCCTTGATCTACAGATGTAGCTTTCATTGATATTAATGAGAATTGTTTCCAAGAACTGAGAGTAGCAAATGCTCCAGAGGTTTCCTGGGAGCAGTGATGTGATTAATGCTGCCTTTATCTCCAAATACCTCTATGTGCAGCTTTCAGCCTCCTCTCTTCAGCTCCACCCTTCCTCCTGTCATTTTCCCCACTTTTCTTCATCTTCATGCACATTTGAAGTCAATGTGTGTCTTTCAGAAACTGCAAGAATCTCACAGCATTGACTAATTTTATGTGAATCATGCAGATGTTTGGGCACATAGCAATTAGCCTCAGCCAGCCAGAATAGCTGATGAAATACAAATAACAATTCTTTTGCTTCAATGCAATGTACTATCAATAATGGATGATAGCATGTCACATTGAGCTGAAAAGAATACTGATCCTGCTGCATTATAAGAAGTCTTTGCTAATGTCAATTGCTATAGAGAATAGGTATGTGTATTTTTATTTTTCCCCCCTTTCTGAACCATCTTTTAAAGAGCACTGAGCTTGTCAGACTTGATTTATAAGAAATCATTGATAAATTTCCAAATTTCAAAACAAAACAGGTCAATTAATTTATCAAAGAAGCAACTTGAATGGGCACTTAATTAAGATGTAAATTCATTAAACAAAATACATAGCCATTCTTCATCTCTACTTAACAGAAACAGCAATTATTTTCTATAAAAATCTAAATAATTAATTTATAGGTTTAAGCTATGATTGAAGGATAAGAACAGAACATGGTGGGTTGGTACAATAGAATGGGATCATTGCCTTAAAATATGTGAATGACTATCATCTAGAGGAAGGAGAAGATTTATTCTGTGACATAACCCATGGAGTAAATTTAGGACCAATGGGAAAAGATCTAAGGAGGTAAATTTCAATTTAATATAAGCAAAAACTTCTTTATGATTAGAAATGCCAAGGAATTCAGAGCTGTAGAAGATTTATATGAACTGGGCCAGAGCGAAAAAAACAGACCCCCAAAGGATAATACACACAAATATTATAATAATATAAATGAAAAGATCACTAAAAGAAATAGAACTCAGAGTAACTGAAAAACCATCAAAGATGCTAGAGAAAATAGGATGAAGCCTACCTTTTCTCTTATGGCCAAGAAGTAGGAGACAATGAGCATAGAATATCATATACATTGTCAAATGCAGCTTTTGTATGTTTCTGCATGACTTTTTATTTATTGAAAAGGAAGGTTCAGTTGGTAAGAGGGGTGGGAAGTGACTATGATATAAAAAAGGCAACAATGAAATATATTACAAAAAACAGATACCCCCAAATGAAATGACTGTTGCATGGTATAGTTAGAATCCTTTTCTCAGAGGACCTCAAACTGAGATTAGACAACCATTTATTGAGGCCGTTGCAGCTGGACTTCATCTTTTGGGTAAAGGTTGAATTACATGACCTCTGAGCTCCTTAGAATTCTAGCATTCTGTGACTTTAGGATATCTTCTAATTTCATGGACTTCAAGATCACACAAAAATTGCAGATTCTCACATGTTCCAAGATCCTGTCTGTATCAGAGAAGGAATATTTTCATCCCTAATATATGTATAAAAATATTTATAGCAAATCTTTTTGTGGTAACAAAGAATAGGAAATAGAGTGGAGGTCCATCAATTGGAGAATGGCTGAACAAGCTGTGGTACATGATTGTGATGAAACACTAGAAGTTGAATGATTTCAGAAAAACATGGGAAGACTTATATGAGCTGATACAAAGTGAAAGGTACAGAACCGGGAAAACATTGTACACAGTAACAGCAATATTCTGTGATGGTCTACTGTGAGTGATTTAGCTATTCTGATCAATGATCCAAGACATTTCTGAAGGCCTTAGGATGAAAAATGCTCTCCACCTCCAGAAAGAGAATTGTTGGAGTCTGAGTGCAGATTGAAGCATATTTTTTTCACTTTATTTTTCTTGCTTTTTTTTGCAACAACTGATATGAAAATATGTTTTGTATGATTTCACATGTATAATTGACATCACATTTCTTGACTTCTCAGTGGATGGGTGAAGGAGGGAGAGAATTCAGAACTCAAAATTTCAAAAAAAATGTTAAAAGTAAATAATTAATTTTAAAAACCTAGGGGAAAAAAGGAAAAGTCATTAAGTTGGAGAAAATTAATTCAATACTACAGACTTAAAAATTACCAAAGGAGCTTGAAGATGTGGTCAGATTGAGAAAGTTGGGGATGATGGATAAGAAGTTGGCAGATAAAAGGAAGACAAGTGTCAACATTTAAAAACAAGTTTAAGGGTGGATATGGGAAGTCCCAAGTCTAATAAATTTGACATCAATCTCTGGAAAAATTCTCTACCAAATTATGAAATATTATTTTTGAGCATTTATAAAATGATGCAATAATCAATAGGATGATTCCTGGGTTTATTAATAAAATTATGCCAATCCAACTTAATTTCCTTTTTTGACAAGGCTAAGTTGATTAATAAGGGTGATGCCATAGAAATAGTATACATCAATTTCAGTAAAACATTTGACATGGCTGCCCAAATTATGTTTATAGACAATAGGGTAAAATATAAGCTGGACATTAATATTATTATTATGCTTGTGGACAAGACAGATAATTGTAAGATAGATGATAATACTGTTAGGTGTGTTTGGATCTGATTGAATGACCAGAGAGAACCAAGAGATAATGATTAATGGATCGCTGTCAAACTGGTAGTAGGTCTATAGTTGAATATACCAGGGATATGTCCTTGGATTTATCCTAGTTAACATTTCTCTCAATGACTTAGATGAAAGTTTAGATGGTATGTTCATCAAATTTGCATATGACACCGAGTTAGGAAGGATAGGTGGGCTCATTCTGATATTGTGCAGTTTAATAGAGATAAATGTAAAGTTACATTCTTGGGTTCTAAAAATCAATTTAAGTGGATGGAGAAGAGATGAATAGGTAATCATTTGTGTGAAAAAGACATATGTCTTTTTGTGGACTACAAACTCAACATGAACCAAGACTGTGACATGAAAAAAGTCAGTGTCATTAAACAAAAAAAGCTAATGAGATAGTAGGCTACATTAATAAAAAGCATATGGTCCACTCAGTATTTAGGGAGGCAATAACACTGCTGTATTCTGCCCTGGTCAGACTATCTGGATATTGTGTTCAGTTTTGGGCACTGCATTTTTTTTTAAAGGCCATTGGAGTTAAGTGACTTGCCCAGGGTCATACAGTTAGTAAGTCTCAAGTGTTTGGTCTGAGATCAGATTTGAACCCAAGTCCTCCTGACTTCAGGACTGGTGCTCTATCAACTGTGCCACCTGGCTGCCCCTGGGGCAGTGCATTTTTAAAAAATTATCAACAAGCCAGAATATGTCCAGAGAAGGGTGATTAGGATGATTAGGACTGGAATTCACCCTGAATTAGGGTGGGAGATGTGTGAGTAGAGAGAATGGAAAAAATAAATGATATGCTGTGGAGGTAGAATTAACAAGATTTGACAAATGGTTGAGTGGATATGAGGGGTAAGGAAGAAGCAAAAAGTACAAGACAACTTTAGGGGCAGGTGGTATGTATTTATGGAGTAAGAGTGAATGAGAAATTGTTCATGATACTGAGGTTATGACTTTATTTAACTAGAAAGATAGGGAAAACATTTGAGATTGGGGGAAAAAGATAATGAATTATATTTTGGATATCAGCCAAATGCCTTTCACAAATAGGATGATAATTATAAAATAACAATAGCTAGCATTTACATAGCATGTTAAGGTTTGCAAAGTGTTTTACAAATGTAATTTCATCTTATCCTTGTAACAACCCTGGGAGGTAGGTGCTGTTATTATCTTTATTTCTAGATATGGAAACTCAGGTAGACAGAGTTTAAGTGACTTGTCCAGGGTTATACAACTAGAATGAGTCTGAAACCAGACTTGAACTCGGATCTTCCTAACTCTAGGTTTGGAAAACTCCGCCATCTATTGGGAAGCCCTCTTCCATAAGGATTCTGCAGAGAATGTCTTACATGATAGGGGTGAGCATAACTCTCCCTAGTTTGTCTTGTTTGTTATTGATAATCAGAGGATCATTAAACCAAGTTTTTTCTGTGATTGTATCTCTCAAGGACTCATATACTATGCATAAGCATACTACATATATATGTTTTGTAATCAGCAAACTTTGAGGGATTTTGTATTTTCTGAATATTTCAGAAAATTTTATAACTATGGAAACATGGCCTACTCTAGAACATAGTCTTGACAGTATGACTGTTTGCTTATTGAATGATAGCATAACATAGTATGGGGAGGTAGTTGATCTTTCAGTGAATAATTCCCCCTGTCTGGGAAAGCAATGGTCAGACAGAGGTAACAAAGCACTAACATGTTAATGAGTTGTTTATGTATAAAAATGTGGCCATGCCTGATAATATCTTTATGAAGTGCAAAAAATTTCTTAACTGATTTAGAAAGGGATTCTGGGTCCCTGGAGGCCTTTGAATAGTTAGGCCTGACAGCCTTAGACTCAGTCAACACAGTTTGTCAGTGCAAGTTAATCCAGACTAATCAGAGCAGCTTTATAGTGGATGATCAGACTATACCAGAAGCTGTGTCGGGGTGGGGGTGGGAGAGAAGGAACTTCTCTTCCCCCTCTGCCCTGCCCCCCCATTTGCTATAGAGTTTAAGCAACAGTCTATTGCAACTCATGCAGTAGAAACACCACATTTATCAGTTTGAGAGCTTAACATTTTGAGAGCCAGTTTGAGTAAATCCAAGGAGGAAGCAGAATATGCACTCCCTGGGCAGGCACAGACAAACACAGAGTGACTCAAAGGAAGAAGCAATTTTAAGGGTCATGAGGTCTGGCCATAGAGAAGACAGTCAACTGCAGATTCAAAGAACGTTCAATTCAATAAACATTTATTAAGTGCCTACTATGTGCCAGGCACTGTGCTAAGCTCCAGAGATGTAAATAAGAAAAAAAGAGTCCCTGCCCTCAAGGAGCTTACAATATAAAGAGGGAAGACAAAACACAAAAGGAAGTTGGAAAGTGGGAGTGTTAGCAGAGAATATCAGGGGCTATCTTGTTTAATGGAGATGAAACCAAGTAGAGCTGCAGATGGAAAGTGCAGTGAGCTGGGAATTCTATTTCTGCCCCTATAAAGGAAAGTTTTGATAGAAATTTAGTTCCAGTTCTCCAATCAGAGGGGGAAGGCTGGGCATAAAGAAGTGAGCAGTAGAAAAGACTGGATTCTAAAAGCCCAGCTGAGCAATCCACCCAGCAAAGATATTTGTACCTGTCTAGGACCTGAGTGAAGACTCTTCAAGTAGAAAAAGAACATTGGAGCTCTGAAATACCAGAGGCATATGTTACCTTGCCTATGTGTGTTCCCAACACGTGAGCCCCACTACCATTGCGCTCCAAGTTTATATCCACTCTGACCATGAGTGTTATGTGTATTAATAGGAACATGTACACCAGGTTTATGGAGAAAATGTTTAATAGTTAACATTCTTACTATGCCCTCTAAGTTAATTCCTTTTCTTTGAGTTGTGTCTAGTGGCTGACTGATAAAAGAAAACACACTGATGGGGGCTCATGAACTATAGTGCTAGGCACAGGTACACAAAGGATATCCTTTGAATCCTTTAATGGCAGTTCTTTAGGGCTTTGGGAAAGTAGCACGTTGCGGGAGAGGGACTGCAGTTAAAAGAGTGCCAGATATAAAAACATGGGTTTAACCTATGCCTAGTTAAAAACTTGCCTCAGACACTTACTAGCTGTATGTTACCAGAACAGTCACTTTTCATCTCAGAGCCTTAATTTCTTTATACATAAAAAAGAAGATAATGATACCTGTACTACCAACTTCACAAGGTTGTTGTGAGGAAAGTGCTTTTAAAAAACTTAAAGCATTATGTAAATGTGAGTCATTATTATTTTAATCAATGATACCTTTGATATAGATGCAGACCATTCTCATAAAAATTTTATAGAAATACAAAAGTAGCCACGTTGGTGGAGTTACTGTTGTCTTCTTGGACATGTTTTGGGATAATAGTGTAGTAACAGTATAGATTATCTCTTTTCTTTCCCATTTTTGGGAAATCTTCCTCTCTTTAAGAAAATAAAAAAAAATCAGTGTCTGAGCACCTACAAAATTGCATTGCATCTGGCATGGTTTTCTTCTGTGTGTATTGGGTTTGGTCCGGCCACTTTTCCTAGTTTTATCTTTTAAAGCCCCATTTCCCCTTCTTAAATAGCTTACTGGATACTGAAGTATTAGAGTGCAAATGACATAGTACCACTGTCTTTCAGAATGAGAATTGAACAATATGCAAATGCTGGCAAATTCAAAGTTAATGTCATTATTTTTCATTGTCTTCTTCCAGTTTTATCCACCAGTGTTCTTGGAGGTGATCTGGCTTTAAGTTCTCATGCCAAGGGTTTTTTTTTTTTTCCTTTTTTTTGCAGGCTGGTTTTCTCCTTCACTACTTGAGAAAAAGCATTGTTTCATTCCTTGTATTTGTATTCCTAATACCTAACACTGTGCCTGGTAATAGGTGCCTAATAAATGCTTGTGATTAATTGATTCACTATTTTATGAATCAATGCTACTTGTAATCTCCTAAAATCTTTCTTTCTTTACAATAACAGATGAGATTATATGTACTCCAAACCCACATTGCCTTTGGCTGCCATGTCTGTCTGCTTGGCAAAGAGATAAAGTCTTTTCTGGCTGATGTGATTTTTGGCTATTCTGTCCCATAAATTGCATAAGATAAAAAATATCTGCCTGCATGGACCTAACAGTTGATTTAGGAACACATAATCTATGCATATTAAAAATAAATACAAGATAAAATCAGTTGGCCAATAGCCTGGGAGCTACTGGATAGCTTGGTTTTTTAATCAACTTCTTTGAAGGCAATTGAACTGTATTCCTTTTTTTTAAAAAGTCTGCATTAGTGAGTTTTTCTGTAGTTGTAGGACCCTGAGACTTACAGGGTCATGTAGTCTGGTTGCTATTTATCAGAATGACTCAGTTTTTCAGCTGCTCCTTGAGTTGTACAAGGTCAGAAAATCAAGGCTGCAAGATCCAGCAATGGGAAATTGATTTTTAAAATCCCTGAGCTAGCAGAATGTGTTTACCAGCCTGAGAAATGCTCCTTGGCCTTTTCTTACTGTTTTTAGTTTATCAGCCATGATTCATGGAGGGCTGTAAGTCAGAACTAGTTCATCATGGGGGTCCCTGTTTCCATTTTTTTAAATGAAAACTAGCTGCTTGCTATAGCTTAGGTTTTTTTTTAACGCTTTTTAAAAAAATTAATTTATTTATTTTTAGTTTTCAACATTCACTTCCGTAAGGTTTTGAGTTTTAAAGTTTCCTCCCTCCCTCCCCAAGACAGCATGCAATCTGATATAGGCTCTACATACATATTCCTATTAAACATATTTTCACATTAATCATGTTGTAAAGAAGAATTAGAACCAATGGGAGGAAGCACAGCCTAGTTCTTTTTAGGTAAAATTTAACTAATTTGTTTTAGAGTCTATGTTAAATTCAGATCAAGAAAAGAAAAAAAATGTCATGAGAAGGTCTTGTTCTCAGAAAAACCTCAAACCCAGGATTGTGGGTGATTTCTGTGAAGTTTGGATTTAGTCAAAAGGCTGCACTTGAGGACCTACAGGGTGCATAGGCGGCCTCAAGGCCGCAGGTTCCCCACCCTTGATCGAAGACTTCTCGTATGAGCATGAAGATTGCCAGTTGGGATCTTAGAATTTAGAATTGAAAGGAATGTTAGCGATCACTTAGTCAAGTTCTTTCATTGTGTCCAGGAGAAAATGGAGGTTCAGAGAGATTTGTGATTTGCCTAAGCAACAGAGATATTACATAGAAAAACTGGTATTTAGAATTTTTTTCCTAGGACACTAGATATACCAAACTAATGAGCACAAGTTTGATAATATCCTTTTTGGCAAACCCAGAATATGAAGACAGACCCCGAAGAGCAATTATTGTCTTTGTGAGTTCAGGTGACCTTGATGAGTGATGCTACTTTGTGCTATATTTTTGTAGTTGTATTTAGGTGGGAGTAGGAGGGATGATGAGACTTTCTGCTTTTGTATTTGTTACATTAATTTTGTTTCTTAGGTTCTGTCACTTCATAATATTGTTATGTATGGAGCTTACAAACTAGGTGATGGGACAGATTTGAAGAACAGTAGTCATATCAGAAGTGTAGCAATTAAGTAGCATAGCCCATTCAGGTCTGAAAACAGAAGTGTAGATATTGTTACAATATTAACTCAAGATACCAATGCTTGGACCAATGTGGGGGCCCTTGTGGATCACAAGCAATCTTTGGGCCAAATATTGAGAACCATTGCTCTGGAGTGTCAGGAAGCATATGTTCCTGTATGGAATCAATGGGAAATGCCTTGGCAGCTTCTCTGCCCAGTGTGAAGTCCAAGGAGAAAGCCAGACTGGCATTCAAGTGATGCATGATGACAGGAGGGGCAGAGGTGGCCAACTTATTTGTTTGATTGGATTCAAAGTTGTAGACTACTGGATATTTTAGAAAGCCACCCCAAGAGTAACCCTGGAACATATACTTGAAAAGTAATTAAGACAGAAAATGCAGAAGGAATGGCTTATGCCAGAAAAGAAGTGATTCATTGAGCTCTATTTAGTCTTTAATTTTCATCCAGCTTGCCGAATCTCAGACCCTGTACCATCTACTAAAATACTAAATAAAATTGCGTCCATCTCATCCCTGGTGATATTAAATAAAATAGAAAAACTCAGCAGCACATTAATTGGCTCTCAGGATGTGGCATGCAGTTTAATGAGCCTAATTTAAAAGAACACAGACAGTGACATTTATCCTTTAATTATGTAAAAGGAAAACTTCCAGTGTAGTGTCTTAGGCAAATAATTTTTCTTGGTCACTTAAACCTTTATGGCCCACTGCAGCTGCATCCCATTGAAATGTGGTGCTTTTTATAATCCATCCCCTGATGTTTCCTAATCAAGAAAATGAAAGAAAAAAAAAAGAGATTTGTGGACCTTGGATGTCATCTTGTTCAAACTCCTCATTTTACAAGAGAGGAAAGTAAAACCCACAGAGATGAAGTGACTTGGTCAAGGTCATGCAGACAGCAAATAACAAAGAGTGGCTTCTAACCCCCAGATTCTCTGTCTCTGAGTCCAGAGGCTTTCCACTTCTTCCTACTGCCCTTCATTTCAAAAAGTGAGTACCCATACTACACAGAAAAACAATCCCAAAGAGAATTAACCCAGAGACTCCTAGGGTCTGTGTCCATATAAGTGTGTATATGTATAAAGGTAAGATCATGGAACAACCAGTAGCTCCATTACCTCCCAATAATATGTTGATGAGTAGCCGACATTCATGTATCATTTTATGTTTATAATGTACTTTGCCATTTATTATCTAATTCAACATTCATAGCAAATCTGTGGGATAGATGGCAAAAGGATTATTATGACTATTTTATAGATGAGGAAATTGGGTATCAAAAGGTAATAGAATTTGGTGATCTTCTGGTTGAAAACTTCATTTTACAGATAACCAAACTGAAGCCCAAGGTGGTTCAGTGACTTCCCAAAGGTTATGTGAGTAATAAGTAGCAAACCTAAGGTCTCCTGATTCCAAATCTAACACCCTGTCCAGTCTACTAAAGCACCTCAGAAAGATTCTCTACGAAAGTGATTCTTTCATCTGGGATAATTTTTCTTCTTAATTCTTTCAGGTTTAATTTTATTTTCCTCAACTGTGAGACAAACTCTTTGACGATTCAGGAAAATATTCTAATGTAAGGTATTGTCATTACTTGAACAGTTTGGGTGTTGAAAGAGGCAGAAAATGATGTCGAATAAAGAAAAACAATTAAAATGACTTGCAATGCCTTGTAAGTTATTGCGCCTTTGTGCATAAACAGTTCGGTTGAAAAAAAAAAGAGCAGAATGTGGTATATGAATGTAATGGAATGTTGTAAGAAATGATGAGCAGGCAGATTTCAGAAAAACCTGGGAAGACATGAACAGATACAAAATGAAGTGAACAGAACCAGGAGAACATTATACAGAGTAACAGCAATGCTGTGCAATGATCAACTAAGATTGACTTAGCTCTTCTCAGCATTACAATGATTCAAAACAGTTCCAAAAGGCTCATGATGGAAAATTCTATCCACATCCAGAGAAAGAACTGATGGAATCTGAATGCAGACTGAAATACACTATTTCACTTTATTTTTCTTGGTGTTTTTCTTCCTTTTGTTCTATTTTTTCTTTTCACAACATGACTAATATGGAAATATGTTTTACATGATTACATGTATATAACCTATATCAAATTGCTTATCATTTTAGGTAGGGGAAAAGAGAGGGAGAAAATTTGGAACTCAAAATTTTATAAAAAATGAATGCTAAAAAATTTTTTTACATGTAATTGGAAAAATAAAATACTATTAAAAGAGAGAAGAGAGCAGAAAAAGAATGTTTATTTCAGAAAACCTGATAAAAACCGATGTATGAAGAAAGTTTTTTTTTTTGGTTAGAATTAAAGGACAACTTTAGGAGGACTGAGTGGAAAACTTAGAAGGACCTATTTGAGGGCAGAGAGATGATTGGGACTTCATTGCAGCTGTATCCCATTGAAATCTGATATTTTGAAAAATAATCCACCCCCTGATGTTGCCTAATCAAGGAAACTGAAAAAAAAAAGATTTGGAGATCTTAGATGTCATTTTGTTCAACCTCCTCATTTTAGAGGAGAGGAAAGTAGAGCCCACAGAGATTAAGTGGTTTGGCCAAGGTCATGCAGATAGCAAATAAGAAAGAGTGGATTCTAATCCCCAGGTCCTCTGTCTCCAAGTCTCCTGACTAATTTGCATGCAACTGTTTTTAGAGTTTGAGAGGTTAAAAAAAAAACAACTCACAAAATGGTGAGTTGAATACTTGTTTCAAGGCTGTGGAACGATTAAATTAGAAATGTTGATTTTATAGTTAACACAAAGATGGATTGTATGTACGGTGGATTTCTTATTCTTTTTTTAGATAATAGTTCCCAAGATCATAGATACTGGTTCCCAGGATCCATGGCCATAAACAATCTACATAGATACTAGTTCCCACGATTTCACATCATAAACAATTTCTACTAGACCTGTGAAGTGAGATATAATGATGAGATAATGTAAACATTTGAGTTATTTTGTAAACAGCATACTGCACATGCTCTGTGCTACATCATCATGATATTGCTAATATTAATGTAAATTCATAGGGCTATTGCTGGCAAATCACCTTCTTTGTATGTTCCTCTATAAATCAAGTGAGCACTGGTCAGTTGGGGGGGAATGTAACAGTGTAAAGCTGTATGTGCCTTTACATGCCCCCATCAAGGCTTGGGCGAATATGGTAGCTGGAATGCTGTGTGTGTCTTGACTGACCCCCATTGAGTATTAGGGGAATGTTGAAGGAGTTGGAGCTCCTACTCTATGTTCTCTCTGGCCCCTGTGAAAAGAGTAATTAGGGGATGCTGTAGGAGTGGGTGTTCCCATTATCAGCAACCCTCTTAAGAAGAATAAGTTAAATAACCCCTCATTATATCTCCATTCCTGTCCTTCTGGCTGCCCAGATCAAGAGTGAACCTGCTAGAAGATGGAGCCCAAAAGCTTCATTGTCTCCTCTGTCCTTACATGGATGTTGTGAGTTTTTAGTTCATAGGGGAAAGATGAGTCATTGGATATTGGAAACTCCTATCCGAGCCATTAATAGTGTTAAAGAACAAAGCAGAAGAGAAGATAATAGGAGCCATTAAGGAGGCATCTGGATTTGATTGAGGAGATACCAATAGAAGCATTCAACTGACAAGAAGGCTTCAGCTGCTATACTGTGGATTGGCTAATTAGAGAGAATCATAGTATTGTGGATTGACTGGAAAAAAAAGAATATATATATATATGTATGTATGTATGTACATACTATTTTTTGTCATTGTATCCCAGCACTTAGCACAGTGCCTGGCACATAATATTTGATTAATAAATGTTTATTGAGAGGTTGATTGTGGAAGTTAAGTGGAAATTAAATTTCAGGCCAGGAGCCATTATTTTTATCCTTTAACAACAGAATGCCAAAAAAAAAATACTCTAAACTAAGGTTTTTTGGTGTGTATAGGGACAGACAGTGCTGGGGGAGGGGAGTGATATGGTTAGGTCTATGCATTAGGAAGATTGCTTTGGCAGCTATATGGAGCAAAGAATGTAGAGTGTATAGAGGCTGATGTTCTAGAAACCAATTAGTAGGCTATTACAATAGTCCAAGTAAGAGGTAATGAGATCATCAATTATTTGGCTGTTTGTGAGGCAATAGTCTTCTGAATTGACTGGGATGTTGTAAGGTCAATGATATTCAGATTGCTACCATTAATAAGTAGAAGGGGGTTCTGACCAACATGATGGTTGTAGGGGGCTCAGTCAAGCTGCAGTTTTCACAGCAGGACAGATAAATTAGAAATTGTTCTTTATGAGGCTCTGGATCTCATTAGGAGGCACCAAATTCTCTTAAATCAACAAGGAGCTATTTCTCTACAAAGTTCCCCTATTTATTAACTCTGCCCCTTACAAGTTGTTCCTTGGGAAAGTTCAACATGATGACTGTTGAGTGCCCCATCAAGATGCAGAGTTCACAAGCTGGGATCGAATGCCCTTTGTTTGTAGAGTTACTAGGCTTTTGGTTTTTTTTTATATTTCAAAGTTTGAAATTAGTAACAGTATAAAAGGACAGATAAATTAGAAATTGTTCTCTGTGAGACTCAAGATCTCATTAGGAGACACCGAAATCCCTTAAATCAACAAGGAACCATTTCTCTACAGTTTAACCAGGTACCCCCTACTTAGCTCTGCCACTTACAAGATGATCTTTGGGTATGTCTGTGCCTAGGCTTACTTGAATTACCTTCTGTTTAACTCCCATTCACACCCCAACTTTAAGATAACATTTAATGTATAATGTCACCTCCTTCATGAAGTCTTCCCTGATTTTCAGGTGGAAACAACCTCAGATCTAATGTAATACTTTGTTTTGTATCTTCCCTCATTCCTTGACTAATGTGTAAGATTCCTGAGGACAGGGACCATGTTTTAAATGATTTTATATCTCCTCTAGTACTTAGGATAGGGTCATACAGTAGTCAATTTTAGGGCCAACATTTAATGGCACATCATTTAATTCCAAATATAATGCATTTTCTTCACAATGTCATACTACTACTGAGTTTGGTAGATTTGTCACTTTATTAGCTTTGTGGGTTTTTTGGAGAGGCAGTGAGTAGTACTTGGTGGAATTCTAGGCTAGGGGCCACAAATGCTTCCATTGACATTGGCTGTGTCACCATGGATAAGTCACTCCCTAAGACTCAGCTACTGAGTTACTGATGGGTTATAATCTGTACTGCTGGAAGGAGTTCCTACCCTAGTGACAGATTATTGATTTTTTGACATGATTTGGAGCAAGTCAATTAACTCCCAGTACTTAGCACTATGCCTGGCACAGAGTAGGTGCTTAATAAATGTTGACTGATTAATTGATTTGCAAAATAAGTTGGACTAAGACCAAGGATTCCTTATGTTTTTGAGAATGGGGTCCCCTTCTTATATGTAAAAGAGTTGAGAATTCCTACATGTTAATTATTTATCTATTAATATCTAGTAATTAAAAATATCGACAGAAAGCTACCATGAACTTTGTAACAATATTAAATCAGTGTTTGTTAATCACAATAACATCTAGTTATGTTGAGAAATAGTAATATATATGTGTGAAATGTTATTTACTCAACCTATAGAGGGTATCCTTACTTTTTTTGGCTCCATGGACCCCTTGTGACAGCCAGGCATCCCTGACCCACAAACTGGGAACCACGAGACTCAGATGACCACTAAATTCTCTTCCATTTTCTAATTCTTTGCATCTGATTTCTCTGCCAATCAAAAATAATGCTTGATTCAGGTGCAGAGCTCTTTCATAAAAACCAATTCCATCTACTGATGATTGTGCTGATATTGCTGCTATTTATCCATTAATTGAGCTCTTCAGACCTAGTGAGCAATGTTCCAAGCTTTCCTTCCTTTCTCCATTTATTATGCAGATGCTGGTTGATGGGTTGTTTGAAGTGATTTCCCAGATCTTCATGTTTTTAATTTCAAAAAGAAAGGCTACAAAAGAGTAGACTATATACAAATGGAAAATCATTGCCATCATCTGCACATAAGAGCAGCACTTAATCTAGCATCAATGAAAGCATAGATTACAACTAATAGGAATATTTTCTGTTGAATTAAATATTTATTCATAACATTAGAATTGCACTAAAAAGCATTAGTTTTGCTTTTATTTTTTTTGGGTGGTGCTATGCTAATTTTACTTCATTTGTTGGCATGGTAAAGCTACAGTAAACAAAATCAGATGATAATAAAAAGCTATCTGGAGAACCAAGCAAGAAAAGAAAGAAAATTAATGCCCTGATATCATGGCAGTGGAGATCTTTAACAGGATTGCTGAAATTTTGGAAATGCAAATATATGACTCATAAAGCATATGGCATGGGAGTGTTCCACTTTGCATCATTTTAGGATAAATTTTTTCAGATGTAGTTAAATGTAAAGCCTGCTCATCAATTCTACAACTTAAATTTGCTGCTTTAGGAAGCTAAAGTGACAGCATCTATAAAATGATCATTGATAAGTGGGGGTTTTTCTTGAGATCACTAGGATATTTTATTCATTCAGTTTGTCACTTTCATATAGTGCCTATTGCATAGAGCTACCAGACTCTTATTTTTTCTTTTGTACTTCAGATTTATGAAATTAGTATTTTGCATTGGCAGTACATGTGTTTTTATCAGGACACAAGGATAAATCATATTCTTTTGTCTCTTTTCCTTAACCCCATCTTTTCTTTTAAATACCCACCCTGAAAAATAGACAGATAGGGATGTGTGTGTGTGTGTGTGTGTGTGTGTGTGTGTGTTTAAACAATACCACTGGGCTTTTGTTTTTTAAAGTTTTAAAAGAAGGAATGATGTGTATATAATACAGTGTGCCATAACAAGAAAAGCCCTGGACTGGAAATCTGGAGATCTGAATTCTAGCTGTGGTTTTGCTAAAAGTTAGCTGTATGATTTAGGAAATCTTTTAACTTCTCTAGACCTTATTTCCTCTCATTCATTGAGGCCATTGGGATAAATGAGTTTTAAAATTAAAGTCCTTCTACAGAGGGTCCAAAGATTCTATGGTATGATCAAATTTCCACCTGTGAGAGTAAGAAATGCATACTAGGAAAGAGGTAGCATAAATGACTCCTCATGAGGAGAGTAAAAAAGTAGCCAATGATACAGAAACTCGGAAGTCAGTAGAACGTAAGCTCTTTGAGGGTAGGGTGTTTTTGTTTTGACAGTTTTTTTTTTGCATTTGCTGTACCTAAGACAATGTCTAGTACGTAGTGTACATATAATACGTGTTTTTTTTTTAAATAAAGAGCAACCCAATAAGTAGCAGAGAACAGTGAAAACGTGGTATCAGAATGTTGTACATAGTCTGACATAGATCTTAGATTCAACGAAAGTAGAGTTCAGATATACTTCTGTGAAAACTCAATGGTGACATTTTTAACGCTGACTTTTTGAAGAAGGATTAGACTTTTTGGGTGTTGTTCCAAGGGGCAGAGCCAAAACCAGTGGATGGAAAGTAGAAGGAAGGAAGTTTGGGATCAATGGAAGGAACAGCCTCTTAACAATTAATGAACTATATTCTGTATCTGAGCAGCCAGGTGGCATAGTGGATAGAGCACCTGGACCGTAGTCAGGAAGACCTGAGTTCAAATCAGACCTCAGATACTTACTAGTTTGTGATCCTGGGCAAGTCAGTTAATCCTGTTTGCCTCAGTTTCCTCATCTGTTAAATGAGCTGGAGAAGGAAATAGCAAACAACTCCAGTATCTTTGCCAAAGAAAACCTCAAATGGGGTCATGAAGAGCCAGACTTGAAACAACTGAAAAACAACAAAATCCATATTTACAGCATTCCAACTCAGTCTGTACTCAGTTTCTCCTTTGAGCGGACACCTTTGCTATAACTTATTCTATTTAGTTATGCAAGTGTAACAGAATCATAGAATTTTAGAGCTGGAATGGATCTTAGTAATTATCTAAGTCTCAAACTCTTCATATGACCGAAGAGGAAACTGAGATTCAGAGATATTAAGTGAGATACCCAGGGTCACATAGGTAGAAAATGGTGGAGATAGGACTGGAATCCAGGTCTTTTGACTTGTAGTCCAGTACTATTTCCATTACACCATAATAAATTTTAATGTACCCTCAGGGCAGTGAAAAGCATATTTAAAAGGCTATATATGGGTCTTGACCATATGACTAAGCAGTTAATAATGTTCACAAAAAGAAAGAAACAAAATCATAAAAATTAGAAATGTTAACTAATGGACAATGTACAAACTTAGACATGCTGTAATTCTGTATCATCTACAATCAATCCAACAAGCATTTATTAAACACCTTCTATGTGTAAGACACTGTGCAAGGTGATGGGAACAAAAAGAAAAAAACAGAAAACAATTTCCTCAAAGAGATAGTGTTGACTTGGAGGCACACAACATTAATCTGCCTTCCTTCCATGTTTAGAGCATTAAGGGAATCTCACAGCAAAGGAAGAAAAAGAGTAAGCCACATGCTCAAATCTCAAGGGTCAGGTTTTTGTGATGATAACAGAATTACTTATATAAAAATGTCAATACTCCAATTCCTGAAAAAAAATCTTATTTTTCCTACCTACAAGGTAAATAGAATGTAGAGGAGAGAATATGAAGATAAAAAATTGTGTATGTGTTTGGAATATTTGTCCTAGTAACAATTCATTCTCTCTCTGTCTCTCTCTCTCATCTTTGTCAATCAAAAGACATTTATTAAGTTCCTACTATTTTCCAGGCATTGTGCTAAGAGCAAAAGCAAAAAAAAAATCCCTGATCTCAAGAACCTCATAGTCTAAGAGGGAAGACAACATTCAAACTGTCTCTCTATCTCTGTCTCTATCTGTTTCTGTCTCTCTACACACATAACATATAATATGTACATATAATATACATATGAAATACTTATTAATTTAGATCTCCATTTCATTTCATTTGATTACATCAAATTAAAGGGAAAATTTTAAACAGTTGATCCTCAGCACATTCTATTATTGATGAGTAAAATCTGGAAATCTTGAGAATTTCAGAGATAAAAGATCATAGAAATCACCTAGCTATTTTGCATATAAAGAATCAAAGACTAGCAATGAATGACTCACTTGTCCAAGATTGGTTCAGATAGTTGGTGGCAGAATGAGAAACCATGTCTCCTGACTCCCAATAGTTTTCCAATTCAGTTGTCACTGGTTTCACCTGCCCCAAACTTCCTCCCCATCCATCTAATCTCTGTCTTGTGTCTCTACTCCAACCTGCAGCCAAGTTTTCATTTTCAAACTTGGAAAAGCCATTGACTCCACAGCAGGGGAGATAAGGAGAGGGGATTTATCCTCATGTAAAAACTTCAGGATTGAATCTGTGATATCAGTGAAGACTGAAGAGGAATTTCATTTTTGAGTCCTATTCTTATTGGTTTACCATAACTTTTTCCAAGTCAGTTACTCTGCAACCCCTGAGTCTGCTATTTTTTTTAACTTAATCAGTACAACACAAAGCACTTTCACTGCTTATGGTAATTGCATTTGAAAAATATTCTTTTAGGATGTGTGAGATATTAAATAAAGCCTCTGCCAAGTTACCAGGGTAGAAGGCTTTGTGAAGATTGCATTAAGAATTTATGAAAAAAAATTATTCCTTGAGTGTCATATACGACAAACTTTTATCTGCAACTTCTTCTTTGGATTTGGATGTAATTTTAAATGCTATTTTCTTGGTGTTGCAGCTTGCAAAAAAAAAAGACCACAAGGATTTTCTTCACAGCCCTTAAAACCCACTTCTAAAGCAGAGCAAATCTTTTGTGTTGGGCTGGATCCTCAGAAGCTTCCTCTGACCTCTTCCTGTATTCTCTCTTTGAGGTAGCTTTTTTTCCACTTCAGAAGAGAATAGGTTTCCTATATAGGACTCTGCCTCCTACCTCTTTCTAGATATGTCAGAGTCAGATCAGCTCTGCCTTTACTCCTCTCCTAGCCTTACCTCTAAGTAGGGCTCCATAGTAAAGTGGTGAGGTCAGTGGGAGTGGAGAAGGAAGTGTTTTTTTATTATTATCTGTACTTGATCCACTTTATTTAAATTATGATGTATTTAAAATGCAAGGTCGCTCCTCTTAGAGTTGGAAAGGATGTTACAAATCATTTGCTGCAACCTCCCACTCAAACGGAGGCATATAGGATCATAGAGCAAGAGCTAGAACAGACCTCAGGGAGCATCTAGATCAACCTCTCACTTTGCAGAGAGGGAAACTGAGGCTCAGGGAGGTTAAGTGACTTGTCTGAGGTTAAAGCCCATATCTTCTGACTCTAGAGCCAGCGTTGTGTTCGCTGTACCATGATGCTTCCCATCTCTTCTATAATGACCCTAACAAGTGTTCTATCATTCTCTGATTGGACACTTACAGAGGAACAGAGAGTTCCCCATCTCACAAAACGGCTCATTCTGGTTTGCAATACCACTAAATTGTTAGAATGTTATGTTTTGCACTAACCTAAAATCTGCCTTTTTTCACTTTCACCCCCTTGGTCCTCATTCTGCCCCTCTAGAGCTCCCCCCAAATTATTCCATTCCATCTTCCTATCAACTAATAAACATTTAAGCACCTGCTATGTGCCAGGAACTGTGCTAAGAGCTGGGGATACAAGAAGAAACAAGACAATTCTTGCCGTCAAGGAGCTTACAAATCTAGTAGGGGGAGACAATAAGCAAACAAATACATACAAATAAGTTGTATGCAGGATAAATAGGAAATAATTAATAGAGGGAAGGCACTACAATTAGAAGGGGTTGGGAAAGATTTTCTGTAAAAGATGAGATTTTAGTTGGAACTTAAAGGGGGCTGAGGGTAACTAAGTGGCATAATGGTTAGAGTGCTAGGCCTGGAGTCCAGAGGGCCTGAGTTCAAATCTGGCTTCAGACACTTACTAGCTGTGTGACCCATGGCAAGTCATTTCACCCTGTTTGCCTCAATTTCCTCATCTGTAAAATGAGCTGAAGAAGGAAATGGCACACCACTCCGGTATCTTTGCTGAAAAAACCCAAAATGGAGTCATGAAGAGTCAGACACAACTGAACAACAATAACTTCGTGTATGCAAAGATCCTTAGTGTTATAATATTGTTGTGAAACCTCACTAGGTCTAAGCTAAGTAATCACTGTAGTTTAAAGTTATATAGTGCTTTATGATTACAAAGCCCTTAATATACCTTATCTCATTTCATCCTTGAAACAGCCTTGTGAGAGTGGCAATAGAAGTGTTAAAGATGAGGAAACTGAGGCTCAAAGACTGTTACTTGCTCAAGGTCCCACAGCTAGTAAGTGATGGAGTCAGGAATATGAACTCAGGTTGTATTATTTCAAGTCCAGCACTCTTTCCAGGGAATGGTCCCTAAGAGCTACAGGCTGGGTAGTCCTGAAGTCATCCAGAGGCCCAAAGAAGAAGGTGACACAGGAATAGAGCACAGGAAAGGAGTGAGGGCTGAAGGGAGGGAAGTTCTCCTCCCATTCTGCCTCAGTTTTCCTTAGGAAAAAGAGAAGAACAGAATTTAAGATTACATTAGAGAAACAGTGCAACACAGTGAAAAGCTGTTGAATTTGGAGTCAGTATAGTGATAAAGGGGGAAACGAGACCTGTGATTTCACTGGTTTGGAAACTTCTACCAGGGCCGCTTAGTGTATTCTCTACAATTTATAGTCTTAGAGAGTGACCTGGGGAACAATAAGGTGTTAAATGACTTGACCAGGGTCACATAGTGTTAACAGGATTTTGTTGAGCCAGTCTCTAACCTGAGAATGATGGAGCAGCAGGCCAGAGACAGAGTGCCAGTAAGCGAGTAGCCATTTAATTAATTAGTTTCATTATGAGGAACAGATTTGCAAATTGGGAATTCTCCTGATCAGAATTTCACCTTGCTGAAGTGAAGACAGAGATTATATACATAAATCACAATGAGAAGGGAAAGGGGAAGGTTCATTACAAACAATCGTTTCCAGGGCCAGAGTGGTTTCCCATGATGAACCCTCAAATGGAAGACAGTACAACAATTCTGGAGTCTTGTGGGAGCAATATTGCTTGAGTCCCTGGGGGTCATTACTTGGTGGGTCACAGGACAAGAGTTCTGTGACAGGAACAGGTTCTACAGTCTTTGATTTGCTTTCACTTCAGGTATGCAGGCACAAGTTTGCCAGTGACTGTGAGCCTTGTCAAAGTCTGATTGATCATTTCAAGCTGCATTGTGAGCTCTCTCACAAGAGAGGCACTTCTGAAAAATCCAATCTATTAGTATATTCATTATACATATCATATTGATTATTATAAAAATCATAATTCCCTTCACAATAGTCACATAGCATTGCTGAAGCAGGACTTGAACTCAGGTCATCTTGACTCTGAGACAAACTTTCTAGTTCTCTTCCCATTCTGTCTCTCTAACTAAAACTTACATTTTGAAAATTTGATTCAACTCAACAAGTATTTGTTGTTGTTCAGTTGTGTCTGACTCTTCATGACTCCATTTTGGGTTTTCTCAGCAAAGATACCGGAGTGGTGTGCCATTTCCTTCTTCAGCTCATTTTATAGGTGAAGAAACTGAGGCAAATAGGGTAAAGTGATTTAACCAGGGTCACACAGCTAGAAAGTGTCTGAGGCCAGATTTGAACTCATGAAGATAAGTCTTCCTGACTCCAGGGCAGATGCTCTGTCCACTGAGTCACCTAGCTGCCCCACCCATCAAGTTGGTAGGGGAGTAAGGATTTTAACCCCTTGAGCTACTAACTTAATAAACTCCAGTGGCTTCCTATTGCCTTTAGCATCACATATAAACTCTTCTATTTGGCTTCTAAAGACTTTCATTGCCTGACCCCAACCTAAACTTTCCAACCTTGTCCTCCATTCCTCTTCTTCCTGTACTCTTTGATGCAGGCAGATGAGTCGCTGTTCCTCTCACACTGTCTTTCATCTCTGTACTTTTGCTCTCATTGTCCCAAAGACCTAGAATGTCCTCCTTCCTCAAATCTACCTGTTGGAATCCTTAGTTTTCTTCAAAGTCCAGCTCCACAATTTGGAACTATGCCCAAAGGAGCAATCAAACTGTATATACCCTTTGATTCAGAATTACCATTTCTAGGTCTGTATCCCAAAGAGATTTTTTTAAAAAAGGAGAAGGTCTTATATGTATGAAAATATTTATAGGAGCTCTTTATGTAGTGGCTAAGAATTGAAAATTGAGGGGATGCCCATCAATTGAGGTATGGCTAAACAAGCTGTGGTATATGATTGTGATGGAATATTATTGTGCTATAAGAAATGACACCAGGATGATTTCAGAAAAACCTGGAAAGACTTGCATGAGCTGATGCAAAGTGAAGTGAGCAGAACCAGGAGAACATTGTACACAGTAACGGCAGCATTGTGAGGTGAAGAACTCAATGACTTAGCTATTCACAGCAATACAGTGACCAGACAATCCCGAAGGACTCATGATAAAACATGCCATCCACCTCCCAAGAAAGGACTGATGTCTGAATACAGACGGAAGCACACTATGTTTTACTTTTTCTTTTTTTGTTGTTTGAATCTTCTTGTACAAAATGACTAATATGGAAATGTTTTACATGATTGCACATGTATAACCTATATCAGATTGCTTACCATCTCAGGGAAGGGAAGGGGAAGAAAGGTGGAAGGAATAGGATTTGGAACTCAAAACCCTTAAAAAAAAGTTTAAAATTGTTTTAACATATAATGGGAGAAAAAAATAAAATTAAAAAAATCCAGCTCCAGAGCCATCTTTTTCATGGAGTCTGTCTTGATGTACTCTCCACTAAAAGCAAAAATTAAAAAAAGAAAAAAACACAACCTACATTTTTACCTTTCTGTATCTCCCTAGCACTTAGCACAGTGTCAAGCACATAGTAGGTGCCTAATATAGGTTTTTTTCACTGACTTTATTTCATATGTACACACATACACATGCATGCCTTTCTAGATAGAATATGAGGTCCTCGAGGGCAAAAAATGGTTTATTTCTCTTTGTGTCTCCAACGCTTAGCCTAGATCCCGGCACATAGTAAACCTTAATAAATGCTTGTTGATTGATTGGAACTGAGCATGACTGATATATCTGAAGATTCCACTTAATTATGTCCCATTGATACAGTATAGGAAGCAATGAGACAGCTAGATGTATGCTTTTTACTCTTTGCTGCTTGTCCAGTCACGTAGACAGGTTATGGTCAGACTGATTAGTGGCACTGTCTTCCAATGCAGGTGTAAAGACATGGTTTTAATGCCTCATTATCACTTCCTAGCTTCTGGTGGAGGATTTAATTCCCCATCTGCAATGCTGCTAATGTTCTTGGTGATGATTCATAAAATATGTCACTGGAACAAGCAGACATCGATATGGATTTGGATTAGCATAACACATATTGAGGTGCACTTGCCAACCCAACTCAGAATAATTTAAAATAATATAAACAGCCCAGAGACATTTGATTCAAATACACTGGAACTAGATGGAAATCCATGCTTCAGGAAACCCCTTTATATGTGTCACCTAGGACAAGATCCTTCGGTACTTCAGTAACTAAAATTCCTCAAATGGAATCTACGACTATATTCCCATATTCTGCAGAGTATAATGTTTGAGAATAGTATTATCAAATGGCAGACTTGGGTTTCTTCTTTAGGTCAAAATGTAATTGAAAACTTTAATTAGAAACCATAAGGTACCTAAACTTCTGTAAGGGAGGACAGGTTGATTAGGGAGTTCCATAATTAACCTTATGAGTTTAGAGGGTCTGAGCCTTTATTTGGAGACATCTGATGGGCGGCTCTCCACAGAGACTGTGCATGTATAGGCTTCTCCTTCCCAACCTCTCAGAACACAGGTCTATTCTGTTGTGCTTTGGTCTGTCTTCTAAATAGAGAAAAGGGGAAAAGGGAAAACAATTCAACAGTGGTCCCTTGGCTTCCTTTTATAGGCTGCCACAGGGGAGTGTTTCCTCTGATTAGAGTCAGTCCTCATGAGCCCCAGTCAACCAATCATCTCAGGGGCACTGCAAGTCACTGGGGACCAATCAGAACATGTATCTTGTCCACTCAACTAGGCACAATGCGCATGGCCACACTTTCCAAGGGAGGTGCCCATGTCCTCAAACAAAGCTTTGAGCCCTGAAAGCTTATCAAATTTATCAACTAATCTATAGGAAAGAAGGAAGAAAGGAAAGAAAGAGAGAAGCAAAGAAGGAAGGAATGAAGGAAAGAAAGAAGGAAGGAAGGAAGAAAGGAAAGAAAGAATGAAACAAGCATTTATTAAGCACTTACTATATTCCAGGCATTGTGCTAAGTGATGGGAGTATAAATGCAAGCAAATACAAAGACAGTCCCTACCCTCATGGAGCTTATATTCTAATGGAGGAAGACAACACACAAAAGGGAGGAGGAGGAAGAGGAAGAGGAGGAGGAGGAAGAAGGAGTTCAGTGTGGGGCATGATTTGAAGTCTAGAAAGTAAGTAACAGGGCCAGGAGCGATGACAGGCTGGCCTGAGCCCCGTCACAAAATGGAGACTCCAGGAAGAACTCACCAATGGGAGAAGCAGGGTGCACATTATAGAAGTATATTTCAGGGTGACAGGCCATAGATTACAATCATTCATTGCATCAGTGATCTCATCAATGTTAGTACTTCAGATTGCAACTCAACTATGCCTTCTTATACTGCATGACTCTGAGTCATCCACTTACATTAATTCTTCTCATGCTGTACATCCGACTTATCTGGAGTTTTCCTTTAGGTCTCTAACTTTACACAGATACCAGTACCACATTCAGGCTATCTATATAGGATCAAAAATGCTAGAAGACACTTCAGAGAATGTCTAGCCCAGGCTTTCCTAACCTTTTATGTGTCATGAACTCCTTTGGCAGGCTGATAAAGCCTGTGAACCCCATCTTAGAATAATGCTTTTAATGCAAAAAAACCAAAATACATAGGATCACAAAGTAAACAATTATATTGAAATATAATTATGAACTTTTTAAAAAAAGTTCATAGACTCCAGTTTAAGAACCCATTATCCAACCCAACCTTCTCATTTAATAGTGCAGGAATCTGAAGCCCAGGGAAATTGAGTGACTTGCATAAGATTACAGGGAATAAGCACCAGAGTCAGGATCTGACTCCAGCTCCTCCCACTGGAGACACAGCTCTTTTCACCGTAACACACTGCATATGTTAGATTCCTCCCTTTCATTGCATGAGCAGCCCACCTCCTCATCTGGCCACATATATCTCTTTAATGATATCCTTGACACCATCTCTTGAGTACCAGCCATTGTTGGTAAGATGCCATAGACTTTCTTCCCACTGCCGTCTTTCCATTACCCTCTGGGTGACCTGCAAATGTGATTCTTTTGAGATTGTTTTGTTCTGTGAGTTGCAGTCAGTCTGTGCGTTGTTTTAAATTCCATTCTTCCCGTTACAGTTTAAATCTAGTTCTTTGAAAATATGCTGAATGTCAAACCAAGATGTTCGTGTTTTTCTGCTACTTTATATATAAAGGACTAATTCTCAATCTTTTTTCATTGATAGTGACATACTGTTCCTAACAGGTTGCAAAAGCACAGTTAGTTTCCCTGCAACAGAACCACAGGCTTGGGGTGGGGGCAGAGAAAACTCCTCCTCTTCTCTTAACTTTTGATTTTTGGCAACACAAAGGATCAAATCTATTGGAAGACTCCATGCATGGATCATTAAATAGCAAAGTGCCAGGAAATCTTGTTATGTGAGAACTATGAGGTACCTGAGCTACCTTATAGTCTTTGGGGGTTTTTTTGGACCAGCCTCAATTTTCTTAAGAAGACCCTGTTCCCTGTCCATTGACTAGACTTGTTAATAATAATAATAATAGCAGCTAGCATTCATATAGCACTTTAAGGTTTCCAAAACACCTTACTTAAGTTATGTCATTCGATCTTCACAACAACCTTGCAAGCAGGTGCTATTATTATTCTCATTTTACAGATGAAGAAACTGAGGAACAGAGTGATGAATTGACTTGTACAGGGCCACATAGCTAATAAGTATCTGAGGTAGGATTTGAATTTAGGTCTTCCTGATTCCAAATCTAGCACCCTTTCCACTATACCACCTAGGAACTATATGTAAATAGAACTCATGACCTATTCCATTGACAAAGGAACAAATCTAACTTGCTTGATTATTTATAAAGACCAAATTTACTTGAAATTTTACTTATTCAACAGATACTTATTGAATGTTTGTTTTGTACTATGTATCTACTTAATCCTTTCATTACAACATACCATATATAGGTATACACTTATATATATACATATATATGTTTGTATATATATATATATATATACACATATCTCTATCTAGCAATCTATAGAGAGAACAAGAATGAGGGAGAGTGTATGTGTATACATACATACCACCACCACCACCCTCACCTGTCATCTCATTGGCATAGGTGACTCCCATGAGTCACCTCAATGCAGATGGGCAACTTCTCTGAAGCTTTTAGTTTCAGGGAACTGAGAGGTTAAGTGACTTTTTCCACACAAGTAGTACGTCTCGGAGACCCAACTTTGACTCTGAGGCCAGCTCCCTATCCACTAATACCACACTGCCTCATGTGTGTGTATGTATGTGTGTGTGTGTGTGTGTGTGTGTGTGTGTGTGTGTGTGTGTGTGTGAGAGAGAGAGAGAGAGAGAGAGAGAGAGAAAATGAGAGAATGAAAGAGAGAATGAGAGAAAGAATGAGAGAGAGGAGAGACAGACAGACAGAGATACAGAAAGAGAGATAGAGAGACAGATAGGGAGAGGAAGTGAGAGACAGAGAAGAAGAAGCTTCCATTCGTGAAGCAGGTGGCTAGGACCCCTTGCCCAAGTACCCTTAGACCATCAGTCCTCCCTTTAACCTGTCCCCCCTACCATTGTCCAAAAATCAACCCCAGTGGAGAAGTAGCAGCTTGGCAACTGCCTCTCAATCTCCTAATCTCCTCAATAGCCATAGCTATTAAAAACTCCAAAAAGAAAATTATTGACAAGTATCCTTGGCACTGTCAAATGGCTCAATGTCAGTAATGAAATATAATTAATTTCAAAATATGGTTTAGACATGATCCTAAGGAAGATGTGGTTGTACATCAGCTTTATGTCTCCTCTACCCTCCAGCCACATGAAATTACTTGCCACCACCATCACTGGGCCTTTCCATTTGCCCTACCACTACCCCTGAAGGACCGTTAGCTCTTTCCATCCACCCTGCCCTCTTGTATGTGTTGTCTCACCTGGTTAGAATATGAGCTCTTTGAGAGCAGGGACTTTCTCACTTTTCTTTTTGTGTCCCCAGCCCTTAAAACAGTGCTTATAGTAAGCACCTAATAACTTATTTTCTTTCATGAATTTTATAGTCATTAGAGAAAAAGAATAAATAAATTTCTATAAAACTCTAGAGTCTGTTTCATATTTTACTTTAAATGAAGAACACATTACTTTCTCTATTTACTGTAGCACTTCTTATGCTCCTGACCAAATGTTCTGAGTGGGTGCCAATAATACTACATTTTAAAATTTTTAGTATGTTTGAGAAACTCAGAAATTGAGGAGTAGGGACAAGAAAGACATAGGAATGTAAAAAAAATCACTAATAAGCTTGTTTCTTCTAAAACAGAGGTGTCAAACACATGGCCCTTATAAGCAACCCACATTAGAATATAATTGGGAAACAATAGCAAAATACAGCAGAACATGGATAATCTTAATATGTAGTTTTCTAAGTCAATATGTGGCCTATAGGAATCATTTGACCTGGTTTTTATTTGAATTTGATACCACTGTTTTAAGACACATAACACCAAACAAAACTTAAGGAGGTAAAAAAAAACACCTAGGCATCTGTAGTCATGGGTCCTGCTGAGACACACATGCTCCCTGGCCCTTCCCCAGTCCATCACCTCCAGTTTTACTGGGGAATTTTTGCATGGATCTTATTAAATTTTTTCTGATCCTTCTTGAAGACAGAACAAGGAAAATGTTTAAGGGGCTTTAAGTTAAGCATCACCAGTGGAAGAAAGTATAGAGTCTGTAATAGATCCATCATTTTTCAACACTTTTCCTTTAAAGAACAGAAGATATTGATAGGGAAACAAAGAAATTGCCAAAAAAAGGGGAGGGGCATGACCAGATTGTGTATTGGGTCTATTTGCACTCTCAAGCAGCTGTACATTTTCTGATGAGGTGGTTTATTCTCTGGTAGTGAGTATTTCCATGGCTATGTTTCATCTCAGTGTAGTGCTGTACCCTCTTCCCCATCTCCCACCTCCCAATTTCGAACAAATAAATTAGTGAAAGATTTAAGAATAGAAGGAGCTGTATACGGGCATAGAGATCTTAAGGTTTTCTTCTTCCTTTTCCTCAGTCCTTGAAAGAGTTCTAACCAGGCATTCAGTTCTTTCCTTGCACCCATGAGCAGGGAAACAGAGATGGAAAACCCTTGGTGGGGTAAATGATCATTGACGTGTGGCTTGCTGCTGTTGCTATAGAACTGAAGTGGCCCAAGAGGAGACCAATAAAGGTAAAGCTGGGAGAGATGCTGGAGAGATAGACCAGCTGTAGCAGAGAAATGGAGTGGGATTGGATTGGCAGATTCTGAGAAACTTTAGCCGCTGCTAAAACCAAGCTGGTAGACTAATCTCAGTCTTTGACACTATCTCTAGTTCTCCATTATTTGCAGAGTAGATACCAATAGGTTCCAAACATGCAACCCTTTGCCCTTATCTTCCAACTTTTATAAGCTGTGAGGAGATGTAGGGGTAGGGAAGGGCAACTGGATGAAGCACTCTGTAAGAAGGGAATGCTTGACAGTAGCTTGGCAACTTTAATTTCCTGATTTTTGAAAAACTATGGGTCACAATGTGGATTGTTTGTGTAGTATTAACAGAGGGTCAAAACTGTGTATGTCAGTCTTCTTTGAAGATTTGGTAGTTTTGCTAAACCTCTTCCCCTCCTTTTTATTCTTAGTTATAAGGGATTTCTTCTTAGAAGGAGGGAAGGATACATTAGGAAAGGTAGGTGATATGATAGAAAAATCAAAGCTATCAAAAATTCTTTTTAAAAGAGAAGGTTGGACAGATGGAAATATAGGGTAAACTTGGAGCCACATAGAAATTTTTCAATGATTTTCCAGTAATTTGCAGCAGTACTTCTTTTCATACCTTTAGATTAATATTGAAACAAGATTAGCTCCCATCAGGACTGAGAACCAAGAGATCTTGGAACATTGGAAAGGGCAGGCAGGCTGAGCATTTATAGGTTGAGTGCCCTCTAGAGAGCAATGGAGATACTGCAGCTTCCGGGAATATTGTGCAATTCTACATGCCTGATAACACTGAAATCGCTTGGCTGGTGGTCTGAGTGTAGTGGACAAATTATATATCATACTCTCTAGCTCATAAATTGATGTCTACTTTTCTGTATGCTTGCAAAAAGCAGGATAGGATGGAGAGTGGGCTATTGTTCCTGTAGCACTTCAAATGCCATCTGCCACACCCATTCAGTCAGTCAGTCAATAAATACATTCCTTCATTTGGCTAATGTTTTCTGGTTACTATGCCTGTGTGTTGCTCTAGTCTGGTTCCTCAAAGCTTCATTGTCCATTGATGTAAAGCTACCACTGCTGCTCCTCTGGTTTATTGGTAAGTTATGTTGTACTTCTTCTATGATCCTGCCTTCTCCATTTTTTGTTTCTGGTGTATTATCTTTTCTCATTGCCACTAAAGGAATTGTTATTGATGTTCAGTCATTCGTCTGTGTCCAACTTTTTGTGACACCATAGACCATAGCACACCAGGCTCTTCTATCCTCCATTATTTTTCAAATTCTGTCCAAATTCATGGTCATTGTTTCCATGACAATATTTATCTGTCTCATCCTCTGCCATGCCATTTTTCTTTTGCCTTCAGTCTTTCCCAGCATCAGGGTCTTTTCCAATGAGCCCCATTTTCTCATTATGTGACCAAAGTATTTAAGCTTCAGCCTCAGTATTTGACCTTCCAGTGAATAGCCTGAATTAATTTCTTTAAGTATTGGCTGATCTGATATTCTTGCTGTCCGAGGGACTCTCAAAATTCTTCTCTAGTAGCACAATTTGAATTGCTATTTGCCCATATTATTCCTAGAATTTTCTTCATGCGTCTACTCTGTGCTCCAGTTCATCCTTCATGGAATGGAGCCATTAAAATAATCTTTATCTATAGATCCAAATCCTTAAGTGGCTCCCTCTTACCCTAAGTAAAGCTCAAACACTTTAGCCTAGCATTCAAGGTTATTCATCTTCCTCCAGAAAGTGAGGCCAGAGCAGGGAAGATGGACTGCAAAAACTGGCAATAGTGGAGTGACCAAATATTACCATTCTGACAAAGAATAAATTGAGGAGGGATGAGACACAGAGAGACAGAAGTTTAGTTTACCCATAGTGCTGACCTCTCAACAGGGCTTTTCACCCACTCCACTAATAAAAACCTACCCAGCTATCCATATAGCAGGTGGACCTCCATGTCATGTTTACTGCTCACTACTTTCCATCCACAGCTCTGCTTGGTTTTGTGCCTCCCCAAGATAAACTGATCGCCTGAAATCTTATCACTGTTGCTGATTGACTCAGTTTTTTGATACTCAACACCTTCTCCATGCCCTCAGTTGCCTCTCCCCTCTGATTATAGAGCTGGAGGGTGGAGCAAGAAACTTCTCTGGAACCCTTCCTTTATAGAGAACTTAGATCAGAATTTTCCAGGTTACTCTCCATTTTCCATCAGCTGTGATTGGATTTTACTCCCAGAAACATGATGCCCCCAGCCAGGTAACCTCTGGTGCCCACCCCACCCCCCTTTTGGCTTCCTTTTGTGTATTGTCTTTCTCCATTAGATTGTAATCTCCTTGAGGGCAGGGAAGGTCTTTCTTTTCCTTATTTGTACTCCCAGTGCTTAGTAAAGTGCTTGGCCCAGTGTAGACACAATAAATGTTTATTGAATTAAACTGAATTACTGACATGACATCTCAGTTACAACTCCTGCCAGTATCAAACTCATCTCTTCTATCCAAGTGGTTCCTTTTATTCTACTCTGCATCTCCTTATAAAGTCAGGCCTGGCACTAAGACTCAAGTTTCCTGATTTTTTGTCTCTTGTTATTTTCCATCTATGACATTATTTCTTCTTGGTTATGTACATTTCCCAATAAGCTAGCCAAACATGGAATGGGGAAATGGGCTGCATTGGGGGATAATAATAATTTGCATTTGCATAATGCTTTAGTGCAAGGCACTATATACATGTTATCTTATTTGATCCTACAACACCTCACTGAAATAGGTGTTATTTTCATCAGGAAAAATAGGTGTTATTAGATCAGGAAACTGAGAGAGGTTAATGACTTGCCTAGGGTCACACAGCTAATAGGTATCTGAGGCAGGATTAGAACTCAAGTCTTCCCCACTCTGAGTCCCACACTGTTACCCATTGTGCCATCTATTTGCCTCATTTAACGTCTTCAAAGGTAGTAGAGTTCTTACCCGGAAAAACTTATGTGAACTGATGCTGAGTGAAGTGAACAGAATCAGGAGAACATTGTACACAGTAACAGCAACATTATGCAATGAACAACTTTGATAGACTTAACTATTCTCAGCAATACAATGATCTAAGACAATTTCAAAAGACTCATGATGGAAAATGCTATCCACATCCAGAAAAAAAAAAACTATGAAGTCTGAATGCAGATCAAAGCATACTATTTTCTTTTTTTTCTTTCTTGTGGTTTTCCCCTTTTGTTCTGATTCTTTTTTCACAACATGACTAATGTGGAAATATGTATAATATAATTGTTCATACATAGCCTATACCATATTGCATGCTGTCTTGGGGAGGGGACAAAAGAGGGAGAGGGAAAAATTTAGAACTCCAAATCTTATGAAAGTGAATGTCGAAAACTAAAAATAAATAATTTTTTAAAAAGGTAGTAGAGTTCTTCACTACAGTTCTTCAAGCAGAAACTAGAAGACATTTGTCAAGTATGTCATGGGGAGATTCTTGTGCAGACAAAGGCTGAACTAGATTAGAGATTCTTAATTTTTGTTGTTGTTTCATTGATCCCTTTAATAATCTGGTAAAGCCTATGGACTCCTTCTTAAAATGTTTTTAAATATATAAAATAGAATACATAGGATTACAAAATAAACAAATTATATGGAAATACAGGTATAATTTCTTTTTTACGTTTATGGGTTCCAGATTATGAACCTCTGCAGATGATCCCTAAAGTCCCATTTTAACTCTGAGATTTCATGATTTGGGGAAAAGTAGTTATTTGCTGCTAACTAGCTCCACGACTTTAATTGAATTACTTAATTTCTCTGATCTTCCATATCATCTATAGATTGAGGGAGGTAGGACCAGATGGCTTAAAGTATGGAAGGTGCATTCTAGCTTTAAAATGGTCCCATTATGATTCTCAAGAAACCTTGTACCTGGAGAAATGGACCAGAGCTTCAATGCTCTGAAACGCAACATTCTCCATCTAGTGGTGGCTTGCTCAAAGTGAAGAAACATGAACCCTTTGGCTTAGAAAATGTTTGAAGAGCCAAGTTCTTAAATGGTTACAAAGAAGCAATATAAGATTATAATATCAAATCTAATAGTTACTAAAATGCTACTTGGGACTCAACCAATCAAGGTTCTATGATAATTTGCGCAGAGGTTGGATTTATATTTCCCCTAAAATGTTTTGAAGGAAATTTTGTATTCTTGTGCTGGTTGTCAGACTTATTAATCACTCAATCAATCAATTAATCAATATTTATTAAGAACCTACAATGTGCCAGGCACTGTGCTAATCTTATTATTAGTAAGAGACCAAGTCGTTTAATCTCTCTGAGCTCAGGTTCCTGTGCTTAATTAGATACTTAGAAGAGAGCTGTGATCTCACTTCTGTGGCTACTCCTTCTATCAGTGTGGACTAAATTCACTCTAGCTCCTCATCATTTCTGATTCTTGACCATAACTCTTCATAACGCCTCCATGGAAGATCCACTCAATGCATTGGGAGCCTTCCTCTTGTTCTTTTAATATTCAAGGGGTAATGAATATAGAGGAACCTGGGAAAAGTCATATGAACTGAAGCAAAGTAAGCATAACCAGGAAAATAATACACACAATAGCAACAATGTAATTGGAAAGATTAATAACAACAAAAAGATTGAAATTGAATGTTGGGAAATTATAATGGCCAAGCTAGGCTCTTAAGAAGGGAATAAGCATTTACTAAGTGCTAGACATTGTGCTAAGTGCTTTATAAATATTTTCTCATTTGATTCTCGCACAATCCATGAGGTTAAGTGCTTTTATTATCCTGGAAACCTGAGGCAAATGAAGTGACTTCCCAAGGTTCTATAGCCAGTAGGGTATCAGATACTGGGTTTGAACACAGACCTTTCTGACTCCAGGACCAATGTTCACTGTGACACCTAGCTGCCTCCAGAAGATTTTTTTAAAAGGGATTCTTTTTTTAGTATATTGATTGGTTTCACTGATTTTTTTTCCCTTTAATTCTTTGTTCTAAAGGAGTGCTCTCAGAAAAGGGAAAGAGAAGGGATACTTTGGGAAATGTAGGTGATGAAAAAAATAAAAGATACCAATAAAACAAATATTAAAAATAACTCAGGGGTACCAAGGTAGCACTTTGGTTACCTGTCTATTGTCTCTCATTTTCATTTCCTGATCAGTCCAAACCTTTTCATCCTTATACACATCCTTAATGATAAGTAAGTCTACATGTAGCAGCCTACTTCTACCCACCATATATCTTTCCACTACCCTTTCTATCATATACAATTTTAGTTCTTAGATCATGGTAACCCATGATCTGTAGCCATGCAGCATATTCCTAGGAAAATATTGGTTTTGCAGTGAGCAGTTTGGAATTATTGAAAACTCTGTACCATTTCTCAAATGCGGTCCATTTTTACATCCTCTTAATTCTGAGATCAACCCATTATCTGTAGCACTTGTCAAAAATACAGATAAATGTGTGTATTTTTTATCAGTCTTGTGATTTCATCAACATAGGAAATCTTAACTGAGGTGAAGAGGCTTGGTGAGAGCTCCTTGGCCTTTTCCAACTACTAGGGCCACAATTTTTCAATAGCTCCACCTGGTGCTTTATATACCTGGTGGTTTGAACTATAAAAGGATTAGCCTGAGGATGTGGCAGGTTGTCAGAAACCTTTTCCCAAGTTCCAATTGATTGTAGGTCACTTCCTTCAGTCCTTGACTCTGTGACTACAGAAGGGATGCTGCAGTAGGCTAAACATGTTAGGTCTGCATTAAGTTCTGAAACAATATAATGAGCCCCAGAAGCAAGGGGCCAATAGGCTGCCCAGGAGGGACGTATCAGCTCTAATCGGAAAATGGACCTCATCAAAGCTTCCATGATGGTCAGTAGTGGGATTCTATCTAGGATTGGGGCAGCTAGGTGGCGCAGTGGATAGAGCACCAGAGTCAGGAAGACCTGAGTTCAAATCTAGCCATAGATGCTAGCTGTATGACCCTAGGCAAGTCACTTAACCCTGTTTGCCTCAGTTTCCTTATCTGTAAAATAAACTGGAGAAGGAAATGGAAAACCATTCTAGTATCTTTGCCAAGAAAATCCCAAATGGGGTCATAAAGATTCGGATGCAACTGAAATGACTGAACAACAACAACATCTATCATTGGCTACTGCACTTCCAACCTGGGTAACCTAGGGAGACCCAATCTCCAAAAAAACAAAGAAACAAAAAACCCCCCCCAAACAACAAAGAAAACTGTAATAAAGTACAAAAGGAACCAATAAGGATCTTTCAAAACTTCCTGTTAGTATTGTATCAACACAAATGAATTTGCATGGTTGATGTCATTTTTTAACATGGTTGCTGTCATTTTCGAAGATTGACATGGATCCTAGAACAACAGCCTTGGTAGAATGTTAAGCTTCTTGAGTGCTTAGGAAAACAGAATAGGGTAGTCAGAAACTCAAAGAGAAAAATCTAAGTGAAAATGACAGATGTCTTTTAAATTTATATACGAATATGTGTGTATATCTGACCCATTTACACTTTAAATATGAAGACACATAAGATAAAATTATCCTCAACTTTGGCACCAATGATTAAAATCTTGTAAATTGAAAACAATCATAGTAAATACATCTGACACCATTTAAACCATCCTTTTCAGTCTAATTATAAAGCACAGAGATAAAAACACTCTTGTTAATTTACCCAATTTCCTGTTGTCAAGTGTGGTGTCAACAATTGATGTGATTGTGTTAATATGCTAATTAGATTGGGCCTCTTTCATTTTATCCTATAGGTCCTCTAAAGCTAGCAAACACTATTATAAATAGGTTTTCACTAAATTTGCACTGGAATAAATGGGACAAAGGCAGTTTTTTGAGAAGCAATTGGGATCTATCATGTTGAGCAGGCAAACATAAAATTTAATTTGTCCAATGCAGCCTCAATGGGAGAATGACTGGCATAAATGGAATGTGCAGATTTCAAGCTGTGCTATACACAGTGCTTTCAATGTTTAGGGCCCAAAGCAGAATAGACCTATATTTATATATGGGCCAGAATGTTTTCTCAGTGAAACTACAGGGAGCAAAAGCAGAATAAAATTCAGTTTATGCATTGGGAGGATCTTGGAACTCAAGACATCTTCTTAGTTGTAGGTATAGGATTTTTTTCTTGTTAAATCATTTTACTCAGAGTATTTTTTTTGCCTCCTTTCTATGCTTAATAAAGTTTGTCTTTATTTTTGAAACTCCATACTAATTTGAAATCTAATTTTTGATGAAGATTTCTTTCAAAGAACTACTTAGAATATGTTTGTATACAGACATATTTCCTAGATTGTGTTTTCTGATGGGCTATTATTTGCTTTTCTCTTAGCAGCTTGATCTGCTTAACTTTGTGATTATGTACACAGTGGATTCTACTGTACTGAGAAAACTATCTGACTCTTCAATAAAATTAGTTTGGCCTTTTTTTGCCTGAACTAGTTATGAAATAAAAATGGCAAGTTGGCTCATTTTTTAAGGCCCTAGTTCCCTTACTTGGATTATGAAAGCATTGGAGTAGATCTCCAAAATGACTTTTATCTCAAAAGCTATGATTCTGTGATGCTACAACCTTTGACTGGGTCTTCACAGGCATAGTCAAATTGGTCAAGACTAAATAATTTGATAGTTTCAATTTGCTAGATAGTCCCATAAGCCTCAGGGACCTAGAAATCCTAGGCCCACTCATCATAAGGTCATTTTTTTTTCAAATTTCACTTTTTTTTTTCAATGAGTAAGAATCTGTTTTTTCCTTTTTCATCTTCCTCCCCTTGAAGAAAGAAAAAAAAACCTCAGAATGCTGCTAACAAATTTGCATAGTGAAGCAAAGCAAATCCTGCACTAACCACATTCCAAAAATGTACATCTCATTCTGTATCCTGAGTCTATTGAGGAGGTACATAGCATGCTTCATCATCAGGCTTCTGGAATCATGGCTGGTCATTGCATTGATCAATACTCTCAAGTTTTCAAAGTTTTTCTCTCTGTGTTTTGATTCTCCCTGGTTTAGGTATCAAAGCAATATTTGCACCATAGAAGGAATTTGGAAAGATTCCTTCTTTTTCCTGTTTTTTTTTTAGTTTATTTAATTCTGGATCAAATTTGCTTGTAAATCTACCTAATTCTGTTTTTTTTTTTTAAATCTCATTTATGGCTTTTAAAATTTCTTTTCCTGTGATTGGATTATTTAAATTTTCTATTAGTAGTTCCATAATCTGAGTATTTTTTGTTTTCAGAAGTGTTTGTCCATTTCATTTAAGTTGTTGGTTTTAGTGGTATATGATTGAGCAAACTTTTTCTGATAATTTTCTTTATTTCTTTTTCATTTGTTGTGAATTTGCCTATTTAATTTTTGATACTGATAATTGGGCTTTCACTTTCATTTAAAAATCTAAATAATTAATGGTTTCTTTTTCTTTCTTTAAAGTAGCTTTTAGTTTTATGTATTAAATCAACAGAATATTTACATTCAATTTTATTAATCTCTTTTTTGATTTTCAGAATTTTTATCTTGAGGTTTAATTGGCTTTTTAAAAGTTGCATGCCCAAATTATTTATCTCTTCTTCTTTTGTTTTGTTAAAGAATGACTAATGACTACTTTGGCTGCAACCCTAAAATTTTGGAATGTTCCCTCATTGTTGTCATCATTAGTGAAATTATCTTTTGTTTCTAGAATTTGTTCTTTGATTCACTCATTCTCTAGTATTAAATTATGTAGCTCTAAGATAATTTTAAAATCTTTTATTCAATGACACTATTGAAAATAATTTTATGTCACTGTAATAAGTAGAAGTTGTGTTTAATATTTCTGCATTTCTGCTTTTGTTAGTGAGATTTTTAGTTCTAATATATGGTCAGTTTTTTGTAAAGGTGCTATACACAGCTGAGAAGTATGTATATTCTTTTCTCTTTCCATTCAATAATAGCCACAGATCATCATATTTCAATGTTCCTAAAATTCTATTTAGATCTTTATCTTCTTTGATGTTTATTTATTTATTTTTTGGCTTGTCCAGATCTGACAGAGTTACACTGAAGTCTCTCACTATTATAATTTTACTTTCCATAATCTTCGTGTTTCAGATATGTTTCTTGTAAACATCATATTGATGAATTTTGCTCTCTAATTCATATTGTGTAATCAACCTTCTGTTTTATGGGTGGGTTCATCCCATTCCCATTCATATTCCCATTCACAGTTATGATTGTTAATAATCTGTTTTCCTCCATCCTCTTCTCCTTATACACTCTGCTCCCTTCACCTTCTTCACAGAATTATGACAGAGAAAGCATGTGCTCAGCACTTAGTGCTATCTATGTTTGATGATATCTGCTTCTGCTCCCATGCCCTTATTCTCTTCTCCTCACCCAAACCCAAACAGGTTCTTACCTTTTCTTTCTTGCCTTTTAAGCCCATCTTAATAATCAACTGTGAGTTTAGTTTGTTTTACTTATGTTATGATTATGTTTTGCTTATTTGCTTATAATCCTTTCCTAAACCTCTCCTCCTTATTTGCTTCTTCTCTCTATTTCCTCCTGTTTCCCTGTTGAGTTGAATGTATTTATTTTGAGTAAGCAGTATGATTTGTGGTAATTACCTTTGAAATTACCAAAAAAAATCCATTTTAGCACATTTTTGAATGTAATTAAAAAAACTCTGGTGGTTAGAAAATTTTTCTTTTCACTGTTTTTGGTGATTATTTTAAGCTCAGCTTGCCACAAGTACCCTCAACTAGGTTGTCCAAATGGAACAAGTAGTGCAAAACCTTTCAAAGACATCTAGTAATAAGAATCACATCAACCTTTATAGAAATTTTATCCTCTGAGCATAAAATTTTAGGGTGCAGCCTAAGCAGGCCTCCAAGGAAAAATTATTTCTAAGATTACTCTTTTTCAAACATTTCTCAAGGAACTCATAAGCATGTTTCACCTATATAGTTGTGAAGACTCTCATCACAACCCATAGAAACAGGTGATTTGAACAGGAATATTTTATCATGACATTTCTGATTCTAGTTTATCTAGCAAAGCAGAGACTGACATAATTTTCCATAGTATTTGATAAATCTTCAAAAGAATCCTATAGAGTTCTCTTGATCTTAAGGACAAACAATTGAATTCTGTCATCACTGAACGCCTGCTTGGATTGTTCTAAGAAAGGTACATTCTCATACTGACCTGGTCAAGTTCACATTTCTGTTTATAATTAACTATGTGGTTATGGAGTCTGAATGGATGTAATGTTTAAATGAATGTTTATCACAGTCCAATTTATTAGTAAATTGAATTTTCCTTTTCTCCCTATAAAAGTATTGCATCTTTTGTTGTTATTATTTTTGAGAACCATTTGACTGGCTGAATCAGGCAACAGATCTTGATCACATAGGCAAAGTCATAATTGAAATCTAGTTATCTCTTACTTATAATTGAATACTAGTTATCCCTCATACTTTAAGGTCAGACTTCTGTCTTATAAGCCATTTTGGGTAAATTTTTCTTAGTATTTTGCTCTGAATTTTCTTTGGGAGAGCATCTCTGGAGAATAGGTTTATAATTCAGAAATACATTTATGATACTTGTTAATAGTTTTTTAAAATCACATCACATTTTTTCCTTTGGTTCTTTGGGAGTTTCTTTGGGAATAGAGGAGTAAACAGGTTTTTGTTTCCTACAGGATTACAAGGATCTAGAAAATGAGCATTCTCTTCAATATCTGATGAAGCTACTTGTTAAACATTTGCCATTTTGATCCAGTGACCCAATATTGATGATAGGCAGTGATCCATTTGGAGAAAATTGTACTAGATCCCCAGGAGTTAGGTTAATAGTCTGTCACTAATCAGATTACTATAGAACCAAACTGACAAATTTGAAGTTTTGCCATCGAAGTTTTCAAAACCAATTTTTTTGGGGGGGGGGGAGAGTTAGATAGAAAGTTGAAAAACTGAGAATTTTAATAAGTTTAAAGTTTTTAATACTTTTATCACAAAATCATCATAATAGGCCAGGGTGAATCTCATGTCAAATTCAGTTATACCTCCAATATATGACCAAGGTCCTACTTTTTAATGTTTCTCATTGAATATGGCTTGGGTATTATGAATCTCTGAGCAAATGAGGTTCAATATTATAATATAATTAATAGATTACCACTTGTAACATGGATCCCACAAGACTTTGTATTCTTTCTCTACCTTAGGTTCACTATGAGGTATTTTATACAGTTATTATATAAATACTTAATATTCAAACAATCATCCAATGCATGATCAACCAAAGACCAGAAAGGATAAACCAAAAATCAAAGCTTTTAATTAAGACAGAATAGCAAAATAAATGAGAGAAAAATTGAATAATAGAATCATTCTCTACCCCTCATCCTCAAAGGGACACAGATTTCTGCCAAGTTATGAACAATTCACACTTCCAGGATTGCAATCCAAATGAAACATCTCTCATGGCTCTATCACTCCCCTCCATCTCCTAGCATGCCTCACTGATGCTCCACCGTATATATGAAGATGGTGTTGCTTCCTGACTCTTTTCCAAGGTGCTGTTACCATCTACTGAGGCTGTCATCTGATGTTGAAGCTTCTTCCTTTTCAAAGAGGATGACTGCTCTTTTGTGAGACTCTTCCTACCACATGCCTGGAGCTAACTAATACATTTCGAGGTTGGTTTGTTTGTTTGTTTTTGTAGGTTCACAGCCATATGCAGCCAGCACAGTAAGTAGGTTCTTCAATAAACTGTCCAACTTTTTTCTTCTATCCCACTATCATCTATAATAGGAAATCCCTCAAGCTCCCTGGTGGGTTGAAGTGAATAAATTACACAAATGTCTAGAAGAAATTAAGTGAGAGATAAAAAATGAATTTAAATCTCTGAATGACAGAATCAGAGGAGAATAAATAGCTCAGTGGTAAACTTTAACTAAATAATTAACTCCCTGAAAACTATAATAGAGTAACCAAATATCAATGACTCCATGAGAAACAGTCAAAGAAAAGGTGAACTCACACGTATACACATATACAGATAGTTTGATGTAGAAATATATCAAGCTCAACAGGGAAACAAGTGGGAATGGAGGTGTAGCGAAGAGGGAGGATAAATACTGGAAAGACACTACTTACAAGGAAAACAAACTTCTTGATCCTGAAGGAGGGATTAAAGGAGGGAAAAAGGAAAGCAAAGAACTAAAAAGAAGCGGGCGAGGGTATCCATCAACCTGGAATAGTTAAACAAACTGTGATATAAGACTATAATGAAATATTATTGTGCTGTATGAAATGATGATAGAGATTATGTCATAAAATCCTAAGTAACATAAACTGGTGAAAAGACCAGACCTAGAAGAACAATTTATTAAACAGCTACAATATTGTAAAGACAAACAGCTTTGAAAAATAAGAACTCTGATCAATATAATGACCAACTAAGTCTCCAGAGGTAATGAAATGTAGAAAGAGACTTACATTTTAGGACATGACCACTGTGTGGATTTACTTTCCTTGATTATGCTTATGTATTACAAGGGTTCTCCTCCTCCTCTTCCTCCTCCTCCTCCTCCTCCTCCTCCTCCTTCTTCTTCTTCTTCTTCTTCTTCTTCTTCTTCTTCTTCTTCTTCT
>NW_020948983.1:26353723-26370510 GCF_900497805.2 Vombatus ursinus | reverse complement strand
CTTCTTCTTCTTCTTCTTCTTCTTCTTCTTCTTCTTCTTCTTCTTCTTCTCCTCCTCCTCCTCCTCCTCCTCCTCCTCCTCCTCCTTCTTCTTCTTCTTCTCCTTCTCCTTCTTCTTCTTCTTCCTCTTCTTTTCTTCCTCCTCCTCCTCCTTCTTTTTCCCTCTCCCTTTTAAATGGGGTGAAGGTGAGAGGAGGAGGCTTAGCAATAGAGATTTTTTTTAAAAGGACCATTGAAAAAATTCAAAAAGAGAACAGAAGGAAGTACAGACAAGCAGGCCAATTTGGAAAATACTGTGTGTAATTTATTATGTACTTTTAAAAATAGAGATATGTCATTTCACATACAGCCCTTTTTTGTGTTCTGCTGTGTATATGAAAACGCCTGGTATTAGGGTTTTAATCTTATAATCAATATCTTTTTAAAGTAGTTTAGTGCTCTTTTACTATCTCCTTACTTATCATGGATCCAATTTCTTGTTTCTCATGATTGCTCAGTCATTTCTAGTACAATGCTCATTTTACTTATCAGAGAAAACAGAAGGAAAATAAGAAATTCAATAACTGCTTCTCTCTGTTGTTAGTTATCACCATTTCATCCACCCCAAGGAAAGATCTAATCCCATTTTTGATTCTCCTTTCCTCTCAACATAGCTAAAAAATCATGAACATAAACCTTTTTGGTTGTTTTTGTTTTTCCTTGCCAGCCCCAGCTCATTCTTTGCTTTAATACTTCCAGACACTATTTTTGCAGGAATGTGTCACACTCATATTCATCTCTTGTAATCTGGCAACACTGTTTCCATATTTTGTATATTGGCATTGCTATGCCCTGACATAGGGATAACAGATCCTGAGACACCCAGCAGGAATTTGATTACAAGAAAATGAAGTAGAAACTCAGATCCTGGGATACCAAAATCAGAGCAGGACCAATAAATAGTATGACTGACTCAGTAAGCAGTTAAAACTATTGATCTGTGGCACAAGATGGTACTATGGAAAGAATAATGGCCTGGAAGTCAAGAACCTGAATTATATCTCTTTTGTCATAAACTCTATTATGAAGAGATCACACCCCTCCACTATTGGGGGTCCTATGATTTCTATTCCTTCTTATTGATCCAAATCAGATCCAGAAGAATGATTCCTTTGATCACATCTTTTACCTTTTGAAGGGTGAAATCATCATTAACTCAAGCAGTAAATTTATTAGTCACTGCTTTTGGCATAGGGAGAACTCCAGTAAATACCAAAATAGGTGATGTATACCTTCACCATAATATCATGTGTCCATGCCACATTGGAGATCTATTTCCCTAACTCCTTTTTTAATTCTTGTATACTCACCATCCCTCTCCCACTTACACTCAGACACTTATACATAATAACACTTGTGTTCTTACCTCTATTGATCCCTACTGGAATATTCTCTTTCTTCCTTCCCATCATGCATTTTTATATTTCCTCAGGGGTTTATATCTTAACATGCAATGCTACCTATAGGTGAATCTTAAAACCACTGTAGTACTAGAAATCAAAATGACTCTACAGTTATCTAGAGAAGTGGAGCCCACCATATTAAGGAAAATTCTTTAATGGCTCCTTAAGCACTCAGCGATTGCAGAATGTTGTAAGTGGTATATTAAATTACCCTGAGGGTTCCCAATACATTTTCCATGGTTTTTGTTGTTCAAAAGGGTTCTTGGGGGGAAAAAAAAGGATTGGGAACTGAAATAAGGTAGCTTACACTTTCAGAGCTAAATTCCAGTTGCTAAATTCCATCAACTATCTGTGATACATAAATATTTAGTAAATTCTGTGCTTTAATTGCTTTAAGAAACTCTCAGTAAGGCATTCTTCTCTCAATGCATATTGGGTATTTTCTCTGACATATAGAGAGTTATCTACAAGACTAAGAGCTTCTAACTTCTTCAGGGTCACAAGGCACTATGTGAATTTGAACCAAGGTCTTCTTGACTCCAAAGCCAACTATCCATCCTCTAACTACATCCTGTCTTTCAGCAATAGCTATGTTAGTTTGCCTCCTTAGGATGTCTGATTTACTCTGTTTATTGTTCACACTGTACATTTGCATACAGGCATCAGGGACTATAGTTTTATAATTGGTTCTTTGAATCCCCTTGGGTTTCATTTCCCTCATTTCTATAAAATGAAGGGATTATGCTGGTCAGTTACTCAATAAGCATTTATTAAGCACCTACTATATATCAGTCATTATGCTAAATGCTTAAGAGACAAAGAAAGGCAACAAAACAAAACAAAAACAATTTCTGCTCTTAAGGAACTTACAGTCTAATGGAGGAGACAATATGCAAACTATGTACAAATGAGATCTGTTCAAGATAAATCAGAGATAATCAGAAGAGGGAAAGCATTAGCATTTAAAGGGATTGGAAAATTCTTCTTGTAGAAGGTGGGATTTTAGGAGGGACTTGAAGGAAGTTGGGGACAGAAGGAGACAGATGAGGGAGAGAATACCAGGCATGGGGGATGAACCAGGAGATAGTATCTTGTTTGAGCAACAATAAGGAGGCCAGTGTCGCCACTGAATCACAGAGGCATGGTCTGGGGGAAGGAGGTGGAGTTGGAGGAAGGGTGAGTAAGATGTAAGAACACTCCAGGTAGGAGGAGTACAGGTTATGAAGGACTTTGAAAGTCAAATAGAGGATTTTATCTTTGACCCTGGAGGTAATAGGAAAGCACTGGACTTTATATATATAAGGTCATAAGGAGTCAGACAGGATTGAATGACAACAACAATAAGGTTGGGAGCCTGGCTGACTGGAGGGATGGTGGTGCCTTTAACAGTAATAGGAAAAGTTAGGAAGAGAAGAGAGCTGGGGAAAAGGGGAAGACAATGAGTTCAGTTTTGCATATATCCAATGTATTAATATATTTGGATATATTAGACATCCAGTTCAATATATCTAATAGGCAATTGGAGATGTGAGATTTTAGGTTAAGAGAGAAGTTAGAGCTGGATAAGTATATTTGATAATAATTAGTCAGTCAATAAACATTTATTAGGCACCTCCTATTTGCCAGGCTATGCTAAGCAAGGGGGAAACAAAAGAAAGGCCTTTAAGAGCTCCCTATCTAATAGAGGAGATGACATGCAAACAACTATATACAAACAAGCTATACCCAGTATCAATAGGAAATAGTCAATAGAGGAAAGGCCCCCAAATTAAGAGGAATTAGGAAAGGCTTCTTGTAGATGGTGGGATTTTTGCTGAGACCTGAAGGAAGCCAGGCAAGCCAGGAGGTAGGAATAAGGGAGGAGAACGGTCCATGAATGAGAGGAAGCCAGTGAGAATGGGCAGAGTCAGGAGATGGAACATCTTGTTTGAGAAACAAGGAGGCAGCATCAGCATAGGGATAATTCAGTCTTGGGGAGTTGATTTCACCAAATGAAATAGTATGGAAAGAGAAGACTTAAATGATCTCAAAATTCTCTTCTAGTTCTATGATTCCTTTTACTCCTGTCCTGTGACATCCTGGTCCCATAGTCTGGAATAAGATCATACCTAGAGATAAGAGTTAAATTGCCTCAGCTCTGATGATTAGGGGATTATAAAGATAAGAAATCAAACACAGTCCAGGATTATTCAATAAGTGCTTAGGCATTCTGAAGTTTTACAGTAGTAATTCTTCCAATATTCTGCATTCATTCTCTCCTTTTGTCTTTTAAAGCCTCTCAGGGAGCTTGATGGGAAGGCAGAAACTAGAATAATATACCTCCCTTATTCCCTTGGCCTATCTTGAGCCCATATCTACTTACCCTGAACACTGAAGAAGGACTAGTGACCACTAAGGATTTATGGGGGAATATTAGGACAAGAATATAGACCTTTACAACACTCACTAGAGTCAGAAATTAGAAAGAAATGGAGGGAAAATGTAGATAACAGCCCTTCTGGTAATTTTCAAAAGATCCAAAAAGACATATTGTCAGTAAAAAATGGCTCATTCAGTTATTTGAGATGGGAAGGTCTTAGGGGAGAGGGCCAGGTGAAGGGGAGAAAGGAGAAGGAAAAAAAAGAAGGAACTGGGTTTTAGAGGCCCAGGGAGTCTTAATCTTCTGCTTCCTGGAACAATGAGCTGAACCTAATAGGATTTTATCAATTCAGATTTTATCTGTCCCCTACAATAACCTTATTTTAAATTCTAATGTCAATACTGAAAGTTTCTAAGGTTAGCAGAAATTGTTAGTCTAGGTCTAGGTTCTCTCAATAAATTTCCCTTTTTATAGCTCAGGGCTCCTATGAGCAATGATTGTGAGAACCAGGGGGTCTGGGGTAGAGGGAAGTGCATGCTGAGGTTTTGCTTTCTTTGGACTCTGAAAGGTCTTTAATTTGTCACTATTTAACTCTATTCAATGAACATTTATTAGTTGCCTGCTTTGTGAAAGGCACTGTGGTAGGTGCTAGGAATCTAGAAAGACAAAGACAAAAATGAAGCCATCCCTATCTATACAAAGTTGGCTTTCTTTTTGGGAGAATACAATATATACTCACAATAAGTAAATACATAGTAATTTGAGTAGTAAGTGAGATAAGGAAAGTCTTTCATCCAGTAGGTAGTATCTGAAATAAACTTTGAAGGAAAATGAAGATTCTGTGAAGTAGAAATAATGAGAGAATATTTTCCAGGCATGGGAAATAGTTTTTCAAATGAGCAAGATGGAGGGTCAAGGAGATTAAGGAGTGAAAGATGATATCTATGTTGGAAATCAGGGTTACTGGAAGGTGGTGGTACTCTTAACAGTAATAAGGAAGACGGTAAGAAAGGAGGGCTTGGTGAAAAATAGAAAATATCTATAGAATATCGGGTTCAAGATGCCCAGTAGACAATTGGAGATGTGAGACTAGAGGTTTAGAGAGAGTCATGTCTGTCTCTCCGTGATTCCATTTGGAGTTTTCTTGGTAGAGTCACTGGAATACTTTGCTATTCCCTTCTCCAGCTTATTTTACAGATGAGGAAACTGAGGCAAACAGGGTTAAGTGATTTGCCCAGGGTCACAGAGCTGATAAGTGTCTGTGGTCAGATTTGAACTCAGGAAGAGTCTTCCTCACTCCAGGCTCAGTGCTCTATCTACTGTGCCACCTTGCTGTCCCCAGAGTGAGGTTAGGTCTGCATAAATATATCTAAGAGTCATCTATATGGAGATGATACCTGAATTCATGGGAGCCAGTAAAATAGTATATAGAGAAATAAAACAAAAGAGTATATAGAGAAAAGAGGATCCAGGACAGAGTCTTGGGGGACACCTAAGGAAGCATAACTTGATTGAAGATCCAGCAAAGCAGATTGAGAAGGAGCAGTTAGACAGGTAGAACCAGAAGAACCAGGAGAGAAAGGTTGCCTGAAAACGTATAGAGGTGAGGGTATCCAGAAAAAGAGAGTGACCAACAGTGTCAAAAGGGCAGTTATGTGATGCAGTGGATAGAGTACCAGGCCTAAAATCAGGAAGAATCATTTTCCTGACTTCAAATCTGGCCTTAAACATGTACTAGCTGTGTGGCCCTGGGCAAGTCATTTAACCCTGTTTGCCTCAGTTTCCTCATCTGTAAAATGAGCAGGAGAAGTAAATGGCAAACCAAACTACTCCAGTATCTCTGCCAAGAAAACCCCAAATGGGGCCACAGAGAGCTGAACACAGCTGAAATGACTGAACAACAAAAGCAGTGTCAAATGCTGCAGAGAGATCAAGAAAGATGAGGATTGAGAAAAGGTCACTAGATTTAGTAATTAACTGGTAACTTGAAAGAGTAAAGAAGTAAAGAAAAAATAAAAAAGTATCAACATGGCCATAGACCAATGTAGCATGGCTTAGCGGGACAGAACACTTGTGCTTAACTTGGATTAAACTCATCATGTCTAAATTGGAACGCATTATCTTTCCCCTAACCCTTCTTTTTCTCCCAACCTGAGGGCACCATCATTCACTTAAATACCCAGGCTAGCAACCTGAGTTCAAGAAACAAGGTGGGTTACATTGGATAAAAAAAAGCATTAACATCTCTGAGCCTTACTTTCCTCATTGTGAGAACCTTTTTTAGATTCAGAAGGTTTGGGTATAACATTGCCCTTGTCCTAGATGAACTCCATCCTCCTGCCTCTCTCTGTTCTGGAATATTCTATGGATGTTCTCTGCTAGAAACTTCTATACTCTGTGGAACTTCCCTAATGAGTCAATTTCATGTTTTTTGACACCAAAGAGGGCAAAGCAATCATATGCTCCTGAGTAGTATGATCCATAGTATCCTTTGCTTTGACTCTCTCTTCTCCCACTCTGCCTTCTTCATGCCAGTGGGTATCTCAAGTTAGGTCTCATGCCTTCCCTTGTTCAAGCAAAAATGCACCCATAATCAATGCCAATTGCTCTTGCCTTGCTGACCATTCTGTCAAGTTCTCCTGTGAAATTCCCCAAATCCCCAAAGTGGCTGGAAATACATGAGATGCCACAGAGTTCCTGGCACATAGTGGGTAGTTTATAAATGCAATGTATAGGGATAATACCTACTCTACCCACTCTGGCTGTTATAAGGTAACCCCTTGTCAAACTATAAAAACAAGCAAAAAGGAGCTGCTAACAATAACAACCACCACCACTACACCAGAACTTTTTGTTGAAAGTGACCCAAAGGACAATAACAACATACATGGTGTCCTTGGGATGTAGCACATCAGCAGAAGAATGGGAGAAGAATAGAAAAGGACATCAAGGACATGTATGACCAGAAAGGGAGAGTGGGCAATTCATGTTATAAAAATGAGAGACAACAGATGGACAGCCCAAGCACTACACTGCTATAGTCAAGATATAAAAAGAAATTGAGGAAGGCATTCATTGTATTAGGTGGATACTCTTTGGAGGATTTACAGAAAAAGAGGGATGAAAATTAACAAGATGAAAATGATTATAGGATCATAGATTTAGAGATAGAAGGGACCTTAAAGACCACTGAGTCCAACACCCTCATTTTACAGATGAGGAAACTGAGGCACAGAGAAATTACTTGTCCAGACTTGCCCAGGATTACAAAGTTAAGGCATAGAGGGATATTGATCTATACACTATACCCTGATAAGATCACAGACCTATTAAACTACCAAAAAATTTTTGAGAGAGGCAGATTGGCATAGTGGATAGGATATTGAGACTTTAAGAGTCATGAGACTTGAGTGTGAATTCCCTACTGGACATTTGCTACCTATATGATGTTGAGGAAGTCACAAGTTCCTCTCAGAACCTTGGATTCCATACTTATAAAATGGGAATTGTAATATTTGCACTGTCTGCCCCATAGGTTTGTTTTGAGGAAAGTGATTTTTGCAAATTTGAAAATACTATCTGAAAATACTGCTCCTAATAACAGAAAAAATTTAGCAAAAAAATGGAGAAAATAGAGACCAAAAAAAACCTAGAATGAGAAACCAGGATCTCTCTTAGTTTTATATGCTTCCCTATTACTTACAGAAAGGTACAAACTCCTTAGGATGTTATTCAAGGCTTCCCATGATCTTTCCAGCCTTATCTTTCTTTGCTCCCCTTTATACTCCCAACTTTCCCGCCATATTGGACCACTTACCACATCTCTAGCACGCCCTACCCTTTGTCGTCTCTGTGTGTTTATTCATGCTATGTCCTTTCCCTGGAGTGCTCTTCCTCTATATCATTCAAGGCCCAACTAAAATTTCACCTACTCCATTATGCTTTCCCTAACTTCACCCACCTTGAAGCAATTTCTTCCTTTATTCGCTTACCAGCGCTATGTATGTTCTCTCCAGGAATTATAGAACCTTAGAGTTAAAAGGGATCTTAGAGTCCATTTATTCCAAATGGTACCTGAAATAAGAATGTTGCCTTAACATCCTAGAGAAGTGGTAAATCTGTGCTTGTAGACCTCTAGTGAGAAAAAAACTCATTACCTCCAGAGGCAGTCCACTTCCATCATGGATAGCTCTAATGGTTAGAAAGGTTTTTCCCTTACACTGAGCCCAAACTTGCTTTGTAGAAACATCTACCCATGTCTTCAAATACCATTCCTAATTTCTTCTGAGGTCAAGCAGAACAATTTAATTCCTTGTCCATATGACAGTCTGCAAAATACTTGGAAAGAGTTATGTTGCTGCTTAGTCTGTTCTCCAACTAAATATCGCTGGGCCCTTTAGCTAAGGTCCTTCAATTTGAGGTCCTTCACCATTTACAGTTGCCTTCCTCTGGATACTCTCCAGTGCGTCAAAATCTTTCCTGAACTGAAAGGAATAAATGAACTTACCACATTCTACCCGATATTATAGCTATTTGTGTCTTATCTCCTCCTTAAGGAGGAAAGAGAATATATCACATAATGTGTGAATATATATATATATCTTTATATATACATATACACACATATATATTTCATTTCTATATCTAGCACAGTACTTTACAATCAATATATCCTAGGTAAATGTTTGTTGAATTAGAATAAGAAATGCTGTTTTGTGTATACATATGGTGTATTCAGATCACTTTTATTAACGAAAGCATTATAGGACTTCTCCCTGCCTCACCCCCACCTTGTGCAATATTCTCAGGTTAGGTATATATACTAAAAATGGAGGTGAAAATGGTACAGACCACATTTTTTTTAAAAAAGTTTTTCTATCTGTCCTCAGTAAAACTGAGTAAATATCCATCACATAATAGAGCTCATACCCTCAAGAATGGAATTTATTTTTAGAATATCGTTTTACAAAATTAAAAGTGAACAAAGCCCAGAAAATTGATGCTGTTTAATTTGTGATGGAAAGAACAATTCCGTTCTCCTCAGCATGGGGGTTACTGGGCCTATTTATGTGGACAATGGCAGCAAACAATATAATGATATTGGCTCATTTAATTGGTTTTTCTGGTACTGTCAGAGGAACACGGTCTAAGAACAAAGCAACCTGATTGGGTAGCCACAGAGGGCTAGAAATTCCTGTCATTCTACAGCAAAATAATCTCCTAGATGCTTATTTTTTTTAAGCATCATACAATAAAACCTCATTCTTCGAGAGTCTTTGAGGAAGGACTCATCCTGTATATTTGAAAATTTTGAATAACTAGGAATTCAATAACTCATTAAACATTTATCAAGCCATATTAAAGCAGAAATATTTTTAAATTAATTATTTTAGATGGAAGTCTTTCTAAATTCTTAAACAGATTCTGAAAACAATTTGATCTTTTCCTGGTGACCCAAGTTTGTCATTATGAATATGACATCATACTATGCTATTATAACACTAATGCCCTCCATTTGGCATGGTGACATGTGCCTGTAATCACAGGGAGATTGAGACTGGCAGATACATTGAGTGTGGGAGTTCTGAATTACAGTGGGATAAATCAGTAGTGTGTCTACGCTAAGTCTGGCATTAATATGGTGATCCCCCAGGAGCACAGGGCCACTAGAGTGCCTAAGAAGGGGAGAAAGACCCTGGGTTGAAAATGGAGCAAGTCAAAGCTCCTGTGCCAGTCAAAGTGGGATTAGTCCATGAGTAGCCTCTGCACTTCTAGCCTGAGAGATATAGGGAGACCTGGCTTTAATATACATATATATATTTATATTTATATATTATTTATATATGTTATATATATAAAAACAATAATGTCCCCAGGGCGTATTGAAATGTAAAGGAGGAGAAGGTTAAGTTTAAACAAAAGAATCTGCTGTGCTTATTTTTTTAACTTCTTGTCTCTGCTTTTTAAATTTTACCTTCTTTTTCCTTATTGTCCGGCTGTTGTCAGCATTCAAGGCTGTCAGTGTGCTTACCTATAGCAATTCCTTTCTCTCTCCCTTATAGTTTTCTGTCTCTAATCAGCTATAGGTGAGTAAACTTTATAAATGAACATACTCCCCTCCCTGACACTACTCTATGTTCCCTTATACCTATCTTATCAACTCTATTACTTTTAGATCCCCATCCAACTCTATCCTCCCCAGCTTGCTAGTGCAGTAGATAGAACCTGGAATCAGGAATAAGAGTTCAAATCCTGCCTCAGATACTTAGCAGCTGTGTGACCCTGGACAAGTCACTTACATTTGCACAGCTTACTTTCCTCATCTGAAAAATGGGGATAATAATAGCCCTTCCAAGTTTGTTGTGAGGATAAAATGAGATAATATTTGTAAAACACTTTGCAAACTTTAAAATACTATACGTTATTGTTCAGTCTTTTTAGTCATGTCTGACTCTTCATGACCCCATTTGGGGTTTTCTTGGCAAAGATATTGGAGTGATTTGCCATTTCCTTCTCCAGCTCATTTTACAGATGAGGAACTGAGGCAAACAGGGTTAAGTGACTTGCCCAGGGTCACACAGCTAGTAAGTGTCTGAGGTTGAATTTGAACTCAGGTCCTCCTGATTCCAGGGCCAGTCTTCTATCCATTATCATCATCATCATCATCATCATTACAAGGACAATATGAACTTCTGAGGCAAAGAGGTTTCTATGTCGCGGTAGAAAAACTCCAGAACCAGGAATATATCCTGGAGAGGAATGGAAAGGAAATATTCATTCTACAGGTTAAGAAGAGAAAGGAGAAATAATATTCATTGTATAAGTGAAGAAATAAAAGCAAACTTAAACTCACTTCAATTCCAAATTTGATAAAACATTGCATATTTTTCCTACGGAAAATCAAATCCCATTAACCATGTAATTATAATCGCAGGAACAACTTCTGTACTGATATAGGTAGGCAGGTTGAGTGGCAGAAAGATTTAACAACCAACTTAATGCTGTCTAGCTAGTTAGTATAAAAGACTAATTGGTGATCACATGGACTAGCTGGTCTCTGTGGTACTCTTCCAACTTTCTTTAGTATGCAAACAAACCAAAAACAAACAAACAAACCACAACAGGATTTTAAAAAACTTGAACTCAAAGATCCTCATAGTCTACAAAATAAAGAAGTTAATATAAGAAAACAATTTCTCTGTAAAATGTCATTCAGTTAGGTTATTGATACATTTTTCTAACTTTTTCTACTATACACAGTATATTATTCTAGGTTATGTTCTCAAAGAGTTTATAATCTAGTAGCCGTACCTCACTTTCCAGAACAAGATGTTTGGGCTGAAGACAAGGAGACTTTAAGGGCCTCTGTCCTTTGCAAATTTAGGTAGGAATTAAGGTAAAGTCAATAACAAGTTCTCCCGTTCTGTAAGTACATTTTACTCTAGAAGCTTTAATTTTTTTAAATGGCGTTTTGATTGGTAAATTGAATCTTCCATTCTCTCTTACCTGCTTTCTCTCTTCTCCTTTGCTTTGCCTGTGTCTGTCTTTCCCATTGTCTCTTTCCATTGACATATTTCTTTATCTCTGACTCCCTTCCCTCTCTCACATTTCTCTCCATTAACTGATCATAAAATAGAACAGAAGTAATTTGTTAGTACAATTTATTTCTTATTTAATACAATTTTAGATTCCTTACTCTTGAGAAGTGGATGAGTGGAACATTTTATGTTGTTCTCTCTCACTTTTTAAACCTCACCCTCCCATTGCCCCCAACCAAAATTAAGTTGCTTTTGAATTATATGGTTGTTAATTCCCATCTTCTACTCTTGATAGAAAAGTAGTTCCTCAGACCTGATTTAGGTGTTTGAGAATCTTTGCTATGAATTAGACATTAGAATTAATAACCATGTACATTAATAACCATGGAGCTATTAAGCCTAATAAGGAAGGCTATGTGATATAGGAGGGAAAAAAACTCCACTGAACTTGAACCAAAAGATCACATTTCAAGCGCTGGCTCCACTATTACTTAGCCTTGCAGTCTTGAGAAAGGTAAAGGGGTAAAATTGGTAGACTATTTGACTTGGAGTCAGAAAGACCTGAGTTCAAATCCTGCCTCAAACACTTATTAGCTATGACCCTCACCCTCATTTTCCTCATCTATAAAATAGGGATAATAATAGCCCCTACTTCACTGGGTTGTTGTGAGGATCAAAAGAAAAATTATCTGTAAAATGCTTTGCAAATCAAAAGCACTACAGAGTTGTTAGTTGCTGCTATTGTTAAATCCACAAAGTTCCTTCCTATCTGTGAAACACCACAAAATCTTCTGAAGTTAAAGAAGCCGAACTATCATTTGTGAGTATTATTTCTCAATCTATGAATCTACCTAGCTGTCTGCACATATATACACACATATGTACATACACAGTTATATACAGAAACATACTTGTTTATTTCTGACAATCTGACCTACAGGAAAGGAGAAAATTCATGCCTGTCCTTTCTTTCTGGTAATTTGCATGTTAATGATTGAGCAGTTACAGACCAGTCAGTTGGATAATGAACTTCAGTTAGCCATGTGGTATCAGAGTAACCAGCAATTGCATGCTGAATTTCACATGGAAAGAAAGATTAATCATTAACCAAACCTATTAATCCACTTGGCATTTTAGGGCAAAAATTACCTATTTATTAATTTTTAAACACTTTGTCTCCACAAAATTAGTGTTTCCTGTTGTGGGAGCCGGAGATGAAGGTGGGAATCTGAAAACAGGTTACTTTTGAGGCTTGATTCCAAGATGTGAGTAAAGTGGCAAGGGAGTTTCTTTAAAAAATATAGATAATCTTACCTGGAAGTATTTGTTACCTGGAAAAAAAAGCCTACCTAACCTTCTAAACCACTGGTGACAATCAGTGGGCTAGGTATTGAAAGATAATGATCTATGAGGACTTGTGAAAAACAAAAGAAGCTCAGAAGACCCAAAATCGGGCAAATGTGGTCCCAATTTTGAAAAAAGGGTAAGAATGTTGCTTTTGCAAACTCACATTAAAAACAGCCATAACAATTTTCTTCACATATGGAAGAAAATGAAGAATTTCTGAGCATGTTTTACGAAAATCAATACATTTTTTACCCTGTAAAGCATTTTTGGTTAACTCAAAAATTGGAACTTCTCTGTATGAGTGTGGCAGTTGGGAGATGGTGAAGGTGAGCAAAGAATGCAGTGAGGTGGCGCAGTGGATAGAGCAACAGTCCTGGAGTCAGGAAGACCTGAGTTTAAATCCGGCCTCAGACACATAAACACTTAATAGCTGTGTGACCCTGGGCAAGTCACTTAACCTCATTGCCTACCCCCCCCCCCCAAAAAAGAATGAGAAGAGAATCATATGGAAGTTGTGAGGGGATAATGGAGATCAATCTACAAAGATGGCAGCTAATGACGCAGAGCCCCAGCTTCCTTTATCTTCTGCTGTATTTTCTTTCCAAGCCAAAGCCAGGAGAAGTTCCCAGGCAGAACTGGCAGCCCCCTGAAGGGGGCTGAAGGAGGCTGCAGCAGGTGTTACAGAGAGCTTAGAGCTTGGTCAGACATCAAAGACACCAAGGTCATCCTCTGCATCCCAGGCCATCACCAGTCTTCTTGACTTTTGTCTTGCCACTGGACTTGGATGACTGTATGAGAGAGATTGAGACTGATGACTTTGTGCAATTCTGCCTCACTTAAATCTTTCAAGCAAGTTAAGACTTTACTCTGTGATATTATTGGTCCTCTTAGAAAACAAAGGCTGAATAATAACAACAACAAAGCGAGGAGAAAAAAGCATTTGTAATTTCTATAGCACTTCCAGATTTTTAAAATTAAATTTATGACATAATTCACATAAAAATATTCTTTTAAATCTGGCCCTGGGCTCAGATGTTGAATTTTATACTCACAACATCACTGTTGGAGGGAGTCATAGGATTTAGAGCTGGAAGGGACCTTAGAAATCATCGAAGTCCCATTCATTTTACATATGAGGAATTTAGGGAATTGATGTCCAAAAAGGCAATAGAAATAGTAATGCCTAAGGCAGGATTTAAACTCAGGCCTTCCTGACTCCTGCTTTTTCTACTACTTAACTGAGAACTAATTTTAATTGTGGCCAGGCTCACATAAATCTATTCTGTAAAATGTGTTTTTCTTGAACACTCACCTAGCCTAGGAACCATGGAGAACAAAAACGAATTATTCCACACCTGTTCCATGCCCTCAAAGACCTTATAGTCTAAGTCATAGAGACAGAATGTATAAAGATGAAATAGAAAATAATACAAGGTAGATTATTATTGTCAAACAGTGATACTGGCAGAAAGGTAGAGATCAATATTTTTCTATCACTAATTTTTTAATGATGATGACTACTACTACTATTAGTGATACTTTACTAATATATCATTTTGTTATTTAATGAATGCTTTCACAGACACGATTTCATCTTGATCCCCACAACTACCCTGTAAAATGGATAAGAACAGGTATTATTTCTTCTACTCTATAGAAGAAAAAATTAAGGGTCAGAGGATAAATAGCTTGTACCAGTTCACACAATTTGTTAGTGTGAAGGGAGTAGTTGAGGAGTTTAATGGTACCCCGAGCTTAAGATTGGTTGTATGAAGGCTACTATCATAGAATCATAGGTTTAGAGCTGGAAGGGGCATTAGAGGTCATTAACTCCCTCATTTTATAGATGAGGAAAATGAGACCCAGAAACAGTAAGTGACTTGCCCAGGGTCACACAGCTGAAAAGTGTCTGAGGCAGGTTTCATACGTGGATAGGCAGAGAGGATTGTAGAATATGTACGACACAGGTTCTGGAGCAAAGGTACAAAGCTGGCAATGAGCATGAAGCATAGAGGAGTAAAAAAGGAATGTATGGAGGAGTTGTGGGAGAAAGACATGATAAACAAGGTCAGGCCAATCATGTGGGACCATTTGTAAGAACAGGTACTAAAGTTAGAGAGGCATTCGAAATCTGAGGCTTGTCCATAACAGCACTTGCTTAGAAGGTCTTTGGGGACATTGGCTGTCTGCAGTATGCCACTGCCAATCTAGATTGCGCCTGGAAGTAGCCTCTTGAGCATGTGTTCAGTGGCCAAATCCGAGTACAGAACTATAAAGAAATCTCCTGACATTTTACTGGTTTGTATTAGCTGGTAGAATAACAAGGTGCTATAAATGTTTAAAAGCTTGATAAAGTGTTGGTAATCCAAACTCAGTGGTCTCTAAAGTTGGAGACTGAGGGCGGTGGTGGTGGTGGAGGGAGGCCCAAGTTCATGTCCTGACCCCAAAGGAACAGTAGCCTGACTTCAGTAACTATGAGAACAACCAGCTGAAGAATGGGAAGATGGGTCGCATATTCCATCCTTCTCTGATAGCCAGTTGTGGTTTTGTCTCCAACACAAATATGCCACACTTTTGACCATCATAGCTGAAGTTTGCCCCTCCCGTCTCTGGCCTCCTGTGTAACTAGCATTGGCCCTGTGGGGCATTTATGACCTTAACAAACCTTCAGGAGGTTCATAGGTCAAATTCCTCCCTGAACTTAATGCTTCTACCAACTTCCACCTCCCAGTTTTTATTTTTTTTTTCTGTCAAGAGAGCAGGATAAACGGGAATGGATGAGTTCTTGTCTGAATTGCAGGTTTTCTTTTATTATCTCTTCCCCAAAACATGCACCTTCAAACTTGGGTACCAGCATTTTTCCAGTCTCATAGTTTTTCAATTTTCTTGTTATCCTGATTCTCACTCAATCAAAACCGCACTTTCTAAAGTTAATGATGATTTACTGAAACTGATGGCCATTTCTCAATCATCTTTTTTTTTTAACCTCTGCAACATTTAATACTTTTAGCCACCTCTTCTTAGATATTTATTCTCTCCTCTCTTGGTTGCTGAAAGCAATCTAAGTATGCTACCAATAAAAACTGTCATATCGACACACTTAAAAAAACCCAACAACTTGGAAACAGAATTTTCTAATCCATTTAAAAATCTTACAAATGAGGCGTTTTAGTGAGTCTTGAACCCATTTATTAAAAATATAAAAATTCAACAATATTTGATTAGTTTAAAAGAATGATTAATGTCAGGGAAGACAAAAATGTACTAGCTGAAGAGCAGCAAAAACTTTTGCATAATTGGTGAATTTTATTGAAAGATGTGTATCATGATTTAGCACATGCACCTAATGATTCATTTCTTTCCCATAAATCTATGAATCTTTGTGAAGGGTCTTTTTTAGCTATGACAACCACTAAAATCAAGCATAGAAAAAAAAACCAAATGAGCTTAGGACCAGACCTTCAAATTACTATATCATAAAATGTTAAACCAAGATTTTTTTTTACAATAATGAAGCATATTTAATCATATTGGTCTCACTAAAGTAGCATTATTAATAATGAAATTCTAGTGAGAGAAAAATAATTTTATATCATTAATAAATAAAATAATTTGTATTTTTCTCATCCATTTAATTTCTATTTTTGTGAGTTTAATAATGTTCATAATTATTAGTAGATGTAATTTATAGGAATAGGGACTCCCTCTATCAATGCAGATCAGTATCTTCTCTGAAGTTCATAGTTTCAGTGCCCTGTACAAGTCACTTAATTTTTGTTTTGCCTCAGTTTCCTCATCTATAAAATGGGTAGTACCTACCTCCCAGGATTGTTGTTAGTATAAAGTGATTTAATATTTGTAAAGTTCTTTGCAAGCCTTAAAGTGCTATATAAATGCTAACTAGAACTATTATTAAGAGTAGTAACATATTAAAGGAACTCAGAGATTAATTTTAAAGATAACTTGAGGTGAAGATACTAAAAGGATGGAAAAAATTCGGGAACAATATCAGTGCCAAAAGAGGGAGGGTTCTTAGAAGGTATTAGTATCTATCTATCTATCTATCTATCTATCTATCTATCTATCTATCTATCTATCTATC
>NW_020948983.1:26188867-26353713 GCF_900497805.2 Vombatus ursinus | reverse complement strand
ATCTATCTATCTATCTATCTATCTATCTATCTATCTATCTATCTATCATTGTTCAATTTTTTCAATCATGTCTGACTCTTTGTGACCCCATTTGAGGTTTTCTTGGCAAAGACCCTGAGTGCTTTGCCATTTCCTTCTCTAGCTCATTTTACAGATATGAACTGAGGCAAACAGGGTTAAGTGACTTGCCCAAAGTCACACTGCTATTGTATGAGACCATATGTGAGCTAAGGAAGATGAATCTTTCTGACTTCAAGCCTGGCACTCTATCCACTGTGCCACATCTTTATACATCTTATCTCACCACAGAATAAAAACTGAAATGATCCATAGGACACAAGCGTGGTGGGTGTCAGCCTGATGTATACAATAATGATGTCCTCTAGAAAGGACACAAAAGATACTACACATATTACATACATACATGTATGTCTTAAAATGGGTTGTGCTGTCCGTGTTGTCAGGGTGAAGGAAAACAGATGGACAGGTCCAGTCTTATGTGGTATCCACAGCACATTAAATGACTTGGAGGAAGGCTTTCTTTCAGTATATTTGGTAGATCCTCTTAGGGGATGTGTGGAAAGACCTGTACAAGAACCACATAAGTTGATAGGGCATGAATGGATTGCAGCCTGTAGTGGTGGAGATTTCCATATTTGTGAAAACACAGATGCATATAAAGTATCAAAATAAGTTCATGTGTCAATAAGAACTTAATATAAATTTAAAAACAAGTGCAAATGGAAGTTCCCCTCTTCCTGTGCTTTTTTTTTTTAAGACAAAATGCTTTCATTTCTAGTATGTCATGTCTAGTGCAGGCATATATCATCCATGTGAATGTAGTCTTTACATATTTTAGATAAATCTTTGGGATTGAAGTTAAGCATGACCATACATCACACTAGCTGCTAACTGTGGCTCATTTCAATCAACTTTCTTATAAACATATGCTGGCCCAAGCCCTATTTAAGCTAAACAAATTGTAATTTACAAAAGAATATTTGATGTGGGTAGTCATGGGAATAAGTGAAGTTGTTGATGGTTTTTATTCAAGTCTAGATTTCAAGGTAGCTGCAAGCCTTCCCGTGCTGGACATGTTAGGACATTTGGAATGTGTGCTGAAGTATAGAGCTTCCTTTGGTTGCGATGATGTAGAAAACAAGCGAAAAGCTATTGTATCAGTGACTCAAGAATTTCTTTTTCTTAGGGACCATTCAAAGCCGGAAAGAAACACTGTTTTTTGGCAAAACAAGCACATCATATGATGTATTTCCATTGTTGAATATAGCAGCGATTTATCTCAGATCTTGGCATTTCTCCAAGATCATTGCACATTTCACTAACCTTTCATAATGAAGAGTACTTCTATCACCATTGTTGATTGCACATAAAAATAAGAAATTGTCTTTTTAATTTCTTCCTGTTTTTTTTCTGGTTTTCATAAAGTAAATAGTGGATTCAGCTATTACTGGAGATGTCACCAACAAAAATAATGACAATGCAGCTCATATTTGTATTGAGTTTTATAGTTACAAAGGTCTTTCACATATACGTTTTTGTTTGATCGTCATAATAACCCTGGAACACAATCAGAGTAGTTGGCATTTATATCACACTCAACACATTAGTTCACTTGATTGCCAGTACTAGAGATATTATTATCCTCATTGTACATATGAGGACACAGATTCAGAGAAGTTGAGTCTTGTCTATGGTTATGCAGCTATTAAATGTCAGAGGTGGGATTCTTTTTTTTTTCTTTTTGGTTAGGCAATTGGGGTTAAGTGACTTGCCCAGAGTCACACAGCTAGTGAGTGTTATGTGTCTGAGGCCAAATTTGAACTCAGGTCCTCATGACTCCAGGGCTGGTGCTCTATCCGCTGTGCTACCTAGCTGTCCCAAGAGGTGGGATTGTAACCTAGGTCACTTCAGTGCTCTTCCTACCACAATACACTGCCTCTCTTCAAACATGTATTAATTAGCCCAATTTAACAGAAGTGAAGGAAATTGAAGCTCAGAGAAATTGTCTTAAAGAAAGCAATGCAGCTAATAAGTGATAGAAACAAGACTTGAACCTAGTGATTTAATCTCCTGAACCAAGCCTAGGGATCTTTCCCAAGGAAGAACTCAAGAATACCTATCCAACAATGACATATTGTTAGTCATATAGCTATCTTATCTCCCCCATTAGACAGCTCTAGGAGTATGGGCAACATATCTTAACTTTTTCTCTCTATTTCACTGTTTATCATATTTAGTAAATACTTAATACATATTTATTAAGTAAATTAAAAAATATATTTCTATAGCTATATTGGCAGTCTAGTATCAGCATTTACTGGATACCTGATTTACAGAAATGCCTTCATTGTAAAATCTTTTCCTCACACAAATGACTCAACTTTTTTTTCTTTTCATTCAACAAGAATTTTTCTTGTTCAGTAGTTACATTCATATTTCCATCAAAGATTTTTATAGAGGTGTGTTTAAAGGAAAGGAAATAATTATTGTAATAATGAGCTGAAACAAATTGTAAGATTGTTTCTGTCATAACCAGGGACCATATGGTAGGTAAACACTAAGACAACACAGATTAAGCAAATAAATAGGACGCAGGGATACCTGGGGTCTGCATCATCCAAGAATTTAAGAGAGTCCTGAGAACATGAATTAAAAAGTTCATGGCTTTCTCTCTCTATGGGGAAGAAGCTGCTTCACAGCTGAAGACCAGCAGATAGTTGCAGAAAGCAGCAACTGCTTAGAAAAGACATCTAGAAGAGACCTGATATATCCACCAGAGTGGCAGGAAGAATCTCAGGAAAGAAATCTAGGAGACAGAAACATAATTATATCACCAGAATTCATAAACTGTGCTGTAGCATGGAAGACATAGTTCTCTATGCACATATATTGCCTACCCACCCCTCCATGTGGTCCATGGTTTATGTTGCTTAATCACGTGCCTTTTACTTTAAGAAGACAAAAAGGTCCCCTTCGATAGTAATGAAGGAGTCCACAGAGTAACATGAGGTAAGTAGTCTAGTTAACAAACCAAGGTTCAGTAATTATAATCATAGGTGGTACATCAAAGTGAAAAAGAAACAGTCTACAAAGCCAAGACATGGAGTTGTTTGCTTGGAATTCTAATGCTTGATGGCTCTTCTAAACATACCCACTCACCCTAGTATGCACAGTGTTAACATACTCAGGGTGGGCATGGTGCCAGAGGAACAACATGATAACTGCTCTGGGGGGTCTTTCAACTATTCACCATCTGTTGGGTTCTCTCTCTCTGTCTCTGTCTCTCTCTGTTCTTTCTGTCTCTCCATATGTAAAAGTATATATGTCTCTCTCCTTCCATGTATATATGTGTGTATGTATATATACACATATATTTTCTGTTTCTGTCCCTCTCTCTATATATATATGTCTTCTTATCTGCTTCTCTCTCAGTACACACACACACACACACACACACATACACACACACACCTACCTGTCTGTTGTTGTTCAGTCATTTCAGTCGTGTCAGACTCTTTGTGTCTCCATTTGGGGTTTTCTTGGCAAAGATACTGGAGTGGTTTGCCATTTCCTTCTCCAACTCATTTTACAGAGGAGGAAACTGAGACAAACAGGGTTAAGTGACTTGTCCGGGGTCACATAGTTACTAAGTATCTGAGGTTGAATTTGAACTCAGGTCTTCCTGACTCTAGGCCTAGTACTCTACTTCCATCACCTTATATCTGTCTGTCTATATATGCCTGTCTATATCTGTCTCTGTCTCTCTCCCTCTATATGTCTGTCAGTCTCTATATATGTGCCTGTTTCTATCTGTCTGTATACCCATTTCTCTATTTATGACTTCATGTCTCTCTCTATATGTCTATATAAATATATATGTTATCTATCTATAGATATCTCTTTATATATATATTATATATGTCTCTTTATATACATATATATGTATATGTATACATATATCTTTCTCTGTCTATCTGGAGTAAGAAATGGCAAACCACTCCAGTATATTTGTCAAGAAAACTCCAAATGGGGTCATGAAGTCAGACATAACTGAAACAACTGAACAACAAGTCTATCTCTATATGTTTGTCTCCTTCTACATACGTTTATATCTGTCTGTATATATGTGTGCATATATTTATATGTCTATCTGTCTTTCTCTCCATGTCTCTCTGTGTTTCTGTCTCTCTCTGCCCAGAGCAGAGCATCTGAATTTTCTTGTCTGATAATTTCATCTCATCAGAAAGTAGAACTATTGAAAGGCACTGCTGTTTTTTATTTGATTCTGCCCAATACATAAAAAAATGGTTGATGAAGTCAAAATGAGAGTAGGTTGTAAAGAAAGTGACCATGACAGATTAAAAAAATAAGGAGAAATAGACTGAGCATCATCTGATATGGACCATAAACTTTGGGATTATCAGTTGCAAAAAATTTCAGAAAAAACAACCAGATAAAATTCCATGAAGTGAAACTATGAAAGAGGAAATGGACTTAGAAGGAATAAGTGATTTTCAAGGATGAAATTCTGACAACACAATTATGAACTATTCCAATGAAGAATAGGAAAAAAGGCCAAGAGGGACTGATGTATATTGACAAAAAGCTCTTGAAGTACCCCAATTTTAATAGGATATGTACGTAAGATACAGTCAAAAGAATGTAACCAAGAATAAATATAAAAGAGTGGCTTATAGTGCTGGGGATACCAAATAAGACTTTTCTAATGCATATTGGACATAAGAATAATAAAAGGTACAGGATGACAGGATAATTTTAATATGTAATAGAGAGATAGTAGCACTATTCAAATCATATTTGGTTTCTGTTGTCTTTATCAAGGGGAATGATCTTTAGGATTCTAGGGGAGAGAACAATTTGTTTTATTTTATTTTAATTTTTAGTTTTAAAATCTTTCCTTCCTTCTAACCCCACCTCCATCCATTAAGACAGTAAGAACTATGTTAGCCATGAAACATATAAAGGCATGCAAGACATATTCCTCATTATCCATGTTGCAGAAAAGAAAGTAAGAAAAATAAAGAAAGGAAAAAAAAGATGCTGCAATCTTCACTCTGAGTTAATCAGTTTTCTATCTGGAGGTGGACAGCATTTTTCATCCTGAGTCCCTTGTGGTTCTGGTGAATCACTGTATTGATTAGAGTTGCTTAGTTTTTTTTTTTATAGTTGATTATCTTTACAATGTTGTTCTGCACATCATTCTCCTAGTTCTGCTCTCTTCTCTTTGCATCAGTTCATAAAAGTCTTCCCAGGTTTTTCTGAAACCATCTCCATCATTTCTTACAGCACAATAATATTCCATCACATTAATATACCATAACTCAGAACAAGTGGTTTAAGAAAGAACTGAAACTTAAGTAAGGAATTGATAAGAGAACAACTAGATGTTCTCCATTAGGTCATTATCTGGCCCATATGATTTATATTTCAGCTTAGGATGGATTTAAAAGTGTCATTGCTGAACCACTGTCAGTGATCTTTGAGGAACTGAGGGGAACAGGAAAGGTCCTTTTGGACTAGAGATGGGAAGAAGTTATTCTGATGTGTAAAGATGTGGATTTTGGAAATTGGAGACCGGAGAGCTTGACATTGAACCCTAGTAAATTCTAGACAGGATTATAAGCAAATAGAAGTGTTGATCCCTTTGAACTTTTATTATTGTTCAGTTGTGTCCAACTCTTCTTAACCCCTTTTGGGGTTTTCTTGGCAAAGATACTGGAGTGATTTGCCATTTCCTTCTCCAACTTATCTGACAGATGAGGAAACTGAGGCAAACAAGGTTAAGTGACTTGCCCAAAGGTCACAAAGTTAATAAGTATCTGAGGTCAGATTTGAACTCAGGAAGAGTCTTCCTGACTCCAGGCCTAGCGCTCCATCCACTGTGCCACCTATCGGTCCCACCTTTGAACTAGTATGGAGAAAAAAGCAAGCTGGTCAATCTCACCTGCTTTTTTGAGAACTTTATAAACATTTAAAATACCATATAAATGTAAATGATTGTTGTTATTATGGGTTCTTGTCCTAGTGTTATCATTAACTAGTCATGTGATCTTTACTGAACATTCAAACTATCTTAAGCATCTTTATTAATATATTCTTAAATTTTTAACTGAGGTCACTGAGAATGTCAGCATGGCTCACCAATAATATGGAAGTTCTGAGATTTTATACTGCTATTTCTGACTAGTCATTAAAAGTTCCCTGAGCCTCTGTTTCTTCATTTGTGAAATAATCTTAAGATTTTGAACTAGAAGATCTCTGAGTCCCTTCCTGTTCTAAGAGTCTATTATTTTTAGGTTTCAAGACGGACCTTAAAGAGAAGAATACATTTTTCTCACTTGGGTAGTAGGCAGTTGCTGAAAGCACAGAATTAATGGAAGAGTACAGTGGAATGGGGATGAGAGAGGCTAACAGAAGAGACATTTCACTGTGATGGTGGATGGAGCAAAAAGTGATGGGGGGGAAATATAAGAGAGAAATGAATCACTTTGTTCAGTGAAATTGTATCTTCAGGTACAGAAAAAACTGCATGTTATTGCATGTTATATGTGTGGGGTGTTCGGACTAGCACCTCTGATGTGAGGGCTTGCCAAGTCCTTTTCAGGGCTGCTTATCTGCCTTTGGTGTCCACCTGATTCACCCCACTCTCACTTGTGGCTCCAAGAAGCTGCAGCATGGGCAGTGGCCACACCCCAGTAAACCATCTCGGTAGGTGAGCTAAACCAAGCTGAGCGTAATCAATGGCCTCAAACCTGTCCCTGAGTTAGAGGGATGTGTATCCCAAGCATGTGAAGACTCCCTGGCAGAATGTGTAAATGAGAACAATTTATTTCAATGGTTATGAAGGCGGCTGAAGTAGGCACTGTGGAGAACTTAGAGCTTAGTCAAACATTGCAGACTCCAAGGTCTCCACTGCATCCCAGGCCATTGCCAGTCATCTTGACTTTTGTCTTGCCACTGGACTTTGATGACTCAGGAAGAGAGAATGAAGCTGATGACTTTGTGTAACTCTGCCTCACATAAATCCAATTCACTTGCAAGTAAAGACATCACCCCCTGCTGTCATTGGTCCTATTTGAAGATGAAGGACAAACAACCCTGCCCCAGACTTTTAAACCACAGAACAGGAGAAACCACAGAACTGCAAACAGCAAACTATTTTTCCACTTTGCAAAAGGTGTATGAGAAAGTGAATTCTTCAAACTATATACCATGTTTGATATGAATTTCTGGGTAAAAATTCAATGAATTTCTAGGCAAATGGCTTGTCAGCACTTTAAAGGTAAAGTGGTGAGCCAGCCTGGGTACATTAAATAACAGACCAACATAATTTCCTTTTTTTGCAATTGTTGCTGGATTAGATCAGAGGAAGGCTAAAGGTGTGCAGTGTACCTGGATTTCAACAAGACAGTTGAAAAAGTCTCTCATGATATCCTTTTGCATAAGAGGGTGAGATGTGACAAGATGATATAATACAGGTAGATGATTTTGAAACTGGTTAACAAACCAGACTTCAGCAGTACTGATTCAATGTCAAAGTGCATTGAAGTCTATAGTGCTATGCCAGAGGGCTCTCTGATACATTCCATTTTATTCAACATTTAAAAAATAAAACCTTTTGGATGAAAACAACATGCCTATCTAATTCACAGCTGATCTAAATGTGGCAAAGGTAGCCATTACATTGGATAACAGAACAGGGAATCAAAAAGATCTTAACATACTGGAATAATGAGTAGGATCTAATAAAATAACACCTAATAGGGACAAATATTAAAAAGAAAACACCGGAGTTTGATTTTAAAATCAACTGTACAAGTACAAGATAGGCGATATGACTAAATAGCTATGAACGTGGAAAAAAATGGGTTCCAGCAGACTGCAAGCTTGCTATTAATGTGACATAGCAGCCCCCCCAAAAAAGGTGATATTAGGATGCATTAATAGAAGTATAATATCCATGTAAGAGAGGTGATAAACTTAAGATTGCCCTTTGCCCTCAAGGCAGGACCTTGAAGTATTTAGTTTTAGATGCTAATTAGAATGTTAGCACCTTGGCATAGTAGATAGTAAGCCAGCTTTGAAGCCAGGAAATCCTAGGAACTTTTTAGAACTGTGGTCCTTTTTCTAGTTCTAAGTTTCTAGTCCTAGTTCAGGTCACTGAATTAGAAAATTTCAGTGTTGAAAAGTACCATAGAAATCTTTTGGTCTATCTTCTACCCCAGGGGACACACCTTAATAGGTAGGGAGTTCTTCACTGGATAACTCAGTCTTTATTATTTGTACCCCAGCTATGGTGGAAAGATAGAGCCTGAGTGTATTGCTAGTTTCAGCACACATAAAACAACAGCAAAAGCACAGGGAAATATTGATTTTTCTCTTATGCTTTTCCCAGTCTTTTCTTAGTGGAACTCAGCAAAGTGTTCTCTGTTATGAGCTCACCGAGACTCTTAAAAAAAAAAAAATGGAAATCCCAGCTTCAGAGTCTGTTAAGCCTACTTTATAATTTAAGAGTTCCAGGTTATTTAAAGATTGAGTGGAATTCCTGAGCCTGTTAACTGGTCACAGTCTATTTATTCCTATAATTAGCAATAGACCAATGTATTGTATAAATGCCACCTTACATTTAACAATGACTAACTTATCCATTTCAAATTGTTTACTTTAGAGTAGGGTTTTATAAGCATGCATATTTGGTGACTAACACAGAAAGGGAAAGATATCACCTAAATCTTGTACTCCTGGACAATTTCCCAACCCCCCTCCCCACGCTCTCCCCACTTCTTGACCTTGGGAAAAAAAATCTAGACAGTATGTGAAATGAGCACCAGACTGAAAAAATCAGGAGATCTAAAAGTCTTAGTTCTTACTACTAACTAAAGGTATAACCTTAGGAAAGTCACAGTCTCTCTAAACCTCAGTTGTTTTTTTCATCAGCTGAATGATAATCAGAAGATTATTGAGTAAAGTTCCCTCTGTGGTTGTACTTGTCAAGGAATCTCGTATGGTTTTAATGTTTTTATGGAAGACAGTTGAACTCTCTAAGATGAGTGTATGGTTTTAATGTTTTTATGGAAGACAGTTGAACTCTCTAAGATGAGTGCTTAAAAATAATCAATAAACAGTGAACACTGCAAGATTTTGTATTTTCAAAACCTTTCAGTTAATTATATGGCCATGATTATATGGTCTTCTATAAAAATCATTTGTGGAAGGTTGCCTAGAAAGTCTTTAAACAGTTTTTAAAAAAAATTATTGATTATTTACTGAGTGTCATAGTGGGATGATCACATGCAAAATATGGAAAAGAAAATGATCCTTACCTCTAGTAGGGATTGTGCTTCTTCTGAATAACAAATCATAGAATGTTAGAGTCTAATTCCATCCCTCTTATTTTATAGATGGGGAGACAGAGGCTTAAAAAGAGTAAATGTCCCCCATGGGTCTTTAAACTGACTATAAAAAAGGTTTGTTTGTAATGTCTGTTTTTTGAAACATACAACATTTCAAAACAATATAACAGAGGCTGCATATTGAGAAGTACTTTGTAAGTCTACTTTTGATGAACTCCTGCTGGGCCCATCAGAGCTGGGTACCATATCCATTCCCTGCCCTGTACCAAGGTGTAAGGTTTGTACTAGGTTAAGTCCTGGGAAGATTGTTCTCTAAATAAAGAGGTTGGGCTCCCCGTTTTCATGCTCTTTAACTTGTCGAAGTCTCATCCTGCTGCTCTGGGGACAATTTTACTTATTGCTCAGTTACCATTAACATCTAGGATTTCCTCAATAAAGATGGGAATCAAAGGGAACCCAATATGCAATATGAATCAGGTTTGGACAAGTAATTTGTTCCTACATACAAAGGGAATGTGACATACAGGACATATAAGCATACATTTGAACAAAAAACAAATGTAAAGCAGGATTCAATAACATTATTATTATATCTGTTAAGAGGTTCATACTTTTACCTAACCAAACATAAAGCAATTTGAAGAATTCCTAATTAAGCATTTTACATTTCACTTTGGCTTTTCATTGACTAAACAAATCCCGGTACATTTCTGCTGGTAAAATGGCCAGACTTGGGCCAGTCTTTCTGTCAGTGACTGAAATTTTCAAAATAGCTCTGACCTGACGGGACTGCTGGATCTCTCAAATTCAAGAGGTTACTTCCAAACCTAGACATGTTTACTTTGGGATAAGAACTCATCCTCCTAAGATTAGGAAAGAGCAAACACAAAAGTAGTGGTCCAAACTCAGGCACAAGCTTGCCTAAGTGGGACATGTGCTTAAGTCGCCATGTGCACAAGAATCAAGGAGGATAGGATAGTTTCAGAGTTGAGGATAGGGGAGAAGGTTGTGGGGAGACGGGATATGAAGCACAAATTACTCTTTTTCTCCACCCCACTTGAGAAATAACTCCAAATACTTCTGACACTATTTGTAGCTATAAAGAAAACTAAATGAATGGTCATTTCTTTCAATTCCACAGTCAATAAAAGAACTGTTTATCATTTTAGTATATAAGAACTTTAGCTTTGAGGCCCCAGAAGGTGGCCCCAAAGCCCCTACAAGGTGGATGGAAACAAGGAATGGGATTTTTTAGTGAGCTCCATGGAATGGTCTCTGTAGGCTAATTCAACCTTACTATATAAGTATATACAGGGAAACACAAAATGTTTATCAGCAAGGTCTATAAACTACTTAGTTTACATTATCTTCAATCTTATGCTCTCGTTGTCTAATCATGGTCTTTTTAATGAACGTGCCTTATTTATTGTCTTTGCTTTTGCTGTGCCCTTGTCTCTTTTCCAAATCCTATTCATCCTTCAAAGTCCAGTTCAAATCCCACCCCTTCCATAAAGCCTCTTCTAACTACTTCTACCCACGGAAATTCTCTCTTCTCTGAGTTGCTAGTACTTGTCTGTACCATTCAGTTGTCATTATATTGCCTTAGTTTGATGCCATTTAAGAAAATCATTAATGCATTATAACCAAATGCCATTGTAACAATATTCAGCTTATCACTGGATATACCAATGATGATTGCCTTTATCTATATACTAGTGATCAATATCCAAAGAAGCATTAACTCCCCCCAAGTGTCAGCGTACTTAACTGTTCCACCCATAACATTTTTCTTCTGGAACTAACTGCCCCCTGAAACATTGTTTCATCTCATTATATTTTTGTAGAAACAATGATTCATAGCTTTAGGTAATATATGCCTGTATTACCAAGTATAGATATTTTATTTAAGAACTACATGTTTTTTTTCTCCCTTCCAACTAGACTATAAACTCCTTGAAAGCAGAGACTATGTGTTATATACTATTTTTTTCTTGTCTCTCACAACATAGACCACAGTGCTAAGTATATAGCGGGTACTAAGTATTTGTGTTGAATAAATGAGTTTGAATGCTGTCTATTGCCCTGGTCAATAATGACAAATGCATTTTGAAGGAAATTGCTTATTTCAGAAAGTAACAGCAAGTGATAGTATGATTACATGCAGAAACACGCTTTTCTGTCTCAAATATATTTTTCTTTGGGAGCGGTGGTGGTGTTTACATATATATACGTATATACACACACATATATATTTGGCAAGAATTCTATAGATTGATGCTATTTACATATCCCTTAGGCAGTTATGTAGGCTTCTTTTACACATGATCAGTCAAACTCCCTGACAAACCCATTGAAATTCTTTCCAGCAATCGAGATCCAGAATCACAGGATTTTCGAAAGCAAGGGAATTATTTAGTCCAGCTCTCTCATTGGATAAATGGGGAAAAGGAGGACTGGAAAAGTAAAATGACTTGCCCAGTGCTGCATGCCTAGTTATTGACAGAGCTAGAATGACTGCTTAAGTCTTCTAAAGCCCTGTCCATGACTATATTTATTTGTACTTTTAAGAATATTGGTACATTTCATCATGTCTTAGCTTCTTGGTATAAATGTGGCAATTGCAATGATTTTGTACTTCTAAAAGTCAGGTAATTCAGAATTAACATTTTAGAATTTTACTGCACTCACCAGTTTGAACAGTAAAATAACTACTGCATGATGTCTGACTCTTTTCCAACCTTGAAATTCACTGATTTAAGAGTGTGTGTGTGTATGTGTGGGGGGGGATGTTGTGGGAAGAGGGAGAAACAGTATGTCTACTGTTAATATAGTCCCTAGGTATTAACTTTGTCTTCTGGTTGTGCAAAGTGTTGGGTAGCCTTAAATCAGAGCCATGATGTCATTTTAAAGCCTGTTTTCTGGTACTGAATGTGTTCTGATGTGAACTTTATCAGAAGCTTGCAGCATGCTAATTGGGCTAGGACTGTGATGCCATTGTTTCAATTCTGTCTCTCCCCATCATCAGGATTCTAAGGACTGTCTCTCCTTTTGAATCCTAATGCCTTTTTTTAAAAAAACATTTTTTTTTTAACCCATGCCGAGAGACACTGTGGAGTCCTACTAAGTTGTCGCCATCAGAAATACCCCTTCTGGGGAAAAGAAAGATACCAGAGGCATCTCAAAATTGAAATACTGGTAGATCTTGTACAGCTGCTGGGCACCACACATGGAGTGGTTTTGTGGTCGTATCATGCAACATGCCGAGGGGGGTGTTGCTAATCCTCCTAGGCCCACAGTTCACCGAGGACTGATGGGTTTAGGTCATTTACGCTAGGCACCAGGCAACTCCCTCTTTGTTTCTATGTGACCTTTCTACCTGAAACCTCTCCCTACCTACCCCTCAATCCCCCTTGTTCTGCCTTGCCTTCTTCACTCTCTTGCGCCCCTTCTTCGCCACTGGACCACCGGTGGCAGCAGCGCGCTCTAGCAGGGGGAGAGGCGGACCCTGGCTCTCCATCCCCTGCCTCCAGGACAACCTTCTCAGGGGCAGTTTGACTAAGCGGTCCCAAACTTTGGGGGTCTTAATGCATGCAGCCCCAAGTCTCGCGGTGTTACGGCTCAGACATCTTGGAGAGGCTGGCATTTTTACGCGGGGATCTGAGACTGCTTTCCTGCTTCTCCTCGACAAAAGGCTGAACTAGAGGGGGTGGGGGGAGAGGAGGAGGAGGAAGAGAAGGAAGAGGAGAGAAGAGCAGCAGTAGCAGCAGCAGCAGCCTTAGAGCTGGGCCTGGGCGGAGCGCAGCGCTGAAGGGGAGAGGGCGAGGGAGGCAGGCTGGTGGGTGTGGGGAGCCCTAGCTTGCGCGCTGCGCTGCTCTCTGGCCTCCCTCCCTGTCCCTTTGTGTAGGTACTAGTCTGCAGCGCCTCTGGCCTCAGTCCCTTTACGCTCGGGGCATCCAGTCTGCTCCTCCTCCGCCTTCCTCCCCACCCTGGCCCGCCCCCTCCCCTCCCCTAGCTCCTTGCAATTGCTCTAAATTCTTCTTGGAGACAAGATGGCAACACCGGCAGCGGTCAATCCTTCGGGTGAGTAACCTAACCCCTCCTGTGCCTCCAGACCCCTGCCACCGTAGCCGCCCCTGCTGGGGGAGTTTGGGGGTAGGCGACCGAGGGGGCGCTTCCCTTGGGGCGGGGGAGTGGGTGGGGAGCATCTGGTACTGTCCCGTTCCCCTTGTCCCTCCCCCGCCGCCGCCCCGACACACACACACAGTAAGCGGAGCCCCAAGCCCATCGCTTGAAGTGCCTGTCACCCTGTGCCCACTAGCCTCGGCAACATCATAAACGTCCCCAGGATGGGCCCAGAAGAACCAGGAAAGGACTGTGGAGCCCAGACTCTGCTAAGCATCTTTGGCTGGGAGAAAAGCCAAGGTGGGGGTGTGTGTGTGTGTGGTGATGGTAGGGTGCCAGGAACAACCATCAGGTTCAAAGGGGCCCATCCTTTTCTCCTGCTGCCCTCATTCCTATTTCAGCCCAAAGGAATGATCTCTACAGTTGAATCTTAGAGATCCCAACCCAATCGGCCTGAGCCATTGGTCATCAGGTTGGGAGTTATAGTATTGTACTGTTTGTTGTGGGCACTGATCATGGATACCCAAGTTTAGGGCTCGTATTCAACTCCTGGGATTCTTTTCTCTCTTCCTACTGGGGCACAGTAAGTTTCCTCAGTAGCTGGTGATGGTGATAGTAAACAGTGAGAGTAGACACAAAATAAATATTACAATTAAGATCATAATTTAAAAGCAGGGCATTGAGTTTCTCCCCAATCCAAATATTTTTAATTTTACCTTACCAGGTCTGAGCTCAGGAAGACCTTCAGATTGATCTTGGTAGATTTTGAAAAAGAAACTGTTTCACAACCAAGTGCCAACATCTGCCTACTTTGGCTTCTGGGCTGAGAGAGAATAGTTTATTTGTAAAAGTGCACTACCTGTTGGAGACTGGCTTTTGGACTACTTCATGAATAGAAAAGTTGTGTTATTTGGAACATCACCTTTTAGCAGGAGGCCTGAGAACTGTCTAATGAATTTTGGTTGCAGGACAGTTCGGTAAAACCAGTTTTCTGGTAACAAACTTGGAGTCCCTTATTCTGATCAACTTTTATTACACTTTCAAAGAACATATAGTGTCGTAAAAACCTATTAAAGGTGGAAATCTTTTTAAAAGTGAGTTTGGGAATTTGAATATTAATACAGGTTCAAGTTAGGAATGAGGATAAAGTCTCAGGGACAGTTTATGGTGCAGAAGAGTATTATTTCATAGTTTTAGTAAGTTTTTTAAAACAAAAATCTTGTACACTATAGTAATCTGCAACTATAAGATGCAAAATATTAATTTCAATTGAAGTATAGATGGTATCAACTGTAATACTTATTGATAACTAACTTGAGCCATGGTATAAATTTATGATACAGTTTGTAAGCACTTGGCAACTTTCACTTGAAATCATAGAGCTGGAAGAAATCTTAGAAATCATCTATTCCAACCTACTCATTTTTACAGTGAAACTCAGAAGGTTTAACTGATTTAATTAAGGTCATACAACTAGTAAGTGGTAGAGCTGGGCCTAAAACCCAGGTCTTTTAAAATTCTTCATCAAATGTATTTGTAACTGTGGTTCAGTTTTTGCTATCAGGGGAACTCTGTATCTTGGATCTGTGAGAAATCATGTGGGTTATTACATAAGCATTACATATATAACAGTAAGAAATTCTTTTGGGATATCATCTTCATTTTCATTTATCACTTGCTATAACAGACTGACATGGATCTTTAGGGTAGAAAAGTTGATATGTTTATTCAATCGTTTGGATTCCCTCAACAGAATTTCTCAGTTTTCCATTAGCCTCAAGTGGCATAATTTAAATATGGATTTAAAGAGGAGAAAAACAGATTCAGATTTTACCTTGGGACAAAATGAGGCATAGAACTCTATTGTCACGTCTAGATTGTAACCTCCCTGAGGACAAGGACTATGTTTTGTACATCTTTGTGTCTCTCACAGTGCCTAGCATTGTGCCTTGAACATAGTGCAACTTTTGACACTTCTGATAGCCTTTTCTTCATGGATACTCTCTTCTTGGGGTTTTCATGACAATGCTCTCTACTGTCTGACTTTTCCTTCTCAGTTTCCTTTGCTTTATCTTCATACATATCATGCCCACTAATTGTGAGCTGTTCCCCCACTTCACCCCTCCAAGGCGCTTTCCTACATCCTCTTCTCTTTTCCTTTTATATTATCTTATTTGGTGACATCAGCTCCCATGAATTTAATTATCATTTCCATGAAGATAAGTTCCTGATCTATATATCCAACTCTCATCTCTTTCCTCAGTAATGGTCCTATATCACCAACCTTTTGGACATCTTCAGCTAGATATCCCCTAGGCATCTCAAGCTAAACATTTCCAAAAAGTAGCTCACTATCTTCCCTTCCCCCCCCCAAAAAAACTTGACCCCAACCCTCCCTTTTTCTGAAATTTTCTGTCAAGGATACTACCATCCTCCAAGTCATCTAAGCTCATAACCTTGTCATCCTTGACTCTTCACTTTTCCTTACCCATATTTCCAATCTGTTACCAAATCTTGTTTTTACCTTCAGAGCATCTCGCTCCACTCACACAGCCACTCTCCCTCTTTCCTATTCAGGCCCTTATCATCTTTTGCCCGGACTATTGAAATATCCTTCTAACTGGTCTTCCTTTAAGTTTCTCTCCGCTCTGAACCATCCTCCACTCAATTGCCTAAATGATTTTCCTAAAGTGCAGGTCTTCCCATGTCACAGCCCTACACAATAAACTTCTGTGCTACCTTTAGGATGGAGTAGAAACTCCTTCATGTTACATTTAAACTCTTGATAAGTGAACCTCTTCCTAACTTTCCAGTCTTTTTACACTTTACTCCTCTCCATGCACGCTAAAGTCTGGCTACCCTAGCCTGCTTGCCATCCCTTGTCCACTCTTTCATTGTGTTTGCCCTGGCTGTACCCCATGCCTGTAATACTTTACTCCCTCACATCCACCTTAGTTTTTTATTGGCCTCCTTCAAGACCCTTCTCAAATGTCACCTTTCCCAGTCCCCCTAGCTACTAGTGCCTTCTCCTTTGAGATTCTTGTTCAGTCATTTTTTTAATCATGTCCCATTCTTCGTGACCCATTTAGGTTTTCTTGGCAAATAAGCTGGAGTGATTTACCATTTCCTTCTCCAGCTCATTTTACAGATGAGGAAACCGAGGTAAACAGGGTAAAGTGACTTGCCCAGGATTATACAGCTAGGAAGTATCTGAGGTGGGATTTGAATTCAGGAAGATGAGTCTTCTGATTCCAGGCCAGGCACTCTATCTACTGCTGTGTATGTTGTTTGTACCTAGCTATTTACATGTTTTCTCCCCTATTTGAATATGAGCTTCTTGAGGGCAGAGATGATTTTTGCCTTTTCTTGTGTCTCTAGTGCATAGCAAGCATTTAATAAGGACTTTTTGACTGATTGATTAGTAGACAATAAGTATTGGTTGATTGATTTATAAGTGAATTTTGGTTTTGCTTTTTCATGTTGATTTCTATGGGAGAAAAGATGGGAGGGGGAGAGATCTCTCCACAAAGACCATGACCTTAAATCCATTCCTTCCCCCATCTTTCTGACAAATTCTATAGTACTCTTTCTTCTGCCCTGTCTACTTCCCTCTAGCACGAAGATGAATCAAGTGTCTAGCTAGATCACCACGGTGTGATGAAATTGTGAGCTACAACAGGCTTATACAGTTGAGATGAATCCATGTAAAAGTCTTGGTTACTCACCTAGCTCGACCTGTTGCTTGCAGCATTGAACTGTCCATTCTAGGTATTCTTGTTTTCGCTTCTCTTTGGTCTGAGCCCTCATCCTTGGGCTTATATTTCTTTCCTGTCTCCCCCACCCTTCTTTCACTCTTTAGCCACAGGTTGGGCCTTTATCCTCTCTTTTAGTCACTGGAAGAGTAAGATCATTTCTCAAGCACAGGTACACTGCTTCTGACTTCTGCTTGAGGAAGCCTGGCTTCTTACTATTGCCTTGCCTTAATTGTGATGTGTAGGCCCTCCTTGCTATTAATTCAATAAAAGACTGAGTGAGAAGGGGTCTTAGAGCTCATCTAGTCTGACTCTCTCATTTTGCAGATAAGGAAGTTGAAGCCTAAAGAGTTTAAGTGATTTGCTAAAAGTTTCACTGGTAGCAAAGTTCAGAGACACAATTCAAAATCAGAACTGCCGTCTTCCCTATTTTTTCTACTCCCCAGAATGGTTCAATGGAAAGAACACTGGTTTTGTGAGTCAGAAAACCTGGGTTCAAATCTTAGTTCTTCCTCTTCCTACTTGTATAACTTTAGGCAAGTCATTTAACTTCTCTGATTTCTGTTTAAAGTGGGATGGGGTAAATTAGATGACCTCTGAGGTCCTTTCTAGTTCTAAAATGATCATTCTTCTCTCAACTTGTTTCCTAGACTGGTTGAGTATATATTATGTGCAAAGCATATACTCCCATGACCTGGTGCCATGGATAAAAACATTCTACACATTGAATAGTTTATTGTTATCTCTTTCCTCTGGCCTGTGATATATCTTCTAGGGGATTATCCCCTGCCTCTCCCTCCTTTCTATAATTGTGTTGTCCCTAATGATATTGCTTTTCCTTTGCCCTGTATGCCAGGCGTTCACAACACCTGCCTCTTCTCCCCCACACACCTTCTCTTTCCTTTCTTCGGAAGACACCTATTAGTTTTCTCAGCTCTGACAGTGGTTATCACCCGCTCACCTAGCTGAACTGAGGCTCCTCTGCCCCCCAAATCAGAGAAGACAGGTCTCTGTCTCTCAGTCTCTATCTTTCTCTCCCTTCAGTGACTGCGCATTTGCATATTAAAAGCAATCCCTGTTGATTTCCCTGAAACACTGAAAATACTCAAGACACTACGTTTACATTTTAACACTGTCACCTATGACCTTCTGTGGGGGTGACCCCATAATTCAGTGGCTTTTTGGGGAGAGAGAGATTTGTGCCACACACCTCAACAACAATATTATATTATCTTAGAGTCTTATAAAATGTTTAACGATTTAGTTTATGAATATGACTTTGACTATATTCTTGTTAATTGGATTATCTGCATTTCAGGCCAGTTCCCTCATTAAACTACAAAATTAGTGCTATTTCATATTGGTTCTCATGGTGTTCTCACCATTATACTTTATAATACATTTGGAAATTCTATCCCTAATTATTTTTAGTGGTAAAGGTATGCCAAGAGCTGCTAAACCAGTTTAAAAATGAAATGCTATAATTGACAAGAGGATATTGTTCAAATGGCTAGTATTCATAAATATTTTGGATCATAGAATGATAGATTTAGAGTAAGAAGGGACCCTAGAGATTTTCTAATATAATTCTCTGGTTTTACAGATGAGTAAACTGAAGCCCAGTGAGGCAAAACTTCAAATTCTGGGTTATTTCCATTTTACCATGCTGAAAGTTAAGCCATTTTGTAACTTTAAAAAGGAAAATGATTGAGATTTTTAAAAGTGATAATCTTAGGTAAACACATATAATCAGAGTGATTCTACTTAATTTTTCCTGAGTAATGAAGAGTGTGTACCTATTTTAACAAAATGACAAAAGGTATGTTTTAAGAGTGTTTGAAAATATTGTACTTGTTGAGATTAAATATAAAATTTTCACTCTTGATTTATCACAGTGAAATAAAGAATGCTAATTTTACATCGATTCTATCTGTTCTTTAGGTTTTTATTTTGAATTCTTTTGGTATATTCTTATGGCATATTAGTTTTTACAGAGGAAGTAGGTATAAGAACATTAAAAACAGGATAAGTTACAGATACAGCATCTGATTAAAAATACCTCATACAAATCTCTTCAGATACCAGTTCTAGATTTGGAATGCTATTCCATATGAATTTGTATACATATCAGCCCTCTACCCTCTCTTCTACCTGTCTTGTTTGTACATAGTTGATGGCATGTTATCACAATTAAATTGTAAGCTTCTTGAGGGCAGGGACTATCCTTTTATTTCCTCTGTATCCCCACCACGTAGCAAGGGAACTGGCACATAGTTGGCACTTACTAAATTCTTCTTGGCTTGACTTGACTGTGAACGAACCCTCCTTTATTTCGATTTAGCTTCATCTTCCTTTTGTCTTTTGATTTCTTTTATAGGCAAACTGGTTATAGTCAAGATGGTTATGATGCAATTGCTCTTACAGTATATCTACTTATTGGTCATTAAAGATACCACATTTAGAGTATCAACGGTTAAGTTAATGTTTTTTAGATCATCTAATACTCAGGTGATTCTTACCAGCCTCTAACTTCTTTTCTGCAACTCTGCCACCATGATTGCTGAAGATGGTGATACAACATTGAGGACCCTCATGTGTATTTCTTTGTTTCATGATTTGACATGGCCCAAAAATTCATTGTCAAGTGGTCAGCCTGGTTATTAAGCTCTTCATCCCTAGAGAGACTGGTTTTTGGAAAGCAGATTCATTCTGTCCTTGGAACATATCTGAAACCTTTCTAGTGTAGTAGAACCTGCCTGAGCTGACACTTCACTGGCTAATAAAGATTTGAAAACCCAAATCACTTCCACTCAATCAATCAATAGTCATTTATTAAACACTTACTATGTATGAGATGTGGGATACAAAGAAAAAGCCAAGATAGTCTCTGCTTTTGATCAGTTTATATTCCATTGGGAGAGACATGCCTGTATATAAACATATATAAAATAAATTCAGAGTAATTTTGAGGGTAGGCACTAGCAGCTGGGGAAATCAGGAAAAAGCTTCATGTTAGAGCAAGGGTTCTTAACATTTTGAAGGTCCTAGACCCCTGTGGCAGTCTGGTAAAGCCTATGGACTCTTTCCCAGAACAGTGTTTGTGGTCTACATTCATAATTGAAGGGAATGCCATATTTCAATTAGAGATTAGTGAAAATAAAGATCTATTTTTTCCATACCTGTTCATGGACCACTTGAAATCTACTTTTGTGTGCCTTATGGGTTTGTAGATCCCAGATTAAGAACCCACATGCTAGAAGGGGGCATGTGAGCTAAGTTCTGAAGAAAGAAAGGATTCTAGGAGTTGGAATTGAGGAGGGAAGAATTTCAACCAGAGGAGAGATGGGAGTGTTGTATATGAGTAAAAACCAGAAGGCCAGTATGGCTGGGCTATGGAGTGCTGAAAAGAAAGTGAGACTGGGAAGGGGAAGGTTAGGCCTAGGTGGTTAAGGTCCTTAAAAATCCAAACAGAGGAGTTTATATTTTATCATGGAGCCATTAGGAAATCTATTGGTATTTATTGAGTAGGAGAATGATATGGTCCTATCTGTGATTTAGGAAAGTCACTTAAGCATCTGTGTGTGGGTTAGATTGATGTAACTAGAGACTCCAGACAGAGAGATCAGTTAGGAGGCTATCCAAATGGTCAAAGCAAGAGGGATGTTAAATGGAGAGAAGGGGATGAATCCTTGAGATGTTGTGCAGGTAGAAACAACAAGATTTGGTAACTGAATGGCTATGTGGAATTAGAGATAAGGAGGACTCAAGGACAGCACTAAGCTTCCAGTTTGGGTGACTAGCAGGATGGTGGTGGACAGAAGGAGGGAAGTTCACAAGAAGGGTGGGCTTAAAGGGTGGGTATAATGGCAAAGAGATTGCACAGGAAGTAAGCAGCAGGGTAAGGGCTCCGACCCAAATCCTCTAACTTCAAATCCAGTGTTCTGTGGACTTTGTCACATTTGCCTAAGCTACATATATTCCATCTCCTTCTCCTCCTCCACCCCAATGACCTAATAAACTCACCTTGATACTTTTTCCCCGTGAGCCAGTTACTGTGCTAAGGGCTAGGGGTACAAAGGCAAACAACTGTCCTTAGGCTTCAGGAGCCTATATTCTCCTTGGGGAGACAACATGTAAATGATCGGTACATATAAGAATACACAGAATAGGTGGAAGGTAGTATGGGAGGGGAAAGAAGCTGTGGGTACTAGACCATTTTAATAAAAAGCCAGGGGCCACATCTTTATGGCCAATCCTTTTCTTGTGTCTTCAAGTAGATCTTTTTAGAACCCCTTAAACTGATTATTTCTGCAGTGTTTTAAAGATACTTCCTTATGCCTTAGCCAGCATAGACATTTCCACAATTTTTCCTATCCAGTTTTAGAGAGTAAGGAGCATCCCTTTCCTAGCAGGGGAAATAAATTTCTACTTTGAAAACAGTATATACTTAATAAATGCTTATTGACTGACTAACTGATTTGTGGTCAGAAGAAACATTTGGGCTACCAGGTTGCAGGAAAGTGAATATTCTTTATGAACTTGCTATTTTTTTTAACCAGCCATTTTGTTATCATTTTGTTGTTGTTGTTGAGTTCTTTTCAGAAATATTCAACTCTTTGTGACCTCATTTGGGGTTTTCTTGGCAAAGATACTGGAATTTGCCACTTCCTTGTCTGGCTCATTTTACAGATGAGGAAATGGAGGCAAACAGTATTAAGTGACTTGCCCAGGATCACACAGCTAGTAAGTGTCTGAGGTCAGATTTGAACTTAGGAAAATGAGTCTTTATGACTCTAGCCCTGACACTCTATCCATTGAGCTACCTACCTGCTTTTTGTTATCATAGATATGATCAAATGAATTGATTTGATGATAATATGTGAAACCACATGTCATTGGTAGAGTGCAAAAAGAATCAAATTTTGCCAGTTGTTCTGTGAATTAGATCCAAGGAGAGTCAAAATAGTCAATAAAGATCCTATATACAAAATAAGTTTTGACTGTAGAGTACAGCAGCAGTTTATCAAATTATTGCTAAATCTCTGATTTATTTTTTGCTTTCAAGATTTTATCTAATGATTACTTAATTGGAACTTTAGTATTAGATTACCTGAAGCTTCCTGCTCTGGGCCTCTATTTGGGTGCTTGGGTAACTAAGCCATCTTAGATGGATTCCAAAAGAGTCATACCTTGATCTGATTTCTGTTCTTTAGTGAATTTAGTTTACTAAAGACATTAAACTTCCTTCCTATTGTGAAAGCCATAATGCTAATGGAGATAAGGCAATGGAACAATTTCATTCTCTTCCCTCAAGGGGCTTAAAATCTAGTAATAGTGTACTAGAACAATGATGTCAAACTCAACTAGAAATGGGGTCAGTAAATTCATATGTAAAGGATCCCTGCAAAGGGACATATTTTGACTTGATTTTAAGAAGTAATGTTACCTATGTTTTATTGTATTTGCATTTATTTCATTACATATTTCCTAATTACATTTTAATCTGCTTCTGGCCCCTGTCAGGAGTGTTGAGGGCAGGGGTACTACATGCCAGTTATGTTTAATACCTCTGTTCTCAAGATTAATAAAGAGGGGTTCCATCCAGTGTTTTAAATCATTGTGCTTTGCTATGTAACTTCTATACATAATTGATCTCAAAGGAACATAATACTATTATAAAGGAGAGTATCTTTTGGAAGCTGGACTATATTGTGCTATAAATAGTTCTATAGACAATTTACATTATGGATTTGTTAAGCAGAAGTACAGTAAGGACTGAGAATATTAAAAGTGTCCCTCCTTCTACCATCCAACAGAGATCATTAAATTTATTTGTTAAAATTAATTAAAATTATTTAATTTATTGAAGAGATGAGGTAGTGGTGTGAGGACCATCTTGAGAGAAAGAGGAAGTTGGTTTGGAAAGGTAGTAGCATTAAGGGAGCAGCATTGATGTCTATGGACCTCTGATAGCTGACCTCCTTGGTGTTTTACCTGCTAAGCCCCGGAACAGTTCATCAGTATGGGGAAAAAATACATAAGGCAATTCATGTGACATAGGAGAATCAATCCCATTCTCCTACTTCCTTCTCTTGCCAAAGCGTGAGAGTGGGACACAGATAGAAAAAAGGAAAGACTTACTTGAGGATCCCAGACCATAGTTGTACCTTAATTTTTTGTATTGAAAGGTTCTTCCTCCCTCTCTGTTCTCATTGCTTACTCTTTTTCAGAATTATGAGGCCAGTCTGAGAAACTTCGGCAACATTTTGTGCTGCTCCTTTGATTATTAAATACACTGCTCTCCCTGTGGGGAAGTTGAGGTACACTTTCTGGAGAAGCATCTGCTTTTGCTCTCTTGCTTGGGTTTCTTCCCTTAATTCTGCCAACATTAAAGATACTTCCTTTCTATTTTTTCATTAAGCTTTTTTTTTGCTACTAGTGAATACAAATATACATTTTCTTCTGATGGACCATTTTCTGTTTTACTTAGGAGTGCTTTACTTTTTCTGGATCCATTGTAGTTACCTGCCTTGCCAAAAAAAAAAGAAAGAAAAGAAGAGTTAGATATCACGAACTCTAAGGTTCTCCCTGGCTCTAACATTTTGTGATTCTGTGAAAAGACACGTATGAGAAGGGGGAGACTTTTATCTTCTTCGATTCTCAATTTGGTTTGGAGTAGTTGCTATGCTGATACCTTCTCTCCCAGCAGGGACTTTTGTCCTTAATACATCCCTCAGTATGCCCAGTCATTTGCAGAAGAATATGTAGTTGGTGGCTGTAGGCTACTAAAGAGAAAACTGATTCCTTGTCTTTAACTCCCAGATGGATCAGAGAGGTGGCAGGCACTGTAGAGCACCAACAGTTTTCCAGACTTCATCTCAAATCTTACTTCCCAGTCTCATCAATTGGAGAGTCATTTGTGAATTACTGATTCCCCTTTTGAGGAAATAGATATTCCCCAGGAGGGCTATGTAATTAATACTTCAGCCTCACTTGTTTTAATCAGCTAGTCTTTGAGCCTCACAATGAACAATTCAATCATGGTATTTTACCTACTGAAACTCCTGCAGACCTTCCAAATGCATCTCTAGACACACAAAAATTAACCCCCAGAACATACATGAAACAGGACCTCTGCATACCTCTCCCAATAGATGTTTATAAGTAGGGCACACATAGAGAGAGGGAAACAGAAGCATCAAGCTTGAGTCTGAGTGACAAATTTTAGAGAGGATATTGATAAGCTAGGGTCTTGTTGATAGGAGTGTTCCCAGAATGGTAATGAAACTGGAAGCTCTCAGGAGACCATTGGAGTAGATCAAAGGGAACTAAGGATTTTATCCTGGGGGAAAGGAAATTTGGAGAATGTGATGGCTATTTTCTAATATCTGAAGGATTATTACATGGAAGAGAAAGTAGACTTTAGGGGATGGAACTAGGAGCAATGGGTTTGAAGTTGAAGAGAGGCAGATATTGGTATAAGGAAAAACTTCCCAACTCTTCCCAACTCTGCTCCAGAGTAGAATGGTTGGCTTCATGAGGTGGCAAGTTTCCCTTCACTGGAGATCATCTATCAGAAGCTGTGATTACACATCATTTATGTCGTAGAGAGGATTGGTATGGGTTGGTCATGATGACCTTGGAGAACCCCTCTACCTCTGAGATTTTGCAATTCCATTTGATCTTTGAACAACACCCTGCCCAGAAATTAGGGATTGCCATTGAGAAAGGAAGCAGGAAAGAGGGGAAAGGAGCTAAAATTCTACTGACATGACTCTCCCTATTTCTCTGCTTCCCTCAACTCCTTCTTCACCATATTTATAACATGGTTTTTCAGGGCTTCTCTTATTGGTGTTATCTCTAGAACTGTTCTTCCCCTCCAGGATTTCCCTTCACTGAAGAAATCACAGACCAGTCCAAGACAAAACAAACCAAACCTCCAACTTTTACCTTACAGGGTTGTTAATGAGACTTAACTGATAGAACAGTTGTCAAGCACTTTGTAAAACCTTAAAGTAAATATCAGTTATTATAGAATGGAATCCTGGCTTTAGACATGGAAGGAAACTTCCAGGACATCTGGTGCAGCCCTTCATTTCACAATTGAAGAAACTACAACCCAGGGAGGTTGTGACTTGCCCTAAGTGGCAGTGAGGATGTGTACCAAGATCTCCCAGCTAAAAATCCACAACTCTTTTCACTACATTCTCAGCTTCTCCTTTTCTTCTTCCTTTCCTCTTCTCTGAACTGCACCACTTTTCTGAGAGATTTCTCTTTTGAGAGCACATTATTTTTCAAGTGCAATCATTCTAGATAAGAAAACATCTTATCTTTTTGAAAGCACTGGGTTCTTACACACTAGATCCTGATTTCAATGTGTCACAGGGTGGAATCAATTGGAAATTATATATCTGACTGGCCATATAAAGGGGTGGGTGTCTACTGGAAATGAAATAGTTAATTTTAGTCCAATTATTGACAGATCCAAAACCATATTAGATGAAATAGTTGTGAATAGTAAAGTTCCAATAGAAGCCTTGTAAAAAAAATGACTTGACAATTTATTTTTAAATCATTCAATCCTCCCTTTAGACCACACAGATCATAATTTAAACACAATCAGTGCTTTGCCTCTGGTTTGTCATTCACGGTAGCTAGCCCTGGAGATCAGGCTATTCTTTGTTCTCTTCCAGAAGAAGGTAAGGTACTCTTAGTAGACTCGCTACTGTTCTCTTTCATAATGGGCCTCTTCATTCATTATACTCAAAATTGTTATTCTTCAGTGGGAAAGACGTGGGCTTGAAAGTTTCAAGGTTTAGTCCTTCACAGACCAGCAAAGAACTTTTTTGTTTCCCAGACTGCTGATCTGACCTTTAAGAAATTCAATTAAAAGTGCAAAACTTTTCCAAATGAAGAACTGGTATCTGCTTCTGTGGACTTCCCCAGAGCTCAAAGTGTCCTTTGTTGTTCTTGTTGTGCTCTGGCTGTAGGAGAAATTGGCTGTGGTTTTCTTAGGTCAGTTAACACTTGCACAGACCAGTTTGAAGTGACTGATTTTATGTGTTTTTCGAAGTGCAATTTTTTCCCCACTTATTAAGTAATGAATGCCAATACTAATTATAATGTTGACAGATTTAGCTCTAAACATTTTGGTGTTCTGAACATTGAAACACTGTTGGAGTGGGAACAGGTCATTAGAGATACATTCCTTGATTTGGGAGCTTTGGGATTTCTAGGAATAGAATTTGACAATGTCAGAGGAACACCAAACTCCAAAAATGCTCACCACGGTGATTGATATGTTCTTGGTAGATTTGGTGCCATTAAAAAAAATGATTACTGTAACACACTGAGCTAATGCAATGATAATGTATCATCATGTCACAACTAACACTTTATGATTATCCACAGATCAATGAATGAGAGTCAGGCAGACAGGTATATTACTGCTTTCTCTCTTTTTTTAAAAAAATTTTTCCCCTGGTAAATCATAAAACAATTAAACATTCTTTATTGTTATGTTTTGTTTTCATATCACATTCATTTCCACATGTGTCATGCCTTCCTCCTTACCTCCTTTTAGAATTTAGCACATGGGGAGAAAAGATATTTGGCAGACATTCAGCATTTATTGATGATATTGACCAGGCCTATACTCTTTACCTCATTGCATTTTTCAGCCTGTATCCTATACCTTCTAAGAATAGAATCTGAACCTCATGACTGGTCTATTTGTTCAATGTTTTTCCAGTACCACTATGTGTAAGGCATTATACAATGAACTATGTCACATGCAGAGAACTATAAGGTATGAGCTCAGGCCTTGAGGGTCCCACTGTGGAGCTTGAGAGACAGAGTATAGGTGCTATATAAGTGGTATAGGCAATGCGTGCCTACAGTTCAGGAAAGGAGGAGAGCTCCAAAGTAGACTAGAGTAGGGGGAGTGGATGAGTTCTCTTGGCATGTAATTGGGATGGCATAAATCTCAAATGTGGAGGTGTTTCAGGATTCTGGTTCTGAAGATCTGGTTAGTGTTTTGAAAACATGAATCAGTTGAACTGGCCACAGTAAGTGACTTCTTTCCAATAGCAAGTAGAAATTACTCTGAAGACAACCTCAGGAAGATGGCGTGGTTTAGTGGACTTGGAATAAGGAAGACCCAAATTCATGGGATATTTGTTTATTGATATGGCCAGCCCCTGCTTTTTGCTGTATTCAGTCAGTCATACAAAGCTCTTACTATTTGCCCAGGCACCGTAAGCGCTGGAGGTACAAATGTGTAATTGGAAACCATACTGGAAAGCAGACATAAAAAATAACATTTTACTCTTATGGCTACTATAGCCATAGTTACACTTTAAAAAAAAAATTTTTTTTGAGGCAGTCAGGGTTAAGTGACTTGCCCAGGGTCATGCAGCTGGTAAGTGTCTGAGGCTGGATTTGAGCTCAGGTCCTCCTGACTCCAGGGCCACTGCTCTATCCACTGCGCTATCTAGCTGCCACTTTGTTATGCTCTTTTATGAATAAATCAGGAATTCTTAATTTTTTTTGTGTCCTGGACACTATTAACACCTTGGTGAAGCTTATGAACCCTTTTTTAATGCATACGTGTTTTTAATACATAAAATAATTTATATAGGATTACAAAGGAAACCAATTATATTGAAATAGTCTTCAAAATATTAAAAAAAATTAATGAATTACAGGATAAGATCCCTTGCAATAAATGGTGGTAGTGAAAGTAATAAAAGTAGTAATAATTATTATAGTAGCTAGTATTTACTTAGTGCTCTGAAGTTTACTAAATGCTTTATATATGTTTTCATTTTATCCTTACAACTGCCTTATGAGGTAAATGCCATTGTTACCCCCATTTTATAGGTGAAGCTCAGGGAATGTAAGGGATTTGTCATGGGTCACATAGTTAGTAAGTGTCTGAGACAGGATTTGAACCCATGTACTCCTGGCTCTAATTCTAGCACTTTATTAATACTGGCCTAATTGTCATTTGAGTATATCAAGATGAAGGTGAAAATATAGGTACTTTTTAGGCGCCAGTGAATCAGCAGCAAAATCAAAATCAGCAAAAAATTGAGTCTGCCTTTATTCAACTTCTCCAGCTTTCCTCATATCTGCTGTCAAAAAGCTTTGCAGCTACTTATTTGCCACGTGTAGGGAACTTCATTGGATCTGGTGACATTAAGTTGTAACAGGAAAAATTGGAGATAAAGTTTCCTTAAAGATGTGACAGGAGAGGGCTAGGAATTCTATACTGTGGACCTCAGGGCCATGGCAGCTGAAAAAGGAAACAGTGGAGCCACTAGACTTTCTGTTTGTTCTCAGAAGATGAAAGGAAAATGTTGGCCTTTGAAGCTGACCTAGTGCTCTGAGGATGACAGACTCTTGATATACCTTGAACTGGCTAAAAATGAAAAAAAATGGAAAAAATTGTGCTTATTTTAGGTATAGTACTTATGTTTTCATTACATTAGCCATTTAAAATGGTGCCTATTCTGGGATCATTTACCATAACTTGATATGGTTCAGGATTCTGATTCTGAAGATCTGGTTAGTACTTTGAAAACATGAATCAGTTGAAGTGGCCACAGTAAGTGACTTCTTTCCAATAACAAATAGAAATTACTCTGAAGACAACCTCATGAAGATGGCATGGTTTAGTGGACTTGGAATAAGGGAGACCCAAATGGAGAGATGGGAAGTTGTGAAAAGAAGAATAATTACTTCGAATAAGAGTGATTAAGTGTCAGAGCTCTTTTCTAGCTTGGGAAAAGCAATTTGTATGTAAAGACTTTGGGTCCTGCATGCATAAATGGGAAGAGTTGAGGGGCTTTTCTGAATAATGTGTTCCCATCTCCCTTGCCTGCTTTTGGGTAATTAGACAGCCTCTCTTTTCCCTTTTACCTTCCTTTTTCATAGCATCAGCTTTGGAGTCATAGGATTTAGATTTAGGAGGGACTTTGGATTTCCTTGGATTTCTCCCCATTTTGCAGAGAAGGAAGCCCAGAAATGATGTTCCCCTAATCATATATGTAGGAAAAAGCAGAGCTTGGTTTCAAATAAATTTTTTCCCATTCCAAATCCAGTGATTTTTCTATTATAAAGTAAAATTCAATTCAATAAACATTTATTAAGCACCTTCTGTGTGCCAGGCACTGTGCTTAGCACTGGAATACAAAAAGAATCAAAAGACATTCCCTGCCTTCGTGGAGCTTGTTATTGTTCTTGTTGGTCCTTTTTTCTCGAAGAGGACCAGTGACATCCCAGTGACATCATGAGGACGATGTCTTGAATTTCGTATGAATCGAATTTAAGTGAGGCAAAGCTTCCCAAGGTCATCAGCTTCACTCTCCTCCAGGGTCATCGAAGTCCAATGACAAGACAAAAGTCAAGATGGCTGGTGTTGGCCTTTCTAAATTAAAGTCTTTCCCATTTCTCAATTTATTGGGAGCAACAGCATTCAGTGACTAGTGGCTAGGTAAGAACTGAGACAAAAGATGGCCTAATGGAGACAACATGCAAACAATTATAAACAGAGCAAGCTATACATGGGATAAATAGGAAATAATTAACAGAGAGAAGGCACTGGAATTAAGAAGGATTAGAAAAGGCTTCTTAGAGGTGATATTTTAGTTGGGACTTAAAGGAAGCCAGCAAGGTCAGTAGTTGCAGTGGAAGAAAGATAGCATTCTGGACATGGGGGAGCCAGAAAAAGTGCCCAGAGCTGAGAGGTGGAGTGTCTTGTTCATGGAACAGTCAAGAGGCCAGTGCCACTAAAGGAATACATGTTGTGCCGGGCAGTAAGGTTTAAGGACTGGAAAGGTAGAGCTAGGTTATAAAGGGTTTTGAATGCAAACAGAGCATCTTGTATTTACTCCTGGAGGCAACAGGCAGCCACTGGAGTTTATTGAGTAGAGGAGTGAAATGATGAGACCTGTATTTTAGGAAAATCAATTTAGTGGCTAATGGAGAATGGATTGGAGCATGAAGAGACTTGAGGCAGACAGACCCAATATTGCAGTAATCAAGGCACAACGTGATAAGGCGGTGTCAGAGGAGAGAATGGGGCATATTAGAGAGAAGCTGCAAAGGTGAAAATGACAGGCCTTGGCAACAGCTTGGTTATGAGAAGTAAGAGATAGTGAGGAATCCAGGATGACTCCTAGGTCGTGAGCCTGGGGGACTAGGAAGATGGTATCACCCTCCACAGTAATAGGGAAGGTAGGAAGGGGGCAGGGTTTAGGGGGAAAGATAATGAGTTCTATTTTGGATGTAATGAGTTTAAGATGTCTACTGGACATCCATTTTGAGATATCTGAAAGGCAATTGGAGATACAAGATTGGAGATCAGTAGAGAGACTGGGGCAGGAAAGGTAGATTTAAGAATCTTCAGCATAGAGAAGATAATTAAATCCAAGGGAGCTGATGAGATCACCAAGGGAAGTAGTATAGAGGGAGAAGAGAAGAGAGCCCAGGACAGAACCCTGAGGAACGCCTGTGGTTAGAGGCTGTGATATGGACAAGGATCCAGCAAAGGAGAGAGAGAAGGAGCAGTTAGGTAGGCAGGAGGAAAACCAGGAGAGAATAGCAGAAGGAATGCAATCTTAAGGATATGATCTTTATAGCTTTTAAAAATCTACACTTTATTTTGGAAAAATAGTTTGTTATTTTCTATCAAATCAAATCATATGACTTAAGGAATTTAAAGTCCTCGACCAAAAAAAAGGGATGTAAAATCCTTATAACATTAGATAAATGTCAGCTAGTGTTATATTAAATTGAAAATAAAAGCATGGAGAAATGAACCATCAGATATCTAAATAAAAGTTTCATGTGAATAAAAGGTGTAGTATTGTATAATGGGTTGAGGGCCAGACGTGTAATCAGGAAAACCTAGGTTCCTTTCCCAACTCTAACGTTTAATAGTTATATAACTGGGGGTAAGTCACGCAGCCTCTCTAAGACTATTAAGTTATAGATGGATCGGGATAAAAGAAGCTCCCATAGTGAGGAAATCACAGATCTTTGATGTGTTGTCATAGTTAAACATAGAGTCCTGGGATCTTTTTTCAAGTTCTGAAATTCATTTCAACAAACATTAAACATCTGCTTGGTGGAAAACAGTGTACCTTAAGGGCTACAAGGAGCCTGAGAAATCACGTAGTCTAACCCTTTTTTACAGATAAGGAAAGTGTACCAGATATATGGTGTCCCTGGAAAAGGTGATGAAACCTTTGAGTGATAGGACAAGTACTGGGTCTCCTGACTTTCTGTTCAGTGATGTTTTTAATATACTACGTAAAACCACTTTGTTCCAGACTGTCAAATTTTGTATTTTCCACTTTTTGTTTGAAACTGCTCTAACTTGGTTGGGAAATGGAAATGCTACACGAAGTCATGGGATCACAAAATGTTTTGTGGCACATAAACAGAAATATGGTGATAAATGTTTAACAGCCAGCTCTCTGTACAACACACTTTTAGGCTTAAGCTGCACTGTTAACAGTTTCTCCATCACTTTCTTAAGTCTAGACAATCAACAAAATAATACATTAAGCCCTGATCTGTAGTGTTTGTGGATTTCCTAGGTGTAAATGTTTACACTGAAAATTCAACAATCAGATCTTGCCTTTCCAAGCTGGTTTCAGCATATCTGTGCACCACAACCTAAACTTTAACATTGAAGACAAGAATGTATTAGATTCCTGTTAGATATATTCTGTTACATATCCTCTATAGATATAGATAGATTAGATCCTATTAGATGTCATAGAAAATAGTCTATATAATATAGTGAATACTCCAGTACATCAACATTTCCGCATAACCATGATCACGTCAGTGAATTAAGAAGCATTTATTAAATGCCTACTATATACCAGGCACAATGCTAAGCCCTAGAAACACAAAAACCAAAACAAAACAAAAAATGGGATAGTCCTTCCCTCAGGGAGCTCACATTTTACTTAAAAGCTTATATTCTATGAATGTGGGTACCCCCTCTGCTTGTGCAGATCATAAGTCATCTATGCTTTCTCATCCAGAGCTGTTCTTGTCCATGACCTCCCATTATTCCTCTATAGAGGGACATTGTTCCCAGAACCCTATCTATCTCTTGTCTGGATTGTTTGACAACTAAGGGACATAATGAAAGACTATGTCTTGTATATAGTAGACTCTTAATGTTTGTTGAATTAGATGGAAAGATCTTTCAAAAATATAATACTCTGTTCAAATGCAGAAGGTTTTATTATAATAGAGGCAGTGCAGTAGCATTGGATAGAAGGCCAACCTTGATGCTACAAAGACCTGGGTTCAAGACCTCTCAGAAAAATTTCTTCAGCACATGGTTTAAAATGCTATCTTATCATTCACAAGGTGCACCACCTTACATTAAACCCTGAAATTTTGGACATGCTTGAATACAGGTGATTTCAAATATTCTTTGGTAAAAATGCTGAGCTTGGGAGATCAGAAGAGATGGGTTCTATGCCTGGTGCTGATACTTGCCACTGTGGCCATGTGGCCTTGGGTAAATATTTTACTTCTCTTGGCCTCAGTTTCTGTCAGATGAGGGTGGGGGAAACCTGGGTGGGGGGTGGAGGTAGAGGTGGAAGGGGTTGGACTAGATAAGTCTTTAAGTCTCCTTCCAGCTCTAGCATTCTCGGCTTCTCATCTCAGTACAGGTGATAGTGGATTTTTAATGAAGCATTTAAAATTAACTCTTTCTTCAACTAAATGACAAAGATATATGACGAATAAAGTAATTATAATCAAATCGTGCAAAAACTATCATATCTCTAATGAAGTCAATAGGAAACTGAAGAGTTTAATTACCAGCTTTACTAACATACAAATTGAAAAGCTTTTCAGGTAAGTTGCTCATATGGAATGTCTGGAATAGATAGTAATTAACGATCTGGGATCTTCATTCAAATGTTAATTACTGTCTGATTTGTCCCTTTCTTTGCCACTGTTGTGTATCCTACTTTAGATGCTTAGTTTCATTTGGATTTTTTTTTTCTAGTTAAATGAGTACTTTAGGAGGAAGGATGGTACAGTTGGGAAGGAACATTGACTCTAAAATCAGAGACCTCCTAGGTTCAAATTCCCACCTCTGACTCTTGTGTGGGATCTAGGGCAAAGTCACTTACCTCTGGATATCTAGGTATAGCCAAGTGGGCCAGGGTTGAAACATTTGCTTTCTTGGATTTACTGTGGCTTGCTTATATGTTTACTTATAAACTTACATGAACATTTACTTGATTATATATTTAAATAATAGGGGCCTACAAATGCTGAACTATCTAAATAAGCATCATAAAGATGACCCCATGTGGAATCAGAGAATCTCAGAATCAGACGGGACCTCAGAGTCTGCCTAAATGGGAATCCTATTTACAACAGCCCTGATAAGTGACCATCCTTGCCTTGAAGGTGATTTATGGGTAGCTCTAAGTATTAGGAATCTTTACTATACTTTGAACTAAAATCTGCCTTTTTGCAAATTCCTTCTGTTTTTCCTAGTTCTGCTGTGTAGCCAAACAGAATAAATCTATTTACTCTTTTATATTGAGAATTTTTCAGGTTTTTGAAGACACCTACCATGTCCTCCTTACATCTTCTCTTCCTAAGAGTAGATATCCTCTATTTCTTCAATCCGTTTTTGTGAGGCATGGTTTCAGGTCTCCTTGTTGCCATGTGGACAGCTTTAGGGCATTTCTCTGAATACTGTCCTCTTAATGTAGCCCAAGATTGCATTGGCTTCTTTGACTGCTATGTTACAGTCCATAAACAAAACTTACATTTCTTAATTCATGAAATTTATTGAAGGGTATTTTTTTTACAGTTGGTAGAAGCCTCAGGAAAGCAGGATAGAGATGCTGTGGTTTTCCTAAACTGTATCTTGAGTGGGGTCTCTATAGGCCATTTAAGCTATGTTCTTGGATCAGTGCATAGGAGTGGCGACACCAAAGTTTCTCAGCATCTTAAACAGGAATAAATGATACAATATTTCACCAGTTTTTCCTCTCTTTCCAGGTGTTCTAGAGGAGTGATGGGTGGATAAGTGAGATGTTTTCTGTCATTGATGCTGTGGGATCTCTGAGCATTAGAATTGGTTGAGGAGGCAAAGTAGGGCGCTTGACCAACTTTATAAATTTATTGGAACTGTTCTATAGGGGCCTTCTTTCTTGGTCTTGGCTAGACTCTGAAAAACATTTCCAAAGCCCAGAGACTTCTTCAAATAGACAATTATAACTTATTGGAAATTTGGATAAGGGCGCATCAAAGCAAAAAGAGGAACAAGAGTGGCTTTAAGTTTATTCTTTTCCTGAATTTTTTACTTAACTCGGCTTTTCTGAGCAAGTCTCCAGATTCTAAAGCATGCTCTCTCTGTAAGTGCAGTAAATTGCTTGACATTCACCCAGGGCTTTTGCTCAATATTTCATGTATTGTGGTTATAGCTGTGGAAGCAACTAGGTGGTTCAGTGAATAGAATGCTGGGCTTAGAGTCAGGAAAACAGGAGCTCCAATCCAGCCTTAATGTGTAGCTCTGGGCAATTCAGTTCTTCTCTATTTACTTCAGTTTCCTCAACTGCAAAATGAATATAATAATAGTGCCTACTTTATTAGGGTCATTGTGAGGCTCAAATGAGATAATGTTTGAAAAGACTCTTAGCACAGTGCTTGGCACATAGTAGGTGTTATATGAATGCCTATTCTCTTTCCTTCCCCTCCTACTATTGGGCTAAATGTTTGAAATCTTTTCCCCATCCCAATTGTATTGGTCAATGTATTCACTATTCTCTCTGACTTTAAATCATATGCCACTTTGTTAATCATACTATTTCTGCTTTCATCCAAGTTATTGAGAAAAATGTTCAACAGAACAGGGCCATCAACTGAGCCCTGTAGAACTTTGTAGGTATCTTTATGTCTGATCATTTAGGCAGCTCTTAATTCAACTTACTCTAATATCAGCCAGCCCATATCTTGCCATCTTTTCTTGATGAAATAGAATATCTTGAGAGAGTCTGTGGACATAGTATTCTCCCTTTCTGAAATCCAGGTATACTATGCTTACTTCTTTTCCCTGGTCTATTACTAGCCTAGTGATCCTGTCAACAGATGAAATTTATAACCTTGCAAGACTATACATTTTGGCCCCAGGCTTAATCTACTATTCTTGTGCAGGCCCAGTTTAAGAATCTGTGCACTACAGAGTAAAAAAGACAACTTCTGTCATATCCTGTCATATCAGGAAGAAAATGACCAGAACCATAGAAGAGTATAGAAACAATTGATTTTATTCGTGTTCTTTGGGGGATTGTTCTGTTGAAATCCAATCATTCAACAAATATCTGTTAAGAGTCTTCTGTGAAGAGCATGTAATGTTAAGTGCTGAATGATACCTGGATCCTGTTCTCAAGGAACTCAGATTTTTCAAAGGAAAGAGAACATATCTAGATAAATAACCAAAGTACAGCATAGTATGTGATGTGTCTTAGGAGGGGTATAGAGTTCTCTGAGAGTTCATAAGCAGGTGATCTCACTTCTATCTGGCAGAGCTGACAATGACCTTGAACTAAGATTGTAGTAATGGGAAGGGAAATGGGAAGATGGAAGTGAACAGGCATTTATCAAGGGCCTACTATGTGCCAGACATTATGCTAATTGCTTACAAATATTATTTCATTTGATCCTTACAATGACCCTGCAAAGTACGTGCTATTATTATACCCATTTTACAGTTGAGGAACCAAGGCAGGCAGAGGTTAAGTGATTTGCCCAGGTTCACACAGCTAGTAAATATCTGAGAATGGATTTGAATTCAGATCTTTTTGACTCCAGTCTCAAGGTTCTGTCAACTGTATTATTTAGCTGTTAACTGGGGTAAAAAGGAGGTGATGGGGGTATTTGACTGGATTCTTCCAATTGCAGTGAGAAAGTATATTGAGTTCAGCTGTTTTTGTTGTTTAATTATTTGAATATAGAAGGATCATGGGTGGAAGCGGGGACATGGATGGAAGTGAAGAGGGTGAAAGGAAGGGCAAATTTCAACTTAAAAAAATTAATAACTAGTCTGAGCCTATGGGGCATGTTCACCTTGTATGCCTGGTTTTAATCTTCCATTATAACTAAAAGAGGAAATGATCATTTAATAGTAGTAGTTTGTAAACTGGAAAGAGTCAGGGCTAGCAGAGAGGTAGCATCAATAACATAGATCAGACTTGCATGATTCCCTTTGCTCCAACAAAGCTTATTTGCTCTGTTGAACCAGGAACCCTTCAGGGATGTCCTAATGCTCTTCTCTCCCTAGTTTTCACCAGTCTCTCTCTTTGGAAAGTCTTGTTAGCAATCTAAGACATTAAAACTACTGACCTAAAGTCATTGCTACTGCTGCTGCTATTGGGGCTGTAATTCCTGTTATAGAATATTGGATCAGTGAGACAAAGGTACACCCGTACAATCTCTATTTTGACTCCCTTTGTTACCTTCGTGGTCATAAAATCATTAAAAATGAAGTGCAGGAGCTTGTTAATCAGATTGTTTTTACTAGGCAGTGAGAGTGTGCAATGGGTAGAACGCTGCGCCTGGAGTCAGAAAGACCTGAGTTCAAATCTGATCTCAGACACTTAATAGCTGTGTGACCTTGGGTAAATTACTTAACCTCTGTTTGCCTCAGTTTTTTCATCTGTAAAATGGGAATAATAATAGCAGCAGCACCTACTTCTGAGGGTTGTTGTGAGGATCAAATGAGATAATTTTAAAGTACTTAGCATAATGACTGGCACATAGTAAGTGCTGAATAAATGTTAACTATTAGCCATCTCGATTGACTAAATTTCTGAATTCGAATTAGCATAGCATAATGGAGAGGGTGCTGGACTTAGACTCAGGAAGTCCTAGATTCAAACCCTGCTTCAGATACTTACTGTCAGTGTGAACCAATCACTTAAGCTTTATGGAGCTCACTTTCCTCATAGTTCTCAGAACATAATAAACTCTTAATGCTGATTTATTCATTCATTCAACTGAAAATGAGAGAGTTGGACTTAATAACCTTTATTTAAAGTTTTGAGTTCCGAATTCTATCCCTCCTCTCCCTCCCTGAGACAGTAAGCAATCAGATATAGGTTATACATGTGCAATTATATAAAATATTTCCATAGTACTCATTTTGTACAATAAGACTCAAATAAAAGAAAAAATGAAAGAAAGAAAGCGAAAAATAGCATGCTTCAGTCTGTATTCAAACAATAACAGTTCTTTCTCTGAAGGCAGATCATATATCTTGAATCATTGTATTGCTGAGAACAACTCCTGGACAATATTGCTGTTACTGTGCATGATGTTCTGGTTTTGTTCACTTCACGATGCATCAGTTCATGTAAGTCTTTCCAGGTTTTTCTGAAATCATCCTGCTTGTCTTTTCTTATAACACAATAATATTCCGTTACAATCATATACCACAACTTGTTTAGCCATTCCCCAATTGATGGGTATCCCTTCGAATTCCAATTCTTAGCCACTACAAAAAGAGTGGCTATGAATATTTTTGTACAAATAGGTCCTTTCCCCTTTTTTTGGATGTCTTTGGTATACAGATCTAGCAGTGGCATTGCTGGATCAAAGGGGATGCATAGTTTTATAACCTTTTGGGAATAATTCCAAATTGCTCTCCAGAATGGTTGGATCAATTCACAACTCTACCAGCAGTGCATTAATGTCCCAGTTTTCCCACTCCCCCTCCAACATCCAACATTTTCCTTCTTGACAATATTAGCCAATCTAATAGATGTGAGATGATATCTCAGAATTGTTTCAATTTGCATTTCTCTGACCAATAGTGATTTAGAGCATTTTTTTCATATGCCTAATCATATGCCTTTGATTTCTTTATCTAAAAACTGCCTGTTCATATCCTTTGACCACTTATCAATTGAGGAATGACTTGTATATTTATAAATTTGACTCAGTCCTCTATATATTTGAGAAATGAGGCTTTTATCAGAGATACTTGTTGCAAAAATTTCCTCCAGTTTTCTGCTTTCCTTATAATTTTGGTTGCATTGGTTTTGTTTGTGCAAAAACTTTTTAATTTTATATAATAAAAACTGTCTTTTATATTTGTAATGCTCTCTATATCTTTTTGGTCCTAAATCTTCTCTTATCTATAAATTTGACAGATAAACTATTTTATACTCTCTTAATTTGCTTATGGTATCATCCTTTATGCATACATCATGTACCCATTTTGGTCTTATCCTGGTGTATGGTGTGAGATATTGGTCTATATCTAGTTTCCAGCTTTCCCAGCAATTTTTGTCAAATAATGAGTTTTTGTTCCAAAAGCTTGGATCTTTGGGTTTATCATATACTAGATTACTATAGTCATTTCCTATAATGTAATTTGTACCTAATCTGTTCCACTGATCCACCTTTCTATTTCTTAGATAGTACCAAATTGTTTTGATAATTCCCACTTTATAATACAGTTTGAGATCTGGTACAGCTAAACTGTGTTCTTTCACGTTTATTTTCACCAATTCCCTTGATATCCTTGAGCTATTATTCTTCCACATGAATTTTGTTATGATTTTTTCTAGCTCTATAAAGTGATTTTTGATAGTTTGATATGTCACTGAATAAATAGATTAATTTAGGTAGGATTCTAATTTTTATTATATTGGCTCAACTTACCCATGAACAATTAATATTTTTCTAATTGTTTACATCTGACTTTATTTGTGTGAAAAAGTATTTTATAATTGTGTTCATATAGTTCCTGGGTTTGTCTTGGCAGGTAGACTCCCAAGTATTTTTTATCATCTACAGCTATTTTAAATGGAATTTCTCTTTCTGTCTCTTGCTGCTGGATTTTGTTAGTAATATTTAGAAATTCTGATGATTTAAGTGAGTTTATTTTGTATCCTGCTAAAACTGTTAATTATTTCAAGTAGTTTTTTAGTTGATTCTCTAGGATTTTTAAAGTATAACATCTTATCATCTGCAAAGAATGATTGTTTTATTTCCTCATTGCCTATTCTAATTCCTTTAATTTCTTTTTCTTCTCTTATTGCTATAGCTAACATTTCTAGCACAATATTAAATAATAGAGAGGATAGTGGGCATCCTTACTTCACCCCAATTGTGTTGGGAAGTCTTCTAGCTTATTCCCATTACTGAAAATGCTTGCTGATGATTTTAGATAAATATTACTTATCATTTTAAGGAAACCTCCATTTATTCCTGTGTTCTCTAGCATTTTTAATAGGAATGGGTGCTGTAGTTTGTCAAAGGCTTTTTCTGCATCTCTTGAGATAATAATATTGTTTCTGTTGGGTTTTTTTATTGATATGGTCAGTTATGATGATAGTTTTTCTAATATTGAACCAGCTTGGCATTCCTGGTATAAATCCCACCTGTTCTTGATATATTATGGTAGTCTCTTTGTTAGTGTTTTATTTAAAATTTTTTCATCAATATTCAGTAGGGAAATTGGTCTATGATTTTTTTTCTCTGTTTTGGCTCTTCCTGGTTTAGGTATCAACACCATATTTGTGTCTTAAAAGGAATTTGGTAAGACCCTTTCGCCTATTTTTCCAAATAATTTATATAGTATTTATTGTATATATAGTATTTATATAGTATTAATTGGTCTTTAAATGTTTGGTAGAATTTTCTTGTGAATCCATCTGGTCCTGAGAACTTTTTCTTAGGAAGTTCACTTAATGACCTTTAAGACTCCCATCTACCTTGAAATCTGTGATCCTGTGAATTTATTAGGTAAATTCATTTTTTTGTTACCTTGCCAGTCAGTCAATCAGTAAACATTTATCAAGTGCCTATTATGTGCCAGGCACTGTGCCATGTGCTGGGGATACAAAAGAAAGGTAAAGTCCCTGCTCTCAAGTAGCTCAGAGTCTAATGGAGGAGACAACATTCAAACAACTGGGCACAAACAAACCATGTACAGGATAAACTGGAAATAATAGAGAGAAGGTACTAGAATTAACCGCAATAAGGAAAGACTTTTAGAAAGTAGAATATTGGCTGGAACTTGAAAGGAGCCCGGAAGAAAAGGGGTAATATTGCTTTCCTTTACTCACAGGGATCTGGTAAAGTCAAATTAAGAAACAGCCAGGAGTTACACTATAGGCATTCCCTCCTCTTCACCGTAAGATGCTGCTGGAAACTATGCAATAAATAAAACTCTGTTTTCCTCTCAGATATGGAGAGCCTCTACAACCCTTTAATTTGCTCCCAGATACTGTATGGTTAAGGTGAAATACAGACTGTTTTACATTTGACTGTTTAGTTTTGATGGCAGGTGAGCTGTGCGGGAGCTGAGGAATGAGTGACCAAGGTACCTCGGTGAAGAGCAAAACAGTGGTGTTTAGGTACCATAAGATGTTCAATCAATACAAAAGATATAGTCTAGAGAACATTATTTACTGTGCACTTCCAGAAACAATTTATGAACCACACAAGAGAATAAGTTTCATTACTTATTTTTGACCAAATGAGCCCGTCTGCCCAGTTATCTTGACAGCGTGTTAACTTTGAGCCTTTTGCCAGTAGAAGCTGAGAGGCAGAATACCTTATACTCCTCATACTCATTTCAACTGGTATAAGAGATCTCCATCTATGAAGGCCATCCCTCCACAGATTGAGGAAGTAATTTTTTCATTTCTTCACTGTACCTGGCTTTGAGTCAGTTTTTATGGTTTCTCAAAATAAAATTAACCTTGGAGAAGAAAAATGTGCCATCATTGAGAATTTTCACAGGAATATGCCATAGGCTCTGAAGGCTGTTTCCAAAGAACTACTGTAGCGATATTCTGAAGAGTAGTGGCAGCACCTTTGGAATAAATGTCAATGATCTATCAAGGTAACTCTTTTTGAAGTAATATCCCTCATTTGGATGTCAAATTTCTAGTGTGTGTTAATATATTAGTCTTAAATTTTAATAATTGTGTGATGTATTTGCACACAATTCACATTTATATGTACTAAATAGTAGGATTTCCTCTCAGTATTATTGTCAGAATAGAGAATTTAGTCAGTTTTATTAGAATTTGTCAGTGTTTACCTTTATCCTAAGAGGTCATTCCTTCTTTGTACTAAGCATAATTAGAGTGCTTTCTTCTTTACTACTACACATGTTATAGTATGTAGAGATTTTCAGATCATCTTCATGCGATCTTATAGTGTCCCATTCTATCCATCTTCGAAAGCCAATTTTGATTGAATTGTATGGCGCTGTGGTATTGCAACACCATACTCCACTAATAGACCTCAGATGTCTCATCATGGTTTGGAGATAGCCCTAAGTTTTTGATGTCCATTTCAACAAAGAACAAGTGTTGGTAGGTTTTACCAAGCAGGAAAGGCAAGTGATAGACTATCTGTAAACCAATTCCAGCCTGGCTAAATTTGGAGAGGCTTATTGCCAGAGAGCTGGACACAATGTTATGAATTGTTTTGACCAAAGGAACAAATAAAGACCTTCTGTGAAGGCACAGAAAGATTTGTGAGCCACAATTGTATGGAAGGTACCAAATCCTGAGGGTTAAATTCTTGAAGTTGTGGTAACTTCATCTCTTACTTGATCTGACATCATCTAGTTATTTGTCATATTCACTAATATTTCACCTGTAGGTGAAAAAATATCAATCCAGAAGGAAAAGGTTCTATTGATGGTGCCTCATTGTGTGAACCATTCCTCATATTTCCTCTGAGTCATTATTTTTCTTTCATTTATTGGCAGAAGAGCTTTATCTGTTTTTATCAAAAATAGCTGTAAAAATAAACAGATAGAAAAACAAACAAACTGTATTCAGTTTAGCCTCATCAACAAAGCTGCTGCCTAATGCAGGAATTTTTCAAGAAGCTTTTATTTTGTCAGGAGGTGGGGGTGGAGAGGAGAGAGAAAGAGATAGAGAGGCAGAGACAGAAAGGGGGGGGAGAAAAGGGGAAGGGAGGGGAGGGGAGGGGAGGGAAGAAGAGAAGAGAAGAGAAGAGAAGAGAAGAGAAGAGAAGGGATCAGATGAAAGATGAGGAGGCAGAAATGTCTTCAAGACCAAGTATTGCCACTAGATTTAACTGTTCTTTACACAACATGATTCCTAGACTCCTTTCCATTTTGGTTATTCTCTTCTGGTTATTTTCCCTCCTCACTTCTGTCTTTTGACATCCCTGGCTTCTTCCAAGACTCAGCTCAAATGGCATTTAATGCAGGAAGTTTTCCTTGTCTTCTCAGCTACTTGAGTCTTCTTCTCTGGGATTACCTTCATCAAAATAATCTCCTCGAGGGTAAAGATGGTCATTGTATTTTTGCCTTTCTTTGTATTCCCAACACTTAATATGGTGACTAGCACGTATTAAGTTCTTAGTAAATGCTTACTTATTGATTGATTTTGGATGTCAGTATCTTTCATAAAATGTGACACTCAGAATCGAACATGATATGCACAGAATATAGGGGAAGCATTTCTAAAAACCCACTATTCTAACTACCTGTGTGTCTTCAATAACGTCTGCCTATGAGAGACAAGGCTATTAGGAAATTAATTGCTTCCTGCCCAATGTTTCAGGATTTTTTTTCACTGAAGTAATTTCAGTCAATGGTAGAGGATCAGTGTCTGTACCATCTGTTCCATTAAGTAAGGGAATATTGATCCTAATATTGATTCATATTTCTGATAAGACCAACTTAGTGTTCCTTAACCTGTGCATGTCATCTACTAGTTTGTGTAGCAATCTCTCTGCTGTTTGGCACCATTGTGATAGTTTGCTGAGTGTTATGTTATCCAAGAATCTATTAGTTTGTATTATATTTCTGGGAGATTCAGTTGCCAGGATTGGCAGTGGTTCTGCCAAGTCTCCATCTATGGGAAGTCTGGATTGAAAAGATTATGTTCCCATGAGTGCAATCTCTAGGAATAATCATCTGAAATAAAAAGGAAAACATGTGGTTAAATTCGTTTATCACCACAACCTTATAATATCAAATGGCAGTCACTGGGATATGTCTGGTTGGAATTAAGCACACTCATATTAAGAATATATTTTTTGATCCTGTAATTATTAGTGTGAGGAACCCACAGAAAGGACAGTCCCTTTGCCAAGTCAGCTCTGCAGCAGCTCTGTAACTTACCATCTTAGAGAGCCGCTTGGGATCCATGAGGGGCTAAGAGACTTGCTCAGGATCGCATAGCCAATCTGAGTCAAGGAGGGACTTGACCTCTGGTCATTCTGACTCCAAGGCTATCTATCTACTAAACCATGCTGCTTCTCGTGTTTATTTAGAATAATAATAACTAGTAAGTATTTACAGTTAAGCTTTACAAAGAATTTCACGTACCTTGTCTCGCTTGATCCTTGCAACAATCTTGGGAGATAGATGGTCTAAGAATTATTATCCAGATTTTACAAATGAATTACTAAGCACAGAGAAGTCAGTCATTCAGTTAGTGAGCATTTATAAAGTACCTACTGTGTGTCAGGCATTGTGCTAGTCTCCAGGGATACAAAGAAGAGCAAAAGACAGTTGCTGCTCTGGAGGTCTATTTGGGGAGAAAACATGGAAACAGTTATGTACAAAGAAGATATAGGAAGGAAAAATTCACAGTAATCAATAGATGTGACTTATCTCTGAAGAGCCAGAATACAAACCTAAATCTTCTGACTACAAGTTTAGGGTTTTTTTTTTTTGTTTTTTTTTGTTTTACTATACTCTGCTCCCTCATCCTAGCATAAGGAATAGAGGGATTCCTGGCTATCTAATAATGGAACGTTTCCATATATGTTTTTTTAGATATTACTATTTTTACAAAAAGGAATGAACATTTTAGATTATGCGAAGTGCCTATTTCTTTCTCATTTTTTAAAACCTTCTGTGTTGCTAGTCTCAGTCTGAGCATATACATAAGTAGAAAGTCGGTATTTGAAGGATAAAGTGGAGCTCTTCAGTTCCTTAATTGACTGTAGGGTACTTTGTAGAATGAAAATTATGTCTTATTTTTGTTCCTAGCTTGGGGCTCTGCCCATGATAGGTGCTTTATAAATCCTGAATTGAATTGAGTCTAATCTTAAAAGCCCTTTAGTTTTTAAAATGTTTGCTTTAAATTGATTTAAGTGCCGGTTTTAAAATGTTGGCTAAAATGAACAAAAATTTTAGATGTTTAATGTTTTGGAAAATCTAACTGAAATGTGCAAATTATCAGTTGCTCTAAAAATGTTATATGAGCTTATATTAGTAGGGTTTTAATATTTCTGAGAAAGTATTTATTGGATAGCTATTTTTATAATTCTTAGCTCTTTTTCCATGTATCCCTACAAGAAAGCAGAAGATTTCCACTTTTATTAAAGTGAGGCAAAGAGACTTCCTGATAAAATGACTGCTTGAATGGGAGCTAGACTGCCCAGCTCCCCCACACCCACTTCAGCAAAACCCCAGAGTTGGCACTAGACCAAATAATGATCAAGAAATCCAATGAAAAACTACAGTAGGTGACATATTTTACCCCAGAACTGCACAGAAAGGCAGCCAGGTGGCCACAGGCAATTGGAAAGGGGTTACCTCAAGCAAAGAAAACACCAGGGTGACCAGAGAGGGGGCATGTGTAGTCTGTAAGGATATGCATTTGTAGGGAGCAAGAGAAGAGAGCTTTTCTGAAAAAGTCTCAGTTTGATCAGAAAGCCTAAAAGGACCTGGGGAGCCTTAAGGAGTGAGAGCAGGGAGTGAGGTGTTGTGAGGTTCAGACTAGGATAGCCCAAGCCCAGGTACTCTGAGGTTGAGATGCTGGATAATGCCCTTATAAGATTTAGTGCTATGAACCTCAAAGTTCCAAGAGGACCTATCCATGGGAGGTGTTGATCAGCATAAGGAACGAAGGGTTCTAGGGTAAGGCCTATCCAGGCCAACCACCCTACGTAAAGTGCAACAGGGATGCATCTGGGCATTGGCACAAAGCTCCAGTTCAAGAACTAAAGCTGGAGACCTGAGTAAATCAAAACAAACAATAATCAGTACCAAAAGTTATTGCATATCTAACTCAATAACAACTGAAAAGTGGAGACTCAAAGAAAAAAAAAAGATTTGCCATAAGGAGTACATGAATACCTAGAAGAAATGAAGTGAGAGATTAAAAAAAAATTGATGTCTAGAAGAAAGAATTGAAAGGAGAATAAATAGATTAGGAGAAAAAGTGGTATGCTTTAACTAGGAACTAGAATCCCTAAAAATTAGAATAAGCCAAAAAAAAAAAATCCATGATTCTATGACATAGCAAAAACATAGAACAAAATTAAAAGTCTGAAAAATAAGAGAAAACATAAAATATTTAATATAGAAAATTGATATGGAAAACAAGTCAAGGAGAAATAATTTAAGAATCATAGAATTTCCTGGAAAACTATGATAAAGAAAAACCTGTACATTATGTTTCAAGAAATCATAAATGAAAACTTCCCTGATCTATTAGAACCAGAGAGCAAAGTAAAGAATGAAAGAATCCATTGATAACAAAGGAATGTCATTGACAAAGTCTAGACTTTGCATGTCAAAAAAAAAAAACCAAAACCAAAAAAACACTGCAAGCATCTATAAAAAAAGCAGTTCAAGTACCAAAGGCACTAGAGTAAGGACCACACAAGACCTGGCAGCTCCTACTAAAAATGAAAGGAGATCTTGTAATACAGTATTCCAAAAGACAAAACACATAGGTATACAACTGAGAATAATTTACCTTACAAAGCTGATAATGCTTTTAAGAGGTGGGGAGGGAAAGGAGCAAAATTAGAGCTTGAAAGTAGCATGTAGAATACTAAAAATAAAAATAAATAAATAAATAACAAAGGAAGTGATGTGAAATGAAGATTCATGATTTCATATGGAATCTTTTTGTGTTCTGCTCTGTATATGGAAATCCTCTTGTGTTTGTGCTTAAGTTAAAAATAAAAAAGGAAAATAAAAAAAGTGAACCATAAGGAGGGAAGTGATTTTTCTAAGGTTATATGGTTAAGGCAGTAGTAAAACTGTTATTATCCTATCTAATATACTTGTGGTTTTTTTTCATTGAATGAAATGAGTTTTGAAATTAAAGGGCCGTTCATAGCCTCTTTCAAGAAGGTTAAAAGCCCTGTTAGAATCTCATTAAATTCTATTTTGGAAAAAAAAATCAAAGGTACTCTATGGTCTATTCTAGTCACCCATAATTATATGCATAATTCAAACAACAAAATCATGTATTTGAGCTAAATTGTTAAGGAAGGGATATATTATTACTTTATCTAATCTAATGACTATCTACCTCAGGCCTGATTTGTACATGATTTGTGTTTATTTCTCCATGTATACATCTTCTCCACTAGTATGCAAGCTTCTTGATAGCAGAGACAGTTTCACTTTTGTGTTTATAGCCCAGTGCTTAGCATAATGCCTGATACCTTGTAGGTACTTAATAACAGTTTGCTGATTGCTTTTATTTTGAGTTGCCTAGGCCTAAGAACGTAAATTACAAAGCCGTTAAAACATGTACTTTGCTTGGCAAATTGGCTCACAAGTATCTTTGTATTTTTATTTTGACTTTTAATCATATCTTAACAAAGAATTAGACAAATTGTATTTAAAAGGTCAAGATATTTGTACATTTTTGTCTTCTATCAGCAAAAGCTAAATAAAAATCACAATATTATTCATATGAATTGGCCCTGTAAAAAAGGCCAATGTAATAAGGAATCTACCCTATTTAGTATCAGTCAATCAGTAAACATTTTATTAAGTACTTACTGTGTTCCAGGCACTGTGCTAAGTACTGGGGATACAAAAAGAGGCAAAAGACAGTCCCTGCCCTTAAGGAGTTCACAATCAAATCAGTGTGATAACATGCAAACAAATATATTCAGATAAACTATGTGCAGAAGAAATAGGAAATAATTAACAGTGGGGAGGCAGTGGAATTAAGAGGGGTAGGGAAAAGCTTCCTATAAAATATGAAGAGAAGTCAGTAGACATAGTATCCATGCATCAGGGACAGCCTAAGAAAATGCCTTGCACATAATAAGTGCTATATAAATGTTAACTATTATTATTATCATCATTTCTATTTACATTGTTGAAGTCATCGTACATGTTGTTTTCCAGGCTCTGTTTTACTCACTTTGCATCCATTTGTATGTCTTGCCATGTTCCTCTGTATTCCTTAAAATCATTGTTTCCTACAGTGTAGTAAAAGTCCAATATTTTCATGTACCATGATTTGTTTCATCATTCCCCAGTCTATGAGCATCTAATTCATTCCCAGTTCTTTGCTATGACAGCAAAATGCTTCTATAAATATGTTATTGTATATGGGATCTTTTTTTCTGTCTCTGACTTTCTTGGATTATATAGCTGGTAGTGGAATTTCTGGATCAAAGACCTTTAATTATTTCCTCTCATAATTCCAAATTGCTTTCCAGAATGATCAAACCAAATCACAGCCCCACACTGATGTGAAAGGCCAATCTTCTTAACATCTATATTCTTATAGTTTTCACATATAAATATGCAAATGGCATGGTATAGTGCCATTTTTGAAGAATTAATGTTGAGGGCAATGGAAAGTTGTATTGTGGTTGTGAGTAAGCTGCTACATATTACCAAAAAAGCATTGGGTAGAAGCAGCATAAAGAATATAATCAGAGATTTGTATAAGTGGGAAAGGTCATGGGTTGATCATGTAGCATGAACCATAGATAACTGATGGACACTCCATGTAATCCAATGTTATCCATACAATTTCAAGAGGTCTAGAGCAGGATTTCTTAGCTTGGGGTTCATTAACTTGTTTTTAAAAATATTTTGATAATTATGTTTCAATATAATTGGTTTCCTTTGTAATCTTACATATTTTATTTTGTGCATTTAAAAACCAGTATTCTTAGGAGGGGGCAAGAGGCTTCATCCAGACTGCCAAAGGAATCCATGACACACAAAAAAGCTTAGGAACCCATGATTTAGAGGAAACCTTCCTCTCCCAGAACATTTAGTGGACGTACTTTGGAGGATTTCAAGGATAAGAAAGCATGAATGGGCTATAATCTGTCACACTGAAGGGAGTGTACTTATTAATCTGATCATAGGTCTATTGAAGGAGCTTTCACAGCACCACACCAGGTTAGCCCTGGAATAATCATAAAATTCAACCCCTTGTTTTACCGATGAGGAAACTAAAGAACTGAAAGATGAACTATAGAAGTAGTTAGCTGATGGTGCAGTGGATAGAGCACTGGGCTAGAGTCAGAAAGACCTGAGTTTGAATCCAGTCTCTTACTAGCTGTGTGAACCTGGGCAAATCACTTAACCTCTGTTTGCTTCAATTTCTTCAACTGTAAAGTGGGGGTAATAATAGCACCTAATAGGGGCAGCTAGGTGGCTCAATGGATACAGCATGGTCCCTGAAGTCAAGAGGACCTGAATTCAAATCTGGCCTCAGACACTTGACATTTACTGTGTGACCCTGGGCAAGTCACTTAACTCTGACTGTCTTGTGCAAAAAAAAAATAATAACAGCATCTACCTTGCAGAGTTACTATAAGGATCAAATAAGGTAATATTTGTAAAAGTGCTTAGTACAGTGCCTGGCACATTGTAGATACTATGTAAAAGCTTATTCCTTTTCCTTCTCTTCCCCTTCCCAACTGAATTGCTTAGTCATATAGGTACTGAGGGGTAACTCTAGGATAAGAATTAATGTTTTCTGACTCCTAGGCATTTTACCTTCCTCCAATGTTACTATTTCTTCTTAACCTGTGTTCTTCTACTAACCATATTTTCTCCCTGTCCATTCCATTGTTTTTGTCCATACTATGTTATTCTTTTACTAGTACAACAAAATATGTATTCCAAACAACCTTTTATCAGTAAAATGGCGCCAGAATGCCCCAACAGGATTTCTTGTATCACTAGTCTCATTTTACATAATCACTAACTTAATTTAAAAAATTATTATGCTCCATAATTTAGCAACTTTATCTTTTTGTGCAGCAAAACAAAATTTATTTTTGCTGCCAACCCCACAAAACTCAATCCAAACCTTTTGAAAGAAATAGTAATATTGATATTTCTACCCAATTCATCATAAAAAAATAAAGATTCTGGACTCAAAGTTTTCCTGGCAGGTTTGTTGATGGGATAAAACAGAATCCAAATTTTTTTTCCTTCTGTTTGTTTGCTTTTACAGCTGTTTTGGAGGAAAACAGAGCTGTTCTGTCATAAATGAAAGAAAAATAATGACTCAGAGGAACTACAGGGAATTGTTCCATACAATAACTACTCACCACAAATCCAACTGTGTTCTTGTTCCAGGATCCTTGATTCCATGGTCTCCAAATACCTATTGGACATTAACAGCTGGATATCCCAAAATTATCTCTAAGATCCATCTTGTTTTCTTCCCCCTGTGACCATATTTTTTTTGCCTCCTACTGAGGCAATTAGTTGACAGACTGAATAAAACATTTGGTCAAGAGTCAGGAAGACATGAGTTGAAATCTAGCCTCAGATACTTACTACTTGTATGCCCTTGGGCAAGTCTCTTAACCTCTATCTGCCTCAGTTTCCTAAACTACAAAATGGGGATGCTAATAATATCTATTTCCCAGAGTCGTTGTGAGGACCATATGAGACAATATTTGTAAAATGCTTATTACAGTTCTTTGGCACAGAGCTAACACTTCATAAATGCTTATTCCCTCCCTTCTCTCCTCACTAAACTGAATTTCCCATTTCTGCCAGTGGTAATATCATCCTCCAAATCACCAGGTAGAACTTGCAGGCCACTAAAAGCCTCAGATCTTTTTCAATCTAACCATGACTCCCTAATCATGTACTTCTGAAGTTAAATTTTAAAAATCAAGTGAATGCTATTAAATTTCATCTTATTCTGGGCAACCCAATAGTCTAGTTTTTCCAGTATGTTTTTTATCCTCATTCTGTCATCCAGTGTGTTAGCTGTCTCTTCCAGTTTTTGTCATCTGTAAATTTGATAAGCCCAAGGATGTAATTGAAAATGGCATACAGCTGCATAAACACTGAGTCTTCTCTGGACATTTGCCTGTCTTCTCCTGGGTTTCTCAATTCTAACACCTACGTTTTCAACTTCATGGTATTACTTTCCACCATATCTTTTCAGTGCTAAATCAAACTGGACTGATGTATATGCTCTTATCATGTAGTCATTGATAAACATATAAGCAGATGATTATGATGATGATGATGATGATGATGATAGCTAGTGTTTATATAGTGCTTTATGGTTTATAAAGCACATACGGTATCACATTTGATTCTTACAACAAAGCTGCGAGGTCTTATTATTACCTCCATTTTATAGAGAAAGAAATAGTCTGAGAGTGGCTAAGTGACTTGTTCAGGGTCACACAGCTAGTGAGTATTGGAGGTGATATTTGAACTCTGATCTTCCTGACTTCCAAGTCTGAGGCTCTTGCGCTTTTTCTTGCACTCTGCACCTCTTGCACTTTCATCTCAGTCATTGATTTTTTGGTCCAGTCCTGTGATTTCATTGATATAAGGAGGTGCTGGAGAGGAAATTGCCTCTAATGATGCATATTAACAACTGTTCTGAGACTCTTTGGAAATTTGCTTGAGGCATTAAGAGGTTAAGTGACTGACCAGCTTCCACACAGTATGTATCAGAAGAAGAGAAGAAACTAGATCTTTCTGATTCCATATCTGCTATGCTGCATGATCTTGACAAAAAGTCTTAAATATTATATGACCAAGCACAGATTGTTGGGGTCCATCACTGAGTATCCCTTTTAAGGTTAACACTATCACTAATTTTGGAAGTCTAAAGCCATCTACCTGTATTATCATATTACTTCATTTCTTCATCTTTTCCATAGAAATAAAATCGGACTCAAATCTAGATCAATGCTTATCTAGATCAATAGCTTCCTGATCTATCAGTCTAGTAACTTGGTCCAACAGGGAAATGAGGCTGCTCTGGAATGACTTGTTCTTGATGAAGCCTTACTAGATTTTTGTCCCTACCACCTCTTTTTTTAAAAAAATAAATTCACTAACCATTCATTTAATGAAATGTCCTAGAATTTTCCCCCAAAATTCAAAATCATTCATCTCTAGGCTGCAGACTATGTTCTCTTCTCTTTTTTGAACATAGGGACAACATGTGAATGAACATGTGAAAATACAGTCTGTTCAATTTCTTAAATACCTCTTCTGCCCTTTTTTGGTATGTGTATATATGGGGGGGGTGAGAGTTAAATCCATAATTATTGGTTTCCAACAGGATGGGGCAATCTATGCAGAAGGTCCTGGGTTGTTGGGTTTTTATCGGTTCTAGTAGTACATAGGGATACAACCCACACAGTGCCATTTATTTCTATCATTACTTTTTTAGTGAATATTGAGTAGAATTTGGAATGGTATAATGAAAAGAGCTGTGGCTCAGAATTCATGAGACTTGAGTTCTGGTCTTTGTTCTGTCTTTAATTAGCTGCATGATCTTTGGCAAATTGTTTTTCCTTCTTGGACCTCATTTTCTCCATCTATCAAATGGGGTTGATGGAGTAGATGAGTACTAAGCTGTCTCCTAGTTCTAAAATCCCATCTTCTCAGTAGACAAAGCAGATGCTGAGCCAGCACCAGTAAGCCACAAGTTTTTCCTCATTAGTAGTGATGAATATGTACAGACCCATCCATATACAATTGCTTCATTCCCCGTAGTGATTAATAGCATTCATATGCAAGGTGTCCAGCAAGAATTGGGGTATGGTTTTTGGCTGTGGAACAGAGTAAAGCTAATAAGTTTATACTGGAATCCAGACATTGCCACTGACTTCATTGAAATCCCACTGAAAGTAACAGAGCTGACATGCAGTAGTCATTTTGAAAAAATATGAGGCTGGTGCCTAGTTGCTGGGAAACATACAAGCTTAGAGCCTTCACTCTGATAACATATCAGATGACACAGAGAGTTAATAGAAAAAACACATAGTAAGGATGTTAGAGAAATATAACATGATGTACTGTGTGAAGTTCTCAGGTGACAGTTTTGTTGGGTGACTGGAGTGAGAGTGTGCTGGGGAGGGAGGGCTGCTTCATGAAGGAGGTGGCATTTGAATGGGTCTTTAAAGGATGAATGGGAATTCAACCTGTGGAGCAAGACAAGGAGGGTATAAGGATGAGCAGGTATAGGGATGAGCATGGAGGTAGGGAAAGATTTGACAGATAGGTCAGTCAAGTTTGGCTGGAGCCTGAAATCTTGCAGTGAGTAACATGAGATAAGGTTGAGAAGGTAGGCATTTTGGTTGAGAATCCCAGGGGAAAGCAGACAAATATGCCAGGAAGACTTAGCATTTGTACGGTTCTCTGTCATTGTTAATTATAACCTTGGGCTTGAAGAGTGTAGGAGGACAATCCTGATGCTGTGCTGTAACAGAGTTTGGCATCAGGTCAAGATGTGACTCCTAAATATATGATTGATGATGGTAAATGAGGTGGTTATTGGTGTAAAAATAAGAGGGAGCAGAACATAGAAGTTGTTCAATATATATGGAATGGGCTTTGAATATTGGGGAATGAGCATAAGGAAGGATGAGGTATGTGAGGACACTCACAGTCAGTTCTTCGTTCGGTGTGGATGAGGGAGGAAGAGCATCTTGGCACAACTTCCTTATGTTGGGTATACAAAAAGTGGATTCTAGGGTTGGACATGGGCAGGTTGTGGCACTGTGCCTGATGCTGATCCCCATAAGACTTTTGGGAGCTATGAGGATTGAGTCCAAATACATGTAAATATGTACGTAGTCCAATAGTGAGCCCTTAGTAATTTCCTCATGGGCCAAATAAAGTGTTTGGGAAGATGCCAACAAAACAAGAGTCTAGGTATGCCAATGTCCACATCCTTGGGGTGCAGCAGATCCTTGAATGTAGAGATCTTTGAATGTTGAACAGTTGAGTATGAACTTGACTCCAAGACCAGACCTAAGCACAAAAATGAGTTAAGTAGTGGTGTTCATGGTGGATTGGCATGAGGAGAGTTTGATGTCTGGGAGATCTATTAGGAAGCCATTTCAGTGGTCCAGGAAACTGGTAATGGGCACCTGTACAAGAGTAATGCCAGTAGGAGTAGAAAAAGAAAGGGGGAAATGTGAGAGGATTTGTGGGAGATAGATCTGTGGCTTCCCTAACTGGACATGAGAAATGAAGGCAAAGAAAGAGTCAAGGATGGCATTAACATTTTGGACATGGAAGACTCAGTGAATAAAATTGTCTGTGACAGAAATAATTGCGGCAGAAAGAGGAGATAAGGCATGTGCCTAGATAACTAAAACAAAACTTCAGTGTACAGTGGGAATGTGGAGTGGGAGTAAGGTGGGGGGGTGGAAGCAATTTAGAAGGGAGGTCATCTTCAGTCAGGAAAAACTTGGAGGAGGGGGCTTTTGAGCTAGGTCTTGAAAATTAGGTAGGATTTCATTAGGCTGAGATGGGGGATGGGAGGGCCTAAGATGGTTATTTGTAGGCATAAAGCATGGGCATAGAGAGGCAGGAAATCAAGGGATAAAGTCTGTGGCTCAATTTTCCTATGACAAAAAATAGTAGTTGAGGGATCTCAGTGCCTTGGTTAGTGATTAAGAAATTGTCTTTAGCCTGGCAAAAGTTTAGATAGAAATGTCTCTTTGAACAGAATCAGTTTCCTGTTTAGACTTTTTAAATTCTTGTTATAGAAATTCTGGTTTTAATTCTTATGCCTTATAGAAAGCCAGACCAACAAAAAGAGAAAAAACCCCAAGAAAGTAGCCCCAAACCTGGATTTAAACCTACGCTTTAAACCAGAAACGGGAGAGTCCTTAGCTGGAGAAAAGGCAGTCAATAAATTTCAGTTTTGAATTTTAAAAAATGGAAATACAAATACTTTCCTATTTTTTTTCTTCCTCCTACTCCTCCTCACCCTCTTTAAAACCTCTGATCTTCCCAGGTGGGTGCCATCAGCCCCTTCAACTGGAAATGCAGGGCTATTTGTTCTCTTTATAAGTATTGTTTTTAATAATAACCTAAGGAGTTTATTTCACTCTTTGTACAGGGTGTTCCAAAAGGCTTAATTCAGTTTTAAGCCTCAATAAAAAATTAAATTAAAACTACATTAAGACTTTTGGGATTCCCTATAGTTGTAGTCCCTGCATTCAGTAGGGGCCTGATACACACCAGATGTTTACTAAATGCTGGTTGATTAATATAACTTGAATGCCACATAGTACTTACATCTATCAAATTTATTGCTTATTAAAGGCCAGCAGGGTTAAGTGATTTGCCCAGGGTCACACAGCTAGTTAGTGTGTGAGGCTAGATTTGAACGTAGGAAGATGAGTCTTCCTGATCCCAAGCCCAGTGTTCTATCTGCTGTGCCAGCTAACTGCCCCTTATATTCAGACCATTTCCTGGACCTGTAGGGCTAGGTCATAAGTAGGACTTGGGGATGGGTTTTTTGAGGGTTGGGGGTTGATCTGGACCTCCAACAAATTCCAGGTGAAGCGGCTCTCTTTATTAATGCTGATCAGCACCACCTTTGCACCATTTAACTTTTGAGGCACCGATAAATTAAGTGCCTTGCTCAGAGTCACAACCAGTGTGTGTCAGAAGTGGGACTTGAACCCTTGACTTCCTACCTTTAAGGATGCCTTTCTACCCATTATGCCATTCTATTAGGTTGAGAGGATCTTAGTTCTAAAGTAGGGAGGGGCTTTTATAAGCGATTCAGTTTAGCCCCTTTCCTCACTTTACAGACAAGGAAACTGAAGGAGTCCCAAGAAGTTAAGAGACTTGCCCGAAGTCACACAGATAGTAAGTAGCAGAAACAAAATTTGAACTCAGGTCCTTTGACTGCAAAGTTAGCATTCTTTCCACCATACCACTCTCAATACCAAGATAATCTCTTGAAACAATTCCTGCTAACAGAGTTAATTAGATGCCAGTGGGTTTGTGTCAGCCATAATGTAAGCCATTGTTCCAAGGGCCTTTTTTAGACAATTATATAACTCAAAAAGAGGAATAATTTTAATTTTGGAAATTTTCTATGAGATCACTTAGGACATGTGTTTCTTTGAGTACCCTTTAAATTATGTTCCCTAGGCAGGCACTCCTCAGTCTTCTTAGATAATTGACCTTTTTTGCCATCCCTTTCATCCTTCACTGTGGTAACTGTAAGTCAGGAGATATAGGATCTGGTGCTGTCTTCGCAATGTCATTGTCATGTCAATAAGCATTTATTAAGTGTCTCTATGTGGCAGGCACTGTGCTAGGCTCTGGACTATCTATATCAACCTTAGCCACTTGCTTAATCTGTTTTCTTATCTTCGAAAGGAGGGGGTATACAGCATAGTACTACAAGAGAAAGATCGTGGCTTTGTGATCGGAGGACTTGGGTTCAAATTTTGCTTCTTTATACTGGGCAAATCATTCAGCGTTACTGGTTTTCATTTTTCCTTATCCATTAAATAAGGAGGTTGGACCTGATGTCCTCTGGGGTCCTTACCACCCTGTGATTTCTTACAGCTTTTAGGTCTTAATAGCATGATGATGACTCTGACTGCTCTGATGAGACCAAAATTAAACTCTATGAAGAAATTCATTCCTGTTTTTCAAGATTCATGGGAATTATCCATTATGTGGAATCTAAACTCTGTATATAGCTCTTTTGTCAGCTAGATGTTACTGTTCTAGGTAGTGTGTGTGCTTATGTTTGAAGTAGGTGTTGGGTTCTGGAAGCATGTCATTCAGGAGAGTTTCTTGACTTGCTACCCTGACCATAATGTTAGGGGTCAATTGACATTCTGCCCAAACTGCTGTATAGCTGGTGGTTGAATCATCTGTAGAAGGAGAGGGGGTGGGTTGGGCAAGAGCCCAAGCAAATGTAATGACTGCAGTATTTGGACTGCGTTGCCAATTGCTGTAATGATTTAATATGGCGCCCACGCAGTGTGATTTATTCCCTTGCCTGAAGTTAGGGGTTTCAATATACAAGGGAAAAAAGCATTGCATTTTTTAAGGTTGAACTAATTTGTGGTGCATTATTATTTTCTTTTTTTTTTTAGTGGATGCTCTTTTTTTTAAAGTAATAAATTTTTGTAACTATTTTTTGTTTTCCTATCACCTAAGTTTCTCCCTAAATCCTACCCAGGTCCTCCTTTCAGAGAACTATACCTTATAACAAAGAATTTAGGGGGAAAAAGAGGGAGGAGGAAGGAAAAGTCAGCAAAACTGATCAATATATAGAAAAAATGCGATATTCAATGCAGTGCTCCACACCTGTGGACCCCCAACCCCTCCCATCTCTGAAAAAAAGGTATCTTCTGATGTCTTGTCTTTTTTTTTAATAGTAAAGGTCATGTATTAAAAAAAATTAGAAGAGAACCAAATCAGGTACTTTTCATAACTATGGGCAGAGAGAGAATTCTAAATAAACAAAGATAGAGGTTATCACAAATGGTTACATAGATGATTTTTGTTACATGCAATTGAAAAGCTTTTGCCTGAAAAGAAACCAGGAATGTAGTCAATTGAAAACTGTTGTCTTTTCTTTGGGGTCAAGGTGGTTCATATTTATTTTCTTATCCTTAACCACAGTCATTATAAATACAGGACCCAGACTTATGCTCTTAAAAGTGCAGAGAAATATGAATCAAAGAAAGACAAAATAAACAAACAAAAAAAGGTTTCTTGTATTGCTTAACATAAAACCTCACTTCTTCTAGTGTAAACTTTAAAAACATTCATTAGAATTGCCTAACTAGGGATTGATTTGCATTAGCTTATCCCCTTTAGACTTGGCCTTTGCAGGTAGCAGTAAATGTTTCTTAGATTATTTAATTTTTAAAGTTATGTAGCCACCATACAGCTTTTTGGGTATGCTGTGTTACCTTCTGTGAATAAGGTCCTGAAGTGAGATGAATTTATGAGAGATATGATTTAGTAAGACAGGAATAGCATAGGGCTTTCTGTAGGTTTTCTGGATTTGGAGGTTCATTATTCTAGTAAATGGGGAGGCTCTTTATTTCCCTTTCATACCCACTTTTAGAATCCTTAGGTTGGGTACCAGATTCTTTGTGAAGCTTTTCTTGTTCCATGTGGCTATTGATTGAGTTGTTTTCTCTATCCTTACCTGGTTGTTTTTCATTGGTATCTTTTGTTAATTTCTTAAATCTGTAGTTCTTATGGATATTACACTAAGGAAACATGTCAGAATTGTTGTTCATAAAGAGTACAATTCAATGTCTCTTAGAAATATTGTAAGGATTGTTGGTGTGGCAGGGTCACAAGGAAACAGGAGAGGGAGAACAGAAGTGAAAAGAATAGTCAAAAGTGGAAAACAAAGCCAAGAACCTATAAACTATTTCTGTGAAACAGCTTAATTAATCCTGAGAAAATAAGCAAAGACTATCAGACATTCTCAGTGACTAGAGCAACTTTAATTGGTACCTCCATATTGAAGTTGGAAGAACAGTGAAAAGACCAGTTTTTTTTTGTTTTGTTTTGTTTTTTCTTTGGTGAGGCAATTGGGGTTAAGTGACTTGCCCAAGGTCACACAGCTAGTAAGTATCAAATGTTTGGTAGGAGGTCAGATTTGAACTCAGGTCTTCCTGACTTCAGGGCCGGTGCTCTATCCGCTGTGCCACCTAGCTGCCCCCCCCTTTTTTTTTTAAAAACCAGCTGCTAACCATCACTAAGAAGAAAAACCACTAGTGATGGGCAAGACAGTCATGGAGTACTGAAAACTAGGAAAAGGTAATTTTTATTAATGAAGCTTACTTTTTTAAAAAAATATTTAGTATTTTATTTTTCCCCGGTTACATGTAAAAACAATTTTTAACATTTGTTTTTAAAACATTAAGGGTCAAATTCTTTCCCTTCCTCTGTCCACACACTCCCCCCTGCATTGAGAAGGCAAGCAAATCTGTATAAGTTATACATGTGTAGTCATGCAAAACATTTCCATATTAGTCATGTTGGCTCCACCCCCCAGCTTTCTTTTTTGTTCAAGGTTGTATACCAGAACTGTTGTTAGAAGAAGTCCAGGTCTGCCCATAAGATCTGGGCATCTTTATTAAACTGTAAAACATCTACCCTAAAAAAACGTTTTGGAGATTTTTTTACTTCCATTGAATCTGGATGTATTTTCCCCTCTTAGAGAATGATGAACTCTGATAAACTTATTGATTTACTGATAAATAGAATTCTTTCAGAATTATACTGCAATACCTTTTACTACATTCCAACATATAACAAAAGATTAAGAGATGTATTCAAGAAATGATGATTAACATGCTTCAGTGGTCTGAGAACTCACCTTATTTAAGTTCTTTGAAAACCTACAGGTTATCATCAAGGCTAGACTTGGAAAAATGGATTATTCATCAAAGACATGCTTATATCTAGTCACATAACCAGTGTGATAAAAGTGTGGCTTCATGTTGAAGACTTGAAGAATTTGCATTAAAATGTTAATTCAGTGCCATAAATGTGTAAAATAAGTGATTGAAATAAAAGAACATAGCTCATACTAAGTTTTTTTGAAGATGTAAAAAGTTGTAAGCTTTATTGTACAAGTGGATAAATTTAATTATTTTATCCCAGTTAATTTGTACACCACTGTAAGCACCTTAAGGGCAAGGACCTTTTTTCTGCATTTATTCTTGTGTCCCAGTGGTCTAACACACATAGTGGGCACTTGATATATACTTGTGGAATTTATATTTTTAAGAGAGTTGACCATTTAAAAATTTACTGTTTCTGTATAGGTTGATTATCTCACCCAAAACATTTCAAAACTGCCTCAGAAGGTAATCAAAGCATTTATTAAGCACTATGTACCAGGGACTATTCTGGGGCTGGAGATAGAAAGTTAAAAATGAAAGTCTCTGCCTCCAAGGGGACACTAGGGGGCGCCACAGAGCACAGAGCACTGGTCCTGGAATCAGAGAGACCCGAGTTTAAATCTGGCTTCATATACTTGCTAGTTATGTGGCCCTGGACAAGTCACTTCACTTCTGTTTGCCCTAGTTTTCTCAACTGTAAGGAGATAATAATAGCATCCTACCCCCCAGGAGTGTGAGGATCAGATGAACTAATATTTGTAAAGTGCTTAGCACAGTATCTGGCACATAGTAGGTGATATATAAATGCTGGGGAAGCTAAGTGGGGCAGTGGATAGAGCAGGGACTGGATCAGGAAGACCTGAGTTCAAATTTGGCTTCAGACACTTACTAGCTTAATGACCCTGGGCAAATCATTTAACCTTTTTGGCCTCAGTTTCCTCATCTGTAAATTGAGCTGGAGAAGGAAATGGCAAAGCACTCCAGTATCTGTGCCAAGAAAACCCCAAATGGGGTCATCAGAGTTGGAAATGATTAAAAGAGCTTTTAATGAACTCTCCTATCACTTGTACAGTACTTAAGTGCAGGTTGAGGAAACTTTCTCTTCTGTTCAAGAGTGAATAATAGAGCAGGTATATCACAAGCTAATAAATACAAGAATAAAAAAAAAACATTTGCAACAAGACTTCTCTTTGCTGACTTTAAGGAAAGGGAAGTCCAAGAAGACCAAGGGCCAGTTGACCGAGTTATCTGGTGTTTCTTTATTGATCCAAACAACCTTCCTATGGTTTACATTTGGCATGCTGAACTTCTCCTTTGCTGGATCTTTATCACAGTCACAGTGGGTGCTCCTCCAGGCTTTGTCCTGGCTACATTTCTTTTTTCCCTCTCTGCAATAGTGCTGGGTGATCTCATAAGTTCCCATAGATTTAACTGTACAAAATTCTCTATACAGATGATTCCTGTTCTAGGTATATATACAGCCCTGATCTCTCTCTCTTTCTCTCTCTCTCTCTCTCTCTCTCTCTCTCTCTCTCTCTCTCTCTCTTTCTCTTTCTCTCTCTCTTTCTCCTTTGTCTCTCTGTCTCTCTTTCTCCTCTGTCTCTGTCTCTCTGTCTCTCTCTCTCCTCTGTCTCTCTGTCTCTCTCTGTCTCTCTGTCTCTGTCTCTGTCTCTCTTTCTCTCTCTCTCTAACAGAAAGCCTTTTAGACATCTGGTTGTATCATTGACATCTCAAACTCTCTATGTCCAAAACAGAAATAATTTTCTTTCTCCAAGAAACATTCTCTTTTCCTCAACTTCCTTCTTATTGTCTAGAGCACTACAGTCCAGTTATCCAGGTTCACAACTCAGCGTCATCCTCAACTTACCCACTCACCTCCTATTTCCAATATGTTTTTGAATCTTGTCATTTTAAAATTTCCAACAACTCTCAAATGTCCTTTTCTTTACACTTACACAACCACTACCCTTGTATAGACCATCATCATTTCTTATCTGGACTATTGCAAAAGCTATTGCATCAATAGCTAGATTGTACAAGGGGTAAAACACTGTAACTAGAGTAAGGAAGATCCAAGTTCAGATCCAACCTCAGCTACTCAGTAGCTGTGTGACTCTGGGAAGTCATTTAATATCCATCTGCCTCAGTTTCCTCACTTGCAAAATGAGGATAATAATAGCACCTTTCTTCTAGGGATGTTGTAAAGATAAAATGAGAAATTTGTAAAGCACTCTGCAAACTTTAAACACTAAATGCTAGCTATTACTACTATTTGCTAATAACAATAACAATAATAATAAAAGCCTTATGGTTAGTTTTTGCCTCAAATCTCTTCCCACTCCAGTCCATCTTTTGTCTATCTGCCAAAGTGATCTTCCCAAAATGTAGATTTGACCATTCCCTGCCCCCAATAAATTCAGGTGGTTGCCTATTATCCCAAGAATCAAATATAAAATCTTCTGTTTGGTATTTAAAGCTCTTCACAATCTGACCTTTCCATTGTCTTTATACTTTACTCCCCTTGATGCACTCTACAATCTAGCTACACTGGCATTCTTGCTGTTTCTCACAGAAGGTACTCCACCTCCACGCTGAGTCTACTATTCTTCCTTATTCGCAGAATGGTTCTTTTCCTCACCTTGGCCTTCAGGCTTCTGACTTAACTCAAATACCACCTTCTGCAAGCTTTTCTTGACTCCTCTGCTACCAATCCCTTCCCTCTGAGACAACCTGATTGACATATATGTATGTGTATATATTATACATAGTTATTTGCCCATTGTGTTCCTCATTAGAATGTGATCACCTCCAATTAGAAGGAGGGATATGAATGATGACCCAGAAAAAGAGATTTACGAGGAGTAGTCAGATGCATAGTAGGGGAACTGAGAGGCATTAGCAACCTGAAAGCTAGGAAAGGAAGGAGAATCTGGGAGAAGGGGATAGAAGTAATATTAAAGGATGAAGCCTGAAGAAGTATAAAAGAAAAGAAACATTTATCAAGTATTGAAATAATCAGATTGATTCTGTTTTTTTAAAAATTGGTCATATTTACAGTTAATTGATTTTGTCCTGCAACTCCCAAGTCATGATTCTTTGTCTCTGAATCTTGTTTCGAAACTCAGCTGGCCTGTAATGAGTTAAGTTTAGAAATCCAGTTCTCCTGTTAATCACTGTTCTCTTCTTGTGTCAAGGAAATCTGTCACCCTTAAAGGATGCAGGTGGATGCCAGAGAGTATGGTCTAGTGTCTTTACACTGCCAAGCTATCCTTCAGGGGTGTCTGGTTTGTTATTCAAAGAAGTCTGGTTTGCTATCTCTGTCCTTGCAGATGCAGCTAGCCTCAACAATGAACATTTCTTAGTCACAGGAAGAAGGAGGGGGTTGTTGTTACCCCTCATTCCCAATTTCCATCCAGTCATATTTCCTTCCATCTATGATGCTAACCTTCCTATTTTCTGTACTTTTCAAAACTGTAAAAGAAAACTGTCCCCCTCATTCGGGGTCTTACCTTTTCTAGGGAAGCTGAGATCCTATGTATTGGTAAATATGTGCTTTACTAATAAATCAATTGTACTTGGAACTTTGTGCCTCAGTCTACTTTATTGTAATTGTTGGAGCATTTAATATCTGTCAGGCACTGTGCTAAGTGCTGAGAATACAAATATAAGCTAAAAGAAACCGGGTCCTTGCTTTCAAGGAGCTTATAGTCTAATAGGGAAAGACAATACACTAATGGGGAACAGGAGAGGAGGAGGGGAAATGAAGGTGAGGGATGTTTTTGAAATTTGCGTCAAAGTCAGAGCTGTTGAATTCAGAATCTGAAGTTGTGTTTGAGTACTGACCCTAGAAAAAGCACTTCTAGATTCATAGATCTTTAAAGCTGCAGTAACAACAATGGTAGCTAAATAATTACATAGAGTCTTAAGGTTTGCAAAGAGCCTTTGCTGTATTATCTCATCTGTCCCTAAGAAGGGACCTTACTGGCCATTGCTGGATCTTCCCAAAGGATTAGGGGAATATAGTGGTCTTACAGAGAGGCTCCTTATGAAAGCATGTATGAAAAGATCTCTGATAAGGGGCCTCAGATGTCATCTCTAACCCTCTCATTTTTCATGTGAGGAAACAAAAGCCCCCAAAAAGGGAAGTGATTTATAGGATAATATTGTCATGTTTTAAAGTGGATCCCATGGTACTAGAACCATTTATTGATTTTCTGAGGGTCAGGACAACAACCATGACTCACAAAATGTGTATAAATCTAAGGACTGGATTTCATTTTGGGGATAGGGGAGAATCACACTACTTAATATTTTAAAACCCTTTTGGATTACATAAAATGTACTCAGCATACAATTCTCTTAATTAGATTTCTTTTTATATCACACTATTACAATCATACATACTGATACTTAGGCTTAAGCTTTATATGCATTCTTAGTATGCTTTCTCTATAAATTAACTCTATAAATGTGTATTCTACAAGCAAAAATAAAATCATGCAGGGAAATTGATGTCAGACAGTGTTGGAGGGGAATAGAAAGAAAAGGAGAAAGGAAAGGGGAAAAAACTGGTTTTTTTATAAATTAAGATTTTTTTATCCAGACCAATACTTTTATTTGTTTAATCAAAGGTAATTATACTTAAACCTGATAAAAAGTATTACAATTCTTGTCACACCAGGGAATATATGCCTAGGGTTGTCCCATTTAATCCAACTCCCTCTTTTCACAAATGGGGATACTGAGGCCCTAAGAAATTAACTGATTTAATTGAGGTTATTCAATCAGTAAGTGAGGAAGTCAGACCTAGAGCCCAAGACTTCTGATTCCAAGTCCAGTTTGTTTTTATTATACCACCACTCTGACTGTCAGCCTCTTTGCTCATCTGTAAATTGTAACCCATTTGTCACAAAACCAGATTTGCCTTCTTCCATGATTGCTGTGAGGGTCAAATGAAATTATGGATATGAGAGTGTTTTATAATTTTAAAAACACTGTATAAATTGTTTCTTTCTGTAATTGTAATATTTAGAATAAATTTATGTTGTAGTGTCAGACTAGAATCTCCAAGGTATACCAGTAGATGTTCCTGACTACATTCTGGGAATGGGAGAATAATGTGGCTTTTCTAGAAGCATGTATAATCCTAGAAGCACGTATAGTGGGGAGGAAAGGAAATTTTAAATTCACCCACATCTAAAGAACACTGTGTATACTGGTGCCCGTTTCACAGGGTCATAGAATCTGAGTTGGAAGGGACCCAGAATATCATCTTGCTCAATCCATGACTGACTAGGAATTGCATCTGCCACATTCTTAAGGAGAAAAATTAGGAGATGCATCTCGAGGCCCCTCTCATTTTAAATCCAGGGACCTATAGTCAATTAGTCTCTGTTGAAAGACTTTCAGTGATGGGGAATCCATTACCACCTGAAGCATCTGGTTCTCCCCTTCGACAACCATAGTTGTTAAATAGTCCAGAAAAACAAACCAGTACATTGATGGATTATACTTATTTGTTACAGGAGAATATTTCTACCTGGGGAGAGGAGTTGGGGTTGCTGCGTTAGTGGGTAGTGATTAAATCCCCCTCCCTCGATAACCAATAAAACATTTTTAAATGCATGAAAGAGAACAAAAAATGCAGAAAGCAACACCATCAAATGTAGTAGTTTTGTTACTATCTTAATTTCATATATGTGTATGTACATACATATAATATATAATAAATTGTTCATATAGATAATATATAATTATATATAATTTCTTTAAAAGCCATTTGTTTGTTAATGATTTTTAAGTTTATAATAAAAAGAAAATTAAAAAAATAAAAATAATTGCTAGGAAATTTTATGTTTATCTCCTTCCTTTCCTATGGCAAGAAACAGCTAGGTGGAACAGTGAATAGAGCACTGGACCAGGAGTCAGGAAGACCTGAGTTTAAGTCCAGCCTCAGGCACTTAGCTGTGTGACCCTGAGCAAGCTACTTAACTTCTATTTGTCTCAGTTTCCTCATCTATAAAATGGAAATAATAATAGCTCCTACCTCCCAACGCTATTGTAAGGATCAAATGAGATAATACTTGTAAAGTTCTTTGTCAACCTTAAAGTGCTATATAGATGCTATCATCATCATCATTATCATTGTGCTGATGGTAGTTGTTGTTGTTCCTATTACTACCTAATCTTTTCAGATCCTCAATTTCTTTTTTTTAAATTAATGAATTAATTAATTTTTAGTTTTCAACATTTACTTCCACAAGATTTTGAGTTCCAAATTTTCTCCTCATGTATCCTCTCCCTCACTCTAAAACAGTGTGCATTCTGAATACTCCTTCCCCCAATCTGCCCTCCCTTCTATCACCTCCTTTTTCTTAACCATTTTTCCTTCTGTTTTCCTGTAGGTTAAAATAGATTTCCTTATCCCTTTGCCTGTACATCTTATTTCCCAGTTGCATGTGAAAACAATTTTTAACATTTGTTTTTAAAACTTTGAGTTCCAGATTCTCTCCCTTCCTCCCTCCCCACCCCCTCATTGAGAAGACAAGCAATTCGATACAGGTTATACATGTGGAGTCATGCAAAACACTTCCATAATAGTCATGTTGTGATAGATTAACTCTTTCCTTTGACCGTGTCCCTCTGCAAAAGTGTTTGCTTCTGATTCCCCCTCCCCCAATCTGCTGTCCTTTCTATCATCCCTCCCCCTTATCCCCTTTCCCCCTATTTTCCTGTAGGGTAAGATAGATTTCCATACCAAGTTGAGTGTTCATGTTATTCCCTCCTTAAGCCAAATTCAATGAGAGTTAAGATCCATTCATTCCCTTTCACCTTCCCCCTCTTCTCCTCCACTGTAAAAGCTTATTCTTGCTTCTTTTATATGAGATAATTTACCCCATTCTACCTCTTCTCTTCTCCTCCCAGTACAATCCTCTCTAACCCCTTAATTTTATTTTTTAAATATCATCCCTTCATATTTAACTCACCCTTGCCCTCTCTCTCTCTCTCTCTCTCTCTCTCTCTCTCTCTCTCTCTCTCTCTATATATATATATATATATATATATATATGTATGTATGTATTCCCTCCAACTACCCTACTCATTTTTTATAGGTATTTGGGGGGTTTAGGGGAGATCTCAAGCAAGTCACTGCTTTTACTCCACCATGTTGGCCCCAGATCCTCAATTTCTTTACCAGTATCAAATCATTTGGATGAATACTGGTGTAGTATTATTTGAGATCTCATATTGTTAGTCCCCCTTCCTTCTTACTATTTGCATTATTTCTCTTGACATTAGACCTTTTGTTTCTCCAAATGAATTTTGTTATTATTTTTTCTAGCTTTGTAAAGAAATCTTTGATGGTTTGATGTGGGACTGAATAAGCAAATTAATGAGGGTAGTGTGGTCTTTTTAAAAATATTGACTTGTTCTCTTTCTGGGTAATTAATATTTCTCTAGTTATTTGGATCCATATTTACTTGTGTAAAGAGTGTTTTGTAGTTGTAGTTATATAGTTCATATTTGTTTCTTAAATAGTAGACTCTCAAGTATTTTATATATTCTACAGTTATTTTAAATGGATTTTTCTTTTCCTCCCTGCTAGGTTTTATTGGTAATATACAGAAATACTGATGATTTATTTAGATTTATTTCATACCCTGTAACTTTGCTGAAGTTATTTCCATTAATTTCTAAGTTGACTCACTAGAGGTCTCTAAGTAAATCTTCATGTCATCTGCAAAAAGTTGTAATTTTGTTTCCTCTTTACCTGTGTTTATTCCTTACTTTCTTCATATTACTATGGCTACCATTTTGGCCATTATATAAAATGACACTAATGAGTTTGGAGGACTTGAGGGGGAGACTGGGTTTCTAGGTGGGCTTGAAATCAGAAAGACTCATCTTTATGAGTTCAAATCCTGCCTGTCACTCACTAGTTGTATGACCCCAGGTGAGTCACTTAATTCTGTTTGCCTCAGTTTCCTCATCTGTAAAATAAGCTAGAGAAGGAAGTGGCAAACCACTCTAGTATCTTAGCCAAGAAAATCCCAAATGGAGTCACAAAGAGTCTGACATACTGAAAATGACTGAACAGCAAAATAACATCTTGCCCAGGCTGGAAGTGCAGCAATCCTTCATAGGCCCAGTCCTACTACTGATAGAAATGGAAGCTTTGAACCACTATGTTTCTAACTTGGGCTGGTTTGTCCTATATTAGGCAATCTGATCCCTGCCCCCCTCCCCTTCTGATGACTTATTTTATATTGGTGCCATAGTGAGTGTGGATACTCAATTGGCTCTAGTCTTACTTCTGAAGCGAATCACCAGCCTCAGCCTCCCCTAATCTCAGGAGAACATAGAAGCATGAACCCCCATACCTGGAAATAGTAGTACTAATGGACATCCTTGCTTTACCCTGAGCTTATTAGAAATTCTCTCTTTCCCCAATTTTGTCCATGCCTTCCCCATATTGTGAATGTTCCTCCTCTCTGCCATCCTGTCCTGCAAGGCTAGGCTCAGTTCAAGTCTCATCTCTTCCTTGAAAAATTCCCTGATCTCCCCAGTTAGAAATTATCTGATCCAACTCTGAACTTAATTCAATTCAATAAACATTTATTAAATGTTATCAAAGCTATATGTTAAACATCCTGCTAGAACTGGCAATGGAAAGATAAAAAATGTCAATCCCCTCCCTCAGGAACATTTGCAGCCTAGTTATGGGGTGCAATGACAATATGTTGACAACTATAATATGAGTTAAAGACTAATTATGTGCATTGGTGAGTTCAAACTGAAAGGCCTGAGAAATTCAAGGAGGCAAGGGATCACTTCTAGCTGGGGAGTCAGGGGAGGCTTTCTGGGGAAAGTCAACAGCATCATCCTTGAAGAATGTCAAAAGATAGTGTTTATTGCAGCTGTAATGTATGGCTTGTTCAAAGACATGGAGACTCTTAGAGAAGGCAGGATGAAATTAGCAAAAAAAGCAAATAGTCTAGACTGTCTGGGGGCACTTATTGCCTCTATCAGTGCTTTGGCAATCATATACTAGCTTGTATTTTTATAATTTAACTCTAATTAAATTAACTAATTTAAATAAATGATTAAATAAATAAATTTAATCTCCCTGATAAGACTAATCTCTGAAGACAGGGGTTATGAAGCATTTCCGTCTTGTCTTTTTAAAAAATACAGACTTTTTCAAGGTAGGCTATCTTAGTAAGCCACTTGAGGTATTGGTGCCAATAAGTGATGCTTTACTTTTTCTCCCTTTTCTGTCATTCTTTCCTTCTTTACTTTTCCACAACCTTTCTTGTTCTTCTTTTTCCCTTGTTTACATAATAGACCTATTGATGGCATCACTGGGCACTTCTTAGGTGTCTGGTGGCACTTAAAGCTTGAGAACTTCCTAGTTTTTTGACAACCTACACAGAACAGGCCAGGTAAATTTCCATGAGGTAGAATATACAGAGATGACATGACTGCTTCCTTTTTGTAAGAGTGAAAAACGTTAGTCAATATAATTAGACAAATATTTATTTAGTGCCTATGTGTCAGGATTTGTGATAAGTTCTTGGAATACAATGACAAGACTGAAACAGCCCAGCCCAGGTGGGGATGGGAGTGGTGGGCGGGGGTGGGGGGGATGCCACATATACAGTTATTTTAATTATTTTACAAGATAATTTGAAGAAGGAGACAACTGACAACTTAGAGAATATGGAAAGGCTTTACCAAAGAGGGGACATCTGAAATGAACCTTGATGGAAGCTAAAGACTATGATTTATAATCTCAGTTAGAACATTAGAACTGGAAGGTACCTTAGAGACTATCTAGTCTAGCTCCTCATTTTACATATGAAGGAGATGAAGCTGAGAGAGGAGAAGTCCTATAGTGAGATAGTGGAAGGACCAGAATCTATTCTCCTGAGTCACAGGACAGCACTCTTTCTAGTATACTATGCTCTCCAATAGGTTACCTCACAGACCATTTGACTGGATTATTTGCATTGGAAGTTCCTTCCTAAATTTAAACCAATCAGGTATTTATTTAGAATCCAGGGCCAGGCTCTATCTTCTCAGTGAAATGCATATCTTCTTGCTGTAGAACAGGACACAAGCCTTCAAATTCTCTATTTCCTTGTTCCTAGGAGGTCAGTGTGAATTGGAAAGGAGAAAGGAATATAACCACTGGTATTGAAAGCGTTTCAAATATTTTAGTCATTGAAATATTCAAAGTTCTTGAAGTCCATTAGTACCCAAGTGGACATTTGCATAACAGATACCCCTGCCTCCTGCAAGACAGCTATTTCCCATCCCAAATGACATAATTTTGTGCATGTCACCTTAATCACCTTAAATGCAATGCCCAAAGATATAGAGTAGGCAGTTTGGCCCCTGGCGTTTGAGAAGATGGCCCTCATGGCCTCATGAGACACAGCTGTTCTATTTCAATGTATTTTGCTTGGTGGAAATGAAAGCATTCCACAGTGAAGGCAGTCATTCTCCTGAAGAAACCCCATGCTATGTTTCCCATCCATAATCTAAAGGGAAATCTATATTTGGAGTCAGAATGGGGAGAGGGAGAGAATTGTTTATATGCTCTGTTGAAATATTCTCTTGAGAAGCCTGCTTTTTAAAAATTTTGATTTTCTTAGAGAAATGCATGTTGTTGGAAAAAAAGAATCTAAGCAGCTACTTTTCAGAACCTAAATGGTTAATGTTTGAAAAAAATTTGCTGCAAATAAATTGATCAGTATGCAAGACGGTTGTCACTGGCTGAATCATGGTCCACAGTTAAGGTAAACAGATCTGTGATGACATTTTCTGAGCAGAATACAAATGGGGCTACGTTTCCTCCCAGAGGTTTCTGACATTTTCACTACACGGATAACATAGTCTCACAAGAAGGTATTGGTCAGAAGAAAGAATTATTACCCTGGTTTAATTCCTCTGAAAAAGGTAGGGCTGTAATATTTAATGATCTTTATGTGAGAGTAATTGTTCTAAGACTTATGGGGACTGAGGAAAAATGGTGTGATTTGGTTAAAAGCATCATTTCCTGGGGAGCTTTTGGATCATAGCTGTCTTTTACTGTTTTCAAAATAGCATGTCTAGTTCTGCTGTTGAAGTTGTCATATAATTTAAAAATAATTTGAACTGTTAATACAGGACACTGATATTTTTCCTCTTATTAACACAAAGGCATAATATGACCAGACATCTTATTCTAGTTTTCACATTCATTTCATCTGCAAAGCATTCAACTTTCATTTTTTTCCAAGTGGATTATCTCGGTATGTCAATGTTTAGAATAGAAATGGGTCTGTTGCTAAATGTGGCGCCCCTGACAAAGATTTTTTCATGCAATAAGGAAGCTTTCAAAGTCATTGGCTCATGCTGTTTTAAGAAATATGAGTACAAAACCTTCTAACTTTCTGTTCAAGAACAAGAAAGCCTTTTATTTATTTATTTTTTGCTAATTCTGAAATAAGAGATGCCATCTTTCATGGGGATCATGGACGCCTGTCTGCTGTTGATGGTCTTAGATCTTCTCTGTCTTGATTTGTACACTTGGCATATGATAAAGACACATGGTAGCCAGGTAGTTTGTGGCTGAACAGAGAATGAGTCAAAAAGAAGGAATACATGGGTTTGAAGTGAAGCCGTGACCTTGACATTTCCTTAAGTTTTGTGCTGATGGGGGCACATATTTCAAGACACTCTGGTGACTTAAATCCCTCTGAAAACAGGAGAGAATGAATTTTCTTGGGACCAATTATTTCTTCCCAGAAATTCCTTAGCCCCTCCAAAAGCAGTTTAGGATTGCATCATCTTAATGTTTGTCAAATGTGTTATGTTTTTCACATCATTTTCACAATACGTGATCTCTTTTCATCCTAATGGGAGCTCTGTAAAGTTGGCAAGACTGGTATCACCACCATTTTCTAGAGAAGGGTAGAAACTGAGAGAGTGGAGGTGACTTCACCAAGGTTATTAAGTAGCTACATAATGACAAAGCCACTACTAGAGCCCGAGTCTTTTCATTGCTAGTTTTGTGCTCTTGTTAAACGCCTTTATTCTATAGGGTTTCTACAATACAGAAAGAAAGATTAAAGTTGTAGGTTTATTGGGAAATAGCCAATGTTTATATTTTCCTTTTTTATGAACTCAAGGCATTTTTATAATAGAATTGCTAGAATTCTGGCTCCCTCTTCTTATGAAGAGATCTAGGTTCTGCTTCTGGTTGTGTCACTAGTCTATTGTGAGATCTTGTGTAAGTCACTTATTTCCTCATCATCACATCTGTGTCCCTTAGACATTGTCTGAGTTTTATATTTATCTTTGTATCCCCAGCTTCTAGAACAGGGCCCATAAACATGGTAGATGCTGGTTGAATTTAATTAAGTTGAACTCTGAGGATTTATGAAACATGTCTTTAAAGAAGATAACTTTTTCAGATCTGGCAGGATGGTCTAACTTAGACATCTCCAACCTTTTTATTATGAGAAGGGAGTTTCCACTTTACTTAAGTGGTGAGAATCATTATTGTTATCACTCTCACCCCCATCCCTTTTATCATTCCCATCCTACCCACCATTCTCAGCTCCTCCAAACAATTTCAAGATCACTGGAGCAGAATAAAGGAGCTGAGAATGGTGGGTAGGTTGGGGATGGGGAAAGGGATAGAGATGGGGAGCTCACTGGGATGCTTCTGACCTGGAAATACTATTGTCAGTTACATTCCTCTCCTTGCTGATAACCACGGCAAACCTTGGAAAGGATGCTATAGTAGCAGAAATTGATTTGATCTGCCAGTTAAAGCATAAATATCTACCTGTACAATCTAACCTTTAGATTTTGGAGGTTTTGGTTTGGCTAGAGACTAGGTCCTTAAGTAAAAAGCTAGGAAACCCAATTTCCATTTTTGATTGTGTTACTTACTTATAAAATGGAATTTAGGACCAGATTCTTCCATTATGTAAGGTGCATATTGGAAGTATGCTGGGCCTTTTTGTTATCACTTTCAGGTAATAATAAAAATAATAATAACTACTCATACTTATACATTTTACAGAGAACTTTCTTCATTAATTGAATAAGTAAGTTCTCAAATGATTAACCTGAGCTAATTTGGAATTTACTTTTTCTAAAGATTATCGTTGGTCACTTAGTTCACCTCTGCCCTCTGGACCAAGGAGGATTGAGTGGGGATGAGTCTCTGTCCCTTCCCTTTCATGGGATTCTTGATACATATTCCTCTTTTTTGTTGTTTCTAAGCACCACTGCCACTTGGGGGCAATCATTTCTCTGTACCATGTGTAACCCTAAAGCTCTAGCTATTCCTTGTTTAATTGAGAAAGAGCCTTGGTAAGATCTTTGGTTTTGTTTAACAGGTATTAGCATTTTTTGATACTTAATTTTTGAATTTTGGGTTTTAATTCTCTGTACCTCACATTGCTTTTTTGTGCTTGTATTGTAACAGATGCTGTATCTTATTGACTTATTTTTGAGGGTGATGTGAATGTTGGATACACCAAGTTCTCAACTCTTAAACAAAACTGGATGTTGCAATTCTGGAATAGATTCTACTTGTTTTCTAAATTTTCAATACTTCTCAGTGCTTTTTAGAAATTCAAAGCCTGAATGTCTTCCTGTATTGTAATGAGCTACCTAGAAACCCCAGTTTTGCTTCGGGTATGTTATAGGAAGCAAGGTAAAAGATGTTTCATCTGCAAGTCCAAGGTTCTGACTTCCCCATTTTTTTTGTCAGTTCCTAGCAAATATAACAAGGGATAACCTGTGGAATATAGGTGAGATAATACTGCAGCAGCTTAGCAGAGGCTAAGAGTCAGGGACAGCTGCAGGTCCTCTGAGGTGATGTGGTGGCTGTGCTGTTGGACTGTAAGACTTAAGACTAGGGAAGAAGCTCAATGTGACTATTCAGAGGGAGTAAAAATCTATTTAATCTGTAGATAGGATTTCTGTAGATTGCATATTGACTTCGTTTTAAAATGTGCTATTATATATTTTTATTTTATTTTTATTTCTTTTGCTAAATATTTTCCAATTGCATTTTATTCTTGTTCATGCTACCTTTGGGACTATTGTGTGCCTCATGGGGCCTGCCAACTAAGCGTTTGACACTTCTGGTAGATCTCTAGATAATTGGAGGCATCTAAGAGGGGAGCCCACAGGAAGGAACACTTTAAACAATCTTTAATCTCATCAAGGTGACCCTCTTTCCAAGTACAAACTACAGCTTATCCAAGCTCTTTCATCCTATGTGACTCATTTCTGTCTTCCCTTAGGGCCTTCACAGGGGTTCTGCTCAACATGCTAGGGACCTTCCTTCAGTTATCCTGACATTTCAGGGACACCAGTGCAGCTCGTGGATTGTTTATCAATTATCCCAGCATGCACTTCACATAATAGGTTCACTTTCTTTTATCATCATCATTTATCTCTCTCACATGTTCTTTTTTTAAAAAATAATTTAATATTTCCCCAATTAAATCCCCCAATGTAAAAACAGTTTTAAACATTCATTTTAAATTTTTTTTGAGTTCTGAATTCTCGCCCTCTCTTCCTCCCTCCTCCCACCCCTCCCTAACAGTAAGCAATTTGGTATGGGTCATACATGTACAGTCATGCAAAATATATTTCCGTGTTAGTCATGTTGTAAAAGAAAACACAGACAAAAAATCCCCAAGAAAAATAAAGAAAGTAAATACTTTGATCCGCATTCAGACTCCATCTGATGATATTCTTCAGGCTTTTTCTGTTGCACAATTCTTGGTCAGTAGTATTTTGCAACCTTCTTGTGCCTACTATGCATTTCTTTATTATTGTTTGGGTGACCTTAATATTAATTCTTTGGATACACTGAAATATATACATATGCACACATATATTTATATATTATGGGCACAGTTGTATAAATGTCTGTGTACATATATACACACACATACATTAAAACTTAAAACTGCACTAAGACTTTTGTAATGAGATAGAGAAAAACAAAAATAGAGATGGAAATACAATGTTACCAGATGAATATTGTTAGTAAAAAGAGGAACATTTGTTATAGGGAGTAACTTGGAATCATTAAAAACACAATGTAATTTCACAAAGGTGGATTAATTAGGGATGTGCAAGAATATTAACTAGAAAGTCCAAGGTCAAAACAGAAATAATTATGTAGCTCAGGGGTTCAGACCCAGTATCAGGAAGAGCAAGGTCCAAGTTCAAATCCAAAGTTAAGGTCTCAGTACTATCTCATCAGAGTAGGACTCAGGGATGGAACAGGACAAGGCTTAACCAGAGTGGATCTGACTTTGTTGCTTATTGAAACATTATGAATCTACAAGTTAGGGAGAGCCAAGATTTAAAGATTCTTCCACCTGGGGAGCCATTTGAGATTTGACATTCCAAGTGCCTTGGTGTTCAGGAGATTGTGGACTCTGCTTTGGAAGTCAGTATACTTTAAAGCTGCATTTCTCTTCTGTTTTTCTATAAAACGTTCCATATAACCTAGGATCTAGTTCAGTGTTTCTAAGTTAATTTCTCTACCTTTGGTGCATATACTTGTAAAGAAGTATATTGATTTTTTTTTGGTGTCAGAATGATGCTTATGAACACTTGCAAAATTAATGGTATATTTTACTATTCAGATAATTTGGGAATTCCTTTTATAAAGGTAAATGATTCTGTCTCACTTTGCATTATAAGTAAATCTGATTAAGAGAATGGAGCAATGTGACTTGACCAGGGATTCGTAGTGAATCAGGGGTCAGTACAGAAGCAGAATCCAGGATTGCTTGTTCCCAATGTTGAGTGACAATGACTGGGTCAATCTCTTTTTCATTAGGCTGTTTTGGTGCTATATTTTAAGAGATGGGGAATGCTTATGGCCAACATATATTTCTGCATATGGATACTTTTATTATTTTTTTTTACCAGCTTCTACCATATTCATCTCCTCTCTCCCCCACTGAGTGAGTAATAGAATTATAAAAATGATTTTATTGCTCATACTAGGTAAATGGCTGGTGGTAGGGGGAGTGAAGTAGGCAGGAATCGTGATAGGAATGTTTGTATAATGACAGTTCTGAAAAAAAATCAACTATTCTGGAAATTTTTCATTTCTTTTCACAGGAGATACTATCTTTGCAAGTGACTTCAGTTACATAATGAAATAGATCTTAATGCAACCTCCCAACAAGGGTGAAAGAATCTTTTGTATAACATAGCTGATGAGTGCTTATCCATCGTCTACTTGTACACTTCCAAAGATAGGGAAATCACTGTTTCATGAGGAAGTTCATTCTATTGTTGGATAGCTCTGGTTGCTAGCATGTTCTTCCTTATGTTGAGATAAAATGTGCTTCTCGTGGTTGTTACCTCTTGGTCCAAGACCATACCTCTGTGGCTGCTTCCACAAGATAGCCATTCAGGTGTTTGAAGAATGCTACTTCTCCAGGAAATGTTGCTTGATTTTCTCTTTGTTTCACTTGGAAACACTTAAAGTCTGGAATAGATCCATGGATGCTGTCATGACCTGGAGCTAGGCCAGTCTGGTCACTGAACTGTGGCTTGAAGAGTGAGCTCTGACTTATCTGCTCCTTTACCTGCCCATCAGTATTTTATTTTCAGTGCTGGTGTAGACTGCTGAAAATAAATTCTTTGGGAGGCCTTTTTATTTTGGCTTTAGTTATTACTTCTGAGACAAAGGCCTAATAGCTTTACCTGCCTAGAATTAGCTTGCCTAAGAAGCCTAAAGTTGTTTTTTTTTCTTTCTGGAGAATAATCGTAGAAACATAAATTTAGAGTTGGAAGGGACCTTAAAGTTTATCTAGTTTAACCACCTCATTTTTCCAGATGAGGAAATTGAGGTCTAGAGACTTGTCCAAAGTCACCCAGCTTGTAAATGAATTTCATCTGCTTTTGTTGATTTTGGCAGGAGCCATTAAGAAGAGAAATTCGTTTTGAATTTGATTTGGTTTCAGTTTTTTGTGGGTTCATTCTTAAAGGGTATTAAAGATAGAATATATAGAAAAGTGCTTCTTTTCTTTTTTTTTGGTGAGGCAATTGGGGTTAAGTGACTTGCCCAGAGTCACACAGCTAGTGAGCGTTATGTGTCTGAGGCCGGATTTGAACTCAGGTCCTCCTGACTCCAGGGCCGGTGCTCTATCCACTGTACCACCTAGCTGTCCCAAAAGTGCTTACTTTCTTCTGTGCCATGTACTACCTGGATGACCTTGAGCAAGTCATTTAACCCTTCTAGGCCTCAATTTCCTCATATGTAAAGTGAGGTATTTGGACTAGAAGATCTCTAACCTCTCTTCCAGCTCTAGAACCATGATGCTTCTCTTTTTAAATGAATTCACTTTTCACTGATGGAGTAATCTTTTTTTATTTGAGAGGATTTAAAAAAAAAATAACACAACTTTAGCTATTTTTGAACTCTAATTCTTTGTTCTTGAACTCCAAGTAATGAATGTGTCTTAGAACTTGTGAACTTGTCAAGGATAGATACATCTTTGATTCTGTATGTTTAGAACATAGCACCCTTCTGCAGTGGTAAAATCATTCAATCCCAGAGTTAAAAAGGACCTTGAAGACATCAGATTTCATCTCAAATTTGAGTATCCGTGTCCTCTATAGCATCCCTAACAAGAGTGTATCCAGTCTCCATAGATGGGGAGCTCCATACCTGTTGAGAGAAGCCATTCCACTCTTGGACAGCTTTAATTTCTCGGGCATCTTTTCTTCTGTCTAACCTAAATCTGTATATTTGCAATTTCCACTCATTACTCCTGGTCATTCCCTCAGGTGCCAAGCAAAGCAAACCTAATCCCTCTTCCACATGAAAGCCATTTGGCTATTTACAGACATGATAGCTAAATTCAGAGAAATTCATCACTAGAAGGTTAGCCACCAGGTGAATTTTTTAAACTCCAGAAACTCATGAATAATATGTAAAGCATGGCCAATTGGAAAGAATGCCAAATCTAAGTACAGAAGGGCTTTATTCAGAGCCTGTCTGTTACTAATCTGTTTGAGCTTTGGGAAGCCATTTAACTTTTCCACAACTCAGTTTTCTTATCTGTAAAATAAGCAGTTTGGACCAGATGATGTCCAATGACCCTTTGAATGCTAAATCATTGGTTCTATGATTCTATGAAAATCCAGGGTAAGTATCCTACTGTGCCTCCTTATCTGCTTCTGACCACTGCCTCTCTTTATCTACTCTCCCTCCTATCACTGCTTCCTCTTTCTCTTGGCCCCTTCCCCACCTACTCCCCTGTTGTCTAAGATGATATTTTTTATACCTGAGTGTGTATATTCTTCCCTTCTTGAACCAGTTCAGATGAGAGTGAGGTTCAAGCATCGACTGTTTCCTCCGCACCATGTATCTTTCCCCTCTCCATTGTAAAAACTCTTCCTGGTGTGCCTCTTTTATGAAAATAATTTTCCCAATTCTTCCTTTCCCTTCCCCTTTTTTCTCCCTCTTTCTCACCTTTCCATTCTTCTTTTGAGATCATCCCAGGATAATAAACTCATACCTATGCTCTCTGTTTAAAAAGACTCCTCTTAACTGGCCTAGTGATGATAATGTTCTTAAGAGTTACTTGTATCATCCTCTCATATGGTAATGTAAATGGTTTAAGCTTGATAAATTCTCAAATTTCTCACTCATATTAACCTTTTTATGCTTCTCTTGACTCTTTTGTTTGAATGTCATTTTTTCTGTTCAACTCTGGTCTTTTTATCAGGAATACTTGGAAGAATTCTATTTTATCAGATGTCCATTTTTTTTTCTTTTTTTCCTTTTTTACTATTATTATTTTATTTTTTTTTGCGAGGCAGTCAGAGTTAAATGACTTGCCCAGGGTCACACAGCTACTGAGTATCATTTGGTTTTTTTTTTCCTACAGGATTATATACTCAGTTTTGCTGGGTAACTTATTCTTGTTTGTAATCCCAGCTCCTTTGCCTTCTTGAAAATCACTTTGCAAGCCCTCTAATCCTTTATAGTGGTAATTACTAATTCTTGTGTGATACTGACTGTGGCTCCACAGTATTATTCTTTCTGGTTGTTTGCAGTATTTTCTGCATAACCGGGGAGCTCTGGATTTTGGCTATAATAGTCCTGAGATTTTTCCTTTGGGGATTTCTTTCAGAAAGTGACCAGTGGATTCTTTCCATTTCTACTCTGCCTTCTAGTTCCATAACTGGGCAATTTTCCTTCATAATTCTAAAAAATATGATATGTAGGCTCTTCTTTTTTTGATCATGACTTTCAGGTAGTCCAATAATTCTTAAATTATCTTTCCTTGTTCTATTTCCTAGGTCACTTGTTTTTCCCATGAGATATTTCACATCCTCTTTTTTCCCCATTCTTTTGACTTTGTTTTATTGGTTTCTTGATGTCTTGATGGAGTCATTAGCTTCCATTTGACCAATTATAATTTTAAAGAAGGTTTTGTACTTCTTTTACCGCTTGGTGAATTCTGATTTTTAAGTGGCTATCTTCTTCAGTAGTTTTTTGTACTTCTTTTATTATTAGGACTATTCTGAATTTTAAGGAGTTATTTTCTTTAGTATTTTTGTGCCTCTTTTACCAAACTGTCAAATCTCTTTTCATAATTTTCCTGCATAGCACTCATTTATAATTTCTGCTACTACTCTTATTGATTTTCAATTTTTTTTTTTGCTTTTAAAAAACTGTTTATGTTCTAGGGATTATCGTTGGGTTTGTGTCTAATCTACATTTTTCTTTGAGGTTTCGGTTGTAGGTGTTTTCAGGTCATCGTCTTCTTCTAAGTTTGTGTCTTGAGCTTCCCTGTTACCATAGCAAGTTTTTATGGTCAGGGTCTTATTTTGTTGTTTTCTGATTTTTCCAGCCTATTTCTTGACTTTGGACTTTATGTTAAGATTGGGCTCTGTTCACCTCTAAGGGAGATGACTGGCACAGCTCAGTCTTACAGCTGGGGCTTCCGGTGTTGTGTGATCAGTAGAGAGGTCTGGTCACTGTCCCCTGGTCTGCACTTGGTCCTTAACACAGGTAGGGCCCCTGCTACCTCATGACTGTGACTAATCCTCTCTGTACTAGAACTGCAACCTTTAATATGACTTTTTCTTGGCTTTCCTACTCAGAATTCTGTTTGGTGTTTTCTGTGGTAATTTTGTAGGAGAGTTTTTAGGAGATGTTTGGCAGTTGTGACCTTTCACTCCACCATCATGCCTCTATTCTGCCCTCTATGTCTCCTTATATTCCATGAATTCTAAAATGGCATAACAAATTCCCCTTCATGTTCCCAGTATTTCAAATTAGGCAACCTGTTCCTCCTAATTTGTCATGGAATTTAAGTGATTTGAGCTGAGAGAGCTTTCCAGCAGGTATCCAGAAAGTTAAAGTCTTCTGTGACTATGGTATCATCATGATCTACTGCTAGAATTCATTGTTCATGTTCTACTTTTAGCTGGGTGTGGCATAATGGAGAGAGAGCTGACCTAGAAGCCGGAAATGGCCTGGGTTCAAATACCGTTCCTAATATGTGATCCTAGGCAAATCTCTCCACCTGTCAGTGCTCTAGGCAACTTTCTAAGATTATAAATTATAGACCAAGGGCATTTCCTCCCCTCAGAGTTCCCTACACTAATGAAATCACAGGTACAGGTTCTAGCCCTACCCAGAGTTTCAGAATGAAGGCTCCCTTTGAAGAATGAAATTATTGGTTTGATGTCTTCTCTAGCTGACTTTTTCCTGCTATATATTATCTGATGAAGGAAATTGAAGGCTACAACCTTGTGATTTTTAAAGGCCATGAGAGTGAGCCATTGAGAGTCATTTAGAGGTAGCTGGTGGCTCAATGGGCATAGTGCTTGGCCTAGAATAAAAAAGACCTGAATTCAAATTTGGTTCCACATACTTGCTAGCTGTGTTACCCTGGGCAAATCACTTAATCGCTTTTTGCCTCAGTTTCCATAACTGAAAATTGGGCATAATAATAGCACCTACCTCACAGGATAGTTGTGAAGATCAAATAAGATAATATTTTAAGTGCTTAGCACATTACCTGACACATAATATGTGCCATCTAAATTCTTATTCCCTTCCCCTTTTCTGAGAGTTGAATCTATGCAGGTGTTTTTAGCCAGCTCATCATTGATGCCTCTTTGGGACTTAACACAAAGATGTTAAATTTGGATATGAACTTGGGAGGACCAAGTGCTACATAGGAACTGGATTAAATCTGAGCCCACTCTCTTCAGAGTTTGAGGTAGAATAGTGGAGAGTATGCCCCTGAGGTATTGGGAAGAAATATTCTTACTCTTGTTATCGCTAATATCCCAAATAACTAACTCTTTGTAAATGCCTAAAAAATGAAGTTATCAGCAAAAACAAGTCTAAAATTTACCAACTGTGAAATTAATCTCTGTGCTTTTAGCAAAGAGAACTCTCTAGCAGATGCCCAGGTGGTTGAAGTCATCCATGCAAACTGTGTCATACCTCTGTGTCAACTTTGTGAACTACTTTCAGAATTCACCTTCATTTTCTACTTATGGTTGTGTGGTTTGTAATACCCACAACTTTACCCACAACATTGCCTTTGTTCCTGTCACTTCCCCCACCCCAAATTTGTTCTTCACCCAAACATTTTCCATTATACTTATCTAATATCTTATACTTATGTAGTATACTTATCCTCTTAGATTGTGGATACCCTCACAGGAGTATATCTTCTTAACTGTAGTGATATTCCAGTGTTCCTTTTATCTAATCTCTTTCTGAATAGTGCACATCCTTCCATTGCCAGATTTCAGTCATCAGTCACCCCACCAAATCTCAATGATACCTTTGCTGTCAGGCTGATTTTCTTGCATTAACAACTCTACACTGATTATTGAGTCCATGCACTTTTTTATTTTCCCTTTTCCTAGATAGATATTACCTCTTGTAAATTATTGAGCTTCTTTACTACTTTTCTTCCTTTATTATATCTGCTAATCTTTCGTCTTTGCCATCCCATTTTAATATATAAAGATAGTTTTAATCATATCTGCAGATTTCCAGGCAAATATATTATTCATTTGTCAGATATACTCTAATGCTGGTCAAGAGCCTGCCATTGATGTATCACAACTAATGATCCATAAATCCAAATATCATTCTTTACCCATATTCAAAAACTAATTGTTAATGTCAAGGATTTATATATGAAAGTGCTCGTTGATGGCAATGATGTTCCACTGTTTTGCTGATTTTTACTTGTTAAGCCATTTATAACCAAAATGCATTACTTATCAACCACAGAAAACTCTCTAAATTGGTTAAACGTTTAAATGATCTTGGGACTGTAGGAGGTGATGGAATGGGAGTGTGATTATAGACTACTTAGATTAATATTGAATTTGTCCAGATCTAGATCCAACCCAATAGTTTGATGCAGTAACTTCATCCTCAGTTTGCAAGCAGTGTATTTCATTCCATCTTTTAGAAAATAAACGGTTTTTACCAGAAGGGTATTCAAGTAATATAACTATTAGATTATCTGTTTGTTAATTTCACATTGCTGTTCTAGAGCTATTGCTACCCAAAATAAAGCAAATTTGTGAGAAATTAAAGAGAATTATTTTAAAGAAGAGATTATTATTTAAATATAAATTTTAGTGTCTATTTATAGTATAGCAAGAACTATAAATGAGAAATAGCATGGAATAAAAAGCTGGCCTCACAGTCAGAAAGGTCTGAATTCAAATCCAAACTCTGGCATATACTGATTATATGACCCTGAGCAAATCAGTTGGCCTTTGAGTACCCCAGACAATTCTCTAAAACTATAAGTTTCAGAGAAGGTAATCACCTGTATGGATAAAGAATGTTCCTTACTAGGAGCACCCTGGATCAATGCAATCAGAGGTCCAGTAAAAAGCAAATAGGGAAAAGTAGGCATCTTCATACTACTCAAAGTTCCATAGGAACATTTATTCTTTTATGAAAGACTCCAGTAGAACTGTTCAAGTTGGCCTTCAGTCATATAGTATTTACAAAATGTTATGCATTTTGACATTATTAAGTGAAGACAGTTACATGGTTCATTTTCAGATTGCTGTTTGGGGAGGAAGTATGACATGTAGGAATGAATTAGATCTCATACAGACAAACAGTATGCACATTATCCAGGTCCTCTTGTATTGTGCTGTCAACATACCATGACATTATTTTTCTTTTAACTTGAACGCTGATTCCTTTGTTTATCCTTGAATGCCTTTCTGAAATGGATTGTTTTAAGCTATCACTTCCATTATATCCCTGAGTGAGAGTTGAACTAATACAAGTAAATTCTCGTGAAGTCATTCTCAGAAACAATAATCAGAACAATTGTACTGCTTACAAATATATGTGTTCTCATAGAGGGGATGTGTAAAATATGTCAGGACTGCACAGCACCACTAGAATTTATTTTTAAAAATCCTTTTAGTTCTCTGCATTCCCTAAGCAGTAAGCCAGGTCCTCCTTGGGAATCCTTTACTTGCTGGGTATAAATTAAAGATTTTGTATGATGCATTAATATATTTGTAAAGACACCTTATTCACCATTTGCGAGGCACCCTGTGGAATTATTTTGGTCTCTGACTACCAAAGGGGAAACCCTCTAGACAGGAAGATGAATCTCACCTCAAAGAGGAGCCAGCTGTGTTGAAGGAATTTGATGCCATAGTTTCACAGCAAACTGGCCAATGCTTGTATAACTACAAGCAACAAACGATGATTCTTCTTCATTTGGCAACAGCCATAGTGCTTGGGAAAGTCAGATTCTCCCATTCACTCTCTGAGTTGAACATGAGGTCCCTTTGAAAGTGACATTTCCTCTTTTAAACCACTTTCTCAATAACTAAATTCTTAGTCCCTTGGCTTGAACTAGTTAATAGTCCTTCCAGAGAGCCTTGTATGTCTTGTTGCTTGTTTTTGGGCATAGATAACTAATGGAGTTTTGTTCTGAATTTGCAGAAATGGCTTCTGATATCCCTGGATCAGTGACTTTGCCTGTTGCCCCCATGGCAACAGGGCAGGTGAGAATGGCAGGATCCATGCCTGCTAGAGGAGGAAAGAGGCGTTCCGGGTAAGCAACTTCAGTATTTCAAGGTCAAATTCAAACTGGTAAATGTCACTCAACCCTGATAGCCTTCATGCTGGGGGCCTGTCTGGGAAATCAATTTTGTACTCGTTTCTTCTAGAATAGGAAATCAGCAGTTTGCCTTAGGAATGCTGAGATTTTTGTAAGTTAAAGCAGTATGCACATGACTTTGCCAATATAAGTGATTGTGAATTCTACACCAAACTGATGAGAACTCTGTCCTTGGGAAAATCTGCTTCTGTGTCCTGCTGGACTCTAATTAAGCCATTTAATAGGCACTCGCTGGTCTGCAGTGACCTCACTGAGGATAATCAGTCCTGATCATAAGCACAGAAGGGAAGGCAATGACTAATTTACATTTCTTAATGTGGTTTGTGGTGGGCTGAGCAAGAAAAAAGCCTCTGTAGCAAATGCCTGCCCTTTGTTTGGAAATTATGCTTTGTTGGCATTTCATTTCAGGAAAGGAAAGTTAATGTTGATCACCTCAATTTCATAGGGTTTGCAGATTGTAAGGATCCTTTTGGGTTCTGAGGACCTGCATTTAATTCTTAGCTCTGGTCTTTATAATGTGTGACCTTGGGTAAATAACTTCTCTTCTCTTGGCCTCAGTTTCCTTGTATGTATCTAGCTGCACTAGATAACGTCTAAGACCTCTTGTTTCAATGTCCTCTGTCAAAAGAACATATATGGCATTTTTTTTAAATTGCTAAGCTACTAAAGTGTTATCAAACTTAAGCATCAAACAACTCTGGCTCTTAGTTCTGTTGAAAAGGTATATGTTAATCAGATGATCTGGGTGATGAATAATAAGTGGGAACGTTTATGGCATGATTTACTCTCCATTATCCACAATTCATTTGTGGTTACTGCAGAAGGATTGCTTTTTTTTTTCTTCCTTCTTCCCAGTCACTAGTCAGATATTAAACATTTATTACATGCCTACTATGTGCCAGGCACTCTAAGCTCTGGGGATACAAATCCAAAAAAGGAAAGAGGCCTTGCCCTCAAGTAGCTTACAGTCTAAATGGATGAAGACAATACACAAAAGACAAAAGGAAGCTGAAAAGGGTAAGAAGGGAAGGTGCCCAACATAGGGGCCATGATGGAGATATGCAACAAAGTCTAGCCAACTGGGATATGAGGAGATGACTGGTCTGGTCATGTTCCTTAAGTGGAGGTTTGGGGAGGAGCGTTTTGCTCCATCCTCCAGTCAGAGAGGCAGAGATTACTGATGAGGTCTGAGAAGCAGGGCACTAACAGAGGATACTTTCAGTGCAGTTCATCCAGGGCCCTGGTCAGGGAAGTAGATGGATTGCCCGCAGTTGACCTGTGAGCCAGTCAGATGGTAGGGGAGGTGGGATGCAGGTGAGTGTTCAGCACCTGTTACAGCCAACTGCTTAAGGTGCTCACCTTTACACTGGCCATGTGTCTATTGAGACCAACTTTGCTGTTCCCTTTACTTCTCTTAGTTCTGGCGTCCTGAATCCTGATTTTTGTCTTCCTCATATGTTGGCGTTCTCATAGTATCATCCATTTAGAATTGGAAAAACCCTTTGAGGCCATCTGGTTCAACTCCCTCATTTTACAGATGAGGAAACTGAGGCCCTGAGAAGTAAAGTAAGTCACTTAAAGTTCCACAGCTAGTCAGTGCAGAGCTAACTCAGCATCACTTCTTCTTCAACCCCCACCCCACCCCCCCAACCAGGAAGGTGTTGGCACTTGTGAGCATGATTGCTGTGTTGAAATCAAGCTTCATTGACATTTCATTTTGGGAAAGAAAAGTTAATGTTGAACAACTCAATTTCATAGAGTTTTCAGATTGTAAGGATCCTTTGGGGTTCTGAGGACCTGGGTTTAATTCCTAGCTCTGGTCTTTTTTTTTAATTTTTTAAAAAATTTAAATTTTTAAAAATTTTTTTAAATTTTAAATTAAGTGTGACAATCCTAATTCCTGAGTGCCCTGTGCTTGATGATTTAGTTTAGTATTATTGACCATTCCACAGTAACTCAGCTGAAAAGACCTGAACCCTTTTACCTGACAATATCATATAAGTATCATGTCTTGGGCATGGTGATAAACTTAAAAAGCTGTAGCTATAGCTGAGACCTAACTTCTATTTTTCCTTAAAAGTATCCCTCCCCCCCCAAAAAAGCAAAAGATGAAGAGAAAAACACAGAGAGAAGACAAAGGGAATCAAGGGAAGATCAGTTCAAGAGGATGAAGAGAAAGCCCAACATGGAGCTAGCTTACAGAATAATGGTAGATCCCAATTGCCTCATTTTTTACAACATTTTACGCTGATTTACAGGTTCATGATTAATTTTTTTCCCATGAATAAATACTTTATCATGATTTTTGGCTGTATTTGCCCACCTGTTCTCTATGTTGGGCCAGAATACTTGGGTGAAAAGGCTCTTAAAATTCTGTTTAAATAAATTTTCCATAGCCTCATCAGCTAATAGGAAAGGTTTCCCAAACAAGCTAGCTCCCTATATGAGTTTATCTTTAGCAAATTTTGTTGAGTTTTTTTTAACCTACTCTGATTTTTCAAATCCTTTACTGACAGATTCACCATGAAGCAGACTGTGGTTTAAGCCTATTGGACAATATCCAGAGATGTTAGTTTATCTTAAAGACATCCAGAGTTGTATTTTCTTCAACATATGGAACTTTCATGAAGGAAACTTCCACTCTCAGTGCGTATCTGAAACTGTTCTGTTAGTCTTAGAGTTGCCTGGGGCATTTAGGTTAGCTGCTTTGCTCAGATTCATACAGCCAGATGTGTCAGAGATGGGTCTTGTACCCAGGTCATTCTGCCTCCAGTCTTGTAACTGCTATGCTTCACTGCCTTTCTTTCTTAAATATTTAACAGGCCTTGTTATGAGATGGTCTCAAATAAAAGGCAGTCCTACAGCTCTGCTCCCCAGGTCTCAGTGTGTTTATATTTACATTTAGTACTTAATACAGCCCGTAGCCTAGCAGGAGTCTAAATAATAAAATATCAGAGCTGGAAGGGGCCTTAGACATCATAAAACTTTATCTTTTTGTTTAACAGCTAAGGAAACTGAGTCTCAGAGACATGAAGTTTTCCAAGTGACGTGGTGGCAAATCTGCAACTAGAACCCAAGCTTCTTTATTCTGAGTCACTTGCTTTTTCATTCCCATTCTGGAGAAACATGTGACTCAGATCAATAACAGTGAAAGAGGGAAGAGAAAGATCTTCTTTGCTTGGTTAATGTTTTATATCAGGCTGAGGGGATGGCACATTTCCATTATGGAAAGAAGAAACAGGGAAAAGCTGAGCCACAGACAGGATCAAGAATCCTACCTGCTCTGCTGGTCATCATGATGTGACTTAGTTATTTATTTATGAATTTCAAAGCCAATAGAAATGTTTATTCTCTTTTGGATCCTCCATGTCTGCTACTCTGGGTTGATTATACTTCCAATAGAACCTTGACCTCGATGAGGGTCTCCTGCAAACTATTTGCATCCCTGTGTTTGCCTTTTAGGAGACACCGTGAAGGTACATTAGTTTTAGATTCTCGTAGACTTATTAGAAAGGTATTGATGCAAGTAACTTAAAATGGCCTTTCTCAACCTTTCTAATTTCAATGGATGATGCCTATGTGGGAGGTAGCTTCATTGCACCTTGGTGTCAGATGAAGAGCTAATTTTTTTTTAAAGTTAATTTCTTTACAATTATGTCTATGGTTAAGACCTTTCCTTTTTGGGATCTTGCAGATCTTAGCCCCTCTACGTCACTCTGAAATTAGAGGTTTCTTTCCCAATGGATTTGCCCAATTTAAGCACTCATTTGCTGAAATGTTTCATTTGATTTGTGTTTGCAAATGAGTTCATTCAAACATTGAAAATACATACCATAGTGAAGACATTTTGCCATCGGTTTATAGAAACATCAGACTTGTATTCGGTTCTTTCTTTGCTGCAGTGGCAAATTACATGAAGAATAAGAACTACAGTTGTTGCTGATATTACTTGAAATTAAACATCCCTGGTTGCATGTTTTTTGTTAGGGTATCAGTGGAATCTGTTTTCTTTGGTCATAACCAATGATACATTATTATTGCACAACAATAGTTATAAAGATCCTTATCCATCATATCTCTCCAGACTCATTTTCAACCCAGAAGCGCCTTACCCAATTTTTTTGGGAAGGAAGAGTTCATTCCCATTAATAGTGAAGTGAGGGAATACATTTTCAGCCAACCTCATCCATTAATTGTATTGCATTTTTAAATTGAATAAAATAAGACTTAAAAGTCACATTTTGATTCATTGCCTTTATTATCTTAGTTCATTCTGGATTATAAAGACATGTAAAAAGACAGACAAAATGAAGGATGGTTTATTAGGACTTTTGATAGCCAAGGAAATAAGCATAGCTCATTTTTGCTGTATTTTAAATTAAGAAATTAAAGAGGAGGCAGAAAATACTATCTGGGCCAACAGATTTCTGAAACATCCTTTGTCCTATTGTGTGAGCTACTTCTGATGCATTGCTGACATACATTCTGCCTTGAATGAATAAGCAATCTGGTGTTTTGGTTACAGGTGAGTTGTTTGGAGGATTTTAAAACTCTGTATTATTTCCTGAATTCAGCCTCCGCTCTGTACTCATTAGCAAGATCGAGACACTCCATTTTCTTTTCCCATTGACAGTTCAGTCTGACTCCCTGGGATTTCTGACAAATCTAAGGAACTTTGGGTCCAGGCAGTGGTACTATCCCTTGCTTATACCAACAATGGACTATAAGCACACACAGGACTCAAGTTGTAACATTTCATTGTGATGCCGATGCAGATCGTTCCGTTTTTCTAATTTAAAAGGATACGGAGTTGCCTTAGCATTTCAAAAAAACCTAAATGATTGTGGGGACTGAGGATCAATAGGACTACACTATAAAAATAATTCTATCAGGGCTTATTTAAATTTTATGTAATTATTTATTTTTAATAATATACATTAATACCATATTTTACATGACATTTCAATAATAGCACAATTGTAGAGCACTTTAAGGTTTACAAAATATTTTTGTCACAACCATGTGAGGTAATTAATGCAAATATTGTCACGTCTGTTTTACAAGTGAGGAAAAAGGCCAAGAGAGTTCAACTAACTTGCCCAGGGGTCACACAGCTAGTAAATACTAAACCAAAACTTGAACGCAGATCTTATGATTTTGAAGTTCAGAGCTCTTTTCACCATATCATGCTATCCCTTATAGAATATAATCTAACTCACATTTATAAAGGTTGAGACATTTGAGTTTGTAATAAAGCACAATTTTAAAGTTTAATGTACTTTCTGCATTTTGAAACCTTGGCAAATTGTTTCTGAGACAACTTTCCTTAGGCTCTAGTAGTACCATCTATTTTTCTAATTATTTTGGTACATTTTTTGCTGGCTCTGAAAAGTTAGGTATCCTTGTTTGACATAAAGGCTTCAGTTTCCCATAATGACCACTGGAGGGCAGCATATCTCTACTGTATTTTTGTTTGGAGACTTAATCGTTTGTTTTTTGTTGCTATCATTGAGTGAAGTATAATTTTCAGCAAAGCACTGATGACAGCAGTGATGACAACCATTACATGCAATATAAACTATTTTCGCTATAACTTCACTTTCAAAAAAAATCTTGTCTGGCCGTTTAAAACAAGTAACCACTTTCATAATGCTTTTTTTTTTTTTAAATAGTCAGACTTCTTCCAGCCTTTCTTTGTTAGCTTTTACTCTGTCTTAAGTCTTCGTTCTGACTTTTTGTAGATCATTAACACTGAGTTACAAAATGTAGTATTTCTGTTTCTGTGTCCTTGCAGTAGATTGTCTATATACTGTCGATATGTATGTGATTGTATATGCACTTCTTTCTTCCCATTTCCTCCCTTTCATCCTTTATCACTACTCACAGATATTATTTATATTATTGTTACTGCCCAGACCAGTTTTCTAACTCTTTTTGTTCTTATCTCTTTAGACTAGTGTGATCCATGTTTAAGTTACCCATAGTGACCAAAGCCAGAGTTTATGTGAACAGAGCTGGCCTTAATGTAGGAAAAGAAGGCAAACCTCAGAACAACAGCTGCTCCCCCCTTGAAAACAACTTTAATGACAGTCCACCACTGCCCTTCACCAAGGCTTCAAGTTTGTTCCTTTAGTTGTTTAGAGTAAAACATAATTTTCCTACACACCTCTCCCATGTCTTTCATTGCCCCGTGCTAGGAAGGTTGTTCCCACCTGGTCTACGGGTAGCGAATGGCCTTCTTCATTAGAATGTCATTGTTTTCTTCAGGCACCCTGGATATTAGACATGAAGGGGCCTGGCAGTTCCCCTTCTGATTTAACAAGAAATGATCACTTTTTCAGGATAGCTCTCTTTGTAAAGTCTCTGCTTTCCTCAAAGAGGGAGCATCCCTTTATCTTATTGTTCTTCCCTAATGATACATGGTGTATGGGGTGGGGGGGAGGGAGGTATTGATTACATTTACAATCTCAGTTGGTTCTCTGTGTTCCATAAAGGGACCATTACTTCTACTCTGGGGCAGGCTGAGCTGGGAAGGGGGAAGACAGGAGGGCTCATTGTTACTGACTGCATGCTCAGGGTGATTTGTGTCTTACTCCTAGTGATGCCTGTGGTATCCTTCCCTTCTTCTCCCCTGCCTTGGCCCTGCTCCCCCATTACCTGTCAGAAGTCGGGTGAGGGCATCTGTCCCTAAGGAGCCACAACCTACCTGTTCAGAGGCACTCTGAATTATTATTCCGTTAACTTTCATAAGGCGTTGAGTGTGTGCATTATGTAAATTAAACCACATTTTTTAAAAAATAATGGGTTATAGTAAGTTTGTATTGAAAACAGCTAAAAAAACCCTCCACATTTTAGTATTGCTTTTTATCATATAGAATTAAGTGAAGGCCTAGACAAATTAATTTAAGTAGCTAATTAAATTAAGTAAGCAGACAGTTTGGGTCACTCAGGTCAAAAAATATTATTTTTTTTCTCAGTAGTTTGGTTTATCTTAAGCTAATTATTGCCTTAAATCTCTTCTTGTACTTAGACTTTTAGGTATTGTCTGAGGATTTTCATTCAATGGATTGATATACTTTTATTTTAAGTAGTTATTTTCAAACTTTCCTTCTTAAAAAAAAACTTGAAGTTGTATAGATTATAAAACATCCATACAAAGATGTTGGAAAATAGTATTATATGTATGTGTATATATATATATATATATATGTATATATATATGTATGTAATATGTCCAGGTTATATACACATATAACTATACAAGCTGTCTAGAGTAGATATCTTCCAAATCTGTTGGGATAAAGGAAACACTGGCTTCTCCAAAACCTCTCCAGTGGACATTGACTCAAAACCATCTGTGGTCTGGTTGCAGAGACCTCCTTAGGAGTTTACCACTGCTTAGATGCCTTAATTTTTCAGTGAAAACTCACGCTTGTGAGTCCAGTGTGACCTGAGTCATAAAATTACCTCTTCTCACCTGAATGAACCTCCCTGACAGGCACTGTTCCTGGCCAGTACCTATGGCAGGGTGGCAAGACTTCATTGTCTTTTTGTCTTTGGTGACAATCCAGTGATTTTATTTTCAGCACTGCAAAGGCTAGGGCTCAATTTGGATTACTCCCTCCAATGCTGAAGTAGAATTTTACCCAGTTAGATAAAGGCTCACCAGAGGTCTTGCTTTTTCAGAATGGACTTCGATGATGAAGATGGTGAAGGCCCCAGCAAATTTTCAAGGTGAGTTATTTTTTTTAATACTTAAAATGAGCCTCTCTTGCCAGGTAGGATGACCATACATAAATGAAGATTTAAGCCCAAATTATATGATAACATTCATTCTCTGCATCTTGGACATATTAGTCTCTTCTAATTCTTCCTTCATTCTATCTTGTCTTGGGAGTGTTTGCATAGGCCAGCATTTAGTCACATGGTTGCCAGCTGAGTGGTTGACACAGTTCTTAAGTCTCACAACCTATATTATTTAAACAGATGAAGTGACATAAATAATTAGCTGTTTTTCATTTTAACTGACAAAAATTCCATTCAGTAGACTCATTTTTAATACTTTTTAGAAAGGTCAAGAATTATAGTTAAACTATCTCAAGAGGAGGCATGTTTTTCTACCCTTGAAAATGAGGAAAATGTTAGACACTGAACTTGCTTTCCTCTAACAAATAAAACATCAGGCTGTCAAGTAACTCATGACTCTTTTGTGGAATGTCTTTTATAAACAGAAATCTTTTTGAAATTAATGGCAATTTGTCTAGAACATGGGCTTTTAAAATGGAGTATTATGCCCTATTTGAGATTTAGCATTTATAATTAAATTGCATTCTGGTATTTTTAGCTAACTTTATTGGGTTTATATATATGTATTCCTTAAAGTGTGTAATTTCATTTAAGGGAGGCAATGTGGTGCAGTGGGTAGAAAACTGGCCTTGGACCTGGAGTTCAAGTCTGTTCTCTGACACCTATTGACAGTGTGGTCCTAGGCAAGTCACCTAAGCCTCTTAGTGCCCCAAGCAGCTCTCTGAGATTTTAAGTTGTGGAGAAGGTGATAATCAATGCTGGTACAGGACATTCCTCACTGAGAGTTCCATATGTCAATGAAATCATAGGTGAGATTTTTTAAAAATATTCATTTATGCTGGGATAGAAAAGTAAGAAGATGGAAGATAAGTTTATTGTTCATTGATCTTTATGGCAAAAAGGTGGCAAAGTGGACAAAGTGCAGGTTAGGAAGACCTGGGTTCAAATTTGGCCTCAGACTTTATACTCACTATATGACCTTGGGCAAGGCACTTAATCTCTGTTTGCCTCAATTTCCTCATCTGTAAATGGGGATAATAATAGTACCTAGCTCTCAAGGTTATGAAGATTTTTTTAAGGTAATATGTGTAAAGTGCTTAGCACTGTGACTGGCACATAGTAAGTGTTATATAAATGCTAGTTATTATTATTAGTAGGAGTATTAAAGTTTTGGTAGCAAATTTGGAAATTTTGAGAAGATAGAAACTGTTTTGTTAAGGTCTGAGAATAGGTTAGCCTTATACTTAGCTGTGGTAAGATATTTCCTCTTCTTCTCCTCCTCCCCATCCCCATCTCAGTGACAGGCAACACCACTTATGGACTCAAGGAATGTACGAGCCAAATGAGAGGACCAATAACAGTGACAGAAAAACCCCAAAACATAAATAAGCTTTCTGTGCATTCTTTTCTAAACTCAGGAGTCGTAATTGGATCAATTCTTTTCTTTGTTTAAAAAAATCAGTTTTAGAAGTATAATTTAGTTCCATTTCAGGTGCTAAACTACCACCACCGCTACTACTAGTACTAGTACTGCTACTGCTATTGCTATTGCTACTACTACTACTACTACTACTACTACTACTACTACTACTACTGTTCAACACTTACATAGTGCTTTACAAAGTTTCTTTCACATACATTGTCTCATTTTGTTCCCACAAAAACCATATGAGGTGGACAGAGTAAATAATATTACTTCCAATTTATTAATATTAAATACTATTACCTCCAATTTACAGATGAGGAAATTGAGATACTGAGGGTAAATGACTTTCATAGACTCCACAGCTAGTAAGTGGCATAGCAGGATCTCAAAGGTCCATCTTCTGACCACACATTCAATGCCCATTCCACCATGTCCACAGCTGACATGCCTGAGTATTGGGTGATCTGCTGGTGGTGATCCCAAGAGCATTATTGTGATTCTAGTTCCCTAAAGAACTCAGGAGTATCTTATTACTGAGATTATGAACATTACGTGGACTTTGTTATGTTAGCCTTCATATCCGGATACTGATCCACTTAGTTTCTTTTTATCCAAAGCAGCAGGTCTCTGTCCTTTAAGGAACTAAAGTTCTCCATTTTTGCCAATGGAGAAGATTTCATCTCACAGGTGTTTAAAATGGGGTAGGAAGATGCGCCTAATGTAATAAGCCTGCTATTTATGTATGACTTATGGAAATCAATGTCATCATATCTCTTAATACAAGTCATCTGAGGATGCCTCGGTAGCATATGCCTTTCTTTAGATACTGTCCTTGGAAGGAGAAGTCTCCTTAGTATAATATTTTTAATAGGTCCTTTTTCTTTTAAATATATGCTTGGGTAAGGGATCCCACACTTAGGTCACTGGAGCACAATCTCAGATTTGGGTGAAATCATAGATGTGAAAAAGAATGTACTTCAGCATCTGGTCTGAAGATCTTGTCAAAATAAATATATAACTTTTCAACAATGAAAGATTCTTAAAATTTCAGTAAAATTTGTGTCTGCACACTTAAATTTTGTAATATATAACTGCATATTGGTGAGGAATCTTTTTATCGCCATGTACAAAGTAGCCTTGAAAATTAGTACCCATTTATATATGCCTCTTTTTGTTTCTCTGTTATTGTTTTTGAGAGAAAATTCTTACCAGAAGTAACTATGTATCAATCCCTTCTTGACATGATTTTCCTTTAGATAACACTTTTTGATCTCAGGAGATCATAATTGCTGGAGTCCAAGAATTTATACTTTTTCCTCTACAAGGAGTGAGGATCAGAGAGATGGAGAATGACCTTTAGTAGTAAGGGTCAGTGTCAGCAATAAAATGACACCATGGTAATATCTATAAACTGATCAAATAATTTGTAATGCAAGTGTGGAATCTTATAAATTTCCAGTCTGTTCATGAGTCAGTCTGTCTCTAAATGTTTCTGGTCTAGGTTTAAAGCTATACAATTGTAAACTGCATCTGACTAAAAACTGTTTGCAGTGTTTGCTGTTTTGTAGGTTTGAATTTGCAAGATTAGCAAGTATGAAACTGGTTTTTCTTCAAAGATGGAAAATTCTTTTTATTCCTCTCCATATTATTACCTGTATCACCTTCCCCTCCAGAACCTAACACAGTCACCTCCACAAGGCAGTCAGTAAATGCTTATTGAATGAATGAATGTCAGAAGCTAGGTACTTCTATGCTATGCAGAGTCATAGGATGATAACAATTTAAAGCCAGAAGAGATGCAAGCCTTTCTTTTTAAAGAAGAAACTGAGAACAAAGGAAGTTAGGTGACATATCCAAAGTCATATAGGTCATAAGTAGTGGAGTCAATAGAAGACTTGAACTCAGGTCCTTTGACTTCAGTCCTATTGCTCTTTCCATGACACCAGGGAGGAAGTTCCCTAAATTGGGAAATATCCTCTCTATCTCTGGAGCCCAAGAAGCCAGTAGGAACATATTACATCCTTGCTCAATAAAATACAAGTAATATGACCAAGGAAATTCTGATGCTGCCCTCAGTAGTAGCAGTTGAGAACGACACATTTGCATTTCCTTGACATAAAGGGCCAAGCCTCAAACTGTCATCAAGACAGATAGAAGTATCAATCTATGGAGAGTCCTTAATGATTGCCTATATTGGTCCTTGAGGGAATATCTTTAAGCCCAAAGGAATCAGCTTTGCTTTTTAAAATTGGGTAATTTGCCAAAGGGGCATTCTTGGCTTCTTGAAGTCTTGACTTCTTGAAGATCCAGCACTGTTTCTTGAATTGTCTTTGATTCATAGTCTTCTATAGTATCTCCTGGTTATCCTCTGGGAACCCTTGTTCTCAGCACTCAGTCTTAAAAGCCATGGGAGCAAAGGAATAGTCAGACAAAAAAAATGCCTTAGACATTAGGAAAGCTGATTTTTAAAATTTGGGCTAGTAGATATGATACTATGACCAGAGATTCTAAAAACGAATACAGCTCATAAGGAATGATTATTTGTAAAATAAAATTCTAACTAATAAATCGTAAACAATCCCAGTGAGAAAGAAAAGATGGAAAAAGAATCATATAAGCAAGTAATAATTTAAAGAATGTCTCAAAGCTATGAGAACAGTATTAGAAAGGATAGATCCCAGAATGAGCTGAGGCTTACAACAATGCTAAATATAACGAAAGGGGCTTTTTATTGGTGATAGAAGGGAAGAGGGAGGATTTGGAGTTTAGGGTGGATGGTAATGATGTTGATGGTGATGGTGGTTTTTTTGTATGCCTGTGTCTGAACTTGGAGGAACAAAAACAACAACTATGACAGAGAATCCAGAATTGCCCATATCCTGTATGGTTCTAATTTTCTCCAAGAAGCTAAGTCTTCAAAATGAAAAAGGTCAAGTCAAAGTGCCTAAAAGGAATCATAGCACGAGGATGTAGCAAGAGAGCACTTTAAAGGAATTCAGAGTCATTCCTGATAATGTTCAGTAAATTTTGGAGAATGGCAGAGATATCAGGAGATATGATAGACAGATATCTAGGTGGATTGTAGGAATTTTAGACCAGTAAGTTTTATATTCTCTTGCAGAATTCTAGATTAACTTCTCTAAAAAGACATTTGTGAATATTTAAAAAAGAAAGTCATATCATCGGGAGTCATTGTTAGATGACTTAGTAATAAGTCTCAACAAGTGAGAGGTGATCAAGGCCTCAATTAGCATGGCTGTGGTATGAGTGGAGAGAAGGCGATGGACGTAAGAGATGTAGAGGTAGTAGAATCTAAGTTTGTTAACTGGTTGGTGGGAGTTGAATAAGAGGAAGTAAATGTCTTAAAGGATTAGATTTAACATGTCTGGCTAGAGCTTTGGCTTTGGACACGATATTGGTGAAGTAAGGAGAAATTGAACAGTGCTCCCTCAGCAAAGGAGAGAGATTGAGTTGGTCCTGAAAGAGGAGGGAGAAGATAATTTATAAACTCTAGCCCTCTTCCTCTGCAGAAATAAACTTAGTGATATGACATGAGGGGAAGTATTTGGTCCAAAAATTTTCTCCCCCAGCCACTTGAATTTCACCAGCATCTAATTGTGATTAACAAGTGAACACCGAGAGGGTTAACTTTATTGTGAATTAATTGAAGTGATTTGTTTCCACAACTCTTAACTAAAATGAATTAATGGAATAGGAGTTTTTATTGGTGCTAGTGGTAAAAATGAGTGAAATATCAGTTGGAACGTGGGGCTCCTGTAGAAGATGCTGAAGAGAGAGGAATTTGAGCAACCAGAGGACAACATGGCAGCCCGGGATACCTGGAACTGTCCAGAAGAAAGAAGTAGGAAATGAAGAGAAGGATGTTTTAGCTGTCTTCAAGTATTTAAATGATTTTTATGTTGAAGGGGTACTGGGCTTGTTCTGTGTGAGCTCAAAGGAGGTAGAATCAGGGGCAGTGGGTAGAAGTTGTAAAGATGCAAATTTTGGCTTGGCATCAAGAAAAACTTCTAACAGGTGGAGCTGTTCAAAAGTAGGACTGCCAAGATAGGTGATGGGTTTCCCCTCCTTAGAGGTCTTTGAGCACAGGCTAGATACCTATTTGTTGCATTTGGTATGGTGGCCATTCCTTTCGTGTGTGAGTGGGGCTGGATGGCTGCTGATACCCCTTCCAACCATCGAATTCTGTAACTCTCAGGATTATAGAAAGGTACAGAAGTCTATGTGCTGGTGGATGTGCACATTCATGTGCAGAGCTTAGTGGGAATTTTGGCAGGCTTACCCACATTCACTTTCATGGAACACTATTCCCTGGTCCTAGCCTCTTGCCAAGGGAATCAGTTCAGTTTTGCATTCTCACAGCATTTATTTTGACTTGACCACACATCCTGTCCCCTGGTGGTCTAGCTATATATTTATCTGATATAACAGTTAACAGTGATGAACTTTTCATCTTTGGGGGAAAATCCAGTTTGTACAGTTTGCTTTTGTTTCACTAAGAAAGAATTGTCCTTTATAACTTTATTATAATACTTTCCCACTAATGAAACCTAGACAGATTTCTCTAATATCTAAATTCCATTGTCTGGTCCTCAAGTGGTGTTAGGACAAATAGAAAGGTCCTGTTCTGTAGTCCCTTACTGAGATGAAGATCAAGAACACTAGACCTCCTTTGTGGATTAGGTAACCGTAGAGATCTGAGGTAGGGCAGAAAACCCTTTAGAACTGAGCAAAACAGGACTATATATCCTAGTGTCTGACAGGGAAGAAATAACCTCAGAGAAATAACTTAATGATAAGTCACTAGAATCTTTCCCCGAGTCATTCAAATAATCTGCCACCAGACAAGGTGGTGGCTGAGCTTTGCCTGTTTAATTAGATCTTGGTGTCCATAGGCATAGTCAACTGAGTCAGTAACTATGACATACTTAACTACTTAATTATTCTTTTTCTCTAAAAGAACTATTTGCTACGTCAATAAAGCAAGGTTATCAATCCTATCTAATTATGGCATTTTAAGGTTACAAATATATTACCAGGTTGAAAGATAACAGGTAAAATAAAGTTCTTATTTAGTGTCTTTTAACATTAATCATAGCTAATTATTGATCACTACTAATCTAATATTTGGTTTCTCTCTGGATTTGAGTAGAAAACACCTTCTAACTCAATCTGCACTTTTAAAATCACAAGACATTTAGGCACATAAATGTGGCTCTTTTATTCCCTCTGGCAAGCTCTTGCCACTGCCTAGCTATTTAGCCTTTTGTTTTTTTAAGCTCCAAAGAACATCTCTCAAGCTTAATAAGAAAAAAAAAATATTAAGTTGTATTCTTATTGCCCCCAGCCTCTGTGGCTTCCTTCTTCCTTCTTCTTTTGATTTATGGCAAAGTTGAAAGGAAAAAGAAAAATCACATTTCAGTTTAGTGGCAGTGGTCTGTGGAAAACCCCATATAAGGTTTTTGCAATTGGCTGTATCATATTCACAGCTAACTTCTCAATCTCAACTTGCCTGTTTGAGGAGAAATGCTCCAGGTTCACCCTATACCGGAGCTTAATGTCTCAAAACACATTTAAACAAAAAAGGGCACATTTTAAAATCAGAAATATCAAATGATTTCTTTATAGTGTTCATGACCTCTCTCTGGTCTGGTCCAGTATTTAAATCAAAATCTCAATGAAAACCACACCCAATGCCTATTACTTCCTGGCATAAGATGAGTATTTTAAAGGCATATGCAAGTATGCATACATATTCATAGACTCATAGATTTTTAGAAGCAGCCCGTAGAGATCACTTTGTCCAACCCCTACATACATATGTATATTGGTAACCAAAGCATTGTTTTAAAAACTGTACTGAACATTTCTTAGTTTGGCAGTGAATTCACATTTAGTAGATCATATGTTAATACAAGACTTTTTTGGAACCACTTAGTATATCTCCAAGGGGAAAAAAATTTCTACTAATGAGCCAAGTTTTCAATGACTTAACTTTTATTTTTTTTCCCTTTATTTCTGTTTTATAGGTAGCTGGTGTAGAGAGCCAGCCTAGAAACCAGGAAGACCTAAGTTCACATCCTTCTTCTGACACATATTGACTATGAAACCCTGGGCAAGTGACTTAACCTCTCAGTGCCCCAGGCAACTTGAAGAGAATGTGCTGACCTGCATTGGTACAGGAAATTTCCTGGCAAGAGAATTCCGTATACCAATGAAATCATAGGTCCCAGTCTTTACCCTTCTCCTCTTTCTACCTGATTACTTTTTTTTCTTGCTGACAAATGTCTTATTTGCACATATAACCATTTTCTAGCCTTCTGCTTTGCAATAACATTCTAGTTTTGATCTATTCCATTGAATTTACTACCCTATTTTGTTTGTAGGTATGGTGGTGTTCAAAACTGTGGGGATAAGGAAAAATTTGCAAGGTAGGAGTGTTCTGCAGAGATCTGCTGAGACAGGACTTGTCATATCCCAGGATAGTCAATCTATGCAACTTAGCTTAGATAGCTGCTTATCTTCCTTCTAGGTGGGAACATGCCCCAAGTACTTCTGATACAGAGAGGTTGGCCAGGTAGAAAAAAGGAAAATCAAACATGGTGGCCTATTTTAATTTGGCTTGGGTTGACCAGTATCCCTTTAGTGGGAGGGTAACCTTACAAGAGCCTTTTGAAAAGAGCAGTGTCCCTCTGTGGCTACATTGGCATGATATGGCATCATATATAGCAGGAGGCAATGAGTTTTTGAGGTATTCTGCAAACCTTGTACTCTTAAATCCGTATTTATTCTCAAATCATAAAATAATACTGGTATGTATGAAGGAGGATATAAATAATTAGACAGAGTGAGACCCTCAGTATAATTCTGGGCAACCAATCACTAAGTGTTTGGCCTACAGTTCTGCCCATAATATAGCAGATGGCATCCATCTGGGTACCTGTGGATGAAATACTTTTAATGGAAAAGTCATTTCTTTTTTTTTTTTTTTTGATAAGGCAATTGGGGTTACGTGACTTGCACAAGGTCACACAGCTAGCATGTGTCAAGTGTTTGGTCTGAGGTCGGATTTGAACTCAGGTCCTCCTGACTTCAGGGCCGGTGCTGTATCCACTGCACCACCTAGCTGCCCCGGAAAAGTCATTTCTTATATTAAGAAGCCAACTCTTATGCCCATCTACTCTTGCTGACTTTTATCTAAAGTATCTAGATTTTTTCCAGTCTAATATACTGTATTTACATGATAACAAATGGATATTCAGATCTGATTTCCTATACTTACTATTGATATATCCTTGGACAAGTCATTTGAACTCTCTGGGCCTCAGTTTCCTCATCTACAAAATAAGGGAGTTGGAATAAATAATATTAGATAGCATAAATATTATTGTCCCCATTTTAGAAATGAGGAGCCTGAGGCTTTGAGGTTAAGTGATTTGTTAAGTGACTCATTATACCACACTCTGTTTTCATGAAGTTGTGTGAGAACCTGACCGAGTATAGTAAGATATCCTCTTTTCATCTCTTCCAACTATCACTTGTGAAATGTTGCTGTTACCATATTTTTAAAGGTTTTACTCTTTTGGCATATTCCCTCTTCCTAAGGCCCGGGGATAGTATGTCTACAGTTTTAACAAATAACCACTAGATGGTGAGCTTGCTCCTTTAAAAAACGTCTACTTTATCCATCCAGTTTGAAGTTTATTTTTAAGTGAATGTTTTTATATTTTATTTTTCCGACTATATCTAATAACAATTTATAACATTCATTTTTTAAAAAAAATTTCGAGTTCCAAATTCTCTCCCTCCCTCCTTCTCTTCCCCAATCCTTGAGAAGACAAGCAATTTGATATAGATTACACATGTGCAGTCATGTAAAACATATTTCCATGTTAGTCATCTTGCAAAAGAAAACACAGACCAAAAAAGAAAAATAAAGAAAGTTTTTAAAAAGTATGCTTCAATCTACATTCAGATACCATCAGTTCTTTCTCTGGAGGTGGATAGCATTTTTTATCATAAGTCCTTTGGGATTGTCTTGGATTGTTGTATTGCTGAGATTAGCTAAGTCACCCACAGTTGATCATTGTCCAATGTGACTGTTATTGTGTACAATGTTCTCCTGGTTCTATTCATTTTACTTTATATCAGTTCATGTAAGTCTTCCCAGATTCTTCTCAAAGCATCTTGCTCATTATTTCTCATAACACAATAGTATTCCGTCATAATCACATACCACAGTTTGTTCAGCCATTCCTCAATTGATGGGTATCCCCTCAATTTCCAATTCTTTGCTACAACAAAAAGAGCTGCTATAATTTTTTGTGCATATGAAGTCCTTTTTCTTTTTTGTAATCTCTTTGGGGTTCAGACCTAGTAGTGACATTGCTGGGTCAAAGGATATGCACAGTTTTATAGCCCTTTGGGCATAGTTCTAGATTATTCTCCAGAATGGTTGGATCAGTTTACAACTCCACCAATGATGCATTAGTGTCCCCATTTCCCCATATCCCCTTCAACATTTGTTATTTTCCTTTCTGTCATGTTAGCCAATCTGATGGGTGTAAGGTGATACCTCAGAGTTGTTTTAATTTGCATTTCCCTAATCAATAGTGATTTAGAGCATTTTTAAGTCTATTTTTAATAAGCTTGTATGAACTCCCTTTTTCTCAACGTATGTACATAACTTACAATCATACTTAATCTTGGAAAGTACATTCTCTTTTAAATCAGTAAAGAAAAGAAACAAAAACTAGTATTTAATTGGCACCTTCTATTTGGCTTGTTTGTAATTTAATTTTATAATTTATGATTAATTAGTAGTTTTTTTTTCTCAACTCAGCTTAATTCTCATTTACATTTGCATTTACAGGGCATCTTACTTCCATCTAGTCCAAGTGACTCGCAGGCAGTTCTGTGTACACAACATTTTTTCTCTCATCTCCAGTGCTGTTTTTGCATAAGTGGTCTCTCATGTCTGGAATGCCCTCCCTCCGTACCTCTACCTCATAGTATCTTTAGCTTCCTTAGCTTCTTTCCTTAAGATTATTTGGTATTACTTTATATTTGCTTACTTTTGGATGTGATATAGTTTCCCAGTGGAATGACAGTTCCTTGAAGGCATGGAATGTTTTGTTCTTGACTTTGTATCCTCAGCATCTAAGACAATAACTTGAATATAGTGAATACTTAAAGTTAGTAGGTTGTGATGTCATACAGTAGAAAGAACTCAGGCTCTCAGATTGGAGGACTTGGATTCAAATTCCCCCTCCAACACTTATTGTCTATGTGACCTTGGGCAAGTTCCTGGACTTGACCTTCACCTATAAAATGAAAGTGTTGGATTTCAGTTCTAGATCTATGATCCTATGCATTTTAATTAATGCCTGCAACCATTTGGTTGCTGTTGTCTGCAGTGTTAACAGTCAAGAACCTGGGTTATTAATGGTGATATTCAAACCACAGCTAATAATGAGCTATTTTTATTCCTTATGAGTACTAAAGCTCGACTTCTTTCTGCAGTTTTTCCTATTCATTACCTTAGTATTAGTGTGGTATCTCCCGGCATCTTGGTATGTTTGCTTGAATTGAGTGTCTCATCACTACTTTAACCTGTACATCTTCCTTTCCTGTTGCCCCATTCCTACCTTACATAATTAAGGAGCAACTCCCAATGTCTTATTTTTTCTATGAAGCACAAAAGTGCTAAGTCTCTTTGACTTACTATGGGATAGGGGAAAGAGGGCTGGATTTGTCATTGGAAGACCTGGGCTCAGGTCCCAAGCACTAACATTTACTAGCTGTGTGACCTTGCAGGTAATATTACTTCTAAGCCTCTTTTTCTTTATGAAATAAAGATAAAAGCAGTTAAGTTACCTGCCTCTAAAACTGTTGGGAAAATCAAAGGAGAGAATGCATATCAAGTATTTTTTGAAACTGTAAAGAGTTGCACAGATACCTTCTTAGACTTTAAAGATCTTTTCTTTCCTTGGTGGACTGCTCCCATTATATTGACAGACTGTAACCCATCTATGACTTGGTGGATAGTGTTTGAAACTACCCTGATGGGGAGCTCTTCTGAATCTAACCAGACTAATCCTTAGACAATGGACATACAGACCATCTTACTCAGATCCTTTCTGTCTTGGTAGATGGGATCAGTTAGAACTTGTGCACCACTGGCATAGCTTTGGAGCACCCAGAGCTCAATGCTGAAGTAAACCATCAGAGAGGGACATTAGTGGAGGTATACAAATATATGCCTTCAATGAAGTCTGTATTTGATGGGTAGAGAATTGGCTTTAGAACCAGGAAGACCCAAGTGCAATTCCTGCCTCTTACATACACTGGCTATATGACCTGATCAAATCATTTAACCTCTCAATGGCAAATCTTAAGACTGTAGATTGCGGAGAAGATACAGACCTTCATTAAAGGTAAGATTTCCTTCCCCAGTAGTTTACTATACTAATATGACAAGTGTAATCTCTACTCCTGCATAGGCTCTTATTCTTAAATGACGTTTCACTATGATCTATATAAAATTTTTTTTCCACCAAAGTACTACTTTTTCCTAGAAAATTGCTCTAGGAATTATCTGCTTTTTGCCATTTCTATAGTCAAATTTCCAGAACTGTGTATTACCTCACTCTAGTAAACTACTCTCTACAAGACTCCTATTTTAAATCTCGGCATTCTTTTAGTTAATCCATAATGCCACTGTTCTGAGCTAACACCTAAGTTTGATGCTAACCCAGCCCCTTCTATAGCCATTGCACCAACTTTCTGATCATCCTTAAATTTCTCCCTTTTGTTCAAAGCTGCGGTCTTCCCTTCCATCATACTTTTGTTTTATTTATTGGAATGTACTTTCTTTCGTATCCTGCTTCTTTCTCCACTTGCTTTCTTTCTTCTTTGAGACAACTCTGTCTATTTCTCTGTCTCAATTAAAACTTACCTTAAATTTTATTTTTCATGACTTCTTACCTCATTCAGTAAAAATGGAGCATGGATTTCTTTTTTTTTAATTGATTAATCCATTTCCAACTTTCAACAATCACTTCCATAAGCTTCCGAGTTTTAAATTTTCTCCCCCTCCTTCTCCACCTCTCTCCCCAAGATGGCGTGCAATCTGATAGGCTCTACACATATATTCCTATTAAATATATTTTCACATTAGTAATATTGTAAAGAAGAATTAGAACCAATAGGAGGAACCACAAGAAAGAAGAAACAAAACAAAAGAGAAGAAAAGAAAGAGCAAATAATATGCTTCGATCTGTATCCAAACTCCATAGTTCTTTCTCTGGATATGGATAGCTTTTTCCATCCTGAAATCCCCAGAGATGCCTTAGTTCCTTGCATTGCTGAGATGAGCTCAGTCTATCAAAGTCAGTCTTTGTACAACGTGGCTGTTACTGTGCACAACATTTGCCTGGCTCTGCTCCTCTCACCTGGCATCAGTTCATACAAGTCCCTCCAGGTCTCTCTGAAGTCTACCTGCTCATCATTTCTCACAGCACAATAGTATTCCATCACATTCGTATACCACAACTTGCTCAGTCACTTCCCAACTGATGGACATCCCCTCAATTTTCCATTCCCTGCCACCACAGAAAGAGCTGCCACAAATACTTTTGTACATGTGGGTCCCCTTCCCATTTCTATGATCTCTTTCTGATACAGCCCCAGAAGTGGCACCGCTGAGTCAAAGGGTATGCACACAATTCTAGCCCCTGGGCACAGTTCCAAACCAGAGCATGGATTTCTAATCTCCAATAAATTCAACCAAGAAAACGTTCATGTTATAACTGAAGACTAAAAGATCAAGGGCACACAGAACTTTTAATTTATAAAAAGATGCCTGTTAGTGTTTGTATCATTTCTTTTAGAAAGGAATCTTCATGATGGCAGGCATCCCACTTTTTCATGCATATTTTTATTGCCAAGTCTACCTGATATGTTCCATTCTGGCTTGTAATTTATACTCCCTCAAAGATTGTACTTTTTAATAGAAATTATCTTAGAGGTCTGGAATTTTCACAAAAAATTGAGGATTTAGGATACTAGGCACAGAGATCCTGAATTCTATTCTTTGTGGCATAATAGTAACAGTGTTAGCAGTGTACATTTATGTAACACTATGTAACTTTATAGCTTACAAAGTACTTTGTTCCAACTTTGCTAGGTAGAAAGGGGGTTATTATCTCCATTTTACAGATGAGTAAACAGTGTCATGCAGATGAATGACTTGCCCAAGGTCACCTGCTGAGCAGGTAAAAATGAGGCTTACTTTGCAGTAAACAACATCAACAAAAAGAAGTTATGAAGCACCTACTATGTGCTAGGCACTGTTCTATAATCTGAGGCTACAAAGATGAAATAAGACATGTCTGCCCTCAAGGAGCTGAGAATCTAATGGAGGAGATGCATCATGGATGTACAAAAAATATGGTAAATGGTAGAACACAATAAGGTCAAAAGAGAGACATGACATGTGAAGAAAGAGAAGATGCTTTCTCTTAGGAGGGGAGAAATCAGGAAAAGCTTAGTAGAGGTGGTAATGCCTGATTTGAAGGATTTCAGCAGATAGAGAAGTGGACTGGCACCTAGAAGGCACGAGACATAGCCTGCATAGATGCTATAATCCAAAAGAGTACAGGTTAAGGTGAAAGGATAGCTAGTAGTCCAGTGTGAAAAGAACATAGAGTTGAGTGTGTGACAGGGACTGTTGCAAAAATAAATCTGGGAGGGTAGGTGGTACAGCGGATAGAATGCTGGGCCTATAGTCAGGAAAACTTGAGTTCAAATCTAGCCTAAGATACTTACTAGCTGTATGACCCTGGGCAAGTCACTTAATCTCTCTCTCTACCTCAATTTCCTCATCTGTAAAATGGGGATAATAATAGCATCTACCTCCCTGGGTTGTTGAGAGGATCAAATGAGATAATAATTGTAGAGTACTTAGCACAATGCCTGGCACATAGTAAGCACTGTATAAATGTTAGCTATCATTATCATCATCATCATTAGAATTCAGTTTGTGAAGAATCCTAAATTCCCAGGTTAAAAAAAATATATGTATGTGTGTATACATGTAAATTTTATTTTAAATATATATGCATATTTTATACTAATGGCAAGGTCAGACATAGGCAGATTATTTTGAGAGTTATATGGTGGATGGAGTAGAAAACGGAGATTGAGGGAAATGAAATCAGTAGTCTAGTATATGAGTTCAGGAAAAAGGTGATGAGGGTGGTAATATGAGTGGAGCCATAACATATAGAAGATATCATGGAAATAAAATCAATAGAACTTGGTGGCTGATGAGGTGTGGGGTATGAGGGGTGAGGTGAGGATTTGAGCATGGAGAAAAGGGGGATTTCAAGGAAGGCACATTTTGTGGACATGTTTTTGGCAGGAGGTGCTAGAATAACATGAAGGCAGAGATGTTCAGCAGACAGTTAGAATTGTGGGAATGGATCTCAAGTGAATGATCAGGCCTAGCTTTGTAGATTTGTCAGTCATCTGTTCAGGTGATAACCAAAGCTATGGGAATGGGTGAGAACAATGAAAGAGTGGAGAGCAGGGAAAAGGAACTGGGACAGAGCCTTGGGGGATAAGCTACACTCTGGGGATAAGAGGAGGAAAATGAACAAAGGAGACTAGAAAAGTCGAATTGGTAACAAAAGAACCAGAAGAGGGCAGTGTCACAAAAGCTCAGGGAGGAAAGGAAATCCAGAAGGAAAGTTTTGTTAGTTCATGGTGTCATTCATGTCTTACAGATGGGTCAAAAAGGCTGGGGAATGAGAAATGATTATTGGATTTGGGAATAAAAAAGCCTTTGGTGACCTTGGAAATAGCACTTTTAGCAGTGACGAAGACAGAAGTGTTAAGATGAGTGGGCAGTGAGGAAGTGGCGGTACTACAGTAGAAATATAGGAATTTTGCAGTAAAAAGAGGAAAGATTTAGAATGACAGCTCAAGGAGAAGACAGCAGAGACCCGAGCTTGTTTATAAGCAAAGGGAAAGTAAGCAGTAGAGAAGGAGAGATTCATGGAACATGACGCTGGAAGAGACTCCAGGGGATGGGAGCAGTGGTATGAGTAGAGGGGTTAGCTGGGCTGGAGCATTTAGCCTTGGGGGATTGATAGACTACCCTCCCCCAGTGAGATTGAAGCAAAATGGTATTGAATTAATGGCATTTTGCTTTCACAGCATCTCCCCTCTCAACTCATATGGCCACCCTTGTATAGGCCCACATCATCTCACCTGGACTATTATAATGGCCTTCTAATTGCCCTTCTAGTCCCAAGTCTCTCCTCACATCAATCCATCTTCAACTCAGCTGCCAAAGTGATTTTCTCAAAATACAAATCTGACCATGTCTCTCTTCTACTCAATAAACTGCTGCCACTCTCTTTTACTTCCAGGATCAAATACAAAGTATGGTATCATCTAAATCCCTTTACAACCTGGCCGCTTTGTGTGTTTCCAAACTTCTTAGACTTCATTCCCTTCCATACCCTCTATGATCCAGCAACATTGTCCTGATTGCTTCTGGTAACAAATGACACCGTCTCCCAACTCTGTGTATTTGTGCTGGTTATTCCCCTTGCCTGGAATGTTCTCCTTCCTTACCTCTACCTCCTAACTTTCTTGACTTTCTTTAATTCCTAGCTCAAATCCTATACCTTTTGCAAAAGGTCATTACCAACTTCTCCCCACCCCCTTTCCCTCTGTGATTACTTTTCACTTACTACATATACACACACACACAAACATATATGTGTATCACCTATATGTATATCACACATATATGTATATCACCTACATATGCACATACATATATGTATATATAACTCCTCTTTGTCTTTGTCTCTGTCTCTGTCTCCCTGTCTCTGTCTCTCTCATATGAACATAGTGATTTTCATAATGTTTCTTTCATTAGAACATAAGCTCCTTGAAAGTAGTGGTGGCATTGCTTTGCCTTTCTCTGTACCCCTAAAAGCTGAACATTGAGAATGCCACATATTAAGTTCTTAATCAAAGCTTGTTGACTTAGTGACACAGACAGGTTTGAAGGTATGGAGAAAGGGAGTTAAAGCAGCGCCTGTAGTCTCCCGCCGTGGCCTCACTAACCAAGCGTATGTGCCCCTCTAGAACCTGGGATGTCACTGCTGCCTTCCTCTGAATCTAATAGGTGAGCCTTTGACTTACCTAGCTGGGCCCCAAGTCACCCAGCCACTTCCTGCTATCTGCCCCTTGTTCCCCAATGACATCCCCCTACCTTGTTGTCCCTCCTCTCCCTTTCCAGCACTTCCCTCTCTGTTGTCTTCCTCTGTTAGCATATAAGCTTCTTGAGGGCAGGGACTGTCTTGTTTGTTTGTATATGTGTCCCCAGCTTGTAACAATGCCTGGCACACAGTAAGTTTTATTATGTTTATTGTATTTATTTATGTATATATTTATTATATTTATTGTTTACCAACATGTCTATTGATCTATCTCCTATGCTTCTGTCTTTCTATCCTGTGGCAGGCGGCTTTAATCTCAATAAAGTCAGTCATCATCCAAGTTTCTTTCCAAAATAGAGTTCAAGGATTAAAAGAAGAAAGGATTTGGATTAGGTGCTATGTGGAATGTGATTGGGAGGCAGACCTGAATGAAAAGATTAGTGTGTAGTAGGGAATATCTAGTTCAGATCAGATAGCATAAATGTGTAGCTGACCTAGTCAGCATGGTTTTGTGACTCCCTCTAGCAGGTTTCTGAGTCTCAGAGGTAAGTCCAGAAAAGACAGATGGTAGGGGTGACCTAGGGTTGAGGATTAGGAAGATGCAAGGATGAAAATAGCAGAGGGACAAAGGAACACAGGATTCTTGACATCCTCTGTGCCTTTGCATAGGTTGTCACTCATGAATGGAAATCACTTCTTCCTTGATTTTGTGGTTCAGTCGTTTTTAGTCATGTCCAACTCTTTGTGACCTTATCTGGGGTTTTCTTGGCAAAGATACTGGAATGGTTTGCCATTTCCTTTTCCAGCTCATTTTACAGATGAGGAAACGGAGGCAAAGAGGGGAAAATGACTTGCCCAGGGTTACACAGCTAGTAAGTGTCTGAGACCAATTTGAACTTGGGAAGAGGACTCTTCCTGACTCCAGGCCCACCACTCTATCCACTGAACCACCTATCTTTCTTGATACCACCTAGAATCTCTGAGTTCTTTCCAAGCTCAGCTTTAATGCCAATCTCCACGTGAGGCTTTCATGCCCATCAATCTCCCACCTGAGCTGCAAGTTCCTATCACCAAAATTATCTTGTTTTTACTTGTATATGTTTTGTACATGTTCACATGTGTTCATTTTGTTTCTTCCAATAAAATGTAAGGTCCTTGAGGGTGGGTATTTTTTCATCTTTATCTTTGCATCCACAGTGTATGGCACGTAGTAGGTATTTGTGTTGAAATTACACCTTGTTATAGTTCCCCAACCACCCCAGCAATTATAAGTAGGCATATAAGTAGCCAGTGTAAGGTGACAATAAATAGAAATAAAGAGTGTAAAGGGGAACACTTGCAAAACCTGCCTCCTAAATTGAGGGCCCATAATGCATTAAATTAGGGGAAGCCAGATAGGCCCCATTATAACTCTGTCCCAGTAATGATCCCTCAGTCTATAAGGTACAAATAAGCTCCGAAGATATGCAGCAGAACCAGAGAAACATGCTAATAGGGATCATTGATAACGTTGAGGTGAAATCGATATGCAAATGAACTAACCCAAAGGTGGGGCAAATAAGAGTTAAGTTGCCCCCCAGAACCCTATAAAATTGAGACCCCACAAACCTGCTCTTCAATCATTCCTCCTCCTGCCATAGCTCAATGCTGCTCCAACTCCAATCTGAAGTTATGTGACTCTATCTACCCCTTTCACTCCCCTCTCTTCCCTGTGCTGCCTGCCTCGCTACCACCCCTTTCCCTGTTCCATCCCCATGCCATCTTCCTCTGTGCTTTATGTGTCTTATTAAAATGTGATTGGTGTATCATTATTCTCTGCTTGCTACCAGCCTGAGCTTTCCCTATGAGCATCCAAAGAATCAGTGTGTTTGCCCTGACCCAACAAGGGACCCCTTTGTGGCCTCTTTCTGTTGGGCATGAACCAAGGACACCAGGACTGGGAATGGTTGTTAGCAGCCACACCTCTCAGTGGGCTAATGGGGTATGTAAACCCACTGGGTGAAAGCAAGGGCAGACAAGGAACCCTGTGCCTCACCTTGGGAGAGAACTACTCTCAAGGTCCAGCCATGATAGAACAGTATTCAATAAATTCTTGTGCATTTGTTGATTAACTTAAGGATGGAGAACAGTGTGTTGTTCAAATTACTGACTTATAGCTATGGGTATAAGCTGTAAGACTGATACACTGTGGCATCAGACTCAAATAGAAATGGGTCCCTAAACAGAACATTAAGATCCCTGGTCTGTATATTGACTTAGAAAACCACATATTAACATAATCTGTGTTCTATATTTATTTTGTTAAATATTTCCCAATTACATTTTAATCTACATTGGGCAACACTGGGACCATGTGTTTGAAACCTTTGACTTGTAGGGTCAAAACTGTGATGGAAGGAAAATGAGTCAGAACAGGAGTAGATCAGGGGACTAGAGGTCACAAGGAAAGCGGAGGTCAATTTTATCAGGAATGGAGGCTGTGGAGGTGGTGAAAGGACAGGATTTTGTGGTCAGAGAGGAATTTTGGAGTTCTGGATGGGAAGTGAACCACTTATGCTTAATGGGGAGATAAAAAGTGTGACTTCCCCAGGGGATTTTTGAGTGGAGTTGGAGGTTACAGAAATTAAGGAGGCTGATGAAGTAAGAGATGCCAGGAGCATGAATGATAAGATGACCAAGGATGATCCCAAGGGTTAAGGGTGCAAATTAAGGTGTTGAGCCAAGTGAAGAAGTCGTTGAGACAAATGTCTGGGAGTCTGGTAGAGGATACAAGGATATGGACAAGGTGACAGACTCGAATGGGGTGAGCTTTCAAGGAGAAATTATTGAGTAAACATGGGAGAGCAAGACCCTGGAAGTGGCAGAGAAGAGCAGGAAGTAGGTTGCCGTGTGAACTGGGTGGTCTTTGCTCTGGGACTTTCCTAGGAAATCTGTTTCTCTGTTCCAGCTGGCCCACCAGAGCATTGTTTTGCTCTGATCGGCTCCAGTCACTCACCATTGGTGTCTCTGGGACTTCCCAATATTGCTCCTTCTCTAGAATTCAGCCTTAGTTGCTGCCTGTGGTTTGTGTCTTTGCCTATGGCCTCTTTACCCTTCGATCTTCCTCAAGAACCTTGGATTCAGACGGTGCCATATGCCTTGGCTGTTGCTTCAGTTCCAATCCCTGTAACCTTGCTCTTGAGTTTCCCAGTGACAGCTACGGATTCCAGGCCTCTAGGTTCATTCTTTGCCCCAGAGGCTTCTCCAAGATTACAAAGACCTTTTGTTTCCAGACTAGACCAACTTCCAGTTGCTGTGAGGCGGGCCTCCTGAGCCTGACAAAACTTAACAGCATAACCTGCATCATAAAGTTGGACATCAAGCTAGGTCCCAGAACAGTCTAATCCTCTCCCTCCTTTCATGGATTTGTTTCCAGGCACTGGTAATCCACCCAAACTCATTCCTCAGAGAACTTATTCTCTTATCCCTGTGATTCTGAGCCTCCAACTGCTATTGTTCAAACCTGTTCCCTGTCTTCTACTGCCTTCTCCCTTACTCTTTCTCCTCCCTATCCCCCTCCCCTCCAGTGTCCTACTCCAGATCTAATCAACCATTCTACTGTACTCCATGGAATACCTAACCTGCAGGTAACAAATTCTCTTTTATCTTATACCTTTTCCTTCCTCACCCTTTGCAGCTTCTGGCAGTCATGGAGATCTGGGCCCTCCCTCATGACATGGCATCTTTGGTCACCCTTTCTGGCACTCAAAATAACTTGTCATGATGGAGGAGTTGGACTATTTCCTTTACACTGCTACTTCCAAACTGATCCTCTACCACTTAGTAATCACTCCTTCTTTAAGGTTCATTTAATCCATTTTTTTTTCACTCAATAGAAATTTTGGTATCTACTGATCCCTAGTACACTCTACTTTCTGTCTCAATGAGTTAATTCAGTGCTTTGTTCATAGTCATTCTCTCCTTCCCACCTTCTGCCCTCATACTAGAGGATATATATATATCATACTAGAGGATATATATATATATATATCATACTAGAGGATATATATATATCATACTAGAGGATATATATATATCATACTAGAGGATATATATATATATATCATACTAGAGGATATATATATATATCATACTAGAGGATATATATATATCATACTAGAGGATATATATATATCATACTAGAGGATATATATATATATATACATATATATATATTTGTGTGTGTATCAACTATACACAGAAATGATGATACCATCACCCACAACCATTGAGCTCTAAAATTCCTTTATCTGATCACAATCTTTTATCATTCCATCTTTTCCTTTGCTTTATGACTTCTAACCCTGTATTCATCCTCACCATAACTGCTAGTCTCTTCACCTCTCAGTTCTTTCCCAGACCATCACTCCTACATGGCTACACTCTGCTCCCTTCTCCACCTTGACCCCTTAGTGAATCGATTCAACTCTATACTATCCTCCACGCTTGAATCTCTGGCCGCCTTATCCTATCACTAATCATGCTCCTCTAAGCCACAACCTTGGATCACTGTCACCATCCACTGACTTTGCTGCTATTTAAATCCTGCTGAATAGAGCTGGAGAAAAGTCAAGAAATTGTGCTGACTGGATCTACTACAAAATTATGTTACACAATCTCAACTGGGCCCTCACTGAAGCAAGGCAATACTTTTACACCACCCTAATCAATTCACTATCCTACTCATCATAGTGACTTTTCCAAACTTTTTCATTCTTCCTCAAACTTCTCATGACTCCACCTGCCCCACCCTCTCAGTTAAGAACTTTGTCCTTCTTGCCTTCTCTGCAGCCTTTGACACTGTAGATCACCCTGTGCTCTAGGTTTTTCTGACACCGCTTTGCTGATTCTCCTCCTTCTTATACGCTTCTTCTCAGTCTCCTTTACTGGATTGTTATACCTGTTAACTATGGGTGTCCCCCAAAGCTCCATCCTGGGTCCTCTCCTCTTCTCTTTCTATGCTTTTTCTTTTGGTGATTTCATCATTTCCCATGGATTCCATTATCTCTATGCAGATTCTCAGATCTTTTTATCCATCCTGTCTTCTCCCCTTCAGTCTCACATCTCCAGCTTCCTGCTGGATACTCTGAACTTCACCTGTAGACATCTCACATTTAATATGTTCAAAACTGAATGCATTATCTGTCTCCCTAAACCATCCCTTCCTCTAAACTTCCCTATTACTGTCAAGGGCACCCAAGTCCCCTCTCAGTCACCCAAGCTCAAAACTTAGGTGGCATCTTCAACTCTTCACTCTCTTACTTTTCATATCCAATCTATTAAACCTTATTAAAAGTCATAACTATTAAACCTTTACAACATCTCTGTGTATGCCCCATTCTCTTCTCTGACCCTGACACCATCTTGGTGCAGAACTTTATCACCTCACTCCTAGACTACTGCAGTAGCCTACTGACTATAGTCTTCCTGCTTCAAGTCTCTCCATACTCTAGTTGATCCTTTATTTGGTGATCAAAGTGACTCCAAGTCCAGTACTCCACTGCTGTACCCAGCTACTCCAATTCTATTTACTTTATGCTGTCTTAGATTTCTCTTTTCCAAAGGACTCCTGGTTTCTTTGCTTCTCCTCTTTCCGCTAGTATCAGTGCTATACTGTTCCTGACATCCCAAGGCCTAGCACTGTGTATGGTTGGCTGCTCAGCACAAAGAATCAGTCTGTTTTGCAAAGCAGTAGAAGAAATGTTCATATGCAAACTGGTTTTCCAATCTCTCCCCTAATAGAAGTTTTATTTCACTAGTACCAAAGTATAATTTTTTTCTTTGCTTATGAAACTTTTTGAATGATTTTCAAGCTTGTATTAAAGTTTTAGTATTTTACTATTTTTATTTTTCTTTATTTATTGGGAGACATTGAGTATGTCTTTTAATAAGAGTACCCATGTTCTTATTGATTTTTTAAAGTACTTGGATCCTTTGGGGTTAAGGCAGTTTGAAGTAGATAATAGACAAGGAAGGCTACTTGCTTTTACTGTATAAGTTGATTTTGATTTTTTTTTCCTGGTTATTTGGATGGGTGGCATGGGTATTATAAATATCCTCTAATTCAATTCAAATTAGTTGACACCCTTCTTGGCCTCCATGCACTTAGGTCCCACAACCAACAACAAAAATTAATGGGTGCCTATGCATGCACGTAGAAGTTTGTTTTATTCTTGAATTTGATACCAAGAATACTGTGAAGTTTTTAAACACATGTGATTCCAATTTTATTTAAGCTTTATTTAGATTCTCTGGAGAAAAATAAAGAAACCCTTTCCCTAGTTTCCTTGCTTGCAACATTTATTAAGCAACGACAGGTTTCTAAGGTGCTGTGCTGGGCAATTTGTTTCAAACCTGCAATCTTAGATTTTCATAGCAATGGCCCATACCTTAACCAAAACATGCTATTTTGGTTCAGCTTCCCAACCCACACAGTATCTGCTTCCACAGATTTCTCTCCCGTCTCCACATCTGTAATCTTAGGCGTCAAAAAGAAAATAAAAAGTCAAAATCAGTTTGTCAAAGCAAGCATCCTTGTATTAAAATTTACTGATGCCTTCTGTTTTCCCCTAGAAAGAATCCTGGACCTGCGAGTCAGAAGATCTGGGCATTACCTTCCCACTACATAGTAGTGTGGTCTTGCATAATTTTCATCACTTTTCTGGGTCTCAATTTCCTCAACTGTAAAATGTGGGGAAAGGGAAACTAAGGTTCCTTCTGACTCTAATATTCCACACTAGGTTACCCAGAGAACAAAATAACAATACCAAAACACCAATTTTATTAAAATGATTTTGAGAGCTTACAAACAATAAGCTAGTAAGCAATTCTACCTTGACTCTAACAAAATAAAACCTGACTGGGAGGTGATGGGACCTCATCTGAATTTGCCTGGTCTCTCCTTCCCATTTGCTAATGAATATCTTGCCACAGATGGGCCATATCATCTTCCTAAAAAAAAAAAACGAATAGCCGGTTGTATGACTTACCCTTGAATACCTTACCAGGTATTTTAGATTTTCAGGTGTTTGATATTGTCAGTCTCATCATCATTCCCCTAATCATCCAGAATAAAACCTACAAGTCATCAATGACCATCCTCTCTTTCATCCTAAATATTCCAGTCATAAGCAACATCAACTCCAAAACTCTTCAGGATCTCCAGTAGATCCTCATTGTTTGTGGGAGTAAATCCAAACTCCTCAGGTGTCCATTCAAAGTTCCCCAAAGTTTGAGGTACTATTCTACCTTTTTAACCTAATCCCCCAGTATTTCCCTACACATATTTTCCTCTACAACCAGACTAAGCTCCTCACTTGTCTCTTAGCTCAGCCTACCTTGTTTTCCACTCTGTTTTGCTCATTCTGTTACTTTAGCTTAAGCTACCCTTCTCACTCCCATCTGCCTGTCTTGATCTTTTCCATCCTTCGGTGTTGATTTCATACACCACTACATATTCTCCATGAGGCCTTCCCTATCCACTCTAACCCAGACTGATCTCCTTTCTCTGACCCCTTAGAGCACTTAATGTCTGTAAATCACAGTTTATCATAGTTGCTTCATACCTTTACTTAATTATTCCATATGTGAATTCCTTTGCCTTCTAAGGTAGACTGTGAATTCCTGGAAGGAAAGAACTCCATCTTAGTGCCTCTGTGTGCCTAACCTGGTGCTATGTACATAATAGGAGCTTAATAAATATTTTCCATGTAGATATAAATCAAGTAGAGCCAGGCACTAGCCAGTCCGTTCCTGGGGACTGCTGGTTTTCATATTAAAAAACGGTCTTAGGGTGTGACTTGTGTGTAAAGGTATAAACAGGAAAATAGTTCTTCAATTTGATAAAGGATGGAATGTTAAGCCAAATTTATATCGGCTGTGTTTAGATTAAAGATTATTAGTGGTCATTGTTGTCATTGGCATTGCAACTAGTTGTTGGATATCCCTTGTAATATCCTGTTCTAGATATATGCAGAATGTCTCTAGGCACCACCTTTTTGCCAGATGTCAACTTTGTATCGTTGCTAGTTTAATTTTGGTCATTGGTTGGCATACTCTCTCTGACCATCAAGTTAATTATCACGACAAGGAGATTGAGTGTAAACACTTCTGTTAGGTTTGCATTGAATTTTTTAGAAAGAGAACACATTGTAGAGATATTAGTAACTGCTTTTTGGAGGATTTTAACTGATCATTTTAGTCAATTTGATACCATCCTTTTGGCACTAATGAGACCAGTAATGCTAAGACCACAAGCTGTAAGCTTTATAATTCTTTCTTCCAGGTCCAACAGATTTTCTGCCTCAGCAGAATAGCTGTACAGTTGGTTGCTCAGTATAGAGTAAATCATTGTGATTTCTTTAAATTTTCTCCCAATGGTGAGACATTTTTTTGTGTTATATGTGTTAAGCAAGCTTGATTAATCTTATGCTAGTGAAATGTAATATATCAGGTTTTATCACTAAAGTTATTAAGTAGAGTCATTGGAGCAATTAGAAAATGAAAATAAAAATTCAGAGATCCAAGAACAAAGTATTTATAGAAGTCTGTCCACATTGTACACAAAATTAAGCATGCTAAAGTTTTACAATTGTCATGCTGCACAATGTTTTGTTTGTTTTTTTTTTTTTGCAAACACATTGTTCTTAAAATTCATTAGACTTTGATTACTTAATTGAGTACTTTGCACTGGCTAGGTGGGCTTTAAAAATATATAGCAGTACCCAGACTGATGCTTCTTTTTTTCCCCTCCCTCATTTCCTTTTTTCTCCTGTAGAGAGAATCACAGTGAGATTGAAAGGCGTAGGAGAAACAAGATGACCCAGTACATCACAGAGCTGTCGGACATGGTTCCCACATGCAGTGCTCTGGCTCGAAAACCAGATAAGTTAACCATTCTGCGCATGGCAGTCTCACACATGAAGTCCATGAGGGGGACAGGAAACAAATCAACTGACGGAGCCTATAAGCCTTCATTTTTAACAGAGCAGGTAACACTACCCCCTCCCCCATTGATTTATCATCTTTTTTTTTTTTCAAGTAATTCTCATATGTTGGAGCAACAAAAAGAAAGAATGACATCGAGACAATGCTCCTGAGCCCTTGGCAAATGTCCATAGTTGTGGGGAGAGGATGGGGGAGAGGTGATGCAAGGTGTAAGAAGAAGATGATCCATAGAAAAACATAAAAGAAAAGGTAAAAGAGACGGGAGGAGAACCAGGATGGAGTAATAATATAAAAACCCAAGGGAGGAGAGAATTTAAGAAGACAGGTTATTTAACAGTTTCAAAGACTACTGAAAAATCATTAAAAATCAGAACTGAGAAAAGGTCATATCATGGGATTTGACATTTAGGGGGTAACCAGTAACTTTCTGAGGACCAGTTACCAGGGTTCAAGCCAGATTAGAGGAGCTTATGGATGTTGTGGGTTTATAACATATATGAATTATTATACTTCATGTAGGCACAGTATTTTTAGTACTAGACATTTAACATTAGATGTTATAAATAAACATCTTTATTCTTTGACTTGATCAGTACGATAAAGACAATCTCTGTGAACTTCTGGCAGACAGAAGCTTTGTGTTCTGTATATAGTCTAGCACATTAAAGCATTCAATAAATAATGAACATTTTAATAAATATTTAAGGAGTAATTTGATTCTTTTCTTGGGCAGCATTTTTAGTTTCTCCCAGTTGATTAGCTTTTGTATTCAAACATACTCAAGTCTCTACTATCTTTAAAAAAAAAAAAAACAAACAGCAACACCCTAAAGAGTTTTATGTGACTTTGTTGTCATTTAGTGGTTTCAGCCATATCCAATTCTTCATGACCCCTTTATGGGATTTTCTTGGCAAAGATACTGGTGTGATTTGCCATTTCCTGCTCCAGCTCATTTTACATATGAGGAAATTGAGGCAGACAGGGTTAAGTGACTTGCCCATGGTCACACAGCTGGTAAGTGTCTGAAGCTGGAATTGAACTCAGGTCTTCCTAACTCTGGTGCTCTATCCATTGAGCCACCTTGCTGCCTTCATGTGACTCTACCAACCCTTTAATTGCTCACCTACTTCTGACAGCTTCACTTCCAAATACCTCAAAGTGATCTAGCCCTCCATTTTTTTCCCATCTAGTGTAATGGAAGGAACTTTGGACCAGGAAGCAAAGGACTTGGTCATCAATTCTCATTCTGATACTTAATAACAGGTGACTTATTAGTAAGCCGCCTTTCCTTTTGGGGCCTCAGTTTTCCTTCTGTAAAATAAGAGGGCTGGACTATTATCTGTCTTCCAATTCTCAATCCTATGGTTCTGTTCCTTTTTTTTAACCTCTCTAACATCTGTCTTAGAATTTTGTTTAAACTACCAGACTTCTCAAACTAGTAATTTAATGATTCATAGACACAGTCAAACTGCAGTTATTTAATGAAGAGTTTAACTTCACGTTAGTGGGGAAAACTATAATATGTATCTTTTGCATGTTGAATTTAAAGTGAAGATGGTTCACATGAGTAGAAATGCTATAGTGGAAAGAACACTGGACTAGGAGACAGGAGCCCTTGTTTCGAGTCCCTTTTTATGTGTCTACTTAGCTAAGTGACTTTGGGTGAGTCACTTAAACGTTCCTACCTTTCTGTTTCCTTATCTGTAGTATTAGGTGTATTCAGAATAGATTGTTTCCAGTGTTCATTTTAGCTTTTAAAAATCCACACTTCTGTTGTCCTTTTTAATTGTTTATTTAAATGTGTATTGTTAATGATCTTTTCCCATGTTGAAGTTCCAAAACTAAAACCCAAGGAAGTTAATTGATGAAATTCGTAAGACACAGACTTACCTAAAGTCATTGAGCTGGTCTGTGGTGGAGCTGGTCCGGACCCAGGTCTCCTGACTTTAGCTCTTTGATCTATATGACCATGCTTTTGGGATGGGCTTTGGGAACCACACATAATACAGTGAAGATCCAAAAGAATCTTGATGGGCTAGAATGTGAGATCAACCCTAATAAAATGAAATTTAATGAAGGAAAATGTAACATCTTACTCTCAGGCTCAAAGAAATCAAATTCACAAGTGCAAGATGAGGGAGTTATGGCCAGGTAGCAATTTGTATTAAAAGAAATCTTGATGCTGTAGTGGACTGCGTGCTCAATGTGAGTCAACGGTGTGATTTAAGACAGCTAATCCATTTTAGGCTGCATTAAGAGAGGAATTATGCCCAGGATTAGGGAAGTAATAATCCCTCTTATCAAACCACATTTGGGATATTGTGTTAATCTAGGCACCACATTTTAGAAAGGATGTTAATGCATTGGAGAGTGTGTGTGTCTGTATGTATACATATATATGCACATGTATTTATACACATACACATACGCCTATAGGCATACACATATTATACACATATTAAACATATGTATGCACATATATTACGTAGTACATCACATTAATTTATATTTTGTTATGCTCTGCTATGTTGTATAACCTTATTTTATATTATATATTTATGTTAGCATTTTTATATCACTTTAAGGTTTGCAAAGAGCTTTACAAATATTGTATCATTTTTATCCTCACAACAACCCTGGGAGATAGATGCTATTATTCTCATTTTATAACTGAGGAAACTGAAGCATAAAGAGGTTAAATGACTTGCCCAGGGTCACACAGCTAAATAAGTGTCTGAGGCTGGATTTGAACGCTGATCTTCCTCACTCTGTATCCAGCACTTTGCACCATGCCACTTAGTTGCCAATATGAGGATTTGTTGAAGGAATTCCATTTTTTTATTTTTATTTTTTTTTAAGGTGGAGCAAAGAAGACATAGAAAGGGCTGATTGTATTCAACTATTTGAAGGGCTAGGTAATGGAAGAGAGATTAGATTTATTCTACTTGATTTCAAAGAATAGGACTAGATGCAATGCTTAGAAGTTCTCTAGTAGATGATTTAGGTTTTATATAAGGAAATATTTCCTCACAATTGGATCCATCTAGAAATAGAACGAGCTGCCAAAGGAAATAATGGGTTTCCCTTACTAAAGACCTTCAAGCAATGGCTAAATGACCACTTGTCAGGCCTGTTGTACTCTTTGTCAGCTATAAATTGAACTAGGTGGCCTCTGAAATCTCTCATAAGCTTCTGTGATTCTGATTTATGGACCTAAAGCTTGTATCTATGGGAGAGGATTATTTGAAATCTGAAATACTCTGAATATAGTCTGAAATGAATATAGACTCTGAAATAGTCTGAAATACTTTTTGATTGGTAGATTGTTGAGTCAAGTAAAAGATATAAAAAGTAATGATGAAATGGGACCCTTTCCTCAAAAAGCTTATAAAACCCCCCTTTTATGGAGGACCTCATGGTTAAACCTAGTCATTAAAGTGTTCTGGCTTTAAATATTTCTCCCTGTGAGGTTTGCAGCTACACCAGACATGCATGTCTCTGACCTCTATTTCTTGAATAACTGATAACTAGACAGTTCCTCAAAAGAACATCTAACATCTATGTTGCCTCTTACATATCAATTGGCCTATCTTTGTTTCTGTCTTTGATACAAGTTGTAAAGTATAGCTAGATGCCTATTTGTTAAAATAATGATTGTCTTTACAGAGTAGCATTTTTTGAATCATACTGCATATTCCTATTGAGCTGGAACCAGTTACCGTATTTTACATAATTATAACTTCAATTAGTGCAAGTTTGAATACATGCCACCACTTCACAGTGATTCATTATACTCACTAACCTGGACCTGGCAGAAAATCTGTAAGCGATACTTTATATATTGTAGGCAATCAAATAAATACATTTGAATTAAATTGCCAGCCTAATCACTTTGAAGCTCTTAATCACATTCCTGATATAATATCTATCTATATATAGAAAAACTAGTCAGGTTCATGTGCATATACATTGTCTGACCTTCTTAGACCAAGTGGCAATAACTTTCTTACCTTGCATTAGGAAGGAAGCTGCACCTCATTCCTCTGCTGTTTAGACAGTATAAATTGGTTTCAGTAAAAGTGATTTAGTGTCATTCAACCCTCTGTAGGATGATGTGTGGCATTCTGCAACTATAATTGATTCCACACAGCTTCCTGCTTTCAGCTAAAAATAGTTTTACTACTAAGACCTAAGAGGCATTTTAGGGTGTGTATTCCATTTCTCCAGGCTTTATCTATATGAGGCATTGTGGTATAGTGGTAATAGGAGCTCTGGACTCAAAAATTAGAAAAGGCAATAGTCCTGGCTCTTCTGCCTGCCTGCCGAGTGAACTGGGAGTGACCTTCCCAGTCCTTCAGTTTCTCACACATAAATTGGGGGCCATATGACCTACTGTACTTATCTTATAAGATTATTGTGAAAAATCAAATGAATCTTGGAATGGCCACACTGGAAGAGAACTTAGAGGTCATTGAATCCAGTCAGTCCTCTCATTTTAATTTTTTTTGATAGGCAGTCAAGGTTAAGGGACTTGCCCAAGTCACACTGCTAGTGAATGTCAAGTGCCTGAAGCTGGATTTGAACTCACATCCTCCTGATTCCAGGGTCGGTACTCTATCCACTGTGCCACCTAGCTGCCCTAGTCCTCTCATTTTATAACCAGGAGAAACAGAATTCAGAGAGGGGAGGTGACTTGTCCCAGTCTCTACAGTGAGTTAGTGGCAAAGCCAAGACTGGGATCTCAGGATCAAAAATTTAGAGGTAGAAAGGATCTGAGAAAGTCATCATGTCCAAACATGTCATTTCCCAGATAGGGAAACAGAGGCCGAAGTCCTCCTGACTCCAACTCCTATCCTCTACCCCCTCTGCTACGCTGCCTCTCAATGGATTAGAAAGCTTTTGATTCTCAGAACGGCCCCACTTTTGCTGCAGGACAGAGATAATAATTGTGAATAGGGGCCTCGTGAAATTAAAAAACTCCACACAATCACAGGGGATTGTTCTTAAATTATTGTTGTTGTTGTTGTATTATTATGAGGACAAAGATTCAGCCTGGGAAGAACAGGAAAAGGATACAAAATGAAGGTGCAAACCATAGTGAGAAGCTGCGTGACCAGCAGTTGGCAGGCAGATGTACATATGGGCCTTCCTTCTTCCATTGCTCTTGGCATATGCTGTTCTTGTAACACTGATACTATATGAATATTCACAAAAAGATAGTGTTGCTCCTATGAACAGGATCAGTACTAGTAGCAGTCATCTACTAGGTGTATGAGCCCAGTCCATACCAGTCAGTCAATAGTAAGTCAATAAGCATTTCTTAAGGACCTACTTTGTGCCAGGCACTGTGCTAATTGTGTCCCAAGTTCCTGAGTTTAACTTTGCCAAAAAGGGAGCGTGGGAACAAATCTCTGGTCTCCTTTTCTAAACAAATTGAGTGCTGTGTGTTATAAGTCATCCATCTATTGGAATGTTTCCACAAATAAGGTGGCTATAACATAACCACCAGACAATCAAAGACAGTGAGAAAAGTGAACTTGCATTTGTGTTTGCTTTTTTAAATTTCCTAATTGTGATCTCTTCTTCCAAGGAACTAAAACATCTCATTCTCGAGGCTGCTGATGGATTTCTGTTTGTAGTTGCTGCTGAAACTGGAAGAGTTATCTATGTGTCCGACTCAGTCACGCCAGTTCTGAACCAACCCCAGTCTGAGTGGTTTGGTAGCACCCTCTATGAACAGGTTCATCCAGATGATGTGGAAAAACTGAGAGAACAGCTGTGCACGTCTGAAAACTCAATGACAGGTCAGTGATGTCTGCAGTGTTTTGTTTTTTAATATAATTCCCTCCATATGAGGCTTATTTTGTCATTCAGAACTAGTTACAAGGAAGGACAGAGTAACTCAAAACTGCTTGTCGCTTAAGGACTGAGTTAGATTGGATGCTTTGCCATCACTTGGGTTTGTGAAATTCCATACTCGGTAGATTACTTTCCCACTCCACACTTCTAGGGATTTTCTTCTGAACACTGACATCAGTTGGTGGTAGAATTGTAGTAATGGCCACCTAGTATGAAGTAAAAGATCATAGTGTCATGGATTCAGAGTGAGAGGGAACCTTAAAGGTCATGGTGTCCAAACCCTTCATTTTGCAGGTGAATAAACTGTGGCACGGAGTAGTTAAGTAACTTGTCCAATGTCATGCAGCTAGTAAATAGGTAGAATTCAAACTTGGGTCTTCCTAATTCCATATCTAGTGCTCTATCCACTAGGCTAATTAGCTGCCTTTTTTATGTAGGAAGTTCATAGTTTATCTGTGATGTAGATCATAGCAATGCCATATTCAGGGCTTAGTTGCAGGAATATATAAAAGTAGAACATCGTAGTAAATATTAAATAGCAAAATAGTAACACTATATGTCAGGTTTCTTAAGGAGACAAATATGAATAATTGATACCTTTCTCACTAATCTTTAACAGTTATAACTTTATCTCACTCTAGGCTTACCCTGAGACTTAAAGAATTATTTCCATTGCTTATTCCCCTCTTTCAAAGACTGCTTCTGAAGCAATTTCCAATAGATTTTGTGAAAGCATCTCTTTTCTCTTTTTTTGTGAAATAGTCAAAGGAAAAGAGAGACAGTGTTTCTATCTCTTGGGAATGTTTTCACTAATTGGAAATTTTCACTTCTAGCTTTCTTTTGACTTCCTTTTTCTGAGAAGCTACTTGTATTTTCACTCTGTCTTCCTGTCAATACTTCATTTGTGACTTTCTGGCCTTCATCTGAGGTCTATTCCTAGCACCTAGCTCAGAAAAAAAAACAAAACAACTTTGGAGAGTTACTCAGAAATAATTTCCAAAAGAACTGGTATTCCAAATGGAGGTAGAGGAAGATACATTTAAACTTTTTTTTCATGTATTTTTGTGAAAGTGGTTTAAGAACAAGTTGACATGGTATATAACAAAGAGAGAATATAGGTAGCATCATGTAGTATTTATCCTTTCTTCTAGGTGGTGACTGCCATTAAAATATTTATTTTGTTCTACTCTGTGTTCATAATGTGCACTAATGTCTAATTTTTCATTTTAACTCAAATGTCTGTGTTGCCCTCATTTCTGCATTGTCTAACTTAGCTTTCATTGTGACCCATGTGTCCCCATTCCAGGCTGTTATCTTGTAGTGTGATCCCACTTTGGACTTCTCTTTCCAAACAGAATTGGAGAGTTGAGGCAATATTCTGGGTTATTGCAATAAAAAAGTTCAGCTACTAAAGATAAAAGGACGTTTGAGGCTTTTCCCAATAGAATATTTCCATTACTAATCAGCTGGTCGTTTCTCTATTGTCTTTTAATGTTACAGACTTAGACGTATTTTTCTCATTTTCCTTATTAACAATAACAACAGACATTAAATATAGCTTTAAGGTTTTACAAACAACTTTACATATGTTGTCTCATTTGATCCTCTCCACAATAACTTGGTAAGGTAATTGCTGTAGGAGTTATCCCCATTTTATAGATAAGGAAATAGAGGCTTAGAGAAATTTAAGTGATTTGCCCAATGTCATACAGCTAGTAAGTTAAGGTGGAATTAGAACTCGAATTTTCCTAACTTTAAGTTCAGCACTCTATCCACTATACCACACTGCCTTTAAAAATAATAACAATAATTAATAATTATAGATAATAAATATATTGTTTTATATATAATTATATGTTAGATTATAATAATCATGCATGGCATTTGTACATCACTTTGTAGTTTACAAAGCACATTAAACTATTGAATCAGATTGCTATTAATGCTTTGACTAGTAGAACTTTGTTTTTGTGGCATTTACAAAAATAGATCAGACTATCAGAGTGTTATGTCAGTTTCAAAACAGGGCAAAACCAGATTCCTTCATTGTGATACTTCTTCTGGTTGGGTGAATCCATGTTTCTTCTCTAGGAAATAGCTATCCTTGGTTACTTCATATTAATATAATTTTGATTCCTTGTAAGAAAGAAGTTAAAAATCTGTGTATCTTCATCTTAGGATCCTGCTATAACTTTTTATTAGGGGCAGCAATGTGTCATAGTAATTAGAGCACCCAGCCTGGAGTCAGGAAAACCTGAGTTCAAAGTGGGCCTCAGACATTTACTAGCTGTGTGACCCTGGACCCTATTTGCCTCAGTTTACTCATCTGTAAAATGAGTTGGAGAAAGAAATGGCAAACCACTCCAGTATCACTGCCAAGAAAACCCCCAGTGGGGTCCCAAAGATTCAGACACAACTGAACAACAACATAGCTTTTTATTAAGGAGATACAGCTTACATCACCTCACTTTAATGATCTTTAGTGTCATTTGAACCTTACAAGGCTATATCTTACAGTGGTTTTTAAAGCAACTGCTTATATTAAACTGGCTACATAATGCCTCTCAGTCAGTCAGTAAGCATTTATTAAGCTCCTACTAAGTGCCAGGCACTATGCTAAACACTGGGGATAACAAAGAAAGGAAGATGACAGTTCATGCTCTCAAGAAACTCATGGTCTGATGGGGAAACAACAGGATAAATTGGAGATAATCAACAGCAGGAAAGTGTTAATCTCTGCCTTCAGACTCTAAAGCTAAAAAAATATACCTTTTCCCCATCCCCATGATTAAAGACACTGGCAAATCAGAGAGTGACCAGATCGTAGTCATTAACACTTGTGGAATTTTTGGAAGCTCTCAGATGAGAGCAATAGGATTGAATGAACTAGGTATACCTACCCAGGAAGATATAATTAGAGAAGGCACAGTAACTATCTTCAGATACTTAGGAGGGAAATAAGATGTCGGAGGAGGTAGACATTCTCTTGTTCCAAAGTAGAAGACTTAGATGAATGGGAAGAAGTTACTTGGAGGCAGCTCAGCTCGTAATTCAAATTGTCCAGCAATGAAGTGAGCAGCCTCCTGAGGTGGTAAATTCTCTGTCCCAAGGAATGTTCAAGGGGAGATTTCGTGGACACCTCTTCTGGATGCTCCAGAAAGAAATTGGGAAGTTGGTCTAGATCAGTGCATTCAAATTCAAAAATAGAAACAAGGGTCACTAAACTGTACATGAGGATCCCTGTGGGCTACATATTGACTTAGAAAGCCATGCATGTTTATATGTTAATATTGTTATTATTAACTACTATATTATTATAATATCATTATGGTATTACTAATTAATATACTATTAATTTATTAATACTAATTTGTATATTACTACATCAACACATTAAAATCAGATAGGAACTACATCTTAATGTAGTTTGGGTCACACTCAAGAGAGTTGTGACCACATGTTTGTTACTGCTGGTCCAGGTGATTTCTGAAGTTTTTTTGAACTCCATATTTTGTGATTCTGTAAAACTATGTTAAGTCTTAGAAAAGTTTAAAAAGTGATATACAATTATAGGACATTTATTATTGAGAGCAGGGATACTAATGAAATGTTATCCTCCAGGTAAGATCTTTAGGAAGGTGAAGATGGCATAACATTTACATTGAACCCTTCAACTTAGTTCAGTTTATTTTGTAGCTATCAAATAAACTGTATGGATTACCATAAACTGCATAGATACCAGCTGCTTATTATTCCTTGAACCCAGCCCAGAAAATCTGTGAATTTGTGACTGTTTTAACACAATAAGAATAGTTATAATGAAGTGTTATTACTTTACTCTGTACATAAACACCAATTTCTCTGTAATAACACTTTGAGTTGATAACACATTTAAAAAAATGTTTGAAAACATGTGTCATTGTTTCAGGTGCTAGCACAGTTCAGGAAGTGCCATCCAGGAAGTGTGTGTGTGTATGGCAGTGGAGCCATGTAAAGTACAGGGCATCAATGATCAGCTGGTGATACCACCAGTTTCTAGGCAACCTCTCCCACTCATCTTTTCCTCTTTTAACTAAGTTGAGGCTATCAGAATAACTCTTACAAAACCGATAGGCCAGGTTTCTTTACTGGCTACCTGGTGTCATTTATCTCCTGTCCTGCCTTCACACCCCACCATACCGATAGAAGATCTTTTTTCACCTCACTTTGCTATCCCATAAAGTAGTCTTCCACGAAAATATGAGTACTGTTCACAGTATACACAAATAGGTATATATACTGATATATTGTACATATATAAATACTTAGCTGAGTCTTGACTCATATGTGCATATCCTTACCTGAAAAAGTCTCAGTCCACCTTAATAGAAGTGATTGAAAAAAGTCATATAGCACTCCTGAAAGTTTCTAGAGAGTAAAATGGATCAGAATCACCATAGTAGAATATTTTCCTAGATGTCTTCCCCTGAATACTTGGATTCCTTAAGTGACACTTGTGTTGTAAATCATCATCATTATAGACAAGTATTCATTATGTATTTACTACTAGATATATAGTATTATGCTAAGGGCTATATACGTGTGTGTATACATATATGTATGTGTGTATGCATGTGTGTATAGCAATTCCCCAATAGATAAGTGATAAAATGATATGAAGAAAAGGGTCTCAAAAGAATTGCAAACCATTAGCAACAGTATGAAAGAATGCTCCAAATCACTAATAATAGGAGATGAAAATCAAAACAACCCAGAGGTTTTACTTCATCCCCAAAAAAATGGCAAAGAAGAAAAATGATGGGCATAGTTAATGTTGAAAGAGTTATGGAAGAATAGACACACTAGCACATTGTTGGTAGATCTGTGAATCAGTGTGATGAATGCAATTTGGAATTATGCAAATAAAGTGACTAAAATGACCCAGTGATTCTACTCCCTGGTTTATATCTCAAGAATGTCATTGATAAGAAAAATGTTCCCACATATGCAAAAATATTTATAGCAGTATTTTATAACAAATAATTTGAAACAAAGTCAATGCTTATTGATGGGGAATAAATGAGTAAACTGTAATGCACAAATGTAATGGAATATTACTGATACATGAAGAGAAACATTGAAAGATTTATAGGATCTGATGCAGAGTGAAATAAAAATGGCCAGCAAAACAATAATAACAGTGTAAAGGAAAAGAATAAGTATAGAATTATATATGACTATAGTTCTATATATATGTTATATATAGTTATACATATAACTATATATAGTATAATAACTTTAGAACTATAGAACTATAGAAAAATCAAAAATGAATATCGCAAAATTACAAAGAACAAGCTTGTTCTCCAAAGAAGAGGTATGAGAAGGCATCCCTATCCCTTTGCAGAGGTGGGAGGTTCAGAATTTTTTTATGTATTGATTAATCAGTTTTACTCATTTTCTCTTATTCTTTTTTTCTTTAAAATATTATTTGTTATATTTGGATGGCTCTTTGATGGGGGGAAAGTAATAAATACTGGGGGTCATCTCTAGTCATTGACATGATACTTGAGGTGGACCTGGTGAAAAGTAATAAGACTATAATTAAGAATTAATTTTATTTGCTATTTTTCTCTGGCACTACAATCATGCACTGTCATGGACACTATCATTTGGGGAATCTGCACCAGTCATTCAGCTTTTCCTGATCATCATCAATCAATATTCACTGAATATAATCCAAAGCAGTTACTTGAATAGATGAAAGGTCAAAAGTGTGAGATGATACATCATAATGGCAATAATTTTAAAACTGAAAAGTATTTTGTTGACATTTCACTCGTTTCAGTCATCTCTGACTCTTTGTGACCCTATTTGTAGTTTTCATGGTAAAGATATTGGAGTGGTTTGCCATTTCCTTCTCCAGCTCATTCTACAGGTTAGGAACTGAGGCAAACATGGTAAAGTGACTTGCCCAGTGTCACCTAGCTAGTAAGTGTCTGAGACCAGATTTAAACTAAAGAAAATGAGTCTTCCTGATTTCAGGCCCTGCACTCTATTTACTGTACTCTATCTGCCCAAAACAGATTTTGGAGGTCATCTCTTCCAACTCACTCATTATACAGCTGAGAAATCAATATCCATATTGTTTGGGTGACTAGTCTTAGATTATATAGCTATTTAGGGGCAAAATCAGGATTAGAACTTTAGCTCTTTTATGTCAAATTAGCCAATTAGTTTAGTTAGGTTAGCCGATTGAAGACCTTAGCATACTATACTTGTGATTAGATTTTCTGTTACTCTAATTTTTTTTTTTACTCCATGGGGTCAATGATTTTTAAAAACTATACCATGTTATCTCTATATATTAGCAATTATATAACAGAGTTATAATTGATAAAGTCTCATGATAGAAAACAAGATACCCCTTTGGAGTAAAGTGCTTATAGTCCCACATGTACAAAATTGTGTTTTGGTCCTGGGCTTTACTCTTTAAGGAGATAAACTGTAGAGCAGAGGTGTCAAATTCACAGCCCAGGCTGAAAAACTCCCTAGAAAAATATAATTGGGAAACATTTAACAAATTATGTAAAATACAATACAACGCAGATAGATTTTTTAAGTCAATATGCAGCCCACAGGGAGCTGTTTCTATTTAGTTTGATACCATTGCTGTAGAACATTCAGAAGAATATCCAGGTATTGGAGGACCTTATGTCCACAGCATATGGACTTAATATTTATTTTCACTGTGCCTGAACATCTGATGAGTGGGTGTGGGATCCCCACTTGGCAGAATCCAGAACATTCTGACATAGGGTTGGACACCAATGCACATGTTAAATAATAAATATATGAGGATTAGTTGAAGAAACTGACAGTGTTTAGCTTAGAGAAGAGATGAATTAAGGGTGACCTGATACCTCTTTTCAGAAATTTGAAGGGCCTTCATGTGGAAGATGGAGTAGATTTGTTCTGTTTATCCAAGAGGGAAGAACCAGGAACAACCAGTAGAAGTTACAAAGAGGCAAATTTAAACTTTATGTCACCAAAAATTCCCTAACAATTGGAGCTGTCCAAATGTTGAATGGACTACCTTGGGAAATGGTTGGATACCCCTCACTGGAGGGCTTCAAGAAGAGTCTGGATGGCTACTTGTTGGGTGAGAGTAGGAATTTCTTTCAGGTATAGTTTGAATTAGAAGACTGCTGAGGTCCCTTCCCACTAAATTTCTGTGATTCGGTCAATACAGGAGCATATTGCTTGCTAATGGGCAGCATTCTATTCCTGAACATAGATTTGACATTTCTCCAAGTTTCTCCAAAGACAAAATCTCCAAATTTGGAAATATACAAAAATATACATTTAACTGGAGAAAGACATTCCTATCTAAAACCTACTTGATTTTTTATTGTAACTTCTTTCCCTTCCCCCTTTGGTTTACTGGGATCCATTTATCATTAAACTCCATGACCTCCAAAAAGATACCTTTTTCTTTCCAGCAGTAGTATCTATGGAATCCTAAAAAAGAACTCCTTGGTGAAACCCCTATTGTGGAATCTGCTGAGAAAACATAGAATGATGCATGCTAGGTAGTATAAGATTATGTACCTAAATGATTGGTATGGGCATTAAGTTTTCTAGACATTCTGAATGCTTTCTTGGTTATAAAACATTCAAGTTCAAATTTTACCCCTCATTTTGAATCTCAGGGAAAAAAAGTAAGGGTTTTCATACACAAAGGATTAATTATTGCAGTAGTGGCATAAGGTGCCTCCATAATATCAACAATTTGTAAAGGATACTTAGGGAATATTTATCAGACTTTGCTCCCTCTTTCCCCATGGTTTTTCCTTTTCCTTTTATTGAAATATGAAACTACTGTATAGCAAAGAGAAGCCTGTCTCACAGAACTGAAGCTATCCTATGTAAATGCCTTCAACATAGACATTGATATTCAGCCCTATGTCAGAATGTTCCAGATTCTGCCAAAGTGGGGATCCCACACCCGTTCTCCAGATGTTCAGGCAGAATCAAATTAAATATTACCAATGAAAACACCAGCAGGACAAATGCTGGCAAGATTGAAATGAGAAAGCATGTGGGTTCCAGTAAAGACCACATGAGAACAAGATGCCCCCAGTATCTTTCCAATAAAATAATATCCTTTGTATTCTTAAGGCAGGCATCAATCACTTTAACAAAAGCTCAATTTCTCCATTGTATCTGACTGGCCAATCAAGTTAGGTCAGCCAAATCAAGGCTGTACTGGGCTGCGTTTTGATTATTCAGTAATTTTAAAGTACCTATTATGTTCAGAAAAAGGGTAAAATGTTAGATGCTTGAGTGGGGAGGAGGAGAGAAAAGGGTGAAAAGTTTAGATAATACATGGTCCTTGACCTCTTGGAGTTTACAGTCATGTATTTAGAGTGATAAATAATGGTTTAAGAAAGGTCAAACGGTCAAAATTCTCAATTCCCAAGGGTTTAGAATTCATATTTACACAATTCATATGCATGATCCTGTTATGATTGGCAGTCTTGATCTCCCTGTGAGTCGTGGGGCCAAAGTACAGAGATGCTTTTAGCATTGAATCAGAGTCTTTGACCGAGACAAATTCCAGTCTCTGATAACACTTAGGAGTAGGAAACTGGTGAGAAATTTTAAGCTGACTTGCAGTTCTGCTCATCTAAATTTCAACAGCTTCTATATTTCTCTAACAGGCCAAAGATGGTGTAATACATTGATTTGATTTTCGTCCTACACATGTGTAAGAAAAAACCAAAATGGGACTCTGGATAACTGTTGCTACTGCTAAATTTTTCAGTAATAGTTACAATAGAAGACCTCACATTTGTATAAACCTTGCAGTTAAAGCACTTTCACATGCATTTATCTCACTCAGTCTTCATAATAATCCTGTAAGTTATTACAGGCTCATCATTTCATATACATCCTTCTCCTAAATACTTTATTTATTTATTTGCTTTCTGGTGAGGCAATCAGGGTTAAGTGACTTGCCCAGGGTCACACAGCTAGTAAGTGTCCAGTGTCTGAGGGCAGATTTGAACTCAGGTCCTCCTGACTCCAAGGCCAGAGCTCTACCCACTGTGCCACCTAGCTGCCCCCTAAATACTTTAAAAATCAGATGAGGAAACAGAGGATTGGAGAGATTAATGGACTTCCTCAAGATCAAATAGCTGGTAGATGAAAGAGGCAGAACTAGAATCCAAGTCTTCTTACTTCTAGGTCAATATCCCTCAGTGACCTACTTGACTAACTGGGTCTAGATCTCACAAAGGGTCCTATTTCCCTTTGTATTGGTTGGATTATTTTTATTTTTGGAGGCAATCAAGGTTGTTACTTGTCCAGGATCACACAGTTAGTAAATGTCTGAGAGTAGATTTGAACTCAGGTTTTCCTGACTCCAGGGCCAGTGCTCTATCCACCGTGCTACCTATTTGCCCCAGTTGGATTATTTTAACAAATTCTGGAAAATAGTATTCAGCAGTACTTATCATACTGCCTTTTTTTGTCTCTCTTCTCCTTCTTTTGAGAGCTCATCTATTTTCAGTGTCTGCTATTCTCTTAATGTTGACTCTGAAATCTTTATCTTCATATTTTGTCTGTTATTTAAGATCCACCTCAATATTTCTTACTCCTAGACATTTCTATGTACTTATTCAAAATTGACTCATCACCTTTCATTCTATTTTCCATTCTCCTCTCTTCTCCCCCCAAAAAATTCACCTTCCAATTGTCCTGTTCATAAATGGTGTTATTATGCCTTCCATCATTTTCTTTGCTTATCTAAATCCTATTCTACTTTAAGGCCCAGCCCAAGCTCTGCTTTATGAAGCCTTCTGTGATCATTCCAGTCTAACATATTCTCTTCCATCTGTAAATTACTGTGACACTTAAACCATCTGTAGCTCTCAACTGACATTCAATTACGGACTATCTTGTAAAATTATCTAACTGTTCTGTTAACATATTCTCACCACATCATCCCAGATTGTTTTTTGATCATTCAGTAAAGATTTTAAGTACCTGCTATGTACAGAAAAAGAGCATTACATGAGATACAGGAACAAGAGGAAGGATGAAAGTTTAGTCTTGTTTTCTCCAACTGGATATAAAGCTGCTTGAGGTCAGGGAACACATTTCCCTGTGCCACGCAGCATCTAACATATCACTGAACACATAGTACTTGCTCTCTTCATAAATAATTTTTGCTCGATTAAATTGCATAATAGTTATTTCCTTAATAGACTCCTCTTTTTAACATGCTGACTACAGCGAATAAAAAAAGAATCCTACTTCTCTGTTGAGTTTTTAGTCTTAACACTAAATGTCTTTTGTTTTGCTTGGTAAGCAGAGCAAGTGAGATTAAATAGCACTCTTGTTCTATGAAACAGTTGGATTGGGTGCCATAGTTCTTATGTAGCCATTGTCTCTGCAGTAGGGAATCTAGTCAAGTATTTATGACTTTAATGACTGATCTTGAAATTAAACTGAAATAACATCTGAACCTGAAGAGTAACACTTGCATCAGCCCCCTTTTTGTTGTTCATTTGCTTCAGTCGTGTCCAGCTTTTTGTGACCTCATTTGGGGTTTTATTGGCAAACATACTAGTGGTTTGCCATTTCCTTCTCCAGCTCATTTTACAGATGAGGAAACTGAAGCAAACAGAGCATGGTGACTTGCCCAGGTTCACACAGCTAGTAAGTGTCTGAGGCCAGATTTGACTCAGGAAGATGAGTCTTCCTGACTCCAACCTGGCACTCTATCTGCTGCACCACCTAGCTGCCTGATCAATCACCAGTCCTTTAGATCATGCATACCAACAAAACCCTTCTGCATCCCTAAATGTCCCAGCCCCAATCAAGAGATTAATGCTTCCTTTTGAATTTGGTTTGCTCTAGTCATAGATTAGAGTGTTCTAGATTTTTTTCTTCCTTTATGATACTGCATCACATACAATGTAGATGAATTGGATTCTAGAATCCCAAGAGAAGAGGGCACCTAGCAAACAGTGGAGTTCTATTCAGTGAAACATGCGAGATGTGCTAGTTGAAATTAAAGAAGTCAGTAAACTCGAGAAGAGTAGTAAATCTGGATCAAGCATTTATGCTGCCTCAGAAGTGGTTGTACATTACTGTGTTGGGGCTGGTGCCATTTTGTTTCTAGTGGCAACAGAGCTGAGCTCTTTGTCTTTTGTTTTGTTTTGTTTTGTTATTTTTTCTTTTTCTCCTTCTGGTGTCTATGCATGACTATTTGTTCTGAAGTTCCCTTTTATGTCCACCATTTTCTACCTCTCTGACAAACTGGGAATCGGGATACCTATATGAAAAAAGAAACCTAAATCTTTTCTTTTTTGAACACAACTGTGTAGAAAGTGCTTGAAGTTCACCAAATGACCTGGAACCCAATTTTTCTTGTTCTATGGCACAGAAGTCAAAAGTCTATCAGCCCAATATCTTCAATTAATTGTTATTATTTGAGAATGAAGTCTAAGGGAACATGAAAGAAGTGTCTGATTTTTTTTTTAACGGAGAGGTAGCTTCGCTTCTAACTGCTCTGAAGTGAGCATAAAGGTAAGTCGTCACTGTGGAATGTGTGCCTTCATGTTATAGTGAGAAGCAATGATGCAGTTCTGGATTAGGAGTAAGAGACCTGGCCTTCTCTTCTAGCCTTAGCTTGTCCATTTACTAGTCATGTGATCTTAGGCAAATCATTCAACCTCTGGAATCACAGTGTTTTGCACTTAAATACTTGGATGGCTCTGTGATTTGACATGGGTCCTATTTTCAACAGTATAGATTATAGTTCATCCTTGCTTTCTCATCCTGTGCACCTTATAATAAACTAGTCTTAATTTGAGCCAGCCAGGCCAAACTGATAGCTCAGGTTCAGGATTGGAATAAATAAACACTTATAGGTCTTTCATCAGTTTGCAGAAGGAGGTTTACTTAGCCATTGCATTTATAGGGCACTCAGTAAGGATAAAGCAGTTGGTTAGGAAGACATAGTCCCTTCATATTCACGTAGAAACACAGCTGGTCGATAGAACTGCCAGTTCTGAAGAGCACCGACTCTGTGGGCTGGCTGTGATTATGCCCTACGGTGACCAGAAAGACAGTCAGTGGTGATGGACTTAGGCTTAACCTCCTGAATCATTAAGTCTTGGGACAGCTTCCTTACCTTTTACCTTAGCTTCATCTATGTGGCAGGGGGCCCTGGTAGGTATGGTTCTTACCACACAATCTTGTTCATGTCTTCCTTTGTGTCCCCCTTGAGGGGTTCAACTCCTTGGTTGAGGGTCTTCTTTTAGATTGCTTGGCATTAGGTGAATACTGAAGGAGTTTGTAGACTGTCCATTGATTATTCCTCTCTCTCGCTCTTTTTTTATTCCTCTCTCTTGCTACATGACGACCCCACTTGGTAGGCACTTAAATAAATGATCAGGCAGCTAGGTGACACAGTGGATAGAGAGTTAGGCCTAGAATCAGGAAGACTCATCTTCATGAGTTCAAGTCTAGCCTCAGGCAGGTACTAGCTGTATGACTCTGGGCAAGTCACTTAACCCTGTTTGCCTCAGTTTCCTTATCTGCAAAATAAGCTGGAGAAGAAGATGGCAAACTGTTCCAGTATCTTTGCCAAGAAAACCCCAAAGGTGGTCACAAAGAGTCAGACATGACTGAAATGACTGAACAATAACAACAAATGATTGTCAGATGACTAAGTTTTGTTTTCCTCATTTATAACATAGAGATAATGCTAATTGTTTTGTTTTCCTCCACATGATTGCTGGGGAGATGAAATGAAGCCAGGCAAATGAAAGCAGTTTGAAAACTAAAAAGTTGCATACAGATCAAGCTGTTATTTTTATAATTTTAGATGTTATATTAACAACTGGGTACTTTTGAAGAGAACTCCCAATACCTGCCATAAAACTCACTTTGTGAGTGAAAAGTTGTACAAAAACCTTGTGGCCAAAGCAACTGCATTGGGGGTACACCTTGGCTGGAGCAGAGGGTCACTCAGCCAACACTTTTGTAGTTCCAGGAAACTCTTTGCCTTTGTATAGATGTAGAGATACAAAAGATACAGAAATACAGGGACTTTATTTTTGAATCGCAGGCATCCTGACATTTCTACTTCAGGCCTAGAATGAGCTCTAGAATTCTGGGAACTTTCCATGGAAATGATTGCAATTTGAGGCCACACGGGAGAATACTGAGCCACTGGTAGTACATCTGGACAGAACTTGGGCTCCACCAGAACTTCATAGAGTTGTTTGGAAGCCCTAAACCAGCCCCAGAGTTATACTGTAGTCTTACAGACTTAGTAATCAACCTGAGTAGGAACAATTTATAATACCCTGAGCCTCTAGAAATGCTCCAAGCTCCTGGCTTATAGATAAGCCTTGATGAATGCTTGGGAATATGTTGGATTCAAAAAGGATTCAAAAAGAGGCAAAATAGTCCTTTCCCTAATAGAACTTTCATTCTAATAAGAAAAACAACATGTAATCAATAGAACCATATAAAATCCATAGAGTAGATAGAAGGGAATTTTAGAGAAGGTTCTAGATCCTAGGGAGACTGAGAAAGGCCTTTTGCTGAAGGTGGCGCTTAAGCCTAGTCTTAAAGAAAGCCAAGTATTCTAAGAGGTGATGGTGAGGAGAGAACAGGCACAGAGGCATCCAATATAAAGACATGGAGATGAAAAAGCTAAATGCTATGATCCTTTGAGTTTGTTATGAATCCTGTTATTAAATGCTAGAGAAGCTAGAGTGTGTCCCAGAATCAATCAGTAAGCATTTATTAAGTACTTACTGTGCCACCAGCATGAATACAAAGAGTGAAACAATCCTGAACTCAAGTGAATTAATAATGCCCACGATTTGGAACTGTGTGTATTAGCAGGTAAAAACATGGTTGGGGTTCAAAGGCAATAACAGTCAAAACTTTGGCTTCCTGACACATTTGGCAAAGAAAGATTTAGAGAAAACCCCATTGTTGTCTAGGAATGCTTATGAGTTACTGTCTTGGAAGAAGATTCAGTAGAGGTAGTTAGTCACCTTGATGTCCAGTGATACATAAAGTGTAGGCACTATACCATTAATTCTGGAGAAGATTGGTTTGTTTTCAAAATGTTTTAATCATTTTATGACTAAAAGGAATCAGACAATTAGTTGGTATAGTAGTACATAGAGTACTGGACCCAGAGTCAGGAAAACCTGAGTTCAAATCCTGCCTTAGACACTTTTGACCAGCATTATGACTCTGGACAAGTCACTTCATCTCAGTCTGAGTCAGATTCCTTATTTGTAAAAGGGGGATAATTGTATAATTTGTAAGATGGGGATAAGGGCAGCCAGGTGGTACAGTGGATAGAGTGCTGGGCCTGGAATCAGGAGGACCTGAGTTCAAATCCAGCCTCAGACACTGTTAGTTGTATGACTATGGGCAAGTCACTTAACCCTAGTTGCCTCAGTTTTCTTATCTGTAAAATTAACTGGGAAAGGGAATGGCAAACCACTTGAGTATCTTTGCCAAGAAAACTCCAGATGGGGTCATGAGGAATAGGACATGACTAAATTGATATAACAACAAACAAGATGGGAATGATTATAGCACTTACCTAACAGAGTTGTTGTGGGGATAAAATGAGATAATATTTGAAAGCACTTTGCAAATCTTGAAGAGCTATATAAATGCTAGCTAGCTAGCAGTGGTTATTATTGTTATTATAACTGTTGAGACCACTTCCCTTCCTCAACTATATAACTTTTTTTTGTTAATTGGCGTGGAAATAACAATTTATTTTTTCTGGGTAATTAATCATTTTATGAATAATGCTAACATTTTATTAATAAAAGGAATGGTCATTTAACCATCTCTCAGACCAAAGACAATCATGCTCATGGCTTATATGCCCTTGAAAAAGTGGGCATTCCAGAGGATGGCAACAACTCTGATTGGTTAACAATTAATGATAGGTGGACCTATTCTAATGAAGGACTGAGAGAGTGACATCATATTACTCTACTGAAATAACAATTTAAAATATTGATACCAGAAAATAAAATCTTGAGCATTCTAACAAGTCATTTTCTAACAATGTTAGATAACCTAGATAAATATGGTAAATTATTTTTCCCAATTAACCAGTCAATAAACATTCAGCACCTACTCTGCTTCAGGCACTGTGGTAAGCATTGGGGATACAAAAAGAAACAAACAACAGTCCCTGCTCTCTAGGAGCTTACAATCTAATGGGGGATTATTTTTAAGGGCCAGTTTTCCAATACTGTTATTCTGCTTATTTTGTCAAGTTGCTTAAAAAAATGTTGTTTATTGTTTGAAATAGTAATGGTGTATTTTATTGAAAGAAAACCACATCCATTTAACTTAGGCATTTTGGGAAGCTATCCAATTATACAGTAACACTTAAGCAATAGATAATTGCATTTTAAAATTGGTTTACAGAAGGTGCTTGGAATGTGCGTATCAAATGGAATTTAAATTGCTATCATCTTGGTAACCTTCCTGCTGATTTTTCTCACTAGAAATTGTAGCCTTTTTAGATCTGTTATCCCAGATGTTTGCTGGAGCCAGTTCCTTTTCATTCTTAAATATTTACACAACTTGCTTTGTTTTGCTTTTCTACACACAAAGCATGCTAACATTGTCAGACCGTTTATATTTTTCTCTCATATTTTAGATCTAAAAATATTTCATGAATTCTAGATGCAGATTTCCAGCCAAGGCTGCTATTTCCATTATCATTCTAGTATCGTAGCAGATAAAGGAGGCAGAACAGTTTTGGACAACCATCGCCAGGTTCGAGGAGAGTTGTCTCTCCTTGCACGTCTGGAGATCCGGCACAAACAGAAGGATTGATGTGTGGAGCAGAGAGCTGCTTTTTCTCCCTTCTTGTTGGTCAAGAAAGGTTGTGTTTTTTTTTTTTTAATTGGTTTTTCAACTTTTAAATTCAGCAATTTTTCTCATTACCAGGATGTGGTGAAGGAGGAGAGGAGTTGGGACTGCTCTTGGAAAAGAAATAGATTAGTGGCCTCTTCCCTGAAGAGAGGGAAGGTCTCTGGGGTCAGCACAAATTCTGGTTTAGCTAGTTACTACCTTTCTTTGTGACCTAATCTAGGGAACTTTACCTTTCTGAGTCACTAGAGTCATAGTGCATAGAACCCTGGACCTGAAGCCAGGTAGACTCGAGTTCAAATCCAGCCTCAGGCGCTTATTAGTTGTATGACTTAACTTCTGTCTGCCCCAGTTTCCTTGTCAGTAAAATGGGAATAATAATAGCACCTACCTCAGCAAAGTTGTTGTGAGGATCAAATGATGTAATAGTTGTAAAATGATTAGCACAGTGCCTGATACATTGTAAGCATTATATACATTTAGCTATTATTATTGTTAAATGAGATAATTATGAAGTGATAAGCACAGTGCCTAACACATAGTAAGCCTATATAAATGTTAGCTATTGTTATATTAAATGAGATAATTGTAAAGTGTTTAGCACAGTGCCTGGCACATAGTAAGCGCTATATAAATGTTAGCTTTTATTGTATTAAATGATATAATAATTGTAAAATGATTAGCACAGTGCCTGATACATTGTAAGCACTATATACATTTAGCTATTGTTATTGTTAAATGAGATAATAATTATAAAGTGATTAGTATAGTGCCTAGTACATAGTAAGCCTATATAAATGTTAGCTATTATTACATTAAATGAGATAATAATTATAAAGTGCTTAGCACAGTGCCTGGCACATAGTAACCACTATATAAATGTTAGCTTTTATTGTATTAAATGAGATAATAATTGTAAAGTGCTTAGTAAAATGTCTGGCACATAATAAATGCTATAGAAATGTTACAGTTTGGGCTAGATTGGGTCTAAGGCCCTACCCAAGGCTGAATCCTGTAAGACTTCAGTTTGTATAGCACACAAAGGATGTTCTCATTTAAACTATAGTCACTAGAAAGAACACAAGGGTTCAAGAGAACAGAGGTGAAATCCAGGCTCTGCCTTTGACCATCTTTGTGTCCTCATAAATACATAACCTGCCTCATAGGCTTGTTACGAGGATCAAAAGAGATATTGTATAAGATAAGAATATCCTAGGATTTAGAGCTGAAAAGGATGTTAGGGCTCAACTATTCCAAGTCCCTTTTTTTTTAGAGACGAAGAAAATAAAGGCCAGAGAAGTCACAGGTCACACAGGTAGCCAGTAGCTGAGTTGGGATTTGAAGTTAGGTTGTCTGACTCAAAATGTCCTGTTCTTTCTATTACAATGTGTGCCTTGTCACTTTAATGTGCTATAGAAATGTGAGTAGTTGGTGTACTAGTAGTCTTACCGTTATTTGTAAATGGAGGGGAGAAGTGAGGGCACTGATACTTTTGAGTGAGGTCACTGTTACTTTTGAGTGAGGTCACTGTTACTTTTTCAGTATCAATATAAGAAGCATGACTCAAGTCCTTATTCTGTTAACTCTCAGAGTCTTTGGTGTCACGTGTGTTGCAACCAAATGTTCTAGCTGAACTGTGTAGAGCCTCATTGGGTAGAGTGATTTCAACAGGTTGTAGACCTTATCGGCTAGTTCTGTGTAGTTCTTTCAAGGTCCTAGCTTGACCTGTTGAATCAAGCTTGCCTAATTTCCCTTGTGTGGCTTTTACTCTCGTCAGTCACATTCTGTCTCACTAGGGATATCTGGGTACCATGAATGCATAATATTCTTTGGTCATTTTATCACCATATTGTTACATGGATTCAGTTTGTACTGTCTGGGTATTTAAATAACCATAATGCTTTAGTGGAAAAGAAGGGCAGCCTGATTTAGGGGAAAGAGCCTTCGGTTTGGAGTTAGGAAGACTATGTGTGAATTCCAGCTTTTCTGGAATCACTTAATTTTTCTGAGCCAGTTTTTTTCATCTGTGAGATAATTATGCATACAATCCCTCTCATCCCAAAGATTTATTGTATCACATGTGAGTTGATTAATGTAAAATCATAACTATAAAGAGCTATTTAAATATAAGCTTTTATTATTGTTGATTGGTATAGCATATATCACTCCACTAGGCATAGAAACACATAGTCTAAGGAATTTTAGAGATAATCTACCCCAGGGGCCCATGAACTTGTTTTTACAAATATTTTGATAACTCTATTGCAATATAATTAGTTTCTCTTGTAATCTTATGTGCTCCATTTTATGCATTTGAGAATATTATTCTGAGAAGGGGTTATTAAGCTCTGGCAGACTGCCAAAGAAGTCCATGACCCAAAAGGTTAAGAACCCCTGAGCTAGCTCAACCCCCTTCCTTATGTGTAAATCAATACATGTGTACCAATCATAGTGTGTTGCTTTAAAAATTACTTATTTATTATTATTTAGGCTTATCTATTATTATTTTTATTTAAGATCTCATCATCAACACCATCATAATCTAGAAGATGAATAGTCTAGATAGAGGGTTGTGGGCCTTTTGCTATCCTTTCCTATCGCTTGATCCCATGTGCCCCACCAGCTCTTGGTAGCTTTATGCAGTAGCGGTTTACAGAAGAGCATCTGCTGGTATAGGTGAGTCAGTGCTAGATTGATGTTGACTTTAGTGGCCTCATCACTACTGGGATTCCAAGTAATAAGAATGACACTTTAGCTGGAGTAGAGTCTAGACATGAAATTGATGGAGAATAATGGCTACTAAATCCCAAAGAATAAATGTCTGTGTAAGTATCCTGCAAGTGAATGACCTAATTTATGAATACAGTAACATTTCATTGATCCAGAACATTTGCAGAGGTAACTAATTGCTCTGGATAACAGAGTTATTCCCAATACTGATATTTCCTGATTAATCACCCCTTTAAGACATAAAATTTTTTTGTTAATTTTAAACATCTTGGATGAAAATCTTTCCAAAATATTTTACATACTTCCTTTCATTCCTAAACATAGGATATTGAACTTGATTTCACCTTTTTTTAAATTTACTCAGAGTCATTTTTATGAACCTTAAATATTTCCCTGTGTGATAATACAATATGCACAGCCAACTAAATGACCTCAGACAGATGTTTAATTCTCAAGTCTGCTTCTGTCTTCTACCTTACTGTTAATTATCACTTCTCTTTCCCTTTCTTCCCTTCTAGATTGGAACATCTAATCTGCTATGGGCTAGAAACCAAAAAAACATGCTTATCAGAATTTGTGTGTAAAATATGAGGTGTTTTTTTTTCTTTCCAAAAGCATTTAGTAAGAACCTTTACTATAAAGTAGGCAAGCTTTAGGAAGTGGAGTTTGTGGTATTTTGTTTGGCTCAACCAGGACTAAAATCCAAATCTTCTTACTCCTACTAGCCCCAGTGATTTTCCATTGCAAAGTATTGACTCCTTATTGTACTCAGCTATCTGACCAGTCATTCATTCAGCAAGAATTTATTAAGTACCTGCTGTATGCTAGACATTTGGGTATACAAAGACAAAATGAAGTCCCTCCCCAAGGAGCTTATATTCTCTCGGGGGAAGGGAGGATAACAGGTATATGTGCACAGAAAATTAAATACAGAGTAGATATACAAAGCTAATTTCAAGAAGGAGGCCTTTCAGCAACCACTTTCCATTAATTATAGCTTCTTGGTTTATCTTTTATAATATGTCTTGAGCATAGTCACATCCATGCAAGATAAATGTAAAATTGAGGCAACATTCTTTTCAAAAAGATTTCTGACTTTTCCTTTGCAAACTGCAGGATTGAGAAGGACAGTTACTTTCTTCACTTGTGATTTGGAAGGAATGAATTGATTTTTAAATACCTTGACTTCTTGAAAGGTTGTCTCCTTACTAGGTTATCAAGGTATTTTCCATACAGGTAATGTCCTCTTCAGGTCATAGCAGGCACCCAATGTGGTTTTTTTTTTTCCATTGGTTATGAAACGTTTTGACAAGTTGAGTCATCTTCTCTCCTGAGATGAATAGGACAGGATTCTAGTAGAAAGCAGCACTTGAACTGAGCTTTGAGGAAAACTAGGGATTCTTTGAGATTAAAGTGAGGATGTAAAAAAAATAATGCAAAGGGGCAGCTAGGTGGTGCAGTGGAGAGAGCTCCAGCCTTGGAGTCAGGAGGACCTGAGTTCAAATCCAGCCTCAGACATTTGACACTTATTAGCTGTGTGACCCTAGGCAAGTCCCTTAACTCCAGTTGCCTCACCCAAAAAAACCCAGTAATAATAATAAATAAATAAAGTGAGGAGGCAGCATATTACAGGCATGGAAGACAACTTGGGTAAAGTCATGGATATGAGAATGGAATGTTATGTATTAATAGCACACTTTTGGTTTAACAAGAACTTAGAATTTGTAAAGGAGAATAATGTAAGACAAACCTGCGAAGGAGTCTGGAGCCAGATTACAAAGACCTTTAAAATCCAAACGAGGAGTCCATATTTTATCCTAGAGGCCTTGGGAGCCACTGAAACTTTTTGAGCCCAATAGTGATGTGTTTTGACCAGTGCTTTTAGTCAATTTGGTAATTGTGGAGATAATAAATTGGAGAAAGATGAGATCAAAAGGTGGGAGACCAATTAGGATGCTAATAGCAAGAGTCCAGGGAAGATGAAACAAGGTATTGAACTAAGGCCATGTCTATGTGAGTGGAGAGAAGGGGACAGATACAAGTGATGAGGAGTAGTAGAAATAACAATATTTAGCAAATGATTGAACATGATGGATAAAGGTGAAGGAAGAGTTGAAAGTGACCAAGGTTGTGAATTTGGTTGCCTGGAAAATGGGAGGATTTGGCAGGGGAATAATTATTTGTTTTGAACTTGTTAAGCTGGTAATATGCTGTTGACTTGAAAGTCATCTGCATAGAAATGATCATTGAACTCATAGGAGCAGATGAGAGAGCACAAAGAATATGGAAAGAGAAGAAAAGAAAGTGATGAGGTCAGAAACTAGATTGTAAGGCATGGGTAATTGAGTGGTAGGTGAGAAAGTGGAGCAAAGGAGTATAGAAAGTTTCCTCTTGCTAAGAATTTGATTGTGAATGGAAGAAGAGACATAGAATGGTAACTTGAGTGAATGGTAGGATCAAGTGAATCCTCCTTACCTCTACCTCCTACTTTCCTTGATTATACCCACTGCAAGAGGCCTTTCCCAGTCCCCCCAGCTACTAATACAGTCCCCTCTCAGAATACATTCCATCTACTCTATATATAGCCTGTAAATACCTAGTTGTTTGCATGTTATTTCCCCATTAGAATATAAGCTTTATGAGGACAGGGACTATTTTTGCCTTTCTTTTTTTCTCCAGTGCTTAGCACAATGCCTGACATATACTGAATACTTAAATGCTTGTTGACTGACTGAAGATTTTTAAAGGATTGGGGAGAGATGGGCATATTATAGATATTAGGGAAGGAGCCAGTGGTTAAAGAGGGATTCGAGATGAGGGAAGGGGATGATCAAAGAGGTAAGCTTCTGGAAGAGGCAGGAGAGGATGGGATCAAGAAAGCCTTAAAAAGAAAGCTGACCACTTCATTCTCGGACCCTGGAGCAAAGCAGGAGAGGCTAGGGAATGATCAAGAGAGGATTAGAGTCAAAGGATTGGGGGATGGAGAAACTCAGAATAGTTAGCTTCAATTTCTTTGATAAAAGATGAGGCAAGGTCTGCTGAGAAGAAAGGGAAATGGGTGGTATAGGTAGTTTGGTAAGGGAAGAGAAGGTCTGGAATACTTCAGGAAGAGAGTATGCCAGGGAAGAATAAAAGGACTGGCTTGGAGTAGTACAGTAGTGGGGGGCCAGTTGAGATTAGATAACGTAAATTGATGGATCCAGTTAACATGATGGTGTGACTTCCTCCATCAGCATTCAGCAGTAGATGTAGGAGTGGGAGACGTAGATGGTGGCAGTAATTCAAGGTTCAGATCTGGAAAGTGATGAGCAAGGGGATAAGGCAGTAAGAGGTAGATGACAGTATAAAATTTAACTGGTTAACCATAAGGTCAAGATGTTGAAGAGCAGGAAGTGAGATCAGAACAGGGGTAATAACCCGGGAAATTGGGGAGGGGGGATTAGAATGGCTAGAGGATTCTGTGAGGATGAAGAGTGGGTTTAGGAGAGGTAAGGTTCAAAGTGATGAAGAGACCAAGGTTATGACCATCCCTTTGTGTGCCTGGGTAGAGTAACAATGCAGATCGTAGGAGGTCTGGTGGTTGATGAACTAGGAAGCAAGAATGCTTGCAAGGACATTAATTTGTGAATTGAAAGTGTAGAGGATGACTAAATCAGGTATTAAGCCCTCAGAAATAGGAGAGAGAATGACTTAGGAGTCAACAAAATAGCCACCAGATTCTAGATAAAATGATAAATCTGGTTGGAATAAATCTCAAAAAAGGAGAAATTAGTGAATGAAGTTGTTAGTAGAAGAATCTGGAAGTGGCAGTGAGAGGCAAGAAACATTTCTATTCTTTCTTATAGGCCTACTATATATTCTTCTAGAGTATGTGTTTGGATAGAATGAATAAAGAATGGAATGAATGAATTTCTGTCCAGTATTAGAGAACGTGTTAGCCAGGGATTCAGCATCAGGGAGTAGTACAAGAGCCCCTGGTTTCTACTTTCAAGTAGATGAGCAGAGCATTAAGAAAGAGGTAGAAAAAGAAAGCCAGTTTGTTAACAGTAAAATGGGGTGTGATAGGACACAATGGAAGGGGATGGCAGACTGGTCTAGGAACTCAGAAAGGATGGGGTTCATATAGACATATGTAAGGGGACAGGTAATAATAGACAGGAAAAAGAGCTTCTGCTTTGGTAGCCTGGGTCCCGGAGTCATTGGGATTTTGAGTAGAGCTGCCTCCTCCAATGGTACTGTTGATTTGTTTTTCAAAATATGTGATTGATGATTTTTTTAAAGTCATTAGTATCACAGAAACTTGTCAACACAGATGTTGATTTTTAAATTTAGGAGAACTAACAAAACAAAAAAAAAATAACCTGGGAAATTGAGGAGTGGGGATTAGAATGACTAGAGGATTCTGTGAGGATGAAGAGTGAGTTTAGGAGAGGTAAGGTTCAAAGTGGTGAAGAGACCAAGGTTATGACCATGAAAAACTAAACATTTGATTTACCTTTATAAAAGTAATACCAATACCAGTAATTTATATGAATTGCATTCTGCAAACAGTTATGTATATCTATGTTTTTCAAAAATTTGACAACAGAATACATCATTGCCACATGGGGTAAACTCAAATTTAGTGAGAGAAACATTTTTTTGCCCCAACTTCTAAGACCCATCCAGAAGAACTTTCTTTTTGTTCTCTGAAAAGATGGTTGAATCAGGCCTAATGTGTCTTAGATAGTACTGATGATTTACTTTACAGAATAGATGTGTTCCTAAAAAGATGTACATAAACAATTTGACTTATTAAAATTAGATAATTAGTGAATTTCTGAGTAAATGCAAAATGTAAAGGAAATAATTAATTATTTTGTCAAATAACCAACTCTATAGTTTAAATTGTTTACATTTTTAAAGCAAAGAATACATGTATTCATTTAAGAAGCTTTAATATACCTTGTAAATAAATTTAGAAAAAATTAACCAGTTCACTCTTTGGAAAACTTCCATTGGCCAATTCTTTTCCTGGATGACACATTGGATGCAGCATAATTGAATTCAGAAACACTCTCTTTAATTATCAATTAAAAATATTTCATTTAAATCAAGCCAACAAGTATTTTTACTTGAGCAAATGTTTATTTGCAAGCCTACTTTAAGATGTGGTTAAGTAACCCAACATAGTTGGGTTACATTGTAAGCTCCATGAGGGCAATGCTTTTTGTATCTCTTTATGGTTCTAGAACAAGTCTCTGTAAATAGAAAGCACTTAACAATTTGCTGAATGAATGAATTTAAGATATTCCCTTTTGAGGATTCTTGACCCCATATTGAGTTGATTCATGACTGTAATGTAGATAACCAGAAGGCTCACATTAATAGCAAAAAAACAACCTAGACAAAGAATTTTTACATGGGGAAAAAAAGCCATCCATTGCCAACATTGCTTAGAGGTTATCTTACTGGTTTTTTTTTTTTTCATCCACGTGTATTTTTTTTGGAATCTTAAAGAGATTAATTGAAACATTCTTTCCTCTTGGTGTGATTTAGATTTCAGGAAATCACATGTGATGTTGGTCATGTTTTGTAATGCCCATGTTAAAAATAACTTTATTGCAAGATTTAGAAAAATTAAAATAGTTTCCTTTTGCTTTGCTGAAAGAAGACATTTCTTCCAAAATAGCAAATATTGTATGACTCAGACTGATGAGTTAAATTTAAAAAAAAAAGAAGCTGCAACAGAGGCATTTTGATTTTATTGTTTTTAAATAGAAGTAAACTGAGAAAAACATCTGCGTAAGGTTTTGCCTGTATTCCTGTATTCTAAATCAAAGCATTCTCTTGCCAAAAGTTTTTACACAGGAAGCTACAAAATGGTCAGATTTCAGTTATCTTCATTTGGTTGTTGAAATGAATCGCAAACTCAGTTCCACTACAGAAATATCTTTTTGCCTTAAATTGAGCACATGGACCAAGTATCGTTACATTTTTAAACATTGAATTTTGTAAAGTTAAAGAGATTGGACATATGAGGTGGCTGCCAAGAACTGTGTAGTGTACCATAAAAAACACTGGACTTGGTATCAGAATTTCTGGCACCAATATTTGCTGACATTGTAACCATAAGGAAGTTAATTAATAAATGCTGGTTGATTGACTGAGTCTAAGCTTCCTTGTACAGACAAAAATCATAGTACTGTAAGCTTGTATTTATATAATATTTTAAAGATGTCTTTGAGACAATGTGATACGGTAGAAAGAAAACCTACTATGCACAGAGAACTTGCCACAGAGCTGTGAACACAATGCTCTGGAAAACTTGGATCATTATAGACAAGTGATTAATTGCCATTACAATGTTCTCTTCATAATTTTATTAACTACATAGTACAAGGCTCAGAAAGGATAAATGATTTAGGAATTAGGGATTGCAGTACAGGGCAGGACAGTAGAAAGGGTGCTGGCTTTTTAGTTACCAGATTCCATATTCCCAAGCTCCTCCAATTGCCACCAAGGTCTTCTGTTCCCAAAGTGTCTCCAGATCTTGCTATCGGCCCTTGCCACTGCACCCTCAGTGGGCCTTTCGATATGCCCTGAAGCTGAATTGTCCTATTATCTACCCTAATTAGAATGTGGGCTCCTCATGAGCACTTGACACAGTGCTTGGCATATAGTAAGCACTCATCTTCCTAAGTTCAAATCTATCCTCAGACACTTACTAGTCATGTGACCCTGGGCAAATCACTTAACCCCATTTGCCTCAGTTTCCTCATCTGTAAAATGAGCTGGAGAAGGAAGTGGCAATCCGCTCCAGTATCTTTACCAAGAAAACCCCCCAAAAAAGGGTCACAAAGAGTTGGACACCATTGAAACCAGTGAACAACAAAAGCAACAACATACAACAATAACAAAGAAAAAATAGATTAATGAGGGGAAAGGTTGGAAAGAAGGACATCAGTTATAAAGCATCTGAGCCTGGATTTGAACTGAAGGAGATCAGTTTTCCTGAATCCAGGAGAAGTATTTCCTGTACTATTGCAGAGTTCGTTAGGGTTAGGAAGGTTGCACAGTAGATAGAGTGCCAGGCCTGCTGTCAGGAAGACTCATCTTTATGAATTCAAATTTGGCCTCAGACACTTACTAGCTGTGTGACCCTGGGCAAGTCACTTAACCCTGTTTGCCTCAGTTTCCTCATCTGTAAAATGAGCTGGAGAAGGAAATGGCAAACCATTCCAGTATCTTTGCCAAGAAAACCTCAAATGGGGCAGCTAAGCAGTGCAATAGATAGAACTCCGGCCTTGGAGTCAGGAGGACCTGAGTTCAAATCTGGCCTCAGATTTGAAACTCACTGGCTCTGTGACCCTGGGCAAGTCACTTAACCTCGATTGCCTCACAAAAAAAAACAAAAACAAACCCAAATGGGACCATGAAGAGTTGGACATGACTGAAATGACTAAACAACAGCAAAGCATTTAATAGATACTTTTCCATTCCGATCCAAATTCTAGCTCTGCAACTTACCGCCTTGTGACTTTAGGCAAATCATTTAACTTCTCTGGGCCTCTATTTCTTCATCTGTAGAATAAAGAGGTTGGATAAGATGACCTCAAAGGTCCCTTCTAGCTCTAAGTTCCTATGTTTTACTCAGGCACAAAGCCAGAATTCAAACACCAAATCCGGAATTTCTAACTGTGCAGGATGCTGCCTTTCTAGACAAATGACTCTTTCAAGGCGTTCGTTCCTCTTACTTGAAGGCTCAGATGCGAATCACAGTACCAGGTCTCTCTTCTGGAGCCCACGGTAGTGATGCGCCTTAGCAAGCTATTATTGCTACATCCCAGAGTGAGGTAAGCTGGCACTGATGGTAGAGAGAAGGAAAGGGGCAAAGCTGAGACCAGCTCTCCAGTCTTCAGTTGCGCAGCCTCAGGCAAGAACACCTCCCCATATCCCAGAGCTGACTATCCGTGTTCCGTATATATGTAGAGCAATGTCTTGCCTTTGTCTTTGTGCCAGTCCCTGCTCCTGGAAAGCTGTCCTTATCCCGTCTCTACCTGTCAAAATCCTACCAGGCCTTCAAGGCCTAGTTTTTATGACACCTTCATGAAACAAACACTTTCTTTTCTGAATTACTGTAGTATTTTATATGACTCATATAGCATGTGTTGCTATACATTATAGTTATTTGTGCATTTATCTCCCTTGTTAAGACTGTGCTACTACTAATAGTAGTGTTAATTAATGTTCTATCAATAGCATTTATATCACACTTTAAGCTTTGAAAAACATTTTTATATTTATGTAACACTTGAAGATTTGCAAATCTCTTTCCTTGCAATAACCTTTTGAAATGTATTGTTAATTTTACTACACACTAGGCAGCTAGGTGGTGTGGTATAGAGCTTTAATTAGAAGATTTGAACTCAAGATTTGACTCTAAGACATACTAGCTGAGTTTCTTTGAGCAAGTCACTCAAGTCTCACCTGTCTCAGTTTCCTGACATCTATAAAGTGGAGATAATTATAGCACCTACATCCCAGGGTTGTTCTAAGGATAAAATGAGATAATGTTTGTAAAGCACTTTGCAGGCCTTAAAGTGTTATATAAATGCCAGCTGTCATCATTATCATCATTGCCATTGTTATCACCATCATCACCATCATCACTATCTTGCAGATGAGGAACTAAACTGAAAGCTTAGAGAACTAGTGACTTGCTCAAAGACACTCAGCTCAGTAAGATTCAGTATGTCTTAGAGTCAGAACTTGAACTCAGATCTTTTAACTGCAGGTCCATCTCTCCACTATAGTTTAATTCAGCAAACATTTATTAAGAACCTCATATGTGTACTGGGGACTGGAGATATAAAGACAAAAAAAAAATAAAAAAAACAGTCCCTGCCCTCAAGAAATTTACTTTGTCTCAGAGGAAACAACAGATACACAGATAGGTAAACATATGACATAGACAAAGCAAAATCAAAGTAATTAGGAGGAGGGAGTGACCACCAAATGGATGTGGGAGAATCTGGAAAAGCTGTTCATACAGGTAGCTTTAAAGGGAGTTAAGGGTTCTATAAGGCAAAGGTGAGCGGGGAAAGCATTTCAAGCTTGAGGGATGGCTTGTATGAAGACATGGAAGCTGTAAGTTTTGTGTATAGAGAATAACAAGCAGGTTACTTTGAAACATAAAGTATGGGAAATAGAGTACTATAAAATCACTCTGGAAAAATAGGTTGGAACTAGATATAGATGGCTCTAGATTCCAAACCGGAGAGTATATTATATCTTAGAAGTGATTGAGGATCTCTGAAACTTCTTGAGTAGGTGAGTGATATTGTCAGACTTGTCTTTAGAAATATCAATATGGCAGCTGTGTGAATGATAGAGTGGAGAGGAAAGAGGGAAAAGTGGGGAAACCAATCTATTAATGTACTCCAAGTGAAAGGTGCTGAGGATCTCAATGAAATTGGTGGCCATGTGGGTAGAGAGAAATGAGAGAGATGCGAAGGTGGTATCAACAAGTCTTGGCAGTTGGTTGCATATTGGTAAGAGGGTGATGGTAAGTAAAGATTCAGGTATGGTTTATGAATAAGCAGTTTTCAGAGGAAGAAATCCAAGCTATCATCAGCCATATGAAAAAAAAAATGCTCCCAATCACTAATGATTAGAGAAATGCAAATTAAATCAATTCTTAAATTCCACATCACAACTATGAAATTGGCAAGAATGACAAGAAAATGAAATTTGTTGGAGGGACAAATGTTGGAAGGACTGCGAGAAAACAGACCTATCAATGTTCAGTTGATGGTGCTGTGAGTGGATCTGGCCATTTTGGAAAGCAAGTTGGATGTATGCCCTAAAAATTACTAAACTGTGTATACTCTTTGACTTGGCAATGCTACTACTAGGTCTATACTTTTAAAGAGTTAAAAGAAAGAGAAAAAGGACCTCTATGTACAAAAACATTTATAGAAAGTTCTTTTTGTATTGGCAATGAACTGGAAACTAAGGGGATGCCCATAAATTGTGGTATGCTGAAAAAATGATATGTTATGTTCTAAGAAATGATGAAAGGAATGGTTTTAGAGAAATCTGGGGAGACTTGTATGAATAGATGTTGAGTGAAGCAAGCAGAACCAGAACAATTTTTACAGTAGCAGCAGACAAACAACTTTGAAAGATATGAGAATTCTGCTCAGCCCAATGACTAACCATGATGAAACATAATACCCATCACAGAGAGGAGATAGACTCAGAGTGCAAACTGGGATGCATATTTTTTGGACATGGCCAATGCAGGAATCTTTTTTTTTTGCCTGATTATGCATATTTGTCATGGAGCAGGAGGTAAGATAGAGATTATTGTTTTTGTAAGTGAAAAATAAATTAATTATTTTTAATTTAGGGATGATTCTGAGGTTGCAGATCTGGTTGAATGAAAAGATAGTGGTACCCTCATAGAAATAGGGGTAGTTAGGAAGAGTGGGTACAGACAAAATTTTTGGGAAAGGGTTCTGTTTTGGACATGTCTGATTTGAGATGGCTATGGGAAATCCAGTTGGAGGAAACACAATTTCTCTTCTTAAGGGTAGAGACTATGTCTTATTGGTCTTATTTGATCTACAGCCCAGTTCTTAGCATGGTGGGTTTTTTTTTTTAGGCATTTGGGGTTAAGTGACTTGCCCAGGGTCACACAGCTAGTAAGTGTTAAACATTTGGTCTGAGGCTGGATTTGAACTCAGGTCCTCCTGACTTCAGGGCTGGTGCTCTATCCGCTGCACCACCTAGCTGCCCCCAGCATGGTGGTTTTTATGCAGTAGATACTTAATAAGTATTTCTTGAATGAATGTTTCAAAGAAAAGCCTCTCTGCAGTGTTTGTGGTAGAATAGTGCAGCAAAGAGTTAATCATTGACTGTTAAAAATCAAAGACCAAGCCATTACATTTCTGGCATTTTTCTAGCATGATAGCTGGAGAGGGATGTGTTTTTCCATAGTCCCCTAGTGTATTTTAAACAGGATGAAGAATTTGTACTTTTATGTACAGATTAAATCCCAGAAGAGGTGCTGGCTGCAAAGAGACAGAGTAGTGGTGATTTTCTAATGGAGAACAGAGCAGCAGGATGCAATGAGCTTTGGTCCCATGATACTGGGTCGTGTTTTGAGTCTGAAGGTTGTAAAAAAAAAAAAGATATAAAATGGTATGTTTTGCAAAATGTACAGAGAGCACCATTTGATGAGGTGGCTTTGTGTTCGGTGGGTATTTCCACATATTGGTTATTATTGCATTGGGTACAGTATTATAACCAATGCCTGATTATTCAGAGAATGATTATCTAGTTTCCAGTTGCTTAAATGTTTTATTTTACTTATTTCTTCTTCTTACTGCCTGTCTATTGGCCGTCTGATGTCTAATTAGCACCTTTACCAGACAGTAGGGAGGAGAAATAAAAGGAGGTGAAATTCAAACCAGTCTGTCTTGCTACTTGGCTACATCAGTTGTTTAGATTATCTATGGGTGTCAGTTATCCACAATATCCTGTTCCCCATTGCCACACATAATCAAGACCTTCCCCATATGGGCCAGTTAGCTTCATTGTATCCTGTGGCCATAGACTGTAATGTGAACCTAGCTAGCCATCTGGAACACGCGTGCTGTTGGTCACAATGGAATGGAGAGATTGGATGGATCAGGGTATATCCATGCCCAACTCCTGGAAAAAAACAATATGACAGTTTTGCTGTGCTGCTGCTGGGGTAGCAGGATCACCATCAGGCATAAAGAGTACCTTTATTATTAAGATTTGCCAGAATGTACTGTGGATAAAAAGTGTTTTCACACCATTAGTCAATCAATAGAGTATCCCAGGTGTGAGATCTTTCATCAAGCATCTAATCAAATAGTATAGCATACACTGATATCATGATTTCTTCTATATCTAAACATTTGGGATTTTACGTGCAAAATAAGTATATGTGCTTCTCATAACTAGTCAGTCATTTGACAAGCATTAAGTGCTTACTATGCACAAGGTGCAGTGCTGCATCCTAGGAATTACAAAAGCCAAAACAGTCTCTGTCTTCAATGAGCTCACATTCTCATAATGATGTAAATACAAATGATGTATATACAGGTAATTAATCTCTATGGGAGGGCACTAGCCCGTGGGAGGGTGGGGGGTGGGGAACCCTCCTGCAGAAGTTGGGATTTGACCTGAGTCCTGAAGAAAATTGGGCAAGCCCGGAAGCAGAGATGAAGTGGGAGAGGGCTCCAGGCTATCTATGGGGAGACTTTGAAAAGGCATGAATCTGGGAGGTGGAGCATATGGGTGTGGCAGAAAATAAAGTCTCTAGGGTACTAAAGAGGAATGAAGTTTAAGACTCGAAAGGTAGAAAGGAACCAGGTTGTGAATTGGCTTTAAATGCCAAGCAGGACGGTTTTATAATTGATCCTGGAAGTAATAGGAAGGCACCAGTGTTTATTGAGTGGGAGGGGAAGGGAGGGGCTGGTGATATGGTCAAACATAAAATATTTTGGCAGCTGATGGATTGAATGGGAAGAGACTTGATGCCAGAAGACCAACCAGCCAGTAATAGTTGATGATAAGTGCTGGTGATAGTCTTTTCCCATTTCAATCCATGCTCCAGCTAGCTATTGCAATAGTCCAGGCGTGAGGTGATAAGAACTGCAGGAGGGTGATGGCTACACAAATAGAGAGGAGAAATGTATAGATATACACACATATGTATGTATGTATATATGCACATGTGTATACACACATATATGTATATATAATATTATATACATAGAAAGAGAGAGGAGAGAGAGAGAGAAGATGAGAAGGTTGAAACAGCAAACTTGGCAACAGGTTGGATATGTGGAGTGTCTGCAAGGAGTTAAAGGTGAAACTGATTATGTGCCTGAGTGCCTGAAAGGATGATGGTTCCCTCAACAATAATAGAAAGCTTGGAGAGTGAATGAGTTTGAAAGGAAATATAAAGTTCTGTTTTGTACAGATAATGTTTGAGATACCTATGGAATATCCAATTTGAAATGTCCAGTTATGTCCATTCATGGTTGGTGGGTGTGACCTGAATAAAGACCCACCAAAGGAGACTGAGCAGGAACAGTCAGACAGGTAGGAGAATCAGGAGAAATCAGTCACAAAAACCTATAGAAGAGAGATTATGGAAAAGAGAATAATAGATGATATCAAAGGCTACATGAGAAAAGGCCATTCGATCACTGGGTGATGGTGGTGGTAAGAGTAGGAGTAGTAATATTTGTAAAGAGCTTAACATAGTGCCTGGCACATAGTAGGTGCTATGTAAACATTGGCTAGTGGTGCTGGTGGTGGTAGTGGTGGTAGTAGTAGTAGTAGTAAAGATAAACATGAAGTTTTGATTTCTTTTGGAGTTATGTTTTGCATATGCAAAGTGATGTCTTTGAGTGTAAATATGAGAATAGATATAACTGAGAAGATACAGGCCATTCAGAAGTAGTTTATATCAACATTTTGAATACTCCAGGTTTTCTTGTGTCGTTCATAGAAATGAGGTGAGGAAGAAGGTGTTTACAGGTTCTGAGTTTGTGCTTCCCTGATATTATCTAGTTCCATGTCAACACTGTATGAAATAATAATAATTTTTTGATAATTTTAAACATTTATTTTTATAAGATTTTGAGTTCCACATTTTCTCCTTCCCTTCCTTCTCCCTTCCCTAAACAATAGGCAATTTGATATAGGTTATATATGTGCAATCGTGTAAAACATTTCCACATTAGTCATATCGTAAAAGAAGAAACACAACAAAAGGAAAAAACTACCAAAAAATAGTAAAAAATAATATGCTTTGATCTTCATTCTGACTCCATCACTTCTTTCTCTGGGTATGAATAGCATTTTCCATCACGAGTCTTTTGGAATTGTTTTGGGTCATTGTATTGCTGAGAAGAGCTAAGTCCATCATAGTTGATCATCATCGCACAATGTTGCTGAAGAACAATAGTTTTAAAAATACTTGGAGAGACTGTGTACTCTAGAGGACAGAGAGGTGACTCTGAAGCAAGGAAAACCTCAGTTTACGTCCTACTTCTGACCCATACTGGCTGTGTGATGCTGGGAAAGGTCACTTCACTTTTCAGTGCTCTAAGGCCTGGAGCAGGGCTGGAGAACCTGGGGCCTCAAGGCCACATGTCATCTTCTAGGTCAGACCTGCACAACTTGTAAACTTCTTCGGGCCATAGATAGGTTAAACTAGAGACAGACTGAAGATGTTTGTTTGCCATGGGCCGTATGTTGTGCAGGTCTACCCTAGGTCCTCAAGTATGGCCCTTTGACTGAATCCAAACTTCATAGAATAAATCTTCCTAATAAAAGGATTTGTTCTGTAAAACTTGGACTCAGCCAAAAGGCCACACCCAAGGACCTAGAAGGCCACAGTTTCCCCACCTCTGGCCCCGGAGTCTAGGCCACTTGGGTAAGTCTGTAAGTGGTAGAAATTGTTGCCCTGCTTTGATAAAGAGGGTTTCCTCACCTGGGAGTTACCTATACCAAGGAAATCAAAGATCCAGTCTCTATCCCCAACCCCTTTAAGGTTACAGAGCACTTTGCTGATATATAGATTCTATTCAATAAGTATTTATTGAACACCTCCTTTGTGCTTGGTGCTGTGTCAGAGGATATAAAAATTAGTAAATCATGGTCGATCCATCAGGTTGTCTTATGTCGTCCTTACAGCAACCCTTTGTCTTAGTGAAAGTGTTCTTCATATGTTACAGATGAAGAAACTGAGACTCAGAGAACATGGAACTTGCCAACAGCTAGTAAGTGGCAGAGCCGACTCTTTCTGACTTCAAACCTAGGTCTCATTTTTCATTTCAAATTGAAATTCTTTCCACTACATCTTGCTGAAACATTCTAGGTCAGTGTTTCCCAAATGCCAGTCAGCGAAGCTTTTACTATCAAAGAAAGATCTTTTCTTCTTTAAAAACTATAAACTTAAAAAAACTGCTTCCCCTCTAACTCCTGTTCCTCCATCTACTTCCTTTTCCCTGTTCCCTTCTTCTCTCTCCCTGTCCTCTAGAGCTGCCATCTTGCTAAGCCTCCAGGAAAGAATCTAGGTGTTTTACTAGTTTGCAGTCTAGTCTGGGTTGGGGAACACTGATCCACAGCATCTTCCTCCTCACATCCTCCTCCTTGAAGTGGATAGATTTCCACTTGTCCTCTCTGTGTAATGTTCTATCTAGGGAAAGCCAGCTGCCAGTTGCCTTCTCTAGTGAGTTAGGGGTATCTGTCTTTACTGTTTCATAGTTTCTTAAAAGGTAGATAGCATGGAAAAATGGATAAGGTACTAATCTTGGAATAAGGAAGACCTGAGTTCAAACCCTGGTTCAGACATTTCCTGGCTGTATGACCTTGGAAAAGTTGTTTGATCTCTCTCTGAGCCTCAATTTCCTTATCTGTAGGTAAGGCAACAAACATTTATTAAGCACTTATGTGCCAAGCACTCTGTTAAGTGCTGGGGATACAAATACAAGCAAAAAGAAAGTTCCTGACCTCAAGGAGCTTACATTCTAATGGGAGAAAACTACCTTCAAAAAGGAACTAAAAAGGGGTGGGGGGAGAATGAAGATGCCCACATGGGAGCATAATAGTAAGGTCCAGAAATTCAGAAGCACATCCAGGAGGGGAATGAAGTTTGGCCAACCTGGGCCTCTCCCCAAAATGGAGGCCCCTGATGGAACTCTCCAATTGGAAAAGGGAGCCAGCATGTTGGAGAGATAATTCAGGGTGAGAAGATGGCAGGGGAAGATGGATTTTCTAGGGTAAGAAGGCCCCAAGCACTGACAGAGGCTCCAGGGTGAGAATAAGCAGAAAGTAAAAAGAGCTATTAAGTTCAGAAGTATCTAAAGTCTCTTCTAGCTCTAAATGATGTTTCCCTCTTTCTGGCAGTTGGGAAACATTTCCTACAATCTTAAAATATTAGAAAAAAAGAAGGGACTTTAGAAATCATCTAGTCTAACCCCCTCATTTTACATAGGAGGAAACTGAAGATTGGAAAAGGTGAGTGATTTATCCAAATCATATAGCTAATTTGCTGCTCAAGGCCTCAAAATGAATGTCCCACTGACAACTCAAACTTAAAATGACCAGAACTGAACTCATGACTTTATCCCTCAAAATCTGTTCCTTTTCCCAGATTCCCCATTTCTGTCAATGGCACCATCATCCTCTCAAGTCATCTTTCTCTTTGATTTTCCCTCTCATTTAACCCTTATATCCAGTCAGTTTCCAAATCCTGTTGATTCTGCCTCCAAAACATCTCTCACACATGCCTTTTCTTTTCCATTCATACACTACCATACTTCATCACTTCTTTTTTTAAGAAAAAAGATTGATATCCTTTGTTTTTATATCTCTTTTTTAAGATATATCCCCTTTCCTCCCCTACCTACTAAGTTATTTCAGGTAACAAAAAAAATTAAAAAGGAAGAGAAGAACAAAAAGAAAACATTTCAGAAAAACTAACCAACATATCAACATAGTCTGATGATATGCAGTGTTCCGTACCCATAGTCCTCCAATTCTCTTATAAAGGGAGGTTGAATTGGTCTAGGCATTTTGGAAACCAACTTGGATTTCTTTATCGCCTCTTCCTGATGCTAATAGCCTATTAACTGGTCCCTTTCATGAGTTTCTGCCCCATCATTCATATAGCCTGCAAAATAATTTTACTTAGCACAGTGCCTAGCATATAGTAGGTGATTAATAAATATTAAGTGATTGATTAATATCCATATCTGACTATCTCATTTTCCTGCTCAAAGCACCTAATGCCTTTGGGGAAAGAATGCAGAATTTGGATCAAAAAACCTAGATTGAAATTCTAGTTCTGTTACCACCTAGTGACTTTCAGCAAATCACTAAATAGTGTCAGCCTTATTCTCCCCATCTATGAAGAAAGAAGGTTTAGACTGGAGGATACCATGACTGTGAACCTATGTCTTTATTTTTTGATTCAAAGTTTTACATGGGGAACCTCTATATTGACAGGACTTTGAGGGCAAGGGTTGTGCTTTAGCTTAATTTTGTATGTCCCCTAACACCTGGCATAGTGCTCTGTACATAGGAGATGTATAATAAATATTTATTGGCTTGAACTGGCTATAAATGAATGACCTTGATTCTTTTGGGATTCTATGCAACTAACAGAAATTAGTGTCTAAACATTTTTTGTTTTACTTTGTGCTCTGGTGTTTGGGTTGGATTTAACAAACTTTTATTAAGGGCTTACTTTCACGTAAGGGACTATACTAAGCACTAGAGATACAGAAAGACTTTAAAAGGTGGAGATGAGGAGGGAGCTCATTCCCAGAATGGGAGATGACCTGGAGGAAACCATGGAGGCAGAAAATAATGTTAGTTCTGGGAACAGTTAGTGGACAATCCAATTTTGCTAGGATATAGAGTGTGTAAAGGGGTAGCGTGGAGGCAGATTGTTAAAGGTCTTAAATGCCAGAGTAAAGATTTTGTCTTTTAACCTAGAGGAAATAAGGAGTCACCAAAAATTTTTGAGCAGAGGAGAATTTTAACAACACTATGAAGGATCAATTAGGGAAGGGGAGAGACAGGAATCAGGGAGATCAGTTATTCAACTGTCCAGACAAGAGACGATGAAGATCTGAGCTAAGTTTTTGACGTGTGAATGGAGAGAAGAATGTATGAGAAATGGAGGCAGAATTAACAAGATTTGCCAATTTTGGGTGGGAGGGGAATAAAGAGAGGGGAGAATCAAAGATGATCCTGAAATGTTAAGACTGAGTGATTGGGAGGATGGCCGTGCCATGACCATAATAAGTAAAGAAGCTATGAATTGGGGCAAAGCAGGTGATGAATGTAATTCAGGGCATGCTGACTTCAAGGCACCATTGGAACATTTAGGTAGAGATGTCCAGAATGTATTTTGAAGGGGGAGAAACTTTAAATGAATGCTCTTTTATGCCCCTCTTTGGCACTGTAAGGGTCAGCATGATCCTAAAATAAAATACTTACCTTTTATTTTTAAATGAGCATACTTGACCCAGTATGGGTTAAGGCACTGTTAGAGACTGTTAACTATTGAATCCCTTGTTCTCCAAAACAATTTCTCCTTAAGAACCAAGCTTTCTAATTTTTGTCCTCCTAGGTCGACCAATTAACCCTAGCTGCCTCTAAAAGAACCAGCTTCCAGCTGTGTCCCCTCTTTCCCATGCAAAGCTACCTAGTTAAGGTACTGTTTCAGGGCTACATCATTTTACTTTGGAGCACATGCTGCATATTTCATGAATTCTTCGTCCTTAGTAGTAAGCTTCCCCAAATTTTGATGGATGCTTTTCCTAACATTGTGAAGTTTTTTCAAGGTCAGCTTCATGTGCACATCTGTTAAAATGACTGTTCTACCTTTGTAGAATAAGAACATTTTGTCAAGGCAATGAATAGCAATTTTTTTTTATTCCTCTATCCCTCATTTCAGGGGGCTGGACGTATTTGGAACCACTTCAGATGTTATCTGTAACTTGGCCATTGCTTTGCTTTTATTTTTAATCATTTCCTCTTGTTCTCTCCTTCCCCCTCCCACTCGCTATCTTGGTTTTCCTCTTTATAACTAAGATAAGATGTTTTCAGTTTTCTTAAGAATTCTTTTGGTGAAATATTTCCATTTTGTATTTGTCTTCATCTTCTAGCCTGTGGAGTATTTTTTTTATGTGTACAAAGTCTTCTTTTGTGATCTTATCCAAGGCAAACTTCTAATTTGTCTTTTTGTAAGTCAGTGTTAGCCAAAAGACTGTTTGAAACCCATCTGGCTGACAGCAATTAAGGAAGGATCCTCTTCCTTTGGAAAATAGACCGTCCTTATCCTAAGGCAATGGGATCTTTAGGATATTGAAGTGGGTAGGCCACCATAAAGAGGATCCAGCAAACCAACCTACTGTACAGTTGGAGAACTGATATTGGCAGCAGTGATCTGCTTTCAAGGTTCCTATCTGGCTTCCTTGTAATTCTGACCCAGTCTTTCATACTTTCCCAGTTTCACCTTTCATCTCTCCCAGCTAGTTCAGCCAAATTATCTTTATTTATTAGAGTTGCATTGATTCAGAATGATATCTGACTCTATGTGTCTACCTCCTTGGATTTGATGCCTCTATCACTCTTGTGTTCCCTCATCTTAGACCCTCAATAAATGGCACAGGCTAACAGAATTGGCCTCCTCTAGAATATTCTGCACTCCCACAACTTCTCCAGTTGATCAATGACTCCCAGTGGATCACAGGTAGCCAGAACTTGGCTAGATTCTCACTCTTATCTGTCATAGTTGCAATCAAGATTAACTCTTTGCTTCCAGTGTCCTATACCAGTGCTCAGATAGTCAATAACATTACCTTATTCTTCAGAGAAAACAGAGAATTCTTGCCTTCCAGGGCCCTATAGAGGACTAAGGTTCAGTAACCCTAATAACATGTACAGTCAGAATATCACCAATGTGCTGACACTCTCTGGATGCAGTTCTGCATCTATGTCTTTAAGAAATTAAATTTTTGTCAGAGAGCAAAACAACATCATTGTTGGAAGGTTTCTTGAGAATTATAACTGATCAGAACTATAAAAACAAGCTGAAAAATTTTAGCCACAAAGTTGTCTGGTATAACAGTTTGCAAATTAAGTTTATCCTTGAAGAACAAAATTCACTGTGTCTAGGAAGCAGAGTTATATCCGCCCCAGTCTCCCACTTTTGTTCAGTATGATCAGAGGGTTGAATTCAAAAGGAAAGGTCTATCAACCTTGTTAGTTGTATATACGTGTGTTTTGTTCTCTTGTTCTTTCAACAGTCCCTGCATCCTGCCACCAAAGCCCAACATTTTGGCATTAATATTTCCTAATGATGCTATGTGGCTGCAAATTAGGAATATTATGTCTTCTTGGAGAGGTAGTATGGCATAGTGGATAAAGAACCAGGAAGACCTTGATCCTAGTACCACCTCAGATACCAACTGTGTGACCCTGAGCAGGTCCTTATCTCTCAGTGCTGTAGGCAACTCTTGGATACTATAAATTGTAGAGAAGATGCTGATCTCTGTTAGCAGAGGGAGTTTTCTCACCAGGGCCTTCCAAATGGAAATGAAATCACAAGTCTAGTCCCTATCCTAAGTTCTCTGAACAATCAAAATGGCCGGTGCCCTGTTGAGCAACTTAAAGATATACGTCCAACAAGGATATTACCAATGATGATTGGCATGTAAGAAGTGGTGTGAAAGTACATGAACAAATATATGTTTGACTGGAAAAAAGAGGTGAGAGGATGAGAGATGGATAACTTAAATGTTGCACAAGTATCCATTAAATATTAAAAGACCTCAAGGAAAGCCTCTGGTGCATTGTGTAAAATCCTTCCTGAAAAAAAATTATAGGAGGACATGGATAAGAAGCATCCAGGATGAGAATGCGTGGAATGGGTTGAGATCTCCTTGCCAACTAAGCAAGTACCATAACATATAACATTCCAGATACATTGGAGTAATATTAAAATGTGATCTCTCCATCAGGAAACCCTGACCTAGAGGTTTTTGTTGTCATTTCTTATATTTCCCATCATGCCATTCCATTTCTAAGCCTCTGAAGCACCTTTTTATTACCCATCAAATCAACTCCACTCCCTACCCTGGCATTTAAAGTGTTCCGCAATCTGGCCCCACTTCCCACTATTTCTCAACATCAACCCTCCACTGCAATCAAGCCAGGACTACTTTTACCCCAAATCCATCACACTGATGGGGACCTTGGGAGCTCTGCCATAAATGCTGCCCTAGGGGAAAGGGAAAATATCCAGTCAGAGTGTGTACCATCAAGCTGAACTCTATGGAATAGATTAGAGATAGCTAAGTGGCATAGTGGATAGAATGCCACACTTGGATTCAGGAAGACCTCAGATCAAATGTGGCTTCAGACTCTAACGATGTGATCCTGAGCAAGTCAGTTAACCTCTGTTTGTTTTAGTTTCCTCATCTGGAAAGTGAGAATAATGATGTTTCCTAAATTCCAGGGTTGTTGTGAAGATAAACTGAGATAATATACTTGCAAAGCATTTTGCAAACCTTAATGCACTACATAAATACTGGATGTTCTTGTTTGTAAGACAGCTTGTCCTTGGTGAATAACATTTCCCAAGTCTCTGTGTCAACCATAACTACAACCCTGTATAGCTATAGCTAGTGGCAGTCCATGACTACCATCCTCTGCAGGGAACACAGACCTAGACATGCCCCTGGGTGTCCAATTGAATCCATCTGGTAAGATGTGGAAAACATTTATATGAGAATGGGAAAACCCAGACTTCCCAAGATGAAATGTGTGTTTCTACAGCATATGGGCAGAATCTACTCCCCTTTCTCTCATTTGCTCAAACAATTCAAATCTGCTGCTACAGAATGAGCGGGAACATAAAAAAAAAACCAACTTCAATCACTGCCTTCTTCTGGCTCCCCATTACATACCCTGCAAACAGTCTTCACCTCCATGGGGTGAATTATTTCAAACATGTCTAGAATTATTAAGCCCTGTATTCCAGCACACTACCCCCATCCCAAGCTATGCCATTTTGATATTCCATATCTGAAGTCATGAGACTGCCAATAAGTGCATTTTCTCTCTCATCTCTGTGCCTTTGTTCATTTTATTCCACCTCTCTGAGAAGCCCTCTCCTACTCCCCACTACCTTTATAATCATATCCATGCTTAAGGTCCAGCTTCCATAAAATTTTTGAGTGCTATGGGCCATCTTAATCTCTGACTTCCCTGAAACCCTATGGCATTCATTGACTGTGCCCCCACCATCTTATTCTCTAATTGTACCTGTGTGTCTTACTTTCTCAATTAGATTGTAGTAGTCTCTGAGGATAGGGTCCAATGTAATAGTTCTTTTATATGTTCCTCATGTGTATTATTGAATGTATAAATGGATATATTTTTCACAATGTCATTTTGCTTTTCCTTTAAGAAAATCTAACTGGTGTTAGCTTCTCCCTGCAGAGCCCTCCCTCTGGATATTTTAATGATAATAATAATGCAAGACTTGAACTATCCATTTCTGATCTCCATAGAGTCCTTCCTCTGGCTATTTTAATGAAAATAACAATTAAATACTTGGACTATCCATTTCTAATCTTACTACATGATGGGCTCATCTATTTTTTGGTCTTACGTGTCCATATTACTGACGAAACTCAACTTCTGTTTTAATTGATCTACTGAGGAAGAGGCATTATATTGTGAAATTGACTATTGCTATACTTTGGAGTTATGCTATAATATAGAAAATTGCTGAAAAGTACTGCATTATGTCCCCAACCTCATACAATGTTTGCTCCCCCTATGATCAGTGATTCATATGGCTTTTTCAACAAATCCTAACTGTTGTGTAATTTGAGCTCTGGAGTTGCTGTGGTGACCAAGTACCAAGGTCATGCAGAGATAGTTCATCTTTAGGCAACAAGCCTTGCAACAGTCTTAATGATAGTATTGTAAAATGAATGCAAGTTGGGGGCAGCTAGGTGGCACAGTGGATACAGCACTGGCCCTGGAGTCAGGAGGACTTGAGTTTAGATCTGGTTTCAGACCAGACACTTGGCACTTACTAGTTGTGTGACCCTAGGCAAGTCACTTAATTCCAATTGCCTCACCAAAAAAAATAAATAAATAAAATAAAGTGAACAGAAGTGAAATAGAACACAGCCCTTCCCTTGATAAGGCTATGGATCAGTGTGGCCATTTGAATTTTACTGTCATAAGTCACAATAATCACAGTTATATTCTCAGAAGCAGAGAAAGATGCTAGTTATACATGACAAAAACAGTTACATAGGGAGCCGCACCCTTGAATTTGGGTGTAAATGCTACAGTTTTGGATTTAGGTACAGGAGCAAAATTCTTTGAAACTTTGATGGACTGATGATCTAATTGGTATGGGCACTCCCTAAACCAGTGTCAATCTCACCCACAAATTCTCATCCAGTATGACTCTTGTCCATGCCCTTCTATAAATCCTCCATTACAGGGATCTACCTAGTGCCCTTTTGGCCTTGCTTTGGCTACTTTAATGATTATACCAATGCAACACTTGCACTATCCATCATTGATCCCTCTATCTTAACTATATGATTGGTCCATCTATTTTTCTGATCATACATGTCTTTGAGGTAGCATGGTATAATAGCAAAAGACACTCATTCTGAAGGCACAGTACCTAGCTTCAGGTTCACTTCTTAGACAAATCACTTAACTTCCTTTTATACTTCAGTTTCCTCACCTGTAAAATGAGAAGTTTGAATAAGATGGCATCTGAGGTATCTTCTAGCTTTAGATCTGTAAGTCCATGACCATCATGTCTTTTGTCACTTTTCTTAAGTATAAGTCATTATTGGCAATATGCTTCAGCCTACTTATAGCCACCATCTTTCAATGTCTGCTTTGGTCATCTCAAATTTTGATTCTTCATAGAGTATGATTTTCTGTGATTCACAGCCATATGGCATTACTGGGAGAATATAGGTGTTAAAAAAAATGAAAAGGACTTTGGTGGCAGGAAGTGACTTGAGATCATTGAAAGTGCTGCAATATTTCATGTTTAATCCATATCACTCTCCTATTCAGTTTTTTGCCTAAGATATCTATCAATATTTAGCTTCCTTCCTTCCTTCCTTTTTTCTTTTTTCTTTCTTTTTTCTCTCTTTCTCTTTCTGTCTTTCTCTTTCTCTCTCTTTCTCTCTCTTCCTTCTTTCCTTTCTTTCTCTTTCTGTCTTTCTTTCTCTCCCTTCCTTCCTTTCTTTCTTCATTCCTTCCTTCCTTCCTTCTTTCCTTCCTTCCTTCCTTTCTTCCTTCCTTCCTTCCTTCCTTTCTTTCTTTCTTTCTTTCTTTCTTTCTTTCTTTCTTTCTTTCTT
>NW_020948983.1:26095462-26188857 GCF_900497805.2 Vombatus ursinus | reverse complement strand
TCTTTCTTTCTTTCTTTCTTTCTTTCTTTCTTTCTTTCTTTCTTTCTCTGTACTCATGTACTAACTTAATTGGCCACTCATCCACCTGAATATCATAGACAATCTAAAATCCTTACTCTAATTCAGCTATCTGGCACAGTGGATAGAGTGCTGGTTCTGGAATCAAGAAGACAAATCTAGCCTCAGACACTTACCAGCCGTGTGACCCTGGGCAAATCCCTTAATTCTGTTTGCCTTAGTTTCCTCATGTGTAAAATGAGCTGGAGAAGAAAATGGCAAACTATTCCAGTGTCTTTGCCAAGAAAACATCAAATAGGGTCATAAAAAATCAGATATTACTGAAAACAATTGAACAATTCAAACTCTAAATGAAAGATTTTCACTCAGTAACAAATGAGCAGAATCTGAAATTTTATCTGGATGGTTGAGGTTGGTTCTATGACATGAAAGGAAACTGAAGACCTAACTAATGAAGTTGTCAGGTCCTGATGCCTGGTCTCAGAAGGCAAAATTCTAAGTGATTAAATAAATCCTCTCTAGGACATGGTGCAGAAACAAGAGATTTAGTGTTACTAATCTCCTGTTCATGTAGGGATATTTTAAAGGAGGATACTGATAAACTATAGATTATTCAGAAAAGGATGGCCAAGATGATGAAGAAAAGGTCTGGAAGTCAAAATCCTTTGAAGGATTGAAGGAGTTCAGATTTTTAACCAGAAGAAGAGATTGAAGGAGTTCATGATAGATGTCTTGTGATTGTGAGGTTTTCCACCAGCTGATGAGTTTTTCTTGCCGCTCATAGATATGATCTATTCATGTACTCATGAGGAGTGTGTAATATGTATCAGTGGAAGGCATGCCTTTGCTGCTGAATTAATGGATATTTGGAATATTGACATGGCTAGGGGTGGAGGAAGAGGTAGTCTTGTCTTCTGTTGTTCCAAAGGCAGAAATGGGGGAAAAGGTAGTATATTGAAGGTAAACATAAGAAAGAACAGAACTATCCAGTAATGCGGTAGACTTCCCAGTGGGCTCCAGCTTTGGTATATTATAAATAGCACCAGATTTTGAGTTAGAAGATCTATATTTAAACATCAGCCTTTCTCCTTACTAACCATGTATCTTTAGGCAAGTCACTGACTGAGAATCAGTTTCTTTATTTGTAAAATGAGAATTAAAATGGCATTACTTACCATGTGGGATTATTGTGAGGGTCAAAGTGAGATAGTGTCAGCAATATGCTTAGTAAATTATAGAATTATATAAATGTTACATACTATGTTGTTTTACTAGAATATAAGCTCCTTGAAGGTAATTACTATATTATTTTCATCTTTTTTTCTTCATTGTCTGCCACAGCTCCCTGCTCAAATGTTTGTTGAAATGAACTTTTTATTATTATTAGGTAGTGAGTACTCCATTGTATAAGTTATTCATGCAGAATCTGAATGAACATCTGTGAAGGTTATTGTCCCATCTGCAGCTGGAGAATTGGCCTAGGTGTCCACTAAAATCTGTTCTACTTCTAAAATTCTGTGAGAGATTAGAATTCATTATAAGTCTGGCTTGCCTACATATGTCTCTGGGTTTTCTTAATAGTCAAATGAAATTCATATGGACCTCACAGGGATCTCATAGGCCCTGTAGCCAAGCAGTCAACAACTTGAATAAAAGAATATTATATAATACTGAAAAAAAATAGAATGTTACTTTGAGAGTGGAGCCCTGAAGATTCACATATGTGTTATTTGCATTTTAAAAGACCATATTTGAACATCAAGCATCACATTTTGTTTTTACATTTGTTTTTTTCAGGCCCCTTTGTCCTTCCTGTACTTAATTTCTCCTAAATCTATTTTTCGTTCTCATCCTTCATCCCTTCCTGTTTTGCCAGTCAATCAAAAAGTATTAAAGTGCCCACTATGTGCCAGGCATTGGAGGTATCCATCTTCCTAACTTCCCTATTATTATGGAAAACATCGCCATCATTGCAGTCATCTAGAATTATTCTGAACTCCATCTTCCCTCACCTCCTATATCTAATCAATTTCTAAGTCTTGCTGATTCTGCCTTCACAACATCTCTGCAATCAGTCTCTCCAATCAACCTCCTTTCCACCATCTTTATTCATGCCCTTATCCACTAGGTAAGTTATTCGAGGCCACCTCTCTCTAGCTTGGATTATTGTAATAGCCCTCTAACTGGTCTCCCTGTCTCTAGTCTGTCTTCTCTCAAATCCATCCTCCTAACGGATATTCCCAAAAAGCATAGCTCTACCAATGTCACTTTTTTGCAAAAGAAACCTCATTGACTCCCTATCACTTCTAAATGACATACTCCTCTGTTTGTCATTTAAAACCTTTTATAATCAGTCTCCAATCTATCTTCTGCTGATTTCACATTACTCCTCTTCATACACTCTACATTCCAGGCAAACTGGCCTACTGGCTTTTCACCATACACAACATTCCACCTCTCACCTCCAACCATTACACATTCCACAGCTGAAATGCTCCACCTTGTCTTGGAATCCCCCCTCCCTTCAAGGTTCAGGTCAAGTAGTACCTCCTACACAAGATTTTCCCCAATCTCTTCAGGTATTAATATTCTGTTCCTCTCCTAAAGTACCTTATGTTTCTGTAGCATATATCCCAATATATAAAAAAATCATAGTACTTAGTAATATGTAGTATTACATAGTACAATCATACTTTTTTTTATTCACACTCGAGTTTTTAGGTATCCATCTATTGTATAAAGTTGAGTGAAATTGACATTTTGAAGGGAGTATGCAAAAAATCCATTGTTCCTACTGAAACTGGAGTATAACATGGAGAAATAAACATTGAAACAGTTGTGTTATAGAGTCGTAGCTGAAATATCATGAAAATCTGTTTTCTGATCTCCTTGTGTTCAGCGGCCCATGTGGCACACAGCTGTGATTTATTTTCAGAGAGCTGGATTGGAATTTGACAGACTGCAACGTTTGCCTTCCGCACAGCTGAAACCATTTGCTGTTTGGGTGATGATAAAGCAAGTGACAATTTGCACTTAAAATGCTGTTAAAAAAACACACAGGAAAAAAAAAACACAGAACTCTTGAGTGAGAACAGACAAGAACCAAACTGTTTGTAATATGAATTATGCAAATAACAGCTATTCATTTATTGGGAATTATATGGGAATATATTTCTTTAGTAGCACAAAAGCTAGATAATTATCAGAACTTATAACTAAGCCTCTACTAACTGAATTATGTTCAAATACACATCCAACTCAGTTTTTTCTAAATGGAAATTTTTTTTGAATATTGTAAGACCTTTCAGAAGTCCTGCTCCAATGCCTCACTTTCGCTCATAGGTAACTCTGAGTTCGTGAAGAAGCATCATGGTACAGTAGAAAGAATGTTGAAGCTGAAGTTATGACCTAGGCTTGAACCCTGGCTCTACCACTGGTCAGATCTCCTAACCTCCCTTGTCTTTGGTCCTTCTTTGTAAAATGAGGGAGGTAGTCTGGATGACCTCTGAATTCCCATCTAAAATAACAATATATGAATGTGATGGAATATTATTGTGCTGTAAGAAATTATGAAGGAATTATTGCTATATATTTTGAATCCTCTTATGTTCTGCTGTGCACATGACATGCATTTTTCCTTTTCTCATTTTGTATTTGTCAATATTTAGGTCTATATTATGTTTCTTTTTGTTTTCTTATTATGTATTTGTTTCAATAATAATAAAAAAAAAGAAATTATGAAGGGGACAGTTTCAAATGAACCTAGGAAGACTTGTATCAACTGAGGCAAAGTGAAGTAGACAGAACCAGGAGAACAATTTATAGAAGGAAGGAAGGAAGGAAGGAAGGAAGGAAGGAAGGAAAGAAGAAAGGAAATAAGTAAACAAGCACTTATTAAGCACCTACTATGTGCCACGCATTGGCTAAGCACTTTTACAAATATTGTTTCATTTGATCTTCACAGCAACCTTGGGATGTAGGTGTTACAAGGAAACTGAGGCAGACAGAGGTTAAATAACTTGCCCTTGGTCACACAGCTAGTAAGTGTCTGAGGCTGAATTTGAATGCAGGTCTACCCAATTCCAGGCCCAGTACTCTATGAATGCAGTGACTAACCATGATTGCAGAGGATTCATAATGAAGCATGCTAGCCCATTTCCTGTTGAGTATGGGAAGGCCTTAGTGTGGATTGTCACATAAATTATTTTGAACATGGCCAATGTGGGAAATCTTTTTTTTTTTTTTTGACCATGCATATTTCTACAAGGGTATTTCTTTTTCTTTTTCTTTTTCCAGTGGGGGCAGGAAGGTGGGAGGGAAAGAAAGTATATTTTCTTATTCATTAAAAAAAATAATTTAGGAAAATGAATCTGTTTAGACTCAAAATCTATCATCCTATAGCAATGGAGCACAAGCCCTGGCAAGTTCTACTAAAGACAAAGCGTTTGAGAATATCCTGGGTGATAGACTGTATGTCTGTCATCCAGTGCCCAGCATAGCAAAGTTTGGAGAGGTTCATCATCAGAACAGTTGCCCAGTAAATGAAGATTTTTCTTTCTTGATCAGAGCATCTCATTAACCAGGGCCTGAAGGCATAGAGGGGTTTTGGTTTCTCTTAGTAAAGGGGGTACCTGCCAGAATGAAATAGAGAATGACCTATTTCTTTCCTAATTGAGGTCTTAAGTCTGTGATATAAACATTATAGCTTCTATAAAAGGTAAAAAAGACAAACAGTTATGTCTTGCCCTGACACAACACTTGCCTTTGGGGTGCCCCTGTTATACACATTGGTGACAGCTAAAACAAGATGTTCACAAGTACTGTAGGTGTTAGAACATGTCTGTTGATTACAATTTTCTTCACAAGATGGTAGAGTGAGGCATGCAGGAATTAAAAAAATAAAAAAAAAGAATTCTAAATAGCTGTCTTTGTCAAGATAACCATCTGCCTGTCTGAGGTAGGGTTGGGTTTGATGAAGGTTTAGCAGGATGAATTCTGGAGTTCAAGACAGATCTACTACTGGAATGTGGAATGAGCATAGAGCAGGAGTGTGTTGCAGAGCCTGGTCAATCAGAGCAGAGCTGAGCAGATACTTGGTTAGGTGAACCAAGTGTGTTGAGGCCAGAGGGAGAACAGGTCAGGGCTTAGAATAGAACATGGGTCAGGGGGTGACTAAAATAATAATAATTGCCATTTGTACCCTTTATGACAGGGTTCCTTAACCTTGGAGTCTGTGAATTTTTTTTTAAAAATGTGTTTTGATAACTGTATTGTAATATAATTGGTTTCCTTGGTAAACCTATGTATTTTTTAATGTATTCAAAAACATAATTCTGAAAGGGATTCATAGGTTTCACCAGACTTCCAAAGGAGGTCCCTGGCACAAAAAAAGAGGTTTGCAGCCCATACTTTAAGGTTTAGGCAAGCACTTTACACATACAACCTTATTTCATTCCTGCAACAACTGTGTGAAGTAACTACTGCAGGTATCATTATTTTTGAGGGAACTGAAATTCAAAGAAACAAAAATGGCTTGCCCATGGTCCCAGGGCTAGCAGGTGTCCTAAGTAAGATGTGACCCTTACTCTACCTTCTGAATCCAAAGCTAGTCAGTTTCCATTACCCCACAACTGGGGTCTCCATAGCCAGGACTTCTCCCTAGGTGTTGGGCTTAGAGTGGGTTCCTTATGATGTGTCTTTTAATGGATGATTTAGGTCTTTCAGGGGAGGTGATAAGACATTAAAACTAGAATGGGGATAATAATAGTACCTATCTTGCAGGGTTGTTGTGAAGATCAAATGAGGTAATATGTATAAAAAGCATGTAGCACAGTGCCTGGCACATAGTAGGCTCTATATAAATATTTATTCTCTTCACCCCTCCCCGCCATCTTAGTATCTTTGCTATGAGATTTACTTCTTAAAGGTGAGGCCTGTAACAGGGCATGCATTAGTTTAGGGCCTTGATCCTACCAGAGGAATGTGTGTGTATGTATGTGGGGGGGGGGGGGGGGGGGAAGAGAGAGAGGGAGAGAGCAAGAGAGCAAGAGAGAGCAAAGATCATTTTAATAGCCATCAATTATTATAGGGGGAGTTTATTTTTTTTAGTCATAAAACTTAAAATGTTTACAGTTTACTGGATAAAAGGTTTTTTTAAATTTATTTTCTACTAATGTATTCATGACCACAATCTGTATTAATGAATTTATTTTTTAAAAAACAAACATGTTCTCATAAACAACTTACCTCCCATGTAGTGTGTATATCATATCTTGAATTTCTATATTGCAGGGAGAAAAAAATAAAGGAAAAATTCTCAGAATAGTGGGACTTTGTCAATATATTTATCAGTCAACAAATATCTATTGATTACTTACTTTGTGCTCACTGATATGGTGTATTTGTATGTGTATTGGTATAGGTGAAAGAACATTGGATTTGAATGACTTTGTGACCTTGTATAAATCACTTTACTCCTCTCAGCCTCAGTTTCCTTATACACAAAACCGGGATAGTAATACTTAAGCTATGTCCCTCATAGAAATGTTGTAAGGAAACCATAACATTTTTCAATCTTAAAGTGAATGAATGAATGAACAAGTGAATGAAAAGACATTTATTAAACTTTTATTATGTGTCAGGCACTGTGCTAAGCACTGATGATACAGATACAAAAGTGTAATAGTCCCTGCCCTCACAAAGCATATATTCTAATAGAGGGGGTCAATACATAATAGAAGGGGTCAATACATAATGGCCAGGGAAGGGAATTTTGGTCTTGGAGGGTAGAAGGACAGTGAGTTGATCCATAGGTCAGTTGATTGGCATGCCTTTTCTGGCAGCAGTTGTAGTATTGATTTGATTCTTGGGCAATGAGGAAATCAAATGAGAAAGGTTTATACTTTGCAAATTTTCAAGTGCTATATAAATGCTATCATCATCTATCATCATCATCCCAGAAGAAAATGAATGCTGTTGCCAAGAAGATAGAAGTGTTTGTCATTTTGTTACATTTTTGAATAAAGAACTGAAATTATTTTCTAATGTTAGGTGCCTACTACTAGAAATTTGTGAGGAACTGTATATGCCATGAAAGTCAGCCAGCTTAATCTCTTTTATTCTATATTAACAACTCTGGGAAAGGCTTTTTTTCCTTTTCCAGGAAGGAAAGAGAAGAATAAGAACTATTTATTGCAGTGAGCTATTTGTATTATGATAGAGCTCATTGACCCATATTCTCCTTGCTAAAGTGTTGGAGACTTGATTGTACTAAGAAATGAGTAATGTATATAGTCCCTTTTTCTTGGTACTCAGGACAAGGGAAGAAAGTTGTTCTCGGCTCTTGTCAAAAGTTTTATGCCTATTTTGTTTTCTTTCTTTTTAAGGTCGGATTTTGGATCTGAAGACAGGGACAGTCAAGAAGGAAGGTCAGCAGTCATCTATGAGAATGTGCATGGGATCCAGACGCTCTTTCATTTGCAGGATGAGGTTTGTAATAATATGACTGTAGTGAGCTTGTCTCAAGCTACTGTTTGCCGTGAATGTCACTTGTGGGAAGGGTTGAATACTCAGTGGCTCCCCATTACTTTCACGACAATAATAGTTTATGTTTATATAGTGCTTTCCTCACTATTGTTATCCTCATTTTATTTCTAAGGAAACTGAGGCTCAGAGAAAGTAAATGATTTACTTAAAGCCACTCAGAGCAAGTGGTAGATTTCGAACTAAATCTTGTTTTCTTATTCTAAATCGTTCCATACCCTATGATACCTCTGTTTCCCCCAGAGCAGCATGGTGCTTTGCACCTAGAAAGTGCTTCCTGAGGTCATTAGATAAATGCTAATGTACAAAAGTGGAATCTCAGCATTGGGAAAGACCAGAGTGATCAATTCAACCCAAGTTGACTACGAATAGTCTCCACAACATCCCTAACAAATAACCATTGACTTTAAGATCCCTAGTGATAAGAAATTCATTACTCCAGGCCATTTCACTTTTGAACAGTTCTAATTGTCAGGATTTTATCCTTACATTAAACCTAAACCTGCCTTCTTACAACTTCCACTAGTTACTCCTAGTTTCACTCTTCAGAGCCAACCTGAACTTCCCTCCAGGTTGACATGGAGCCATTAATGACTGAAACTGCTCATTCAACCAGTTTTCAATTCCACTTAACTGTACCAATGGCTAGCCCACATCTTTTCATCTTCCCCAAAAGAATAAAAGCCAAACATTTTACTGAAATCTAGAGAAACATTATCTATAGCATTCCCTTGGGATTCAGGGTCTTCCATAATCTGACCCCAACTTCTCTTTCCAATCTTTTATTTTGCTAATGTCTACATAAACCATCCCCTTCAGCCAGAATGATTTATTTACTGTCTCCCAAGACCTGTCTACCTATGTGTCTATGTACCATCTTGCTTATGTTCTGTCTCCACCTAGAATTCTGTTTCCCTTCTTTTTTTTGTCCACCCAAGACATATTTATCCTTCAAGGCATAACAACATAGGACTTTCTTGACTACTTCAGTGTGTTCAAAGAGTGAAACTCTTCCCTCTGAAATCATAAAACTCATTTGGCATTTAATTATCCAATGACTTGATCTCTTGTCACAAATATTGTTCTTTGACTATTCTTGTTTATTTCTTGTCTCTACTACTAAAGTATAAGATCCTTGAAAACAAATGGGGTGGGTTTGGGGGAAGGAATGTAAGCGTGTATTTAGCACTTGCTATGTGCCAGACACTGTGCTAAGTGCTTTACAAATATCTCATTTGAACCTTATAACAACCCTGGGAGGTAGGTGCTTTTACTATGTTCTCTACTTTACATGTGAGGGAACTGAAGCAAACAGAGGTTAAGTGACTTGCCCAAGGTCATACAGTTAGTCAGGGTCCAAGGCTGTGGTCTTGAAACTCTGGTCTTCCAAACTCCAGATCTAGTACTCTATCCACTGTGCCACCTAGCTGCTTTATTCATCTTTGTATTCCTCTCAATGCCTAACACATTGCTTAGCACCTAGAAGGTATTCAATAAATATGTATTGAATGATTAAGTTAATCAATGAACTTAGGAATAGGTGGGGTGAATAGTTCATATAGAAATATAACCAGAAGGGGGAAAAATACCATCTCTTTTAGACAGGAGCTATGGAAATCATTAAGAGGCCTAGATAAAATTCCTACCTCTCCTATTTATTAGCTGTGTGATTTTAGACAAATTATCTTGCCTCTGTCAGCTTCAGTTTTATTCCTTAGTGAAATTAAGGGGTTGGACAAGACAGCTTCTAGCTCTAACATTATATGATGCTATATGAGGCCTTATTCATTTTTTTTCTGTACCTGTTTTCATTACCATAATTCTCCTATCCCCAAATAACACAAGTAGTAAGTACACTGGACCAGTTATTCCCAAACAATATAGGTTAATCTAGGCCTGCCCGTTTGCCCATTGGTACCTAAAATGCCATGCCTGGTAGCAGACATGAGAGATAGCCATTTCTGCTTCAGTTTTCTACTTCAAACTATAAATAAGCAATTGAAACCATATTCTACATGCTAAATAATAAGAGCTATTTAAGATAATGTGAATTTTCATTACTTTGATTATTTTATTGCCTTAGTGAATTTTGAACAAGAATATTAACTCATTCTCATAGAAGACAGGACTTTTTTAGAGCTTATCAATGAAATACTCGGCTTTGAGCACAAGCCACTAATTCATTCAGTCTGTTCAATTCACTATCTCTTGAGTTTCTACCACTTGCAAGGAGCAGTGCTGAAGGAAATGATAGAGAGATAGATGTCAAAGACATGATTGATTCCCATGATGTCGAACACGTGGTCTCCATCCTTAAGGAGCTTACCATCTTGCAGGACTGACCAAGGCACACAAATAGTCATGCAAACCCAAGTATGAAGGGGCATAGGCTGTATAGTCAAAAGTCTAAGAGATTCCACAGAGAGAAAGAATCACTTTTGACTGGGAGAATCAGGAAAAACTACAAGGAGAAGATAGGTGGACCTGCCACAGAGGAGGAGGCATTCCCCCTGGCAGAGTTGTGGAAAGAGGATATGTGTGTATTTTTTCCTATCAAATAGTTAATACAGCACATGCAGCAGATTGAGTACAGACTCCTGCAGGACTTTTAACTGCTTTCGTCTCTACTTTTTTCTCCCTGTCTCTCACTCAGTATTTTCTGTATTTTCTATTTGTATTCATGAAGTATCCACCGATCTTAAAGGCATCTACTGAAGTGAAAACATTAGTAGGATAAGGGATAAAAATTTGACTCATGATCAGAGGAAAACAAAAGAACTAAGGTGACACAATGGATAGAGCACTGGGCCTGGAGTCAGGAAGACTTATCTTCCTGAGTTCAAATCTGGCCTCAGACACTTGCTAGCTGTGTGGCCCTGGGCAAGTCAGTTAACCCTGTTTGCCTCCGTTTCCTCATCTGTAAAATGAGCTGGAGAAGGAAATGGCAAACACTGCAGTGTCTTTGTCAAGAAAACCCCAAATGAAGTCATGAAGAATCAGACGTGACTGAAAAACAACTGAACAATAAAGAAAATGTGCAAATCTGGAGAAATCCAAGTTTTTTCTGCAGAGACTGAAAATTGCAGAAGCAGATAGAATGAGAATAATAATAGTAATAAATATTAATTATTTACCACTGTACAGTACGGAGAACACATGACCTATAATATTTTATTCTCATAACAGCCCTGTGAGGTAGGTTCTGTTTTTATCCCCGTTCTTCAGGTGAGGAGCCTCAGAGTAGGAGACATGAAATGATTTGCCCAGGGTCACATAGCTCTTAAGTGCCTGAGTCAGGATCTGAGTGCAGGTATTCCTGATCCCAAGTCAAGTGCTCTAGCTACTACACCACCTAAAAGCCTCTGAATTTGAAGCCTGTGTGCTAATAGGTGTGTTGATGAGTAATTTGATAATCCTACTTCCTTCTGCTTGGATGAAAAGTGTTCCCAATCCAGGCATACAGGTATTACCTGGTAGTTTGCTACACCCATAAAGACCACTCTCTTACCTTGTGGAGATAGCAATTACTCAGCCTTTCCTAATTTACCCAAATGTGTGAACTTAGTTGGTGGCAAAGAAGATGCTTATGGGAGGTAGTGAAGAAGTGCTAGTGTTCAGAAGGCATTCAGCAAAGAGCCAGACTTGCAGTCAGGAAGACAGGTTCAAATCTTGCTTCAGATCCTTTAACTACCTATGTAACCCTGGATAAGTCACTTAGCTACTCTGGGCCTCAGCTTCCTTCTCTGTAAATTGAGGGGAGGTTGGATTTGATGACCTCTAAGGCTCATTCCCGAAGCTCTCAGTCTCTGATCCTATCATCCTTCCATCCTGTAGGCTTCATGGTCAACTAACATAATTGCTACTGCCCTTTATGGCATTTTGTACTTTTGCCTAAATTTCAAGCAAAACTCCCATACCCATCCTCAGTTCTCTTGCTTTCTCCTCCTATGCCTGGGCCACAGGATTCTGATGGAAGAAATTCAGAACCTTGCAGACCAAGTCCATTTCATCTTTCCACTGGCTAACCAGCCTAATCCTCACTGCTGCTCAGTTATCCTTGAATTCCTCCTTCTTAGACTCCCTACCACACTCTCTGCTGTGGTTATTTCAGACCATCTCTCTGTAAACCCATATTTGTTTCTCCACACTCATTTCCATTTTCAACGAATGATCTTGCTTCTTACTTTACAGAGAAAACTGACACCATCCAGTAGAAGTTTCCTCATAAAACCTCTTCCTTGCCTTGCCTAACATAATACTTGTCCTAAACCAAGTGGCATTCCTCCTTTAGGCCCAAAGGAGGTATCCCTGCTTCCTTATGAAGCTCAGCTTTGTATTCTGAACCACCCTTCCCTTACTGTTCCCTGCTCCCTATCATCTTCTGGTCTCTAACAATGCTTTGGTCTCCTGTTTTCTGAGGGAAAAAGTTTTATTTAATCTTTTACCTTATCCAGCAAGTGAGGGTTTATCTTTTCCCAATTAAGATTGCTGTCCCCTTCAGTGAGGGTTCAGTACCATCAAGGGTGGTGGAAGTGCATTCAGATAATCTGAACTGTAAGGCAAGTTGTTTGGGCAGTTGTTGCTTTTATCCGAGATAGAAATTACTCCAGTAATTAAATGGATTCATTTTCTTGTTGATGAGATTGAGATGAGAGCTATGGATTTTCCAGAGGATCCTTGTCTTCCAAATATCTCTTTATTTAAATAACTGAATTTAATTCTGTTTAAGTTAACATTTATTAAAAATCTACTATATGAAAGCATTTAACTCTTATAGAGAAATGTTTTAAAATAGTCACAGATTTGGTACCTTTTTCACTAATCTTTAACTGCTATAAATATTAGTCCAGTTCAATCCTGAGTTTCCCCCTAAATTTTAAATAGGAGATTTATTTTTCATATACCCTGAATTCTATCTTGGAGTCAAATATCCTTGAGGGCTAATATACAAGTGTTGAATTTTAAGTTTGGTATTTCAGCTGAATTTCAGATTTAGAGGCAGCTGGTGCCATAGTAGATAGAGCACTGGGCCTGGAGTCAGGAAGACAGAGTTCAAATCTGGCCTCAGACACTTACTAGCTATGTGACGCTGGATAAGTCACTTAACCTTTGTTTGCCTCAGTTTCTTCAACTGTAAAAAAAAATACTATCACTGACTTCCCAGGGTTGTTGTGAGGATCAGATTAAATAATATTTATAAACGTGTTTAGTACAGTGCCTTGCACATAGTAGGTGCTATATAAATGATTATTCCCTTTCCCATTCAGCTCTAGTGCTTTAGCATAGTTTGGCCTCAAAACCCTTATAGCTTTCATAACTACTAAAGATTAGGTTTTGGAATCATTTTTGTGACTTCCTTCTATTAGATTCTGCTGCTGAAATAATTTGTCACAGGTTTCATCTATTTGAAACTTTATTTTATAATAATAATAGCTGCCATTTACATGGTGCTACATATATTATCTCATTTGATTTTCACACAATTCTGTGAGATAGGTGCTATCATTTTCACCTTTGGGCAGTTGGGGAAACAAAGGCTGAGAGGGGTTAAGTGATTTGCCCACGGTTGGAGATGATATTCAAACTCAGGTCTTCCTGAATCCAAAACCAGACCTCTAACCACCATGTCAAACTGCCTCTCAGCCTCTAGGAGGTCCAGTATTTCTGCTCCTGCTTTAACCAGAATCAAGCCACACCTATTGGATGTGAACCTGCCAGCCATGACTTGTCTACACATAATGTAAAAAAAGATAGAAAATAGCCTTTTTTCTCTGAGATCCCAGAGCACCTTGATGTCCAGATAGCAGTCTAGGACTGCTATCTCTGACATGGACCTTTGTTCTGTGGCTCTCATCCACTTTGAGTCTTGCCTGCTTCTTCTTGCCCTTGCTGATTCCCTATATCTGACCCAATGGTTGGTTAACTGGCAACACATGACAAATTTCTTCAGCCTTGTTAAACCCCTAGCTCCAACTTATTGTGTCTCTGATCCATCAGAAGGGTTCCAGAACCTTCACATCCCAACTGGTCATCCTTTTAAAGTAACTAGCCTTGCTTCCTTTCACATAAGCATCAAAAAATGGTATCACAGAGCAAACATAAACCCCTATGGAGTCCAGTGGAAGGAAATCAAAGTTAGCATCATCTTTGCCAGCCTGTTGCTTAGCTACCAAGGAAAAAAAGTGAAAATGAATTAATTGAAAACTGTAGTGTAAATGTTTGGTGGCATTGTGCTGAAGTTATTAGCTAAACTGGCATTTTTGTTTTATCTGTACGTACCAGAGAGCCCTAGACAGCTGATAACTTGTACCAAGTTTGTGCATAATGTTTTATGGCATTGTATAGGTGTTAACTACTGGTGAATTGATTTACTCTTAGGTGTGGAAATGCCCCTTTGGATCACCTTCCTCTTAACAGAATAACCACCATGCGGAAAAGATACAGGTCAGTTTGTTTCTTATTTGTGATATGTATTATCGTGAGTTCTTTTGGTCTGGGGTGGCCTCTCAGTCCTTACTCTATTAAGACCATCACAGGACAGGGCATGAGAGTTGGGGTGGGGGCAGGATGGTCCTGATGCAAATGGTTTCACAAATGCCTTTTCTTTAGGAATGGTCTAGGCCCAGTTAAGGAAGGAGAGGCACAATATGCAGTAGTCCATTGCACAGGATACATCAAGGCCTGGCCTCCAGCAGGTAAGAAAAGTCTGAGTTCCCATTTTAAAGTGAATAATAGAGGGGCACTTAGAATTAACCATAGCTTTTGATGAACTAGCTCAGAAGTCAGCCAGTCATTTCACAGGAAGCCTGTGGAGTTATGGGCCCTGTTTGTAACTTCTTAGAGGCCAAGAGAGGAAGCCACATTGACTGGCCATCCATCCCTGAAAAATCTGAATGATTGGTCTTACTTTAAGGGCATTTCCTCAGCCCATTGCTTTATAGGCATCAGTCCACCTGCCTTTGACTTTAGTTAAAAGATACCTGAAGTTGTTATTGATGATTGATCATTTAAAGTAGGGGTTCTTAATCTTTTTTGTGTCATCGACCCTTGTGACAGTCTGGCAGGACCCCTTCTCAGAATGATATTTTTAAATGCATAAAATAAAATACATAGGATTACAAAGGAAACCAAGTAAATTGAAATATAGTTACTGGAATATTTAAAAAAAAAAACAAGGTCATGGTCACCAGGCTAAAACCCTCAGTTTAAATTAATCTGGATCTTCTAGGAAGCCTGTAAGTTAGTCTGTCTGCATTTATGAAGCACTTACTATGTGCCAGACACCATGCTACACACTAGGGATACAAAGAAAGGCAAAAACACAGTCTTTGCCCTTAAGAAGCTTACATTCTAATAGGGAAGACTATATACAAGTAACTATGTACATACACAAGATATAGATATAGAGTTTCCCCCTCAAAAGGAAGGGGAAAGAGGGAGAGTGGGGGGCAGGACACTGAGAGACCAAGAAAGGCCTGCTGAAGAAGGAAGCGCTTGAGCTGAGTCTTGAAAGAATCCAGGGAAGCCAGGAGGTAGAGGTGAAAAGTGAGAACATTTCAGGCCTGGGGGACAGCCACTGCCAAAGCATGGAGTTGAGAGGTAGCATCCTGTGTGAGGATGAGCAAGTAGGACAATGTAGCTGGATTATAGCATAACTAGAGTGAAGTGAAGTGTGAGAAGATTGGAAAGGTAGAAAGGAGGGGCCAGGTTGCAAAGGAATTTAAGTGTAATAGAGAGCATTTCATATTTGATTATGGAAGTAATAGCAAGAGATACTGCAGTAAAAGCTTATAAAGAATTTTATAATTTCCAATGTAGTTTCCATGTAACTTTGGCACTCAAGGGAAAAAAATACTATTTTAATTAAAGCATTATAGAGGTGATAGTCTCACCGTACTCAAATCTAGTTAGACCAGAAGTAGATAGTTTTGTTCAGTGGTGGGTGTCACATTTTATTAGTGACATTGACAAACTCGAATACAACCAGGGGATAAATGAAAAGAAGACTCACTCTTTCTCTCTCTCTCTCTCTCTCTCTCTCTCTCTCTCTCTGTATATATATATATATATATATACATACATACATACATACATATACAGATACACAGGTATATACACATATATCTGTATATATGTATGTGTACATGCACACATACATACAGGCATACATACATACGCAGATATACATAAACATATCATACATATCATACATTTAGAGCTGTAAAGAGACTCTGAGAACATCTAGTCTAATCCCCTCATTTTACCGATAAGGAAACTAAAACCTATGGAGGTTAAGTGAAAGTAGTAAAGCTATCCAAGGTGGGATTTGAATCCTGTTCCTGACCAAAAAGCCAGTGCGCTTTCCACTGACCTACATGGCCTCCCCTGGAAAATCTTATGATATCTGGTATTCCTTCCAAGTACTGTGTCTGACTTTGCTTAGTTTCTGGAATGAGATGAGTTGGGGCATATTCCGGGTGCTATGGTTAAAGACTGATTTTGTTGGAATGGGTAATCCTTCCCTCGACATCGATCACAGTTGCCTCCATGCCATATCAAATAGTCTTATCAAGTTGCTATGGCCAAAAAGTATCTGTTACTTGTTGGCCAACCTGCTGTTGTGTTACTCTCCAGATTTAGTTAGGCTAGACCTCAGATAGTAGAAACAAAAGTTCCTTATTGGGCTGTTGTCCAAGTCATTCCAGCTTAATAGAACCTACCATAGCTTGGGCAGCTAGGTGGTGCAGTGGATAGAGTGCTGGGCCTAGACTCACGAAGACTCATCTTTGTGAGTTCAAATCTGGATTCCAACATTGGTATGTGACCCTGGTCACTTAACCCTGTTTGCCTCAGTTCCTCGTCTGTAAAATGAGCTGGAGAAGGAAATGGCAAACCACTCCAGAATCTTTGCCAAGAAAACCCCCAAGTAAGATCACAAAGAATTGGACATGACTGAAACAACCAAACAACAACCACCATAGCTTGGACTGAATTGGCCAAGCCTTTGAGAATCTAGGATTAATTAACTTCATGTCATGAAAAAACATCAGAATAAGACCTCAGTGGAAATATCATACAAATAATAATAATAATAACACTTACTGTGTGCTGGGCACTGCGCTAAGCACTTTACAATTATCATATCATTCAATCCTCACAACAACCCTAGGAGGTAAGTGCTATTATTATTCCCATTTTACAGATAAGGTAACTGAGGCAAACAAAGGTTAAGTGACTTGCCTCATAGCATAGGTCACATAGCTAATAAGTGTCAGTTTTGAACTCAAGTCTTCCTGACTCCAAGCCCAGTGCTCTATCCACTGAACCACCTAGATGTCCCCAAAACCCTAAAAAACTACATTTGGGCAAACAAAAAATGAAATACATATGTTCAAACTAAAGAAGATGGCTCTCCATATAAATTAGGCATGGGAATTTTGGTAGAGTGTAATATGAGTCAACATCATCACTTGGTTCCCCTTAATGCTAGATCCTTCCCTCTGAGATTATCTCCAATTTATCTGATATATGTCTTATTTATCCAGTTTGTGTGTTGTCTCGCCCATTAGATTGTAAATTCCTTGAGAGCAGGAACTGTTTGTGTCTTTCTTTGTATCTGCACTGTTTAGCATAGTGGCTGGCCCATAGGAGACATTTAATAAATGTTGATTTACTTGATGTGACTTGCTATGAATGTACTCTGAGGCTGCCTTATACAGGAAAGAAGACCGGATTGGTAGTCAGAGGACCTAGGTATGAATCCCTGCTAGTCTACTCACTGCACTTGACCTTTTTGGTCATAATTTCTTCAAATGACATGTTTTGCATTTATATATTTAACATATTTATCATTAGTTTCTATAGAATGACAAGGGTTAACTATGTAATCTCTAAAGTATCTTCTAGCCTCAAAACTTATGATCCTGTTTTCATTAAAGCGTTAGAATGGTGATAGTCCCACTCTACTCAATCCTAGTTAGAATAGAAGTAGATCATTTTGTTCAATGGTGGGGGTGAATTTTAGGAAGGATGTTGACCAGCTTGAACACAACCAGAAGATAAGTGAAGAGAAGACTCAATACCAAACTGCATGGGATAGATTGGTTGAGGAAGCTGGGGATATTTAACAAGGACAAGACAAGATTTGGGGGGAAATGTTATGATTGTCTGAAAATATTTGGTCGATTTTAATAAAGTAGAGGCATTTGACTTATTCTGCTTGGTTCCAGAGAAAGAACTAACATTAGTGGATAAAAGTTCTAGAGAGGCAAATTTCATAATAGTATAAGAAGTTCCTAACATTTAGAGCCATCCAAAAATAAGAATGGGTTGCTTAGGAGGTAAAGAGTTCCCTATCATTGAAGGTGTTTAAGCAGAGGAGGGATGATCACTGGTTAGAAATATTTTAGAGAAGGTTGATATTTCAAATAAGATATTGAATTAAATGAGACCAAAGTCCCTTCCAACTCAATAATCCTAGATCAGAAAGGCAGTATTAGAGGCAGCTAGGTGGTGCAGTGGATAGAGCACTGGCCCTGGAGTCATGAGGACCTGAGTTCAAAGCCAGCCTCAGATACTTGACACTTACCAGCTGTGTGACCCTAGGTAAGTCACTTAACCCCAATTGCCTTGCCAAAAAAAAGCAGTCTTATTATGTTCATTTCACACATAAAGATTGGGAGATTGCTCAGATTATACCGTGGGTAAATGAGCTAGGTAAAAAAAAATTCATTCACCTATGCTTCCTCTGGCACTCATGAGTCTTACTGGTTCATAGTAGCTATGTGAATAAGCCCTGAAGTTCACATGGATCCAGCAGGGTTTCTTTTTTAAGTTGGAGTCTATTGTCACCTTAATATTTACAGAGTTCTACTATTAGGAGTATCTACATGTAGGAAGAGATAGAGTCTTATTTTTTTTCCCTTTAAAGATCAAATGTAGTGATCTTAGGATGTTAATGAAGTTCCTTTTGTTTGAAATTATTTTTTAAAATAACTTTGATACTTCTCCAGTGACTGATCTATCAAGGCCACATTGAACCTTAGAATATTCCAGATCAACCTTTGAAAGACAATATGACTATGCAAAGCTTGGTCTGTAAATTCAAGTTTGAGCTCTTCCTCTTACTATCTATGTCACTATAGTCCAAGTCATTTACTCCTCTGTGAAACTCCATTTTCTCATTTGTAAAATGGGGGTAAAAATACATACCCGATATGAGAAATAAATGAGATTGACCATACATGTTTGTAACAGGGGTTTTGTTTTTCTTTTTTTCACATTGGAATAGAGAGTGGGTAAAGGAGAGTGAATTGTTGCTGATTAAAAAAAAAAGGTAAACTTAATTAAAAGTATAGACTATTAAAAGAATTAAATGAGATTTACATGTAGAAATACATATATGTATATATAATATAAATGTGTGTGTGTTTAGTCTTAGAAAACTGTAAATTTCTATTTATCTTAGAGGTATTTTCATGATTAAAATTGGGAGCCTTCTATCATATACTTAACTGTGCTTCCCGATATATAGATGTACTTTGGTGGAGGTAAGTGCACAAAAAAAAATCATTTAGCTGGAGTATATCAGAAAATCACTGAGTTGCTATTTTTAACTACCTTTTAGCCAAATCTCAATACCTTTCTTCATTTATAATCTGAGAAAAACTGACGCCGTTGACCAAACCTTACCTCTTGTAACTAACTCTTCTCTTAATAGGCAATGAAATGTAGTGACCAAAAAAACCCACGAGATTTGCAGTCAGAAGACCTAGGTCTGAATACTGGCTCAGCCATTTATTAGTCAGGGTCAAACTATTTCACCTCTAAGCCTCAATTTCCTTGTTTGTAAAACATGTTATTGTTGCTGCTGTTGTTATTTCAGTCGTGTCTGACTGACTGAGTCGTGTCTGACTGAGTCGTGTCTGACAAAGGTGACCGAATTTGGGTTTTCTTTGCAAAGCTACTGGACTGGTTTGCCAGTTCCTTCTCCATCGCATTTGTACAGATGAGGAAACTGAAGCCAACAGGTTTAAATGACTAGCCCAGGGTCATACAGCTAGTAAGTGTCAGAAGAGGAATTTGAACTCAGGTTCTCTTGACTACAGGACTGCCATTCTATGTCACCTAGCTGCCCCCTAGTGTACTACTTACCTTATAAAATTGTTGTGAGGATCAAATGGATAGTTTCTATAAAATTCTTTATAACCAATACTATAATATGTAAATGTGAGCTACGCTACGCTTTGTTACACTACCCTTTTCTGCTCCTCCTAAATCTCAGTGTTCTTTCTCTTTTACCTTTGTTGCCTCTTCTTTCTCTTTCAAATCATTAATTACAAGTGCTTCACTAAGGGTCCATCTTTAATACACTGATCTTCTCTCTGCATATTCTTTTGCTTAATGAGTTTATTTGTTTGCTTGAAGAAAGAGAAGTCCAAAGAGATGAAATCACCCACACTCTTGTCTTAATTATATTCCAGCTAGCATCTTGTGTTTATTTCTGAGTGTCACATTTTAAGGATGACATTGGATAAGCCTGAAGGTATCCAAAGAAAGGCAACCAGGATGGTGAAGGTCCTTGACTGAGTTCATGGAACATAAGGATTGGTTGAAGGAATAGTGAATGTTTAGCCTAGAGAAGAGAGATAACAGGGAAGAGAGATATCATGATAGCCATCTTCAAGCAGTGGAAGGACTTTCATCTAAAAAGAAGTTAGAGTTGCTCTGCTTGGTGCCAGAGCAAAACTCCACAACGTGGAGTAATGAGTGGAAATTGAAAAGAGGTAGATTTAAGCTTTATGTAGAGAAAAACTTCTAACAATTACAGCTGAGCAAAAGTGGAATAGGCTGCTTTGGGAAGGTGGTGGGTTTCTCCCTCATTAGAAGTCTACAAGAAAAGGCTGAATGACTTCCATCACGTACATTGTAGATTATAACAGGTTCTTAACGTGGGGTATGTGGGTTTATTTAAGTTCTATGAATTTGAATGGGCAGCTAGGTGATACAGTGGATAGAATGCTGAACCTGGAGTCAGGAAAGCTCATCCTTCTAAATTCAAATCTAGCCTCAGACACTTACCAGCTGTGTGACCCTGGGCAAGTCACTTAACCCTGTTTGCCTCAGTTTCCTCATCTGAAAAATGGCGTGGAGAAGGAAATGGCAAACTACTTTAGTATCTTTGCCAAGAAGCCCCAAATAGGGTCACAAAGAGTCAGACACAACGAAAAAATGAACTCAAATGGGAAAATTACAATCTAATTTTGACATATTTGGTTTTCTTCATAATCCTATGTATTTTATTTTACATATTTGAAAACATTCTTCTGAGAAGGGTACACAGGTTTGTCAGCAGATTGCCCAAGGAGTCCATGAACAAAAATTACCTTAAGAACCTTTATTGTAGAGGGAATTCTTTTTTGGGTATAGATTGGACCAGAAGCTCACTGAAGTTCCTTCCATTTAAAAATTTCTGGGATTCTTTATGAAGTGGTAGATCCAGGACTCGAACCTGTATCTTCTGACTCCAAATCCAGTGTCATTTCTACTCCCAGAGACGGTCAGCAAGTACTGAACTACTCTAAATTTGTCTCCAGGCCAAGAAAAATTACATTCCATGGTACATGAAGAACTTTCAGATGTCATTACAGAACTATTGTTGGGAAACTCTGAGAAATCATGGAGAATGGGAGAGATGCCAGACACCTAAGGATAATCAAATATTCCATTTTTCATTTTTAATGAAAAAAGGAGAGTCTGGAAAACTACAGACTGTGAACTTGATGTCAATCCTCAGTAAAATTCCAGAAACAATTTAAAAAATTGATGATTTTTGAATACATAGAAATGAAATAGCAATCACTAAAACTAAGCATGGCTCCTAAAGAATAAGTCATGCCCAAGTAAATTCATTTCCTTTTTCAAAAGGGAATGCTGGACCAGTGGAATGCTCTGAACATAGTGTATCTCTCTTTAGCAAAACCATTCATGATATCCTCATAGATAGGACTAGCAAGATGTTTTGTTGGGTATTTTCCCCAAAACTATAACCTCAAAGTATTAATTAGTCACTTAGGACCAACTCAGAGGGAGAAATGTAGTGAATTGCCACAGGTCTATAGCCCTGACCTCTTCAACATTTTTACCAATGACTTGGATAAGAAGATAGCAAATGTGTTTATCAAATTTATGAATAAAAGCAAGCTGGGAGGGACAATTAATTTGATGGATGACAGAATCAAGGTTCAAAATGATCTTAACAACAAGAAGGGTGAAATTTAACAGAAAGTAATGCATTTTAAAAAATAGAAAAGTGCATGAGGCAGCAGCAGGCACTGTAGTTTTGTTAGCTTCCGTGTTAAATTTAAAGTATACCTTTTTTTTAAAAAAAAAAAAAGTATGTAACAGATATTTACAGCTTCTTAGTATTTTTAAATTCATGTTTGTTGACATTTAAGCTTGGAAGAATGAAAAAATAAATTAATGTAGGGTTTTTCTTTTTTGATCAATTGCTTGATTATAGGATGGAGGAAATCTGGATTTATAGGAAAAAAGACAGGAGGAGTTAGTTCATCACAACACACTTATCATGAGCCAAGAATGTGATGAAGCTGCCAAAACAACTGAAACCACATTAAGTGACATTGCTACAAGGATAGGTCCCAAAGAGAAATAGTCTCACTAGAGTCTGCACTCATTAGACCATTTTTGAAAAACAATGTCCTATTCTGAGTGCCACATCTTAAGAAGAACATTTCAAATTGTATTTTCTTTGAAAGTGTGGACAAAATGATGAAAAGCCTTATAATCATATTACATAAGAAATGTTTGAAAGAACATGGGATGTTTAGCCTAAGAAAGATTACACTTTGGGGGAAGAGGACATATCTATAATGAGAGATGAAATAGATTTGTTCCAAAGGGAGAAAACCAGGAACCATATTTGGAATCATAGAGAATAAGATTCTGGCTCAATAAGAGAAAAAACTTTCTGAATGAACTAGGGCTATTGGGCAAAAGTATGAGCTCCCTTGTAAGCTAGTGGATTCTCCATCACTGGAAATATTCAAGTGTAAGCTGGTTAACAATTTCTTAGGGATTATATATAAAAAAATTCTGGGCATTCCAGCTGAGGTGGAGACTTGACAGGTTCTAGCCAAACCCAGGTCCCCTGAGGAACACCTACCAAAAATGAAAAAGAACACCATGTAGAACAACAGAACCAAAGAAAAAAAGCACTGAACTCCTCTGTCCCATAAAAAGTGGCATTAAGGGAATAACAATCATCTTCATAGCTAGCATTTTCTATTATGATTTAAGGTTTATAAAATGCTTTCTGATTATTATCTCATTTGAACTGAAGTGTGGGCTGCTCCAGGGTCCAGACCGTTTGGCAGGGTCTAAAGTCATAGAGTTCTAGGAAGGTAATATTACTACTACTACTACTACTACTACTACTCGTACTACTACTACTACTACTACTCCTACTCCTACTACTACTGCTACTACTACAACTAGCTAACATTTACATAGTGCTTACTATGTCCCAGGCACTGTGTTAAGCACTTTAAAATTATTATCTTATTTGATCCTTACAACAGCCCTGGGAGATAGGTGCTATTATTATCCCCATTTTACAGTTGAGGAAATTGAGGCACTCCTAGTGCCCCCCCCAAAAAAACCCAAGACCAGATGAATTTGCTGGTGAATTCTATTGAATAATCACACAACAACTAACCACAATATGATATTATTATTGTAATAATAAGGAAAGAAGACATCCTCCAAGTTTCTTTTATGAAACAAAGATGGTCCTGATACCTAAATGTGTGAGAGACAAAGCAGAAAAATAGAATAGACCAATATCTCTAATAAACATTGGTATAAAAATATTTTTAAAATATATTAGGAAAGAGCAATATATTCACAAATTATTCACTATCGTCAGGCTAGATTTATTTCAAGAATGTTCGGTTGGTCCAATAGACTATAAGCAACAAAAACAACTACTACAAAATAATAAAAAATGTATAATTATATTTATATATAGAAAGTGCTTTTGACAAGATACAGCACTTATTTGTTTTTAAAACTCTTAAAAGCACAGGAATAAATAGATCTTTCCTTAGAGTGATTAACCATGTCTGTCAAAAAACAAGAACTGTAATTATTTGTAATGGATAAACACTAGAAAAAGGCCTTTCCAAGATCATGGACAAAGAGAGGATGTGCATTGTTACCTCTCTTATTTAATCTACTTTTTTAAATATGGTAACTATTATAGTAAAGCAAGAAAAATAATTGAGGGAGTCAACATAAACAAAAAAGAAACAAAAGTGCCACAATTTAAGGACAATATGATGGTTTACTTAGAGAAGCCTAGAGATTTAACTGGGGCATCTACATGGTTCAGTGGATAGAGCACTGAACCTTTAGTCATGAAGACCTGAGTTCAAATCTGGCCTCAGACATTTACTCATTGTGTGACCCTGGGCAAGTCACTTAACCCTGTTTGCCTGTTTCCTCAATTGTAAAATGACCTGGAGAAGGAATGGCAAACCATTTCAGTATCTCTGCCAAGAAAACCCATATGTAACAGTCCTTTGGTTAAGGCCTGAACAGTCTGACTGACTTGAAAGAAGACTTAAGTCACTAAAGATGCTGTGAGTTGTATTTCTAAAAAGAAGAGGAAGTTAACACTGATCTGTGAGATCAGGACTGTAGGGTGGGGTTTTGCATCACCACTGGATATTGGCCACATGAAGGCATGGGACAGTTCTAGAAGTCACTTACAGGAGATAGTGACCTTTCCTGGTACAGGTCTAGGATCCCAAACCCCCCGTCTATTTGTTAAAGAATTTTTGTCCTCTAACTAGAGTCATCATCATGAGCTATTCATGTTTCATTACTGCAATTCCAAGGGCAGAATTATTATGGACTTGGGGCCTTTACTCCATTATATCATGCCCCCAAATCTGTTACAAGCCCTGGGGGTTACACTCAAAAAAGAAAAAAAAATCAGGAAGCGATGGAAAAAATAATCCCATTCAAAATATTCAAAATAACTTCTGAATATCTGGTAATCTACTCGCCAATCCATACTCTGAACAGCTACAAAACATTTTATGAAGAAATAAATGAAGGCAGATAATTGGAGAATTGTAAATTACTCATGTTTGGACCATGCTAATATAATCAAAATAATTATACTTAAATTAATTTACAGATTTAGTGCCATGGCAATCAAAGATCAAGGATCTGTTTTATTTGTTGTTGTTCAGTCATTTTTCAGGTGTGTCTGACTCTTCATAACCCTCTTTGGAGTTTTCTTGACAGAGATACTGGAGTGTTTTGCCATTTCCTTCTCCAGGTCATTTTACAGACTAGGAAACAGGCAAACAGGGTTAAGTGACTTGTCCAGGATCACCTTATTTAGTGTCTGAGGCCAGATTGGAACTCATGAAGATGAGTCTTCCTGATTCCAAGCCCAGCGCTCTGTTTCAATAAACTGTACAAAGTAATAAAATGTATTTGAAAGAACAAAAGGTCAAGAATCTTAAAGGAAATGTTGAGGAGAGAGTAGAAATGAAGGGGGCATAATAATATCAATTCTCAAACTGTTACAACAGCACTTGGAAAGTAATAATCATCAAAAACTATTTGGTACAGGTTAAATAACAGAAAAGCTAATTCGTGGAGTAAATTATATAAGGAAGACCCAGAAGTAATCGTATAGTAACTTAGTGTTTGATGAGCCCAAGGTCTGTACTACTAGGTAAGAACTCCCTATCTGACAAGAACTGCTAGGAAAACCGTAAAGCAGTCTGGCAGGAATTAGATGTAGAGAACAACATATTCACCAATGCCAAATGGATAGATGGAAACTAAATATTAACGGCTATGTCATGAGAAAAAAAAAAAGAAAAGAAATTAGAGGCTAAAGAAACTCCAGGTCTTGGATTTTGTGATTGAGATACTGACTTGTGCAAGTATATTTGTGAATATTCTTTTATTCTATTGCCATATTCCTTTCTGGGTTTGAATAGACACACAGGGCTGCAACATTAGGTCATAGAACCACAGTGCCTGTATGTTTGGCATTGTAGGGAAAAGTAGTCTTCTCATAAACATTAAGGATATCCATTACATGCTTATAACAGTCTGATTCCTCAATGTATGGGAAGAGAATATGACTCTTTGAATTATGGTTATTAACCACATAATTCTGTAGGTTGTTTTTTTCTGTAATAACACTAATCAACTGTAATATGCATTCCCCAACTAAATTCCATAGGCATTTGGCCCCTCTAATTGGCATCACAGTATCACTACAAGCTGATGTTCAGTATTTCCAGTTTGTTTTTAATTTTCCAGTGGTAATATCCTTTGATATGTTAACCACACATGGCTTAAATATTGAGGAAATTTAATCTGTTGACCTCTCAATTTCTTCATGACATTTTTAACTATTAGAGTTCTCCAGTAATGAAACAGACAGCCATGCAAAGCATTTTTCTGCTTGCCATATTTCCATGATAGGAACAATGTGGGGGAGAGGCCAATAACTGATGGTTTTTCCACCTTATGCAGATTGAAGAAGAGATTGAGTTAAGTTTAAAGAGTAAACTAAGTAGATAAGGTTAGGGATAAGGACTAGACCCATGATTTCATTGGTATAGGGGATTCCCAGACTAGCAAACTGTCTGCCAATGCAAGTTGGCACCTTTTCTGCAATGTATCTCTTAGAGAATTGTCTCTAGAGCACAGAGAGGCTAAATTATTTGTGCAAGGTTACACAGCTAAGAAATATATCAGCAGAGGGACTTGAATCTAGGTCTTCCTGGCTTTGAGGCCTACTTTTTACTAGCCATGTTGCCTCTAGGTGAAGTAGAATTCAGTCAGATTCAATTCAGTAAATATTAAATACCTACTATGTGCAAATCCCATTGTGCTGTGTGTTAGGGCAGGCAGAGGGATGCAAATAGTCCTGAAAGCCCAAACTAGTGTGCTGTGAATAGTTTTAATATTCTTAAATACAATAAAACTTTGTTTAAAAATGTAAAAAAAAAGCTACTCTTAAAGGAGTATAAAATAAAACAGGTCAAATTTTGCCTTCATGCTGTAGTTTGCCAACTCCTGCTAGGCATATAAAGTTGAAAACAAAACAGTCCCATCCCTGCCCTCAAGAAGTTTGCATTCTACTTATAAGAATCGAACTCTGACAGTCATAGAATCTCAGGACTGAAAGAGACCTAAGAGGCCATCTGTTCCAACTTCTACCTAAGAACATCTCCTGTAGCCTTTCCAACAAATGGTCACATAGACTGTGCTTAAATACTTCTAGTGTGCTGTCTTTCCAGGAAGCCTATTCCATTTTGGACAGTTTTACGTGTTTGGAAAAGTTTATTCCATATATTGTTGTTCAGCAATTTTTCAGCCGTATCTGACTCTATGACTCCATTTGGGATTTTCTTGGCAAAGATACTGGAGTGGTTTGCCATTTCCTTCTCCAGCTCATTTTTTAGATGAGGAAACTGAGGCAAACAGGGTGAAGTAATTTGCCCAGGGTCACACGGCAAGTAAGTGTCTGAGGCCAGATTTGAACTCAAGAAGAGAAGTCTTCCTGATTCTAAGCCTGGTACTCTATGCACTGCTCCCCCTTTATTCCATATAACAACTCTTCAAATGCTTGGGGTCTGCTATCATGACCCCTATATGTCTTCTCTTTGTCAAGTTAAACAACCATAGTTCATTCAACCCATCATCACATAGCTTGACAGAATTGGCAATAGAGTTTGTGAAACCTGCTTCCCTAGAATTCTTGAAAAATAGGAGAAATGTTACTCAGGTCTGGGTGTACCAGTCAGAGGGAAGGCCAATGTCATGCCCTGGTTTTCTAAGTTTCTTTGATTTTGCACACCTGAGCAGAACTTTTATTCAGCTATTTGTTATAATCTTTAAATGTGAATGACCAAAATTGTATGCTTTGGAAATGTTCTTCAGAAGATGAAAGGATTGTTCTCATCAACTGCTATTGCAAAGGAAAAAGGAAGTCCTATCTTCCAAAATCTACTACTCAGGTATAGACACTTGAATGGGACCATTTCTTATACCTAAAATTAGCATTGTTTTGGATAATGGTCATCTTCAAAGTAAATCAGCTCTGGTATACCATAGGAGTTACCCCTTGTTTTTCTAACAGACTTGTTTTTTAAAGGCAGGTTTCCTTTGCTTGTCTAACTGGGTGACTCACTCAGAGGGCCCCTGCTTAAGCCTTATCAAGCAGGCTTCTCCATTCCTTTCTCTGCCTTTAGATACCTCTTTTACCTTTCTTTGATCTGCTCTAGTTACCTTCCCTTTGAATGGATACCATTCTTGTCAATTTCTCCTCTCCCAGCCCAGACCAGGAACAGATAATACACCTTTTGGTGGGGAAATGAACTTCCTGGTAAACAACTAGGTTTTTCTTCCTTTTCATTGAATTAGGCTCCTTGGTATTATTGCTTCTCACCAATATAGGAGAAAATAATAATATAAATTTTGGTGGAATCAAACCATATTTGTTGAACATATTTGGTAGTGTCAAGCCTAACTGTTTTGGAAAATTATCAGCAGTGGTACCCATAAAGTCATAGATTTAGAATTGATTTAGACCTTAGGGCTTCTCTTGTCTAACCTCCTCATTTTACAGATTAATAAACTGAGGCCCTGAGATGTTAATTTTTTTTGTCCAAGGTCACAAACATCACTGCATTATAGAACTCAAGTAAGAAAGGGTCTTAGAAGTCATTGAGTTAACTCCCTCATCTTAGGAAACTGAGGTCCAGAGAGATTATATGACTTGTCCAGATTCATGCAGCTGGTAAATGCCTGAGGCAGGGTTCAAACCCAGAGCTTCCTGACTATCAGACCCAGAACACTTTCCTTTACATATAGTCTTAGAGTTTCCTAAAGCATTGAGAAAGAGTTAAAAATGACTTGTCTAGAAATACTCCACCATTATAATTCATAAGCAAATTTGAATTCAGGGTCTTTCTGGCTCTAGTACCAATACTTTAACCTCTTCTCCACAGTTACTCTCAAAGGTAGTGTGACCTCTCATCTCTGACATAGCCGAACTTTGAACAAACCCAAGCTGTCTGACTCCAAATTTAGTACTCTCTCTGCCACTACTTGGTCATATTGGAAATTAAAAACTTGATTGCTCTCATTCCCAAAAAAGTTAGTAACATCACTTATCTTTTTGGTGCCTGCTGACTCCATATTCGAAAAAAGAAATTTAAGGTAGTTCCAACACTCACCAGGTGGTGTTTTTATTGTGCAATAACTCTCTATATTATTTCTATTTTCATATGTCTCATCATATTACATATAATATGTGTTTTATAAAAAAAAATTTGAGGAAAAAAAAAGAAAAAGTAGGTTTACTTCTTCTTGGTAAACCATTGTCCAGTCTTTCATTTGTTTAGTCTGTAGCAAACCAGCCATAAGAACCTGTGTTTCTCATTTCCTAAGATATGTTTTAAATCATAAAAAAACTTAGAAAATGAATAGATGCTAATTTCCTCATCCCACCACCGTACACTCACCCAAATACATAGATGATATTAGTTCTTTCATTTCACAACCATAACTTTTTACCTAGGATTTCACAGACATTCATTATTGAAACAAACACTTTTGGGAATAAAAGAGTACTTTTTCCAGGAAAAGATTCATGTGATGTTTTTTTGGTTCATTACATAAAAATCTATGGAAAATATTTGGTTAACTATAGTGCATCAGCATTTTAATGGTGTTGTAAGTACCAAAATAAAGCCAAAGTCAGGCTATTGAGGGAAAAATACCCCCCTAGTGCTGGCTTCATTGTCATAATGTACAATGAGACAATCCAGGTCACTAAGGGTTTTCAAGTCATTTAGAGCTCCATCTTTTTCTCTAATTTTACAGATTGCAATAGTTTTGTTTTCAGTCTTGAACCATTCACATCAGACTTTCAGTAACTACTTAACCACAACATGCCAAAGTAGTTATGTTATTTTGGGGTTTTGGCTTGACTCTTGAATTATCACTCTGACACAGTTCCACTTTACTAGGCAAAACATAATCCTTCTGTTAGCCTATCATTAAAAGCACTGTCATTCTTAAGAACTCTGTAGTTGTTTTTTTTCTTTGCTTTTAAAAATCTCATTAAATGGTTTTCTGCATTCAACCCACTTATGAATTCACAAGACTACAAGCTGATGATTGGATTCGTCCTGTGCGAAGTCTATAGCCGTTTATTTTATTCTCATGTTATTAAAAGGACTTTTCATTATGGCAACTGGAATCTTGGATCATAGAATCATAGAGGTGAAATGAACCATAGACACATAATATCATAGAATCCTGGAGCTGGAAAAGAAATTTATTTCAGAGATTCTCCAACCCAACCCCTTCATTTTATAAATAAGGTAGCTGAGGCTACAAGAGGTCATGGGACTTGCACAAAGTCATACAGGTAATAAGTGGCAGAGTCTGATTTGAAACCAGGCCTTTTGGCTCCAAATTCAGTACCCTGTGCTCAGAGCCAATGCCTAGGCCTTGACATGACAAGTTACCCAGAGTAAAGGAAAGGAAGTAAGAAACTTTAGCTGAAAAGTAGTGAAAGCTTCTTAAATCCACATGACCTTGGCAGGCAGGATAGGGCTGAACAGAAAGGCCTAAATTATTCTGAATTAAAATCAGCAGATGCTCCTAGGCTTTTGTTGGGAGACTACATTCTTTCAACCTCTCTGGGTTCCTACTCTGCCAGGCTCCAAAGACCTCTCAATTAGTCCTTCAACACTAGTCCTTGTTGTTTCTGGGAATACTACTACCCCAGATATTAAATTCATAAACTAGTTTTTACTTCCTGACTTGTACTTTTGTTTCCTGGTGACCCTGAGTACAGCCATTTAATTGGGCATCATAGCCTCAAGTCAAGAGTCTAGGCCTGGAGTGATTAAGCATAAAGTGTTAAGAGAGTCAGAAGACTAAACTGAATAAAGCACAAGGCGACAATGTCACCTTAGAGTCACTCACTAAAATTATCAAGGGCCTATGAATAATATAGCACTTTGAATCTTTTATATGATCTCATCATTTGTTATTATGATTCTTTGTGTACATGGCCTAACCCTCTATGAAAATATAAACTCCATGAAGGCAGAGACTTTGCCTGCTTTAAATTTTATATCTTCCCTAGCGCCTAAGACAGTGCTGATTCACATCCAATAAGTCATTTGAATTGAACAGAAGGTTATGTTGGCTTTTTAAAAAAGGCTATGTACAACTAGAATTTTAAATCTAGAAAATTTTAAATGTGACCTTGGTTCTGACACAATACTTAGGCTACTTGCCAAGACAGTATAGTCATGTCTTCTCCTGTATCACTGGTAAGTATAAACAGGGCTCATAGAAAATTATATGGATGGTGTGGACTGCTAGACAGTGTTTAATTTTGATGCAGTCAAGAAATGAAAACTCTTCTTGGACTTGGCCACTGATTTAATCCAGAGCATGAGTCAATATTCTTAAATATCTTATACCTTGGTTTCTCCATCTTGAAAAATGTAAGTTATATTTCTTGCTTCTTTCTAACCTCACCATCAGTTGATCTATGTTCATCTTAGAGAATGGAATCACCAAAGTATGCTGTATGATTATGATGTATGTTTTTCAATTAGTGGTGTCCCACTTGACTCCTAGCTCTGTGATTTGCCATCATTTATTTGTCTGAAGGTTCTCATCCTTAATGCTCCTTATGTTGATACTCAATAATTTGAACTTGAATGATGTAAACCATAATTGGTTGCATGTTTATGAAGTGGAAATTTTTCCTTGGCTGGATAAGTTTTCCTGGTTATTCTTGAGATCTCCTATCTCTTTGTAAAACTGGAGGATTTTATATGAAAGATAATTTTATTTTTTATTTTAAATTTTTATTGACAACTTTAGTTTTAACATAACCTTCATTCCCCAATATTTTCCTCCCCAGTACTCTTCCAGAGAGCCACCCTTTATACTAATAAAAAAAATTAAAAAGGGAAAAATAGTTCAGCAAAACTAATCAAGGCATCAACCAAATCCAACCTCATATTCAATGTTCCGAACATATAGTCCTCCACCTTTGCAAAGATGGGAGAAAGGTGCTTTCTCATCTCTATTCTTTGGGGCCAAGCTTGGTCATTATAGCTTCACAGCATTGTTTCAATTATTGTTGTTCTATTTGGATTGTCGTCATTTCGTATGTTATTTTCTTGGTTCTGATTATTTACCTTTGCATCAATTCTTGTCTTCCTATTTTTCCCTGTATTCATCATATTCACCATTTCTTACACCATAGCAATATTTCATTACATTCATGCACAATAATTATTCCCCTATCAAATACATCTATGTTTTTCTAGTTTTTGACTATTATAAACAAATATTGTTAAACATTTTTGTACTTTTCTTGTTATCATTGCCCTCTTTAGGGTACATGTAAATCTCTAGGTCAAAGATATTGACTTTATAGTTGTTTTATTAAGATAATTCCAAATTGCTTTCTGGAATGATTGAATCAGTTCACAACTTGAACAAGTGTGTTTTAGTATGCCTTTGTGAAAGACCATTTAAAAAGATTTAGTTTTAAAGTCAACATGATCATCCCAGATTGATCAGAGATTAAAGTAAAGGCCTAAAATCCTTTTGGGCTGGCAGACATGACAGAGACATTCTATTCCCAGCACTTCTGGTACTGTGTGAATGTTTGCAAGTGACTTGACCTTTCTGTTCCTCGCTATTCACATCCTTAAAATGGAATTAACAGCAGACATGGAGGGGAAAATGAGTAGAGTAGTAGTTGTTGTAAGAATAGTGGTAGTAGAGTAGTAGCAATTGTAGTAGTAGTAGTTTTTGTTGTAGGAGTGGTAGTAGTAGTAATTGTAGTAGTTGTAGAATGGTAGGAGTTGTAGTTGTAGTAGAATAGTAGTAGTGGTTGTTGTAGGCATATTAGTAATTATAATAGTAGTAGTTGTTATAGTAATAGAGTAGTAATAGCATTAATGGTAGGAGTAGGAGTTGTAGTAGTAGGTAGGAGTTGTTGTAGTAGTAGTAATTGTAATAATACCAGTGGTAGAGTAGGAGTAATTATTGTAGTAATAGAGTAGTAGGAGTAATAGTTGTAGAGTTGTTAGAGTAGTAATTGTTATCATAGTAGCAAAGCAGCAAAGTAGCAGTAATTATATTAGAAGAATAGGAGTAGGGTAGTAGTAGTTGTAAAAGTAGTAGTAGTAGTTGTTGTAGTAATTGTAATAGTAGTTGTAGTACTAGAGTAGTAGTAGTGACAGTAGTAGGAGTTGTAGTATTATAGTAGTAGTTGTTGTGGTACTAGAGTAGTAATAGTGATAGTAGTAGGAGTTGTAGTATTAGAGTAGTATTTGTAGTAGTAGGAGTAGTTGGTGATAGTGGGTGGTTTTGGTAGTAGTAGTAAAATAGCAGTAGTAGTTGGAGTAGAATAGTAGTAGTAGTAGTTGTAGTAGTAGTAGTAGTAGTGGGGTGTAAGGTGTGTTCAAGAAAGATGAGTACCTCTGGTGTGAGGGCTACTGAGCCCTTTTCAGGGCTGCTTTCCACCTTTGGTGTTCACTAGCTAACTCTTACCTGTAGCTCCAAGAAAGCTGTAACAAGTACAGCAGCCACACCCATACACACACAATAGCCATCAGGGCATCATAAAAGTGTTTTGGATTGTTGCTATCAGCATAAAACTGATTTTTATCTGCCTTCTTGTTGAGCCAAGAATCCTGAATCCCTCTAAGCCTCACTTGTACTTTACTTTTGATGGAACTAAATGCTGCCTTCTTAGAGATGGATGAACTATCCTACTGGTAAACCCTATGGAGTTCTCATTTTTCATTTAGCAGCTTCTGAATCTCCCCATCATTTTCATCAAACCAGTCTTGATGTTTGTGAGTGTTCTGACCCAGATGAGCAAATTTAATGCTGTACATCAAATCTCTGAAAGCTGCTCACTCCTTTTCTGTTGCCAACTACGTGTTGAACCAAGTTAGCAAAAAACGGTTCCCACTCAGAGAATCACTCTAATCTGGTGACATTAATTCTTCTGGCAGTTATAGTTGTAGTTAAGTTTTAGCAGATGGACTAAACCAGGTTGAGGGTAACCAAGGGGTCTTAAACCAATCAGTGAGTTAGGGGGTTGTCTACCTCAAGCATGTGAAGACTTCCCCTGGTGGAATGGGTGGATGAGAACAATTTGTTCCAATGGCCATGAAGGCAGCTGAAGCAGGTGCTGTAGAGCGCTTACAGCTTGCTTAGACATCAAAGACACCAAGGTCATCCACTGCCTCTTGAGCCATCACCAGTCATCTTGACTCTGTCCTGCCACTGGACTGTGATGACTGTGGAAGAGTGAGGCTGACGACTTTGTGCAACTCTGCCTCACTTAAATCCAATTCACACATGAGTCAAAAGACATCACCCATACCATTTTACCATTTTTACCTTTCTCAAAAGCTTGTGGCGACAGGCAAATGATGATGCAGCAGGTGCAAATACACTGGGGGTGGTAGTCACAACCCTGCACATAGGCAGCCCAGGTCATAGAGTCATCTTCTCACTGGAAGCAGCAGTGGGATTTATCAGCCCCCTGGGTGTCTGAGCAGCCTTTTAAGGATCTCATCGCTCACCTTCTAGTTGAGGGAGGGGATAGAAAAGATGCCCTAAAATTGTCTGCTTACCCAACCCTGGTCTGATTACTGCAGCAGGTGGGGATCCTGCCCTGCAGTCAAAACACAAAAAAGTACAAAAACTTATGCAAGGATGATTCCACTCACCATTGGTACTTGAAATGTGTGCATACTTACAGGCAACACAAGATCTAGTAGATCTGAAAGATGAACAGCTCTTGTAGCAAAAAAACTCAGCGGATATCATATCCAAATAGCATCCCTGAGTGAAATAAGGCTGACAAATGAAGCCCAGCTTATAGGAGTCAGAGCTACACATTTTTCTAGAGTGGCTACAGTGAGAGGAAGCAAAAGGGAGCACTATGAAGCTGGTGTAGGTTTTGCAGTCAAAACTAATCTAGTGAACAAGCTTGTATGTCTACCAAAAGGAGTGAGCAACAGGCTCGTTACAATGCAATTGCCATTTGTAGGAAAATGCCACACCACTATCATCAGTGCATATGCTCCCACCATGACGAACCCTGATGAGGTCAAAGAAAAAATGTTATGAAGACCTGGAGACCCTCATCATCAATGTGCCAAAAAGGGACAAGCTTATAATTCTGGGTGACTTTAATACTAGAGTAGGCTCAGACTACCAAATATGGCAGGGAGTCCTTGGGAGGAATAGAGTCAGAAACAGCAACAGTAATTGTCACTTGTTGTTGAAGACTCATGCATCTCATGACCTCATCACCAACACTGTCTTCGATTTACCTAAATGCAATAAAACTTGGTGGATGCACTCTCCCAGCAAACATTGGCATTTAATAGACTATGTGATTGTAAGAAGAGACAGACAGGATGTGAGAGTGATAAAGGCAATGTGTGGTGCAGAGTGCTGGACTGATCATAGACTTATCCTCTCCAAGCTAAATAATCCCATTCAACAGAAGTAGCAAAATGACTACCAGAGAAATTAATGTCACCACGTTAGAGTGCTTCTCTGATTGGGAACTGTTTGTTGCTAACTTGGAGATAAAGCTGATCCAACACATAGTTGGCAACAGTGGAGCAGAAAAGGAGTGAGCAGCTTTCAGAGATTTGGTGTACAGCACTGCATTTGCTTCTCTGGGTCATCAAAGTCAGCTACCATACTGATGGTAAATTCTTCAACTTGAAAAAGCTATAAGCCAAGACCAAAGTGGAGGGAGTGTTGGTGATTTTCTGTTTGCAGATGATTGTGCACTCAGTGCAGCCTCTGAAGCAGAGATGAAACAAAGTATGAATTGATTCTCTGCTGCTTGTGCTAATTTTGGCCTAACAATTAACACCAAGAAAACACAGGTGCTCCATCAGCCAGCACTGCACCATCCATATATGGAACCATTGGTTGCAGCAAATAGTGAAGTTTTGAATGCTGTGGATAAGTTCACTTACCTTGGCAGTTTACTTTTCAGGGATGTACACATTGATAATGAGATTGACACAGATTGCCAGAGCTAGCCCCGTGTTTGGGAGGCTCCAAAGGAAAGTGTGGGAGAGAAAAGGTATTAGACTGTCTACCAAACTGAAGGTCTACAGAGCCGTTGTGCCAACCTCATTGTTTTATGCCTGTGAAACCTGGATAGTATACCAGCACCATGCTAGGAAACTGAATCACTTCCATTTGAATCATCTTAGGAAGATTCTGAAGATCACCTGGCAGGATAAGATACCAGACACTGAGGTCCTTTCTTGAACTAAGCTGCCAAGCATTCAAACTCTACTGCAGAGAGAGCAACTCAGATAGGCTGGCCACATTGTTTAAATGCCAAATGTATGCTTGCCCAAAAGACTATTTTATGGAAAACTCACATAGGGCAAGCACTCACCTGATGGTCAGAAAAGGTGATATAAGGATACTCCCAAGGTCTCTCTTAAGAACTTTGGAATTGATTATGTAACATGGGAGACACTGGCATCAGAGAAGGTGCCATGCTCTATGAGCAAAGCAGAATCGAAATAGCTCAAAAGAAACTTGAGATGCACAAATTTAAAGAATCCATCCTAAATGTTCACATGGACTATTTTTTCCCGACCTGTGATAGAGCATTCCAAAGTCATTGATCTGATCAGCCATAGTCAGATGCATTGGAACTTGACTCTAATATGGTGATGTCATTTTGATCCTCTTCAAGAATGAAGAACAACTACTAGTAGTAGTTGAAGTAGTAGTAATTGGAGTAGTAGAATAGGAATAATAGTAATTGTAATAGTATAGTAGTAGAGTGGTAATTGTAGTAGTAGTAGTAGAGTAGGGGTAGTTGTTGTAGGAGTAGGAGTTGTAGTAGTAGAGTAGTAATAATTGTGGTCATTGTAGTAGAATAGTAGCAGCAGCAGCAGCAATAGTAGTAGTAGTAGTAGTGGTGGTGGTGGTGGTGGTGGTGGTGGTAGTAAAGAACCACTGAAGTTTTTAGAAGAAGGGAGCAATATGAGGAAGCTATGTATTAGGAAGATGAATCTCGCAGCAGGTAAAGGATAGATTGGAGAGAATAGAGAAAAGGAAACTTGATATAAGACTATTAACTAGGGTAGTGACAGTAATAATGGATAGAAGATCCATAGATCATAGGTTTCAAACTGGAACAGGCCTTAGAGATCACCTATTCCAGGCCTCTCCTTTTGTAGATGGGGGAAAATCTCATTTGTTGGTCAACATCTAAAAAACATTTATGGAACATTCTATTATGCAGGAAAACAACAGAGTGAGCAGTTTTAAAGAGGGCTTCACAGTGTTAATAGGATCCACATAAAGAGAAGAGGGGGGAAAATCTTGCTTATATTATGTTCCATAAGAAATAGCAATTTTAAGTTATATTTAATTTGGATGTTTAGATTGTTTTAAATTTACTTAGACCTGGTGTGACTTATGTTTCCTAAGAGGAAAATATAATTTACTGCAGAGACTTAAGTGAAAACGATCTTGGGAAACAGATTATGGATCACTGAAATCAGTTAAAATATCCCCAATTATCCTCTTAATACTCAAAGCCACTTCAATGAAGTTGAAGGCTTTTTCATGCCAAAAAATTTCCAAACTTTCTCTGCTTATTGATGGATTACAATGAAGTGTATATAATGATAATAATAATATTAACGATAGTGATAATGGAATTTTACATTGTGCTTTGTTTCACAAAGTTGTTTATGTACATTATCTCTCATAATAGCCCCAAAAAGTAGGTGATGTTATTATTTCCATTTTCATGTGAAAAAGGAAAGGCTAAGGGTCTAAGCATTTTGCCCAGGGTCAGACAGCTGGCTAGTCAGTGTCTGAAGGAGAATTGGAGCTCAGGTCTTCCTGACTCTAAGCCTAGCCCCACTACTCTGTGCTCAGCAGTAATATTATCAGTGAAGTACTGTGAATATGCAGCATAATAGGCTTGTTCCTACTTGTCGAGATGAATTAAGGGACAGCATATTGTCTAATGATTTGGCTTATTTTATTTTGCCAGTGGCTTAATTTATTAGAGGGTGCTGCTTTATGAGACTTTTCCTATAAATTAGTCATCTTCATTGGCCACACATCTTGCAAATAGGAACCTTTGGACACAGAAAGGGCTGAGTGAAAGAATACGGATGACTTTTCATACCCAGTGTATGTAAAACAACTCAAAGTGTATGCTATACAAATGGTAAATAAATAGTGATCTTCATTTACAAAGCATAGAACATTTGGGCAGTCATCAACAAGTATTTGAACAAAGTATTTTCAAGGTATTGTTAACTTACATCCTAGTGATTAAGTCACCCTTGCTTCTACCACAGTTGCATTGGTGAGTATCTAGATGAAAAGGGGTTCTGAAACCTTGCACATTGAGAATTTGTTTTCTGAAATTCATTGCTCTTACAGGCAGATAATGTTACAGTCAGACTAGACAGTTGGAAAACTAAGAACTTTGTATGTTATTATTTATCTAGCCACATTCAACACAAGATATTTAATCATTGCAAAAAGTGATTGAGAATGCCTTCAAGGCTGGGGCAGGAGAGGTCACGAAGTGGGGAAGCAAATAGATCCATTTGCCTTTTGAGATTTGAGAGAATTTTATCATACAACCAACTGGGGCTGGTCAGGTATATCTCATTTGGGCTGAGATGAAACCTGAGGATCTAGTTTCTTGTAGTGGGGATAATTTATGAGCTCCTCAATCCATTCCATCTGAGTAGGAGTTAGAAGGCTTAAAATGTGGCTAGCCAGAAATCCAGATTGATTTTAATCTGTGGTTGGAGACAATGAAATGAGATGAGGGTCATCCTGAGTAACAGAGCTGTCAACTGAAAACAAGCAAGAAAATTGCAAGGAAGAATGGGATGATAAGTTTTACTAGATGATCCGAGTAGGGCAGGATTCCCAATTGGGTGCACACAAGGGAAAATCTGACAGAGGGACAGATTGATTGGGAATTACAAGAGATAAGGATACTGCTAGGCCAAGGTTTCATCTAAACAGGATTACTGTCAAGTGCAAGGCCCAGCATGTCAGGTGCTGTTTTGAATATCTCAAAACTACTCATGATGACCTCCTGCTTTATTCCCAAAGAGATGTGCAAAAAAGTTCGGAGGTTTTTTCCACCTGGCGCCTGATAATCAGGAAATCCTTTCATTGAAAGTTTTGGAAACTGGCAGAATAAGGTTTATTGCAAGTGTCCTATCAAGGGGCTCACTAAAAGGCTCAGGGATTCTAATTAACTATAATAATAATAATAATAAATAATAATAATTCATATTCATGTAGCACATTCAAGGTGACCAAGTACTTTGTTCGTAATAACCCAGTAAATATTAGTATAAGTATTATTAGACCCATTTTAAGAGGGGGAATGCAAAGGTTAAAGGGGTTAATGACTTACCCTAAGTCAGATGGTTGTGAATGTAGAAACCCCTACTCAAAACCATGTCAGGTCTTCTGTCTCTAGGACCAGTGGTCTTACCACTACACTCACTGCTTTTCTCCATTGGTTCCAATGGATTTTGAACTCCATCAGTTGAAAAGTAGTAGGGTTAACCCATCATGGGTACAACATGCTAAATTATAAAGACCCTCTTAAAAATTATTCCAGCAACAACTAACTTGTATTTGTTTTCATGGAACAAGGAGAGGGACTTGGGGAACATTGAACAGTAAAAGAATCTTTTGAATCCACAGCACTTAGCACAGTGCTTGGCACATAGTAGGTGTTTAATGAATGCTCATTGACTGATTGACCTTTTAAAATCCCGCTTTGATGGTAAATAGATCAGGATGATCAGATCTCTTCTAGAGGCAGGCCAAGCTATAGGCCTAACTTAAGTCTTGTATTAACTTGTATTATAAGATGAGGTCAACTCCTTGCCCAAGTGACAAAACTAAATATTAATTATTGAGATTCTTGGAAAAAATGTATAAAAAAGACAAAAGCTGGTCATTCTTTCCTCATAAACCATAGACCCCAGTTAAATATGCACAGAACTGAAAATATGCTGTAGTGTTTCAGTTTCTGTTTGTCTTTTGATGTTGTCCAATCTACTACTTTCCCTCTGCTTGGCCTTCTAAGTCCCGTTTTTTTTTTAAGGAATTTATTTATTTATTTATTTATTTTGGTAAGGCAATAGAGGTTAAGTGACTTGTCGAGGGTCACACAGCTAGTAAGTGTCAACTGTCTGAGACTGGATTTGACCTCAGGTCCTCCTGACTCCAGGGCTAGTGTTCTATCCACTGAGCCACCTAACTGCCCCTCCTGAGCCACCTAGCTGCCCCTCCTGAGTTCTCTACCCCTCTCTGATATTAAAGAACTAGAGAGCTGGTTGTGCCCTTAGAAGTCATGTAGTCCACACTTTTATTTTACAGGTAAGGCTCAGGTAGGTTGAAAATTGCATGAAGTTGCAAAATTTGTTGGTGGCTGAGCTTCTAATTCCTAGTCCTCTGTTCTTTTACCATGCTACCTCTCAATGATCACAGCCCCTTGTTTATTTTTTTAAACAGACCATATTTAGCAAAGGAAAAATATTCCCAGCAAGTCCAGATACATGTTTAAAAAATTTTCTAACTTTTCCTCTGTGAAGAAGCAAAAACAAATAGAATTGGTTGTTTTGTGTATGTACATTTGGCGAGATATGTCTATGTGGTTCATACCAAATGTTTTCAATCTGAGATTCTATTGTTAGCAACATTTCACCATCATTTTGCAATAATAATCAAGACACATGCTATATGAATCACTGGACAACACAATCCAAGGGAATCAAAAGTACAGGTAACAAAAGGTAACAATGGAAAGTCACATGGTGGGTACAAAGAAGTCTGCAGCATATGATCAGTAATTATTTACACATGAAAATTATAGTAAGGAACATTAGGAAGGACATATGCCTGGAGAAGAAGATCAGTTAGTCAGATAGACTGCTCAAGGGGTACACTGATTGATACTCAAAACATGGGGAAAATACAGTGAAAACATTTCAGAATGTTTGGTGAATTCTCTGTTGCAGATTTAAAGAAAAATATATGGAGGATAATCATACATTATAGGTTGGCATGTGATCTCCACTGAGTGGGATGGGGAGAAGTATACTCAAACCAAGGATCAATCAAAGTAATGTATTCAAAGGGAATAGTTCTGAAAACTAGTTTTAAGCACATTCCATTTTTCTGGCACCATTGGGGAATGAGCTGTTACACATAAACAAATTTTTCAAATAACTTTGTCAAGAATTTTTTTTTAAAACTTTAATCATTTTAAATGGAAATCTTTCAAAAACATGACACATATCCATGGCTTCTTAAATAGAATATGAACTTAATTATAACAAGATTATAAACATTTATTGTCATACTGGGCTGTACATATCTATAGCTATATCCATAGATAGATAGATGATAGATAGATAGATAGATAGATAGATAGATAGATAGATAGATCATTTATTAAGTGCCAGGCACTGTGCTAAGTGCTAGCATACAAATACAAAAAAGAAAAATGGTTGCTGTCTTCAAGGATCTTACATTCTAATGGGGAAAGACAACATAGAAAGGGTAGCAAGGATGGGGGGGGGGAGACTGCAGGAAGTGGCATGGAGGACTAGACCCCAACAAGATAAGCTGGGGAAGCTAGAGTTGAAATCTGAGTTTTTTGGGGGGGGCACTGGAGGGAGAGGAAATATGATGGCTGAAGTTCTGGTGAGGAGATGGTTATTAAGGTGTTTGCACCTATAACAAATGGCCTCAGATTGTTGGGCTTTCTGTATTCATCTACTTATTCTGCCACCACTTTTGCCTCATTGTCAGGCTGTAAGCCATCCCTTTTTGCATCTTTTAGTGTGAATACATAGAATGTCCCACTAGCACCTTCCCCTGACCCCTTGCTTTTTAATTTGATGTTCTTAATCTGTTATAGATTTGGAAATCAGAAAACCAAGCTTGTTAGAATTTTTTTAAGTACTTTGACTCAAAGTAGGGGTCTAAAGAACTGTTTTATAAGTAAAAGGCATGAGGCAGCTAGGTGGTGCAGTGGATAGAGCATTGGCCCTGGATTCAGGAGGACCTGAGTTTAAATCCAGCCTCAGACACATAATACTTACTAGCTGTGTGACCCTGGGCAAGTCACTTAACCCCATTGCCTGCCCCCCCCCAAAAAAATGCTTGTAAGTAAAAGGCATAAACTTTAATTTATGGACATAATGGCATCTATTTTAATAGCTTAAAGGGATTTTCTGCTTACCTAATTTTGTGCCTGACAGATGAAATTACTAGATAAATGACATTCAGATAAGTGAAGTTCTTCAGTGCCCTAAGTTAGAACTAACTTACATTAAATAATACATTACTAAGAAGAGGATGTCAACCTTCTGTAGCTCCCAAGAGTCATGTCACTTGTTCATACTGTACTTGGAAGTGAGAGTGCATGAGAGACTTTAAAGAAATCTACAGTCTTTACAATGCTAATGTACTGTGGCCCTACAGAGACAATGTTCCTCCCTTGTACCTCTTTTAATCTATTACAGATAAGATAGGAAAGTCCCACCCCCCAACCCAACCAGAAGGCTTATTTATAAAATAAAAAGAGACAGAAGAGAAAAACAATTATCTGATTATACCTGTCCTGGCATGCAATTAAAAAATCCCCAACTTGACCTACTTAAACAAGCTATTGAAAGTGAAAAATGAGAAATGGATAAAGGAACAGAAATTGACAGACTATCTTCATTTCCTATGGAAATTTAGCCAATGTTGATCAGGATTTGAACTCAGTCCCTCTGATTCAAAGGTTAGAGTTTTTCTCCTCCTTTTGTAGTTCATCATCTTCTACTAGTGTGCATCACCACAATGATTTTTAGTTGATATTGATTAGCTAGCCAGACAATTAACTTTCAGAATGGGCTGCCATTGGAGATCTTTAAGAAGAGGCTGAATTACCAGTTGCTGAAGGTATTGGAAAAGGGATTACTGATTACGTACCAACTGAATGCCTCTGAGGATCTTTCTAACTCCCAAGTTCTGAGATGATATTACCAGAAGATTGTAGTAGCAAGTGCAACCTAGTCAGAGAGCTGTACAAAAAGACTCTTACTGCATAATGTAAGATGTTTGCCAGGTACAAAGCCAGGGATAAAGCAGGGTTATTGAACTAAGCTGTTAGCTGAAGAACTGGGAGAACCAAGCCATGAGGAGGAGTATTGGGTGGTGTCCAGACCTCATCAAGAAGAGAAATTAAAGAAGGAAAAGTTCAAGAGGAAAATCAGAGTTTGGCTGTCAGTTCAAGCAGATAATCTGAGACAAACTGGTAAGAAATGGTGGAGAATGAGAGCTTGTCTTTAGCCATGGCATTCATTTCTTGATAGTTCAGGGTAGTATGCAATTAATCTTACCTCTCTTGCTACTTAAAGGAGCTCTGATATCTGGCCAGACTGTGGCCTTGTAACCAAATGTACAATCATTATTTGGTGCCTCAATAATGTATACCTTCATATGTATTAGAGTTTACTTTCTTCTCCTTCAGTATCATCTTTTAGAAGAATTGTGAACCTTAACTTCTCCCAGGCACTGTGCTAAGCACTTTACAATTATTATCTCATTTGTACCGTCACAACAAACTGTGAGGTTGGTGCTGTTATAACTTCATTTTACAGATAAAGAAACTTGGGCAAGCAGAGGTTAAGTGATTTGCCCAAACAGCTAATAGGTTTCTGAAGCTGGATTTGAATGCAAGTCTTTCTGACTCCAGGCCAGGCACTTTATCTACTGTGCCCACCTAGATATCTGTAATCATACATAGAATATCAGAGCTGAAAAGGACCTTCATCTAGTCCAGCCTCCTCATTTTTACAACAAGAAAACTGAAGCTAAGAGATGGGAAGTTACTCATCCTGAGTCATACAATTAGTTCATGGAAGACTTAGTATTTTAATTTAAATCTAGAGGGGAGTTCTTTAGTATTCTGTGTCCTGGCCCATGTTAGCCATCAGGTAGAGACATTTTCCCAGAGCAATAATTTTAAATGCATATAATAAAATATATGATTACAAAGAAAACCAATTATATTGAACTAAAGATGTAATTTTTCCCATCTGAGTTCATGTACTCTCCCTTAAATCTATCTATACATGCCTTGGGGTGTTTATGAACCCCAAGTTAAGAACTCTTGATCTAGAACTCTTTCACCTACCCCTACCTACTGCACCTTCTAATATGAAAATTCTTCTCATATTTTCCTAAGCTGTGAAGTTTGGGTCAGATATATGTTTATTTGAAATTGGAAAAAAAAAGACTGAAATAGGCAGCAGATCTATAATACAACCATTACCATCCCCCTCCCATTTTCCCTCAACCATTTCTGTAGCATGGAATACCAGAAAAAAAAAGTGACATTGCAATTGGAGTTGACATAAGTTCAAGTCCTCAGGATTTCATTTAACTAGCTATTTTGATTCTTTAGGATCCTCAGTGTTTTTATCTGTAAAATGGGAAGATAATACTAATATTACTTGCTTTGCAGGATTTTTGTAAGGATAGTTCTTTGCAGTCCATAAAGTGCTCTATAAAATGTGAACTATTATTTAAAATGAAATAATCAAAATGATTTCACTTTAGAGGATCTGAGCAAACAGCAAATGTCTTGATTCTAAATTAAGGACAGCGGGAGATGCAAAGTTTGTTAATTCTCAATTCTATGATTCTGAGCATTTCTGAATTACTTCACCTTGAAAGTACTATTCCTGACTCTTTTTTAAATGGTTGGGATATTGGCAATAATGATGGAAAAGGTGGAATTGCTGGTTATAACTGAAACTTGGAAGGATGCCTTTAAGTTCCTTTAAGAACACATGGCTTCCATTGCCACTGCCCTCACTTGAGTGGTTAGAAGGAGCTTGATGGCATGCTGGTTATCAACCAATGAGAAAACAAGCACCTACTAATTCTAGACACTGTGCTAGGTCATGGTGAAAGAAAGACAAAAATGAATCAGTCTTTGCAGTGAAAAAAACTTATCGATGTATTATATATATTACATATATTATATAGGCAGCCTATATTGAAGCAGTTGATCCTCTGAAAGCCTTTTGAAAAACAGATTCATAGAAATGGAATGGAAAGGAAAATGAGAGATGCCATATTCCAGCACCTTCATTTTACTGCTGACAAGGCTGCAGCCAAGAGACAGTGAGTGATGTACCTATAATCCCAGACCAAGCAAGGGTGAGATGAGAACATGGTTTTCTTGACTCTCCCTCTAGTTCTCTTCTTACCACAATGCACTGGTGAGAGAAGTAACCAGAATACCACAAAAGAATGTTTCTCTGTCAATGTTCGAAGCCCCAAGGTAAAATTAATGAATCAGTTACAACAGGTGACCAGATATCATGGACATTCCAAGACCTTAGTCATCCAATAAGTATTTATTAAGTATCTAACATGTGTCAGGCATTATGCTAAGTGGTGGGGATAGAAAGAAAGGCAAAAGATAGACCTTGCTCTCAAAGAGCCAAGAATGTATTATGGGATACAACATGCAAATAACTATGTATTAACAAGATACATTCAGAATAAATTGGAATTATCAACAGAAGGAAGGCACTAGAATTTAAGGGGGATTAGGAAAGGCTTCCTATAGGAAAGATTACTGGTTATGATGTTATTGGGCTACAAACAGCATAGGAAGGTTGGGAATCGGTAGATGGAAACAAGTATAGCATTGAATATGAGGGATAAACTAAAATAGACTGTCTCAAAATCTTACCAAATAAACTATGCCCAAAGGGCTATAAAAAGGTGCATACCCTTTGACCTACCAATAGCACTTCTAGGGCTGTATCCCAAAGAGATCAAAAAAATGGGAAAAGGACCCACATGTACAAAAATATTTATAGCAGTTCTTTTTGTGGTGGTCAAGAATTGGAAAGTGAGGGGATGCCTATCAATTGGGAAATGGCTGTACAAGTTGTGATATATGAATGTAATGGATTACTATTGTGAGAAATGTTGAGCAGGCAGACATCAGAAAAACCCAGAAAGACTTGTATGGACTGAAGCTAAGTGAAGTGAGCAGTACCAGGAGAACATTGTACACAGTAACAGCCATGTTGTGTAATGACTAATTTTGATAGACTTAGCCCTTCTCAGCAATGTAAGGATCTAAGACATTATTAAAGGTCTCATTCCAAAGAAAGAACTATGGAGTTTGAATGCAGATCTAAGCATACTATTTGCCATTTTTTTTCTTCTGTTTTGTTGTGTATCCTCTTTCTTGCGGTTCCTCCTACTGGTTCTAATTCTTCCTTACAACATGACTGTGTCAATAAGTTTAATTGGAAAGTAAAAAAAAAAAAATCTTACCAAATAGTGAAAGAATTATAGAAACCTTATACTTTAGTAATAAAAAATGTTATTATAGGACTGTGCTATAGAGCTGCTCAGAACATTGATACGAGTCCAGACATGTTAAACAAGATTAAGGAAGCTGGGAAATTAGTGCAAGTAATCAATTAAGGAACTATCATGTGCAACACACTGTTCTAGGTGTCAGGGATATAATGACAAAAGTGCAGAAACACAAGTAATTACAGTATGGCTTTGGAAAGGAGGGCATTAGCAGCTGGGAAAGTCAAATTACAGAGACATCTTAAATTTACATAGCACTTTCATGTTCATAATGGCCTTTCCTCATGTGAAGCAGCAGCTTCACAGATAGTAATCTGAAATAGGTAATGCAAATATTATTATGTCCATTTTAGAGATGAGGAAAGTGAACCCTCAAGAATCAAGTATCATGCCCATGGTCACAAAGCTAGTAAGTGTCAATGGTAGGATTGAAAACCAGGTCTCTTGTCCCACACCTTCTTTCCATTGAAAGAGATCTTCATTATCTACACATAGATATGAGTATAATTAGAAAAAGGCCTCTTTGGAATTCTATGTGTGGTGAGGATTGTGGATAAGACAAGCTATCGCTTCCTAGAAAAAGGAGGTCTAGAATCCAAAAAAAAAAAAAAGAAAGAAAAGAAAAACAAAATGTGCTTGACTTAGGCCTAAGTATAGGCATATACAACAAATATTTGTTGGTGAGCCACTACCACAACATATGCAGCTTCAACATTTATGGATGCCACTGTCTTCTGATATTCAAAGGCTATCATGTGAAAGGGGGAGTAGTTTTGTTCTATGTTGCTCCACGGAACATAACTCAGATGAGTGGGAAGAAGTAAGAGGGAAATAGATTTTAGTGATTTTATGATAAAAATGTTCAAACCATTAGTATGTCCAACAGTGGAAGGAAAGGGCTGCCCTTTGAATGACGGGGTGCCTTTTCACTAGAGGTGTTCAAACGGAACAGGGATCTGATAGGAAAAATTTTACATTTGGTGGGACATTGGACTTTGTTACTCCTTTGAGTGGAATTCTATAATTCTAGTTACTAGAATTCTAATAGTAACAACATTTTATAGTAATTTATAGTTTACAATGTACTTTCTTTAAGTCAATGGAAGTTTATTGTTAACACAACAACTAGAGTGGGATTGTGGGTAGAAAAAAAGCAACACAACAAACCACTGAACATGAAGTCAAGGGACCTGAATTCCAATCCCACTACTCAACATGCATGACATTGGACAAGTCATTTCCCCTGTCTGCATCTCAGCATTCTCATTTGTAAAATGAAGGGTCTAGACTAGATGACTTCTAAGGGCTCTGCTTTAAAGTCTCGATACCCTGAACCCTATGAAATGGGCAGTACAATATTATTAAACTCATTTTACAGATGACGAAACAGGCTTAGAAAGGATAAGTTACTCAAGTCCAAGGCCACATAGCTGATAAGTACCAAAGATGAGAACCCAAGTCTCCCAACTCTCTGCCCAGTGTTCTTTCCACCATACCACAAAATTTATTTTATTGAACATTCTGGTGGGAGAGGAATCTATCAGTGAGCAATTCAAGTTTAAGAAAGGAAAATATAACAAAATACAGGAGGCACAAGTAAAACTTATTTTCAAAACAAAAACAAAAACAGGCGTTGAGAAAAAAATAGAAAGGGGATTGTTTGAAAAAAAGAAAAAGCTTTTAGACTGTTTTAAAAAAACAACTCTTTGCAAACCCATGATAACTATTTGCCAAAGACCAAAAAGAATAGGCTTTGAGAGAAGGATGAAAACATCGTACTTTTGGAGAGAGACATAGAACTCATCTTACAGATGAGAGCACAGAGACACAGATTGTGAAGTAACTTGTCCAATGTCTCACAAGTTGAGTAGCTGGCCCAATAGAAACCTATTCTTGTAGTATCGCTGAGATATTGCCCACTACCCATCAGTATTCTCATCCATCTTTTCATTTTGAACTTTCCCCATACCTAGTACTATGTTTTGTACATAATAGGTGTTTAATAAATAGTTACTGGATGGAATAATTAAGTTCTTTAAATGATAAATATGGACATTTCTATAAACATTTTAAGGTTTACAAAGGTTTATAATACTTTCTTCACAACGCTCTTGTGTTTCATTAACACCATTTTTCTCATCATGATGTAGTAGTAGAAAGTGTACTAGAGTCAGAGGACCTAGGTTTTGAGTTCTGGCCCTGCCATTTTGTAAAGTTGGGTAAGTCATTTCCTGTCATTGGGTTCTAATTCCTTCATCTGTAATCTGAAAGATGGACTAGATTATCTCTGAGGTTCCTTCTAGCTCTTAATCTTATGAACCCCATTTTGACAGCAGGGGAAACTGATTTGCCTAAGGTTACATAGCTAGAAACTATCAGAACAAACCTAGACTTGAACTTAGGTTTAGTGACTTCGAATTTAGTGCTCTTTCCGTACCCCCATGACTGCCTCTCCTGTTTCCTTGGCCTTGTCTCTACCTACCTAGTCTCAGCTGCTAGCCTTCCCTCCAGGCTGCTCCTCAGGGGCCCAGCATGGACATAAAGTTCTTTAAGCAGGTAACATATGTATGTGGAAAATGGGGAATTTATTTATTTAAACTTTTGAAAGCTTCTGTCAAGATTCCACACCAAACATTTTTATTTAATGGAATCATCATAGAATCAGATAGAATGTTTTTCCTGGACAGGAAACTGGTGGTTAGAAACAGGAAACAAAGGCTAAGAAATGACTGAGTATTTCTTCATATGGCAAAGTGTAAACAGTAGGCTCCCCCAGTTTACGTGGCAGCCGGGCTTACTTAACACTTTTATAAATGAGCTGGAGGAGTCTCCAAGCATAATCTAAAAAGTGTGTAGTGAATGATAAATTCAGTTTCCTCCTCACAATATGTGTTACTCAAGCTGTTAATAAACAGCAATGATGACTGATGATGATGAGTTTTGTTTTGTGTAATTTCCTTTGCTTTCACCACAGATAAAGGTTCTGGCAAGCAGCGTAATGACTAAGAGGGGCTAATTCACAGACCAGATAATTAACCCTTGGATAATTGAGATTATATTTGTAATTGAGTAAATCAGGCCACTTTTCCTATTATTGATCTCACACACGATGGTGATGGTGGTGGTATTCCTCATTTCAGGAATGACTATACCCGAAGAAGATGCTGACGTGGGACAAGGCAGTAAATATTGCCTTGTGGCGATTGGGAGACTTCAGGTAAGACCAGTTCCTGTTCTTATATTTTATTCCATCTTCCACCATGATGCGTCAATGTTTGAGATTTCTAACAAGTTTGGTATCATCTTTGGAGACAGTATAAAGGGCTTTTGGGTAGAAAGAATTTCATTTACGTGGCTGCCAACATAAGCTCAATCTATATAAGTCACTCTCATCCAAGAACCAAAATGTTTGGTGCCATCCGGTCCAGTAGATTAGTAATCAGAAATCTATGCCTCCTTTTGTCAGTATACAAGCTCCCTTGGAACCTTGACCTATTCGACTAACTGTTCTATTTCTTGTATCCCCATGTGTGAGACAGAAATGTTTTATTTTATATGGGCTTAAGCCATTATTTGCGTCTAGATCAGAAATAATAAAGTATCTACACGGAATGTAAATTGTGATTAAAATGGATTTTGTTTGATCGTATACCTTCTGCTTTATTCAGGCTGGCCTCAACCCACCTGTGAAACACGAGGTACTTATTGTTCATACCTGTGCCTTTATTCTCATGTTGGCATAATCACTGACATGAATATAGTGCTTTAAAGTTACAAAGGTATCACAGGTATTAATATCCTAATTTTACAGATGAGGAAACAGAGACTCTGGGAGTTTAAGGCGTTTGCCCAGGAACATAGAGCTCATAAGTATCAGAGGAGGATTTGAATGTCAGTTGTCCTGATTCCAGGTTCAGTACCCTATTGACCATGCCGTGCTCTCTGTCATTGCTTTCACCTGGAATGTCTTCCCCTCACAACTTTACCTACCAAAATTGTACCTGTCTGTCAAGGCTCAGGTTAAATCTTACATCCCTCATGAAGTTGTCCCTGATTTCTTCAACCCTCACTCATCTCTGAACTGCTGTAGCTTGTGATCCATATCCAAATCAAGACAATAACTGTTGTGTGTGTATTAGATGTAAGATATTGTGCTAGGTACTGGGTAACAATTTTCCATTTACTATTACCCTGATTGAGACCTTCCTTACCTATCATCTGGTCTATTATAGTAGGGATCCTTAGAATGTAATCTCCTTGTGGAAGGGACTGGTTCCCTATTGTCTTTGCAACCCTAGCACCTAGTAGCCTTGCATATACAAATTACTCAATAAATGTTTGTTGATTGATCCTTGGAACCTATCGTGTGTGCTGTTGCCAGATGAACGATCCTAAAGTAAAAGTAAACTTCTTTTGAGGCAATCAGAGTTAAGTGATTTGCCCAGGGTCACACAGCCAGTAAGGGTCCAGTGTCTGAGGTCATATTTGAACTCAGGTCCTTCTGACTCCATGGCTGGTGCTCTATCTACTGTGCCACCTATCTGCCTCTAAAGTAAACTTCTGATCATTTCAATACCCTTTCTATTAAAGAAACTTCTGTGGCTCCCCATTGTCTGTTGAATAAATTTCAAACTCCTTCAGGTATCATTTAGGGACCTCCATAGGGCCTCAAACCAAACTACTCACCATTCCCCAACTACTCACCATACTCTGTTCTTCCTTATGTCAATGGCTTTGTTTATGTGCACAATTGTCTTTTGCTGGAATTCCTTTCTTCTACCTATTACTAACTGTGAACACCAACTCATCATTGAACACCCAGCCCTCTACTAAGCTATCTTTGTTCATTCCCACCCTCCAAGCTAAAAGTAATCCTCTTTATCCTCTGTGCTTCCCATAGTGCTTTGTTTATTCTTCTCCTAGAGTGATTAGCATGGTCTGCTTTTTAATATACTTGTTAGACGGTAACCTCTTTGAGGGCAGGGACTGTGATCTTCTCTATGTGTGTGATTTGGCCAGGTTCACATAGCTTATAAGTGTCAGAGGAGAATTTGAACCCAAGTCTTGTGAATAGTGTATATTCAAGAAATATTTGTTGGGCTAAATTGAGCCTAGTTAGGGTATATAAGACAGATATTTGAAAGGTTAAATAATAACAAAGGATTTAAGTAACAGTTAAAGGCAATTAAAAACAGTAAATGCTTAATGGCCAAGAGGATTATCCAGATGCTAATTGCTGTAGGAATTCAAAGAACTGAGAGATCACTATAATTAACACTTAATAATACATTACCTCATCTCTCAGCATGGTAGAGCAGGCAAGTCATAAATGTGTACAGGTTGATTTACTTATCTGCCCTCTAAGTCTTTGAGGGAAGGGATGGGTGTGACCTTGGGTGAGTCAATTAACTTCTTTTGGCCTATTGCCTAGTCTCTAAAATGAAGAAAATAGAGTAGATGATCTCTAAGGTTCCTTGCATCTCCAAATCTATGATTCTTTGTAATATGACCCATTTCTCCTTTGGTGATATTATATGTTAGAGAAGACAGACAGATTTCTTTTCTCAAATTGTGAGTGAAAGATACATTTGAGGGGACCTGAGCTCTCTTTCATAGCCTAGATGCATATCCCCCTTCAGAATTTTTGAATAAAGTTTCTCTTCTTTTCAGACTACTATGAGACTGAGTGACTCTTCCCCCAGTTTCCATCTGCTTTGCACCGCAGAGCTGTCTGAGTCAAAGTAGCCAGAAAATCTGTGGCACAAACAGGTTGTTCCATTTAACTGTGCATTCTTGGGAAAGCCACAGGAGTGCATATTTAACTGTGCATTCTTAGGAAACTGTGCATTTCTTAAGGAAGCTGATGCATCAGCTCTGTAGGAGGACATATTGATTGTGGCATAGAGTAGCATCAGAGGTCAGACAAATTGAATGTCAGAGGAGTTCAGGTGCTCAGGTTACTTTCCTTGCCAAAAAGAAATTTGCCCTAGGTGTTCTAAGGCCCTATACCTGGTCCTCTTGTTTCTCAAAATAATTTATAAAACTCTGCAGAAAGAGAAAGAGGTGCCAAGTGAAGATCAAGGATTTCTTCAAAAACTACATACACGTTCTAAACCTAGGTCAGTTATGTGGCTCTTCCTTCCTTCACTCCAACAAAAGTTGAATTTTTAACTCAAATAAGACAAAGGAACGTGTCGCATACAATATTAGCATGCACACATATTAACTGCATGGCAAGTCATCTTGCCAGATTCTTGGAATACCCAAACTAATTCCTGGTTGGAAGTCAGGTAACATTTATCATCCAAGTAGGTATGGTATCGGGAGAACTGGGATCCTGAAGGTGCATGCATTATTAGAGTTATGTTACAATGTACATTTATTTTTGTAGTGCCAAAGGAGAGCAAGTCTTTGGGGCTGTGTGAGTTCAAATCCTGACTGTGGCTAGTCTCTTATTTATGGGAGTATACACGTTGAAAGGTGGAAGCGGGGCAGGTAGGTGGCGCAGTGGATAGAGCACCGGCCCTGAAGTCAGGAGGACCTGAGTTCAAATCCAGCTTCAGACCAAACACTTGACACCTAATAGCTGTGTGACCCTGGGCAAGTCACTTAACCCCAATTGCCAAAAAAAAAAAAGAGATAGAAGCAAGGAAGTCAGAGCACTAATGACCTTAGCATGTGAAGATACATCCTTGAAGTGACAAGAATACTATAGGTTTAAGACATGGAGGACAAAGTAAAGCTTGAGGGTGAGTGCCTTCATGGAAAAAAGCAAAGGTACCAAGAGTGTTTTTAAATGTATGAGATAATGTATAGGGATGTAGAGGATACATGGGGGGGGAGAGGGAAAGAGAGCGAGAGAGGGAGAGAGAGACAGGCAGAAGTAGAGCAACTAGATGGCACAGTGGATAGAGTGATGGACCTAGAGTCAGGAAGACTCATCTTCCTGAGTTCAGTTCTGGCCTCAGACACTTACTAACTGTGTGACTGTGGGCAAGTCACTTACCCCCGTTTGCCTCAGTTTCCTCATCTTTTTGTAAAATGAGCTGGAGAAGGACATGGCAAACCTTCCTAGGATCCTTGCCAAGAAAACCCCAAATGGGGTCACAGAGAGTTGGACATGATTGAAAAACAACTGAACAAAAACAACAAGGTGGAAGAAGACATTTTTAAAATCTTTTGTCCAGACTTGTGATTCCATTGGTGTAAGGACCTCCCTCCTTAAAATCAGCAATTGTTCTGCATCTTCTAGTTTTAGAAAGCTGGTTGGGCCACTGAAAGATTAAGTGAATTATTTGCTCAGGTTCACATAGCTAGTATAGTTAAAGGCAAAACTGGAACTCAGGTCAACCTGAATCCAAGGTCAGCTCTATCCACTATACTATGCAGGTTTTCAGGGGATGACTAATAAAATGAAATAAATTTATATGGCGTGTAGTGGCATGAAAAGTTGCTCCTTTGAAAACATTTTCTGTCCGTCAGTTCCCTCTTCTCTCATTTTCTACATTCTGTTAACAGCCTACACACTGTCATTGTGATTTTGCCTTCTACCACAGCTCTTACTTAAAGATGGTATTCTCTCCATCTTTGCCCCATGATACAAATGAAGAACCACCCATTGTTAGGTCAGCCACAGACAAGGGACTAGAAATAGAAACTCTCTTTCTTTGGCTCTTAGGTTAGTCCATATACTCCCAGCCTACAGGTCTTCAGAACCCAGCTTCCTATCACGGTATTGGGAGCCTCCCTTTTCACAGACCATAGTCCTAGTGGGAAGGTCAAAGACTAAAGTTCTGAGGGATATTACTTTCCACGTTGTATCTTTCACGTCCCTTCCAAGCTCAGCATCCCCTGTGTGAAAGAAGCTATGTGAAAAGCCTTGGTCTCTTCTCCAGCTGTGGCTTTTACCCTTTTTCCCTTTGATCTCACCCCTGCTCACTGTATGGAGGGAGACATCAGCACAAACTGCCTGCAGAGATTGTGGGAAGGGTGGAGGAAGCTATCCAGTCCCAGCCTGATAGCAGAAAGAGGCTCAAACACAGTTCATCATGGGAGGCTTTGGATATGGCCCTGACTCCTTTATTTCTGGGGAAGCCAGGAGCGTTCTTGTGCTTCATTAGCTGCAGATGGGTTGCGCCTGCTGGCACCCTGCTAGGAGGGCAGTATTCACAGCAGCAAGGCTGGGAACAGTAGACACACAGTCCCATTCCCTGGGTCTTTGACTTAGGACCACACCTATCTGAGTTTGGAACTCAATATGAAGAGAGTGCCCATAATTCAGATACACAAAACCCAGAGACTGGTGTGGGTTGTTTCTATCTTTGTGTACTAGAACAGGGCATTGCACTTAGTAGAAATTTAATAAATGATTGTTAAGTTGATTGAATGATGAAATTGTGGTTACACTTCCCTGAACTGAAAACTTTTCCTTTATTTGCTCCTTTCCCCTCTTCGCCTTATTTTCCCCAGATGAACCATTTGCCTTCTGCTGTTTCTCAAGGAAGCCTCACCTTCTATTCCTTCTCCCCTCACCTCCTGATCAACCACATGATTCTTGCATTCAAGAGCTATTTGTAGATTATTACAGACTGCCAACATTGTTGTTACCTCCCATTTGCTATCCTTACCATATCTTTATATCACTATCTCCAAATCTTTATTGCTATTATATATCTGTTAACATTGCTCAAATCCCTTCACCTATGTGTACGTGTGTATTGACTCTATAGTAGGCAAGATTAGGGCTGAATTTGGAGAGAGGACAAGAAATAGGGCTCCTTGTCCTTAAAATGCTAAGCAATGCGGTTCTTGATTCCTTGCACCATCATAATTATTCCCATGGAGACAACTGAAATCTAGATTGTCCATATGAGACAGGAGATCCAGCTCTACTCTTATGTACAGTTAAAGGAAAAAGCTAAAAATTCTTGGGGAATAAACTGTTGTAATTTCTTTACAGTCATGTATTTGTTACCAGAGGGCTAGCACTAATAACAATAATAATAACTAGAAATAATATAATGCTTTAAGATTTTCAAAGTGCTTTTCAAATATTTTATCCTCATAACAATTCCATTTTACAGATGAGGAAACTGAGGCAGACAGGTTAAGTGACTTGCCCAAAGACACACAACTAGTATCTGAGTCCGGTTTTGAACTCATTGCTATCATTTGTCAACTTCCTTCACATCCATCCATCACCTCCTACTGCCATGAACCAATTTCCAGCCTCATTACCTCTTTAGCCTGCATTATTGTAATAATCTCCTAAGTGGCCTTCTGCTCTTGTCTCATTTTTCTTCAATCCATATTTCACACCACTTCCAAAGTAATCTTCCTAAAACTAGCCAGATTTTTCTGTTCCCCTGAGAAAAAAAAAAAAAAGAAAAAGAAAAACACTGTCGGTGCCTCTGGCTTACTCACCTCTACCACTATCTACCATGTTTAAAGTTCATGACCTTTCACAACCTGACTTCATGCCACCTTTTCAACCTTATCTCAAATGACTCCCAGTCATGATTCTAGCCAAAGTAGACTACTCACCATTCCTTAATCTTGCCCTGTTTTCAGTTGCCTACCTTCTTCCATTCTTTTATTTCTGCCATCCTGTAGGGCTTAAATGCACAGCTAAGTGCAGTGGATAAAGCATTGAGCCTGGAGTCAGGAAGACTCTTTTTTCTGAATTCAAATGTGGCTTCAGACACTTACTAGCTGTGTGACCCTAGGCAAGTAACTTAACCCTGCTTACCTCCATTTCTTCATCTGTAAAATGAGCTGGAGAAAGAAAGGACAAACTGCTCCAGTATCTTCAACCAAGGAACATCAACAAATATGACTGGAATAGATTTTACCCTTCCCTTATCACTCACTCTACCTGTGCCTTTCTCTTCAAGGCTTGAACTCAGGTGACCATCTCCACCAAGAAGCCTTCTTTAACTCTCCTCCCCTACCTCTCAACCTGAAGGTGGTCCTTCCCTTTTTGAAATGTTCACATTACTTTCTTTGGAACTCTGTGATATATTGTAAAGTACCTAGATTTGACTCCTGGCTTTGATGTTGTCTAACTTTGTGACTTTGTATAGGCAAGTCATCTAAACTCAATGAGCCTTAGTTTCCTCATCTGTAAAATGGATATAAAAATCCTTTCATTTGTACATTCTCTCCATATTGTTAGGTTCAATATTTAAGCTGAGCCACCTTTCCCTAAAACATTTTTAATTTACAAAATTTCTTTTCTTATAGATCCAGCACTGTTGTGCCTAGACCAACAATTCATGATGTCTGTGAAACAAGATAAACCACATTTTAACATTTGCTTGTTAACAGAAGTATGTTGATTTTTTTTTTCATTTTTCCCCCTGAAATTTGAACGTTTTCTGCTGATTCTAACTTTCTCAGGTAACCAGCTCTCCTGTGTGCATGGACATGAATGGGATGTCTGTCCCTGCTGAGTTCTTATCCCGACACAACTCTGAAGGAATCATCACATTTGTGGATCCAAGATGCATCAGTGTTATTGGCTACCAACCACAGGTCAGTAGGTGATTCAGTACTCATGATTCTTGGCTAGCACTATTTAGAAAATCCATCTTCCCTAATGGACAATAAAAAGTGTTTATTCTTTGCTAGTGACAATATCAACACAGTGTTGGGAAGCAAAGCTCCTTAAACAATATGCCCAATCTAGGTAAAGTATTTTGCTAGATGCACCTTGACGTCTTAAGCAACTCTAAATTAAAACCTCTCTCAACCCATGGAATGGCATTATACATAATAGAGTCATCATCTGTAATGCCAAGAACACCTATATTTTTAGCAGCTATGAACTCCTTGCTCATAACCACATTACTCATACGGATCTTTTAGCTTTGTCAGCTAAAACGCTGGCTCAAAACTTCTGAATATCCAAAGGGAATTTATCTTGTCTTTCAGATAAAGTTGATGGGCAAGTTGTTTTATTTCCCATGTACTATAACATTATATTGGAGGGCATCTAGGTGGTGCAGTAGATAGAGCACTGGTCCTGAAGTCAGGAGGATCTAAGTTCAAATCCAACCTCAGATACATAGTAATTGTATGACCCTGGGCAAGTCATTTAGTCCTGTTTGCCTCAGTTTCCTCATCTGTAAAATGAGATAGAGAAGAAAATGACAAATCACTTCAGTATCTTTGTCAAGAAAACTACAAATGGGGTCACGAAGAGTGGGATAGGACTGAAGCTACTCAACAACAAATAACATTATATTAGCAGAATGCTGTCTTAAAAGCCATGATAAAAATCCATTTGTGCAACCACATTGGCCACAAAAGATGCATATTTTCAGGTTGGGGAGGTTTATATCCAGCTACTATTTTCCCAGTTTTGTCAGTGTAGACTCAAGCTTAGCTGAATTCTGTAGATTTGACCAGGGAGTAAATATAATGGCTTGATTGTTTTGGCTTCACCAAGTAATAATGTCTCCCCGTGCATCCACTTGAATTCAGTGGTTTGACTTTATATTGGTTGATTTCTGTGTGCAAGTATTCATCCATTATGTTAGATATTTTCTTTCAGAATCATGCTAGCTCTTTTGAATAAAACATCAAATAATGGAGCTAAGTAGTAAATGTTCTCTTAACTACAAAATTGTTTCATGTATGATAGCATCTTTTCATCCTAAGAGAACTACAGTTTCCACATCTAAACAATTACAGTTTTCATAAGCAACACATTCTGTCTTCACTTGGTCATTTTACTTTCTTTTAATGTTTATTGGAAACCTGTTTATTATATTCTGTTCCTCCAAAGCAAACAGAAGGTAAAAATTCATCTTCCTAGAAAAAAACAGTTCTTTAGACTATTAATGTATTGCCATAAACAGGCACTGATCTTGCTGTCAAATATGTCTGAAACATAGTATTGTTAACAGGAAGTTTAATGCAGACACCAAGAGAAGAATTCTTAGCTGCAATTTTAAAGTGCATCTGAGGGGCACTAGTAGGTATGGAAAAAGACTGAACAAACATTTCCTTACAGCAAAGAAATGAAATGTGAACAGTGGAAGTTGAAATTGTGTACTGAGGCTTTTCTTTTATGTCTAGGATCTTCTGGGAAAGGACATTTTGGAATTCTGCCATCCTGAAGATCAGAGCCATCTAAGGGAGAGTTTTCAGCAGGTACTATCCTAAAAATGAGTCCATAACTAGTGCATAAATCTGAATACTTTTCCATATGGCCAACAAGATGAGTTTGGGTGTGTGGTAATGCATGTGTCCATGTCTAGTACATAAATAACTGTCCCCTAATTAAACTTGTACTAACAATAGAGAAAATTTGACTCCATTTAAAATTTATGAAAGTATATATAACAGAAATGTGTTGGTAAATGTTTAACAACTGGCTCTCTCAGAGGGAACAAGTATATGTGACATACTTTTAAGTTTAATCTGCATTAGTAACATTTTCTTCATCATTTTCTTAAGTCTAGACAATCACCAAAAATTAATTTAAGCCCTGATTTTTAGCATTTGCTAATTTCCAGGGTGTAAATATTCCCACTGAAAATTTAACAATCAGCTCTCATGAAGCAGTTCCAGCTGGCTCTAGCACACCTTTGAATGATATGATATGTTTATAACCAAAGAATTGGAAGGGACCTCAGAAATTATCTAGTCAAATCTTCTCTCTGTGCACATGTTGTCCTCAAGCAGAATGTAAGGTCCCCAAGGGCAGGTTCTATTTTCCTTTTGGGAGACTTTGCACAGTGCCTTTTATGAAGTAGTGCTTAGTAAATGTCTGTTGAGTTGGATTGGATTGGGTTGAATGGATTGGAATTTTAATTAGAAGGAAAACCTGACTTGGAGTATGTATTCCGAATGCCTCAACTGTTTGTTATAAATCTGTGCATCTAAAGCTATGCTGTACCTCACAGTCTCCCAATATAAAGAACTTCTCCAAAAGTTAATGTTTTCAAGAAAATTTCTGCCTACACCTAGAGGTGTTTCCTACACTTAAAACGGAGCAATGATCCATATATATGAATACCTATAAGGGAAGGCCAAATCTGGAGTTCCTCAGTCCCCATAGGGACCTTTGCCTTTTGTTCTCCAGATTAGAACACCTAGAGAAAGTTGACAATAGAGAAACTGCTTCTCATACATAGTTCATAATAAGTTTATAGAATTTAGAGGTCCTCTAGTTTGCCTTCCCCCCACCTCCATCCTGTTTTTAGTCCAGTGCATCTGTTGCTCAGAGAAGTGAAGTGACAAAAGCTAGGTCTTCTGAAGCCAAATTTTTTTCTTTTTCTTAAGTATTATTGATATCTCTTGCTTTTACATGGATTTCATTCCCTAATGTCCCCCTATGTTTCCTACCCAGGAAACCATCCCTTGTGATAAACAATGAAAGAGGAGACTAATCAATGCATCACACAAGTTTGACAGTGTGTCCAGTAGTTCGTTTCCCTGTCTCTGCAAAGATGGGAGTAAGGTGCAGTTTTTCATCTTTTCTGGAGCCAAATTCACTACCCTTTCTACTATGCAAAAATAAATGTCTTTTGAAAATGTACAAGTATTGGTAGGTGCCTTCTAAAAGTTTTAGGAGTTTACAAGGTAAAGGGAAGCCAGTATCTACCCTGAGTCAAAAGACCAGGGCCTCTGCTTTCACCTCTGCAGCCACTTATCTATAGGAATTTGAGCTCAACTTCCCCATCTGTAATGTAACCTATATAAGCTTTGCGAATCCTTATCCCAACCTCTCCTCACACTAACAAGTCAGGTTCCCAGAGAGGTAATGGCAGGTTCTCCCTCAGAGTTCTATAGGCTCCCCTTAGGGGTTGAAAATATATTTTGAATGCTTTTGACTGGAGCCCCCATTGCAGTGTGCTGTTATCAATATTAATTGCCAGGTCACTTCAGCATCATCTAATCAGTGACTATCTCGTTATCACCATATCTCAGCATCACCAGTACCTCTTCTAGTGATATTTAACCAATCAACTTTCAATTTCAATTCAACTAAGCATTAATTTTCACAAGCAGTTATTTATAGTGAGAACAGAACTGTTAAATTTCACATAGAGATAGACTTATAAAAAGGGTCATTGCCTGTCCATCCTGGAAAGAGTAATGGAATGGAAATCAGGGGACCTGATTCTAGCCTTAGTTCTGCCACTAACTCAGTGGGTCTGTCACTTTATCTCTCTAGACCTTGGTTTGCTCCTCTATAAGATCAGTCAATTGAGTATGATCATTTCCAATGTCTTCCAGCTCTAAAATCTCTGGTTATAGTACATGGAGTAAATGGGATTTGAAAACTGTTTTAATCACCATTTATGACATGATTTCCATGGGGGAAATGAATTTTGAGTTCCAAACAGCTGAGTTGGAAATTTGAAACAACCCAGTGGTAAATGGAGGACTGCCTAAATTAGTTTTTAACTCAAATGCTTCACAGACTATCACTTAACTTCTATTAATAAACTTTTTCATTTTTATTAGTTTTTTTTTTGCATTTTCATGAGTTCTTCCAAAAGTTTGTTTATACATCCATCATGATGTTCTATCCTGTGACCATGACAGAGCTGTTCTTGTCTTTAAAGACTTCATGGGGAAAAAAAAAGTATTTTAAAAAATTAACTTTCCAACAGCATTGGGAGACTTAAGCTGCATGTGAAAAGCAGTGAGTTTGGACTTAAGGGAGCTGCTTTTGGAACTTGGGTATGCCTTCAGTTAACATGCCTTGGAAGTGATGGGAGCCGTTAACATCCTCAAACTGCCAATTTGGAGAGTTGTTGGCAGGAGTAAGGCTGAATGGAAATGTCTGGTGTGTTTCATCATGCTTAAGTATAGGGCAGCACAACCATAGACTAAGATTTTTGGAAATTCTTATTCTTCTTATGTATGGTTCATTCATCTTGACCCTGAAAGGAGCTACTATGCTCCCTCCCCTAACAAGATCCTATGTAAGGCAAGAAAGTACAAGGCACTTTGAGGAGGGTTGGAAATGGGGCCACTTAGGTCCTGTGTCCCATCCCTATTTTTTGAGGGAACTTCCTTTTATTTTTTTTTTAACATTTAAATGAATTTATTTCAATGAACAAAGCAGCTGCATAATGCTTTCTCAGGTCACTTCCTCTAAGTCCCGGTGATTGAAGCCTGGGTGGGCTCCTGGGGCCACTGCAGCTGTTGTGGCCACAACCTGTCCTGTACTCTGCCCTTTGGCTCAGGCCTCCAGGAAGTTTTGTGGACTGGTGGTATGAATTACCAAGATAGACCTGGGGGCAGGGAGAGTTGTTAGAAATGTTTGACTGAGGTCTAACTGGCTTCAGGATGCTTCCTTGACTTCCTGACTGTGGAAGGGGAATTTTCTTTCCACTCCCCTCTCTCATGGAAGCCATGCCTTTTCATCATCATGTGGACTATATCTTCTCTCTACACTTTTCTTTCTCATTTTTTTCCTCTTTTTCCTTCCCGCTCTTCTCCTTTTCACCATCTACCCTATAGTGACCTCCCAGTTTCCCTCTGGTGGCTCTTTCTTTTTTTCCCCATCCTCCTTTTCTCATTAATGTCTTTCTCTATCTCCCTAATGCCTCTATTCTCCTTCATCTTTGCTTCCCTTTCTTTTTCCCTTTACCACATTTATTTACACTCCCTTTTTCTCTCTCAATTTCTTGCCTTCCTTCCTTTTTCTTTCTCCCTCTCCTTTTTATATTTTTCTTCTCTATTTTCTACCCAATTCCTTTTTGTATCCTATGCCTTCACCTTATTTTCCCCCTTTATTTCCTTGTCTTTTTCTTGTGCTGCAAAACAGCATGACATAGTGGAAACGGTGCTGGATTTGGAGTCAAAGGACCTGGGTCCACATCAAAGTTGGGCTATTTTGCTATATGAGAGACTTTGAGCAAGTCATTTAACTTCTCTGTTGTGTCATCTATAAGAATGGGGAGGTGTCATACTCAATGATAGCTAGAGTCCTTTCTAGATTTGACCTTAGAACATAATAATAATTCATATAGAACTTTAATGGTTACAAAAATCATTCTCTCTTTTGTAAAGGTATGAGTCTTCTTACACTGGACATAATTTAAGTTCGTAGTTCATCTAAACCCTACCATGGCCAGTTATTTTAGAATACAGTATTAATTATGCCTAAATGTGGTCCTTTCATGTCCCAGTTGACCTGCTTTGTTCCATGGCCACATGTTCTTCCTCTAACCCATGCCATTGTCATTGGCCTCGAAAAGAATGAATGAGAAAGTGTGAGAGAATGAGTGAAAATTAATCACCAGAGCTACAAAAATAAATCAGAACATAGGAATTGCTAATCTTGAGTCAGCATAACTTCTGTACACAAGTATTATTATTACATAAAATCATGTTGCTATCTAAATCCTGCTAGTAAGTAAGTAGCCTCTTAGATCCTAGAAAGGTAGCACATTAGAGATGGAAGGAACCTTTTAAATCATCCATTGCAACTTCTTCATGGTATCATGGAAAGAACAATAGATTTGGAGTCAATTTTGTGTTTGAATTATGGCTTTGCTATTCACTATCTCTGTGAACATGGCCAGTTATTCCCAAAGTTCTTTCCTTTGCAATTTTCTGTCATCTCTTCACCTCTTCCCTCTAATTAATATTTCTTTTGAAGATAGCATTTTTATTTATGTACTTATATAAGTAGCCACATGATATATGATATTAGTTCACTTTTGTGCTAGTGATCAATTTTTGAGGATTTTATTTGAGAAAAATATGAAATGTTTTAAAGGTTAAGGATTATACAGTTGAGTTTTTGTGTTTTCCTTTTTAATATATTTCAAGATTTTCTTCAAAAAAATCCTCCCATACTTTCAAATGTATTATTATAAAATTAGTCTTGGCTTCACTCAGTCAATGAAAACCAACCAAACAGGAAGGCTTATTTTATTATTGGTGCATCAGCTTTAAAAAAAACATTTAAATTAAAATGGTAAGCATGATTTCGAGGGATATAACCATTTTATAGAGCCCCAGAAATTGCAAACTGCTGAGGTTTTCAGAAATTGGTTGGTTTTAAAAAGAAAAAAAAGAGGGATTTAGCATCTGATTTCTTGCCAGTACCCAGCTCATATAGCATCAGTTCCTTGAGAAGGCAAATTTATTCATGTGGTGGGAAAATTAAACCAGGACAGTAATGCCCTTCAGCCAACAATAATAAATGTAGCCCAGAATCAAAGAGTCCACTGGCCAGCTATCTAATATCCACTAGGAAATCCTTGGGCTGGACATTGACACAGCCTTTGTATTCTTTGGGATTCTGCCATTGGGCGTGGTGGTTAGAAATTGTTGATGAAAGGAAATGCCTTATTCATTGGAAACTGCAGAGGAGTTTATTTCAAATAAAAGTGAACTCTTTAATTTTAACAAAAGTATTTGAATATCCTATGCTTAATACCCTATGTGACATGGTGAACATATTCATGAAATCTTTGCTTAGCACAACAGTACTTAATAAAACATATATAATACAAAACTGGAAGTCAAATTTAAAAAGTAAAAAAACAAAATATTCCTTGACAGGCTAGAACATCTTGAATCAAATAAGATGAAATTTAGTAGGAATAAATGTAAAGTCTTGAACTTAAATTTAAAAAATCGACTTCATAAATGCTAGATGGAGCATGTTGTGGCTCAGTAGAAGTATATCAGGAAAAGATCTGGGTCTTTTAGCATATTCAATATAAGCCAACAGGGTGATAATACAACTAAGAAAGCTAATACAACATTTGGCTCCATCTAAAGAGGAAGAGTGTCCATGACTAAGAAAGTGATCACTTTACTCACATTTAAGGACATTTATAAGCTGGAAAGTGTCCAAAGAAATTGAAGACCCTTGAGGTCTTGCCATATAAGAACTGAAGAAAATGGTGGTGTTTATCTTGGATTAGAGAAAATGCAGGGAGGACTTGATAGCTATCTGTATGTATTTAAAGAATTACCTTATAAAGAGAGATTAGGCTTACCCTGTTAGGTACCAGAGCTAGAAGAAGCTCTGTGAATGCAAGTAATAAAGGAGCAAACTGAGACGATATAAGGAAAAACTTCATAATATCCAGTTTGTTGTCATTGTTGTTTAGTCATTCAGTTGTGTCTGACTGACTCTTCATGACCCTGTGGACTATACCATGCCAGGTCCTTCTATCCTACACTATCTCTTGAAGTCTGTCCAAGTTCATGTTTGTTGTTTCCATGACAATATCTATCCACTTTATCCTCTGCCCTCCCCTTTTCCTTTTTTGCCTTTAATCTTTCCCAATATCAGGGTCTTTTCCAATGAGTCCTGTCTTCTCATTATGTCATCAAAATATTTAAGACTCAGCTTCAGTATTAAGCCTTCTAGTGAATAGCCTGAATTGATTTCTTTAAGTATTCTTTAAATATTGACTGATTTGATCATGCTTCCCAGAGCTATCCCAAATTACGGTGGGCTATCTCAGGAGGCTGTAGGTTTTTCTTCACAAGATGTCTTCAGATAAAAACTGGGTGATCACTTGCTAGGTATGTTATAGAGAGAATTCATATTCTTGCACTGTTGGACCATATCACCTCTGAGGTACCTTCTAAGTCTGACATTCCATGATTCTGTGAAATTCTATCTAGGCATTATAAGAGTAAAAGAAAATGCTGGCATGTTAATCTGGAAACCTGGGTTCTCTCTGTCTAACTAGCTGGGTGACCTTGGGAAAGTCAGTTCACCTCAATTGGCCTCAGTTTTCTAATCAGTAAAATGGGGAGACTGGTGAATGATCAGATACTGAGAGAGTATGGGGGGGTTATATAGACTTTCAGAGACATAGAGGAATATGTCATAAGGCAACCTAGCAGAAGTCTTGCTTTGAAAAATAAAGATTGGAGAGGAGGGAGAAGAGAACCTTTTTTTTTTTGATACTTGCAAGATGAGAGCATTGGTTCAATATATTTGTGAAATGTTTGCAACTAGAGAAATTATCTCCATTTTATCAGGTACCTTAGTATATTACTTCTGGAGAACCCAGAGGAAAGAAACAATAAGTATAGAGGAAAAACCTAAAACATTCATTCAGTTCAAAGAACTAGGCAAATAACTATGGAACTGAAATTGAGAAGACTGGTTTACACCTGCCTGAATAAGGCAAATCTGACCATATAACCCACTTATTCAGTCAACTCCAGTGGCTCCCAATTGCCTCCAGGATTAAATAAAAAATCCTTTGTTTGCCTTACAAAGCCCTCCATAATCTGGCCCCTTCCTCTCAACTCTTGAGTGTTTTCTCTGGCTGTCCCTCCAAGGCTGGTATTCTTTCCCTCTTCATCTCTGCTTCTGGTCTTCCCTGGCTTCCCTCAAGACTCAGCTAAAGTCTCACCTTCTTCTAGAAGCCTTTCCCAATCCCTCTTCATGCTCATGTCTTTCCTCTGCATATATTTTGTTTGTATGTAATTGTTTGCACATTGTTTTCCCCATTAAACTGTGAGCTTCTAAGGACAGGGCTGTCTTTTGCCTTTCTGTGTATACCTATTACTTAGCACAATGCTTGGCGTGTAGTAGGTGCTTAATAAATGCTAGTTGACTGGCTGGCTGACATTTAGGGCTACCTTGCTCTGAACATGACTAGCATCTTCCCAGACAGGCTTAACGATTTCACAAAATCATCTGAGAGTTAGAAGTGCCCTAGAAGACCATCGGCCTAAGATTACATCAACTTTCATACTTAGTACTGCTAATTTGGAATGAGTTTTGCCTGTATTTATCTATTGTCTTTTGTCCTGTTCCTAGGAAAAGATAAGTGCTGTTTAACATCACACACCCTAAGCTGAGAAACACTAAGCTTCTCTCTCCTTTAGGTAACCTAGCCTGCCTCTTCAACTGTTGGACACTCTCCAAGCTTATCCTATCAAGCTTCAGTGGTGAATCCCCAAAGTGAATGGGATATGTCATTGAATGAAGACAGTTGTAATTTTGAAGGTGGAAGGTTATTTTATAATATGTCTATTGCAGGCAGGGCAGAGAAGTGGAAAGTGCTCTGGCCTGGGCTCTAGTATAGCTTTTGCCACCAAATATTTTTGTGTCTTCAAACAAGAGACTCAGCTTCTGAGAGACAGTTAGGCGACGTAGGGGGTAGAGTGCTGAGTTCCATTTGCACCTCAGACACTGACTAACTGTGTGACTTTTTCAGCCCCAGTTTCCTCAACTGTAAAATAGAGATAATAATAATAGCCACCTCACAGAGTTGTTGTTAGGACCAAAGATAATATATGTAAAATGCTTCACAAACCTAAAAGTGCTACATAAATGCTCACTAGTAGTAGCAGCAACAGCAGTAGTAACAATAGTGGTAGTTGTAGTAGCAGTAGTGGTGGTAGTAGTGGTAGTAATAGTAGTAGTATGTAAAATTTCCTCAGTTTCCTATTCTACAAATGAGAAGTTTTTGCATAATGATCTTTAAGGTAGCTCCAACTCTATGGCTCTGTTCTCCTTGCTACCTGTGTGAATATGAGCAAGTCACTTAACCTTTCTTCTCCTTGGTTTCCTCACTTGTATGTAATATGAAGATGTTGGACTATGATCTCTAAAGTTCCTTCCAGATCTAAATCCTTCTTTTTTTATTTTTACATTTTAGTATCATTCTTATTTTGGGGGAGAAATCACCTCCTTGTGGCCCTCTGTGTTTCCAGGCAGCTAGGTGATGTGGTGGGTAAAGCTCTGGACAAAGAGTCAGGAAGACCTGAGTTCAAATCTGACCTGAGACACTTACTAGCTGGGTGATGCTGGGCAAGTCACTTAATCTCTGTTTGCCTCAATTTCCTCATATGTAAAATGGAAATAATAATAGTACCTGCCTCCCAGGGGTGTTGTGAAGAACAAATGAAATAATTATTTGTAAATCACTTAGTATAGTGCCTGGCACATAGTACATAAGTACTACAAATGTAAATATTTGCCCCCCTTCCTTTTCTTCTTCCCATCTAATTCCACTCTTCTGTCTACTTATCTCTATAAACTGTTTCCTCAGGTTGTTAAGCTGAAAGGCCAAGTACTATCGGTCATGTATCGATTTCGGACCAAAAACCGGGAGTGGATGTTAATCAGGACCAGCAGCTTCACTTTTCAGAATCCTTATTCTGATGAGATTGAATACATCATCTGCACCAACACCAATGTCAAGTATGTGTTCTCCCTTCCCCTATGTTTTATTCCAAATGGAAATGATTTTTCATAAAAGAATGCTTCTTGTTTTCAGGTGGAATATTGAGTACCATTCCACTGCTATTACTTTGTAAAAAAGAAAATTTGCCCTTCTGCAGGATTCGTCTGTGGAAAGTGTTCCTTCACAGAAACTAGTGTGTCTATGAGGGGGTGGGGTGAAGGAAGGGCAGGATGCCAAGTCAGGTTTGCAGTTCCACTCTGGGGACCCATCTTTGCCACCCCCTACACTATCTGGGGTGAAGGAACAAAAAAGCCTGGTAGTCATGGTTCCCTATGCCTTCTTCCTTCCTCCACCCCCACCCCCACTAAATTGCTCATGCATTGGAATGAAATCCTTCCCTCTGTTATTCTGGCTTCAGTTACCCAGATTCCTCATCCTGCTGGGATGTTGGGGTGGGGAGGTTGTGCTACTCAGAGAACCTCTTGGAAGAATGGGGCTAAAATACAAGGGCACTCAGTTTGGAGCCTGTGCTCTCTTATCTTATCCAAGCTTGGGCTGCTGGAATTCCCTCCTCTAGTCCTGGACTTTTTAGGTCCTCCACCATTCTGTCTTTGGATGGGATCTCGAATCTTTTTTTTTCTCTTTGTCCAAAAGGACGGTTCCCTGTCTTCACTTCCCCCCTTCCCTCTTCTGTTTTTCCATTGTCTTCTTTTCTGTTTCCCAGCATTCTATCTCTATTTGTGTTCGTTCTTCCTCTCCTCCCTAAGTCTGCTTTTCTGCAGCTTGCTTTCCTTTTCCTTCTCTATTCTTCCATGTCTTGAGAAACTGTGTGTCATAATGGAAAGAGCTAGATCTAAAGCTAGGAGAATGAATGAATGAATGAATGAATGAAGTTTAAAAAATATTTATTCAGGCTTCAACACTCTGCCAGGCTAAGGCCTGGATTTGAATTCTTCCTCAGTCACTTGTGACTATAACCTCTTACAGCCTCAGTTTTCTTATCTGCAAAGTACCTCATCAGCTGTTGTGAAGACGGTGGTTCTCGCACCTTAAAGTGCAAATAAATATAAGTTGTTCCTTTTTTCCCTTCTGTCCTTTTCCTCAACACTCCCTCTCTTCTTCCATCCCTCCAGGACACACAATTACTTTGCCTTTTGGTAGGGATAGTCAAGTCAGGTCACTTCCCTTGAATGTGTTATATACACAAGGGGAACCTACTGACATAAGGCAAAGACTTGGTTACAGGTCCTTCCTCTACCATGTAGTACCCCTATGACCTTGGCCATGTCTCTTATCCTCAGTTTCCTTACCTAGGAAATAGGGATAATAATACTTTTATTTCCTAATTACCTCACAGGGCTTTTGTGAAAAATCAAATGAAACAATGTAGGTGGAGCACTCTTTTCTTTCTGTCTCTCTGTCTCTCTATCTCTGTCTCTCTCTCTCTCTCTGTCCCTCTCTCTCTTACACATACACACATACACACACACACACACACACACACACACACGCACACACACAGAAATGAATGAAACCTCATTTGTTACTTACTTGTGTCTAGCAATGTGTGATGTAAACATCAGCTATTGTTATTATCTGTCCAGTGCCTATGCATCCTGTATGTTTGTATGTACATGGGGAAGGTCGGGGAAAGGTGTGGTGGAGCAAGGCAGAATGGCACTTCCTTGTATTAACCTGAAATAGTGTTTACTCAGTGCTTAAGTATGCATAGTGTCCTAAAAGATGATGGGAGGCCCAAGCTAGGGAAGAAATAAAGCCAAGCAGTTTTTATGCTACAGAGTGAGAGATGGACAGAGAAATCCTCAGGACCCTTCGTCAAATGTGAGGCACTTGAGGAAACACAGCTGGTTTGCCACTTTAGTGATTAAATATAAGCTGAGACCCCACTCAACTCCATGTATCACGACGTGGAACACATTTGCATAGAAGTAGCAACATCTCCCTGATCTGGTAAAGAAGGAGAAACTATGCTTTCCTGCTAAGTGGGTTCCCCTTTGACTGTAAATCACGGTTGACACCCAAACATTGACCCTACCACATCCTTCTGACCCCCAGTACTTCACTGGAAGTGGTACAGAAGAGCCAAAGACACTGCTTCAATCAGGCCTATACTGGAGGATTCCAGGGGAAGGTGTGGGATGGAGAAGAGTGTTGCCACTGAGTTGTTGTTCAGTTGTTTCAGTTATGTCTGACTCTTCATGACCCCATTTGGGATTTTCTTGGCAAAGGTACTGGAGCAGTTTGCTATTTACTTCTCCAGCTCATTTTACAGATGAGGAAACCAAGGCAAATGGGGTTAAGTGACTTATCCACGGTCATGTAGCTAGTAAGTGTCTGAGGCTGGATTTGAACTCAGGAAGATGAGTTTTCCTGACTCCAGGTCTGGTTCTCTATCCACTGTGCCACCTAGCTGCCCTTATCACTGAGTAGGTCCTACCAATTTCTGATTTAGTGCACAGACTGGAAGGACTAAATACCAGGAACTAAGATTCCCTCCTTCCCTTTCCTGATGTCCACTTTATAAGATCCCAAAGGTCTACATAAGGATACCTCTCTGTATTCCCCCAGTACCTGGAAAGGTTTTTGAAAGTATTAGAGCATCTGTAATATTTATATAAGGACTGAATGAATGAGGAGTAGAAATCCTTTTTCTACAGAAGATAAGAATGGGAAATGCCACAGCTGTGAAAGGTTCTCCTAAGCCAGACCGATGACCAAGAGACTAATTACTACCCAAAGAGGGGAAGGACATGGTGATCAAAGTCATGCCATATGCCAGGAATATACGTGCTTGGTTTATGTCTAAAACTCATATATTCTCTTTAATCTTAGTTGGATTGGATCTTTTTCACAAAATGCTCCAGGACTATTTTTAGCACTGTAGGTTAGCATAAGAAATAAAAAAAAGGTACTGTCCCAACCGTTTGAAAAAGATAACGCTGTAGGATTGTCCATACAGGAAATATCAGATTTTTTTTATTTTTAAAAAGAATTTTAGTTAACTACTTAATTCAGAGGTTGTAATATAGAATTAATACATTGTTAAAAATTTTTCTAAGAATCTCTGTATGCATGACCACTTTCCTCTCCACCTTTCTCTACCATGTCAAGTCAAATAAGGAAGTAATGAATTAGACCAGAAATCCCTGCAAAAAGAAAGACTTACAGCATCATGATTGATTCACCTGAGAGAATGAACACTTTTTATGCCTTTGAGTCCTTTGAATTTAGGAAAAGGGACATTCTCGTAGAGGAAGTATCTGTTCTCTTCTCTGCTTTTCTTTTTCTCCTTTCCCTCCCTCCCTCTATTCCTTCCCTTTCTCCTTTCTTCTTTTCTCTTTCATTCCTTTGTTTTTACTTTCATTCCTCTTGCTACCTCCTTTCTTCCACTCCATGCATGGTTTATCTCCCCTTCTTTTTTTAATATTCATTTTGATATGTTTTGTACATAATAGCTATTCAGTAAATATTTATAAATTGACCGTTTGACTTGAGAGGAGTTTTTTATAATCTATCTTGGACTGGTATATTCAGAAATGTTACTGAGTGCCAAGTCACATTTTTCTTTCTGAACCTCCTTGGAGAATAAGCCTGGGCATTACATTTTTCAGGAAATACAATAGTACAAGTGTTTGGAACCTAACAGAGTCCTCTAGACTTGGCTCAAAGAATTGAGTAGATTGGGCCACTCTATTTTCCCCAGTATGCAGTAGAAGGCTAAGTGTACCGTTTATTTTGGTAACAAATAATAGAATGCAGCTGTGCGTCTGTAAAAAGTTTAGGAGTGAGATTTTCAAAAATCTTCATTAAATTGTACCCCAGCATATGTCCTGTATATAGAGACTTCATTTGTCAGTACGATGCCACAGGTCAATTCTGAATCAATCTGTGGGCTAAGAATACATTTGTGCCAGTTAACAATAGTGTTTGTATATGTCGGTAATGGGCATGAAAATAGTGATGCTCACTGTTTTTGCATCTGCAAAATTGGAAACTGGAAGCCTTGCTGCAAAGCCTGACATGGGAACAGCTTGATGTCAAGGACATATTTTTTTGTTGATTCCCTAGATCTGGGGTTCTTCATCTTTTGTGCATACATATGTGTGTCATAGACCCCTTTGGCAGTCTGCTATAGCCTATAGACCCCTTCTCAGATCATTTTAAATGGTTGAGGAAAATACTAAAATTCAGTTAGAAGTTAGTGAAAATAAAGGTGTAACTTTTTTTTTAACAAACACTTGCCCTAGATAATATTCTGTTTAAATTGTAATGGCAGTTTCAGTTGTTACTGTTGTGTTAACTTCTTTGTTACTGTGAATCCTGGTTATTAATATTACTTTGATGAGCATCATTTATCATAGTAGTAGCTAAAGACATTTATACTGAATTGTAGAAGAAAAATCTCTTTTGGAAAAACCCAGTAGAGAAAAATTATTAGAAAAATTAGAGTTTTTTTAACATAACAAAAAAGTTCTCTGTAAGGTTTCTGTAAATAGACTGGAGGAAGTCTGTGGTACTCACAGTTCTGTGACTTTGGAGTCATGTTTATATTCACCACTTTCCAAAAGAATCACATGACCACCATGTGCCCCAGGGAGTCCAAGGCAACGGAATATTCAGAGATAGAAATGGAGGGTTAGAAAATGCAGGTAGGTCACGTGTAAACTTTCCATCTACCATTTTAAAGCAAGTGCCTAATTATCTTACTTGGCACATTGTAAATGTGTTTCTTTATTCATTCAAAATATGATTTGATCTGCCAAAATAAAATTGAGTCAAGTTTTAGAATTAATCTTTTTGTTTTAAGCAAGGTATTTCTTTTGTATAGACCTATATATGTACATATTGTCACTTCTAGTAGAATATAAGCTTCTTGAGGGTGGGAACTGTTTCATTTTTATTTTTTTTAATCCCCAGCACCTAGCACAGGACATGGTATATTGTAGGTGATTTATAAATGCTGTTGGCTGATTGATCTAAATAATTTCCACTGTTTCTGATGCATTGAGGTTATATTAGATGAAGAGGTATCCTTATGAGATTGGCTTAGACAAAATTTGTTTACAAAAGTCAGTCTCTTAAATAGAATTTTCCCTTTGCATTGTTCAGTGAAGGTAATTTGAAAGTTTGCTTTTGTCTGTAGTGGGCAGTTCCCAAATGTGAACAATGCCACCTTTGAGCCTATGGACTGAACTTTACTAATGATAGGTTTGGTATGGAAAGATCATTAAACTCTGTGCCCAAATGTTCATCAAGTTCCCTGGGATGGGGCGGGGGTGGGGGAGGGAGGATGGAGAGGGGAGAAAGGGAGGGAAAGGTAGCTTAGTTACTTTCAGTCATCGTCATCCAAAAGAAACTTCCTGGAAAATAGAAGATTTAATGTTTGCTATTTGTGTTGAGCTGCTGAGGAAGACAGCTCTTCATCTCCCTATTTTTTTTTTCTTGTCAATTCTGATCAACTTCCAGAGCATGGAGAAAAAAGGAAAGAAGGCAATACTTACTTAACCTGTTAGCTGAGACGCTTCTTAAACAAACCCATCTATCCGGTGTCCTGTGGTCAACTCAAATTTTTATGAAGACAAGTCATGGGGTTATTTTCTCAGTATTAGACATTTCAGTATTTTTCCATTTCCACAACCTAGCTAGTTCATAACCCATTAACTGGTGCGTGGCCCTCATTTCTAGAGCTACTTTGGGTCAATGACCTGATGTCAACTCAGTCTTTCTTGCCTGCTGCTGCCCTAGCCCCAAACCTAGTTCTTCTTATACAGATACTGTTCCAAAGAAATGTGTTGGCTCTTATAATAGCAGGGTCTCAAAACTGTTATTTTTTCCCCTAAAATTCTTCCCCTACATAGTCAGTTTTGTTGTCTCAAACAGTCAACAGATGCTTAGAGGTATTTATTGAGTGCTTGCTATAAGCCCAGCACTATGATAAGCATCTTGGGAAATATCAAAAGAATATGGCATTTTCCCTGTCTTCCAGGAGCTTGCAATTTAGCTGGAGAGAAATAACTGATATTTTGTCAATGATTCAATGAACAAGTATTTTTAAGCACCTACAATACCATTCTAGGCACTGTGCTAAGCAGTAGAGACACAAAGACAAAACTGAAATAATCTGTGCCCTTAAAGAATTTCATTCTTTTGGGAGAGAAAATAGTTACATAAATAAGCATAAGCAAAATGAATAAGAGGTACATTTTTTGGATGAAGGGTACAAGCTGTTTCTTCACGTAAACAGTGGTGCTTGAGCAGAGTTTTAAAGGAAATAAGTCATTCAAACAGGTGGAGGTGAGGAAGAATGCATTCTAGGCATGGGGACAGCCTTGGCAAAAGTGTAGAAATGGGAGTGTCCTGTGTAAGGAGCAACAACAAGGCTAATTCAGCTGGACTGTGGGATGCAGAAAAGGAAGTAATATGCAATAAGGTTGGAGAGGTAGGTTGAAACCAGGTTACAAGCAAACAGAGGAGATGCTCCTTGGTCCTGGACAAAGGGTTCTACACCTTTTTTAGGCCATAGACCTCTTTCATAGACTGGTGAAAGCCTCTGGACCCCTCTCAGAATCATATTTTTAAACACATTTATTACATAGGATTACAAAGGAAACCAATTATATTGAAACACAGTTATCGAAATTAACAAGCAAAAAAGGGGGTTCACAGGCTCCAGATTAGGAGTCCCATTACCTAGAGACAATAGGAAGTCAAAGACATTTATCGAATAGGGAAGTGGTATTGTCAGACCTACATTTTAGAAAATCAGTTTGGCTCCTGTGTGTAAAATGGATGTGAAAGGAGAGAGATGTGAGAGCAACTAGAAAGCCATTCTGATAGTCCAATAAAGAGAGGGCCTAAACTATGGTGGGGGCTTCATGATCTAATCCAATCCAATAAACATTTATTAAGAGCTACCTACTATGTGCCAAGCATTGTGTTAAGGTCTGGGGATACATTTAATAAAAAAGAAATGGGGAGACAACACACAAAAGAAGGCAAGAAAGAGGGGGAGGGGAATGGGACACAAGGGGGTACCCAGAACAGAGGTATCTTGGTCAGTGGGGTTGAAACCAGGCAGGGCAGCAGATTCAAAGTGGAATGAACTGAGTCCAGTTTCTGCCCTCTATAAAAAAAGGCATTGGGAGGAGTTTGGTGATGTGCCTCCAGTCCTCCAAGAGAGGAGAGAAGAGGGAAGGATGTCTTTTCAGTTAAGGCTTGAGTTAGCAGAATGATGGTGAGTCTAAAAGTGATGAGCTTATCCTGGGAGGGGAATCTTGTTCTCTGGAGTTGAAACCATTCAGGGCAGCTGATGTGAAATGGAATCTTATGAGTACAGAGAATGGCAAAGTTGAAAGATACTGGCAATGGATTGGATCCCATGTGAAAAATCAGAAGGCAATTTGGATTTTATATGTAAAATATGAAGACAATTTAGTGCTAAATTATATGGTACTTTTAAAATTCCTTTCTTTAGAGCTTTATAGTTAGCAATGTAATTTAACATATTATTCCATTTTCTCCTTTCAACAACTCTGTGAAGTAGTAAAGTATTACTGTTCCCCCATTTTAAAAATAAAGAAACTGAGACTCAGAAATGACCTGATCAAAATCATCCAGCTCATAAATGATCAAGATCTTCTGATCCCATTCTTCTGAAATATGTGGGCTTGAATTCAAATCTTGCTTCTGACATTTACTGGCTTTTTTACCATCAACAAGTCATTTCACTTCTCAGAGTGTCACTTTCCTTATTTCTATAGCGGAGATAACAACATCTGTACAACTACCCTGCAGAATTGTTCTAAGGAAATCATATCATTTTCAAATCATAAAGCACTATCTAGATGTGGGTTGTTAATATTAATATTATGTCTAACTTGACATTGTTAGTACAACCAAAGATTAGTGAAAGGAGAGATTACATAAAAGGCTTTAAAGCAGAGATAAGAATGTTAGATGGTCTTTGAAGAATAGTTTAGATATAAATAAATGCAAGTGGAGAGGAAGAAGCCTCATGGTAAGTGGAATAGCATGAGCAAAGGTAGGGATACTACTACTACTACTACTACCACTACTATTACCATTTCTGTGCTAAGCACTTTATAAATGCTATCTCAGTTAATCCTTACAACAACCCTGGGAGGTAGCTACTGTTATTATTGCCATTTATTGAGCAAACTGAGACAAACAAGTTAAGTGAATTGCCCAAGGTCACACAGCTAGTAAGTATCCTAGGCCTGTTTTGAACTCAGGTCTTCCTGACTGGAGGCTCAGCACTCTATCCACTGTGCCACCTAACTGACCACTTGAAGGTAGGAAGAAGCATGATCCATGTGGAAAGAATGATGAGACCTGACTATAGGTTGGAGAGTAATAGGGAAATAAAATGGAATTAGATAGTGTGAATCTAGGTTATGAAGGTTCTTTAACACCAATCATGTTGGTTTGTGCTCGGTGACGATGCACGGAGGATCAGAATGGACTAGGATTTAGAGAGACCAACCAAGTAGAAGGGATCTGGGAGATACTGTGGGTCTAGGCAGTCAGGCAGAGTTCTGAGTCCATAGGGTCAGGGAGTCAATAAGAGCAACTCTAGTTGGAAGATCAACTACCTAGTCTGCCCTATTTTATGCTGCTTGCTGAATGTGCCTAGGACCTAAAGATGTTCATTGTAACTAAGAACTCAGAGGTCAAAACATAAATCTTTTACCAATCGGGGCAAGGATAGAAAGACTGGAATCATCTCATAGAATTTCTCCCATAACAAAATATACTAACCCTTATTTGAGGGTCCATTATTATGAAGATTCAGAAAAGAAAACTCTTGCTCCCGAACTTCTTGGTGCTGTCAAATGGTTCAACATCAGAAATTGATACTTTGTCAGTGGAAATAACATTAAAGAAAAGGCATTACTGTCTGCTTTATTGATGTACCCTAAAGATATGAAACCTTTCCATCTAACTTGCAGCTGAAACATTCCATATATGTTGTCTTCTCCATTTGAATGTAAGCTTATTGAGAACAAGGACTACCCCTGCTCTATTTCCATTTGTGCCCCAGCATTCTGCCTAGTACTTTGCCTATAGTAAATGTATAATAAATGCTTTATATATTCATTTATTCATTATATCAGAATTGCTGCAGGGCAAGTCCCAGATTTTTTTTATGACTGAATAATGGAGGTGCCCCTAGATCCACTTGGAATCAAGAGTATGGTTTCCCATAGGAGAAAAATAATGTATCCCAACCCATGGAAATGGTTATTTTGTTTGAAGAGGGAAACATGGAACACCATATATGTCAGAAAAGAAGCACCATTTTGGTTTGGTTTGGTTTGATTGTCATCCTTCATTTTTGAAGAGGGCCAAAATGACATCACTATGTTGGAGTCAAGGTACGGTGTGTCTGACTGTGGCTAATCAGACCAGTATGAGCTCAGAAGGTTCTACCACAGGTCAGGCACAAGTAGTCCATATGAGTATTTGGAGTGGAGATGTCTCTAAATTTGCACATCTCACATTTCTTTTGAGCTACTATAATTCTGTTTTATTCATAGAATGCAGTTCCTCTTTGCTGTGGGTATTCCATGCTGGGCAGTCCTTTGCCATTGTCTACCATGTCATGTAATTGATTCCAGAGTTCTTCAGAGAGATCTTGAGAGTGTGCTTATATCACTTCTTCTGATCTCCATGTGAGCATTTGCTTTGTGTGAATTCTCCATAAAGTAGTCTTTTAGGCATACCTACATGTGGCATTCAAAAAACATGGCCAGCCCATTGGAGTTGCACTCTCTACAATAGAGTTTGAATACTTGGCAGTTTAGTTTGAAAAAGGACCTGAGTGTCTGAGACCTTATCTTGCCAGGTGATCTGCAGAATCTTCCTTAGACAATCCAAATGGAAGTGATTCAGTTTCCTGGCATGTCCCTAGTACACTGTCCAGGTTTCACAGGCATACAACAATGAGGTCAGCACACCAGCTCTATAGACCTTCAGTTTGATAGGCAGTTTAATACCTCTTCTCTCCCACAGTTTCCTTCAGAGACTGCCAAATGCTGAGCTAGCTCTGGCAATGCATGTGTCAACCTCATCTTCTGTGTGTACATCCCTGGAAAGTATACTGCCAAGATAAGTGAACTTATCCACAGTATTCAGTATTTCTCCATTTGCTATAACCAATGGTTTCACATATGCATCGTGTGGTGCTGGCTGGTGGAGAACCTGTGTTTTCCTGGCATTGATTGTTAGGCCAAAATTAACACAAGCAGCAGAGAATTGATCCATACTTTGTTTCAGAGGCTGCATTGAGCTGCACTATCATTTATGAACAAAAAATCATGTACCAACTCTCTCCCTCCACATTAGTCTTGGCTTGTAGCCTTTTCAAGTTGAGGAATTTACGGTCAATATGGTAGCTGATCTTGAAGGCGTTTTTGTCCTTGTTTAAGGTGTCTGAGGACATTAAAACATCATGCTAAAAAGCATGAGAGCAAGCACACAGCCTTGTTTTACTTCACTGGTGACTGGGAAAGTGCAAGAGCATTGTCCAATCTCCAGAGCTGTTGCAAACATGCCGTAATGAAATGGACATACAATACTGATGAACTTCTCTGGGCAACCAAATTTTGACATAATTTTCCATAAACCTTCATGACTGACAGTATCAAAGGCCTTGGTCAGATCAACAAACCTTGTGTACAGTCCTCTGTTCTGCTTCTGGCATTTCTCCTGGAGTTGCAAGCAGCAAACGCCGTGTTGACTATTCCTCGGCCCTTTCTGAAGCCACCCTGGTTCTCAGGTAGATGACCATCAGCCTATTAAGGAGGCCTCTGGCAAGAATCTTGCCAGCAATGACTAAGAGAGAGACACCCTCTCCCATGTGATTATTACAGAACAACCTATTTCCTTTACCTTTATACATATGGATTGTGAAGGCATCCTTGAACTCCTGAGGGAAAACCTCCTCTTGCCATATAACCTAGAAGATTTCAGTCAGCTTTTGTATCAGCAGTGGTGGATCCCCTGCCTTGTAAATATCAGCTGAAATAGAATTAGCACCAAGGATTTTTACTGCAGGAGAGGAGCCTAATGGCATTCAAAACATCTTCATTTGGAAGTTCAGCTAGAGAGGGATTGATTTCAACCTGAGGTATATGGTCAGTGACTTCAGTATTGATTGATGACTGTTCAACACTGTGGAAGTGTTCAGACCATTTCTCCAGGATCATGTTATTATCACTAATCAATGTGGCTCCATCAACACTGAATAGTTTGTACCATAGATCTGTGGCCCATAAATAGCCTTCAGGGCATCATAAAAGCACTTTGAATTGTTACTATCAGTGTAAAACTAAATTTCATCTGCCTTGTCACTGAGCCAAGAATCCTATATGTTGCTAAACTTTGTTTGCACTTTACTTTTGATGGAGTTAAATACTGTCTCTTAAAGATAGATGAACTATCCTGCTGGTAAACCCTGTGAAGTTCTCGTTTTTCATTTAGCAGCTTCTGAATTTCCCCATCATTTTTATCAAATCAATCTTGATGTTTGTGAGTGTTCTGGCCCAGATGAGTAAATGTAGTACTGTACATCAAATCTCTGAAAGTTACCCACTCTTTTTCTGCTCCGCTGTTGCTAACCACATCTTGGGTCAGCTTTCCCTTCACATTAGCAATAAACATTCCCACTGGAGAAACACCCTAATCTATTGACATTAGTCTTCTGGTGGTCATCTTGCCTTGGGGCAGCCACTTAAGTAAAATGTAAATATTTAGCTTAGAGAGGATAAGTCTATGACTGGTCCAGCATTCTACACCACACATTACCTTTGTCACTCTCACATCCCATCTGTCTCTTCTCCTTACAATCACATAGTCTGTTAAATGCCAATGTTTGCTGCATGGGTTCATCCACAGAGTTTTATTGCATTTAGGTAAATTTAAGACAGTGTTGGTGATAAGAAGGTCATGAGATACAACAAGTCTTCAGCAGTAACTGACCATTGCTGTCACTGTTTCTGACTCCATTCCTCCCAAGGACTCTCTGCCGTGTCTAGTAGTACATGCCTACTTTTGCATCAAAGTCACCTAGAATTATAAGCTTGTCCTCTTTCAACATACCGATGATAAGTGTCTCCAGGTCTTCATAAATTTTTTCTTTGACCTCATCAGGGTTTATCATGATGGGAGCATATGCACTGCTGAGGGTGGTGTGGCACTTTCTGGCAAGTAGCAATTGCATTGTTATGAGCTTGTCATTTACTCCTTTTAATAGGCATACAAGCTTGTTGTCTAAATTAGTTCTGATTGCAAAACCTACACCAGCTTTACAGCACTACCCTTCACTGTGGCCACTTCAGAAAAACATGTATCCAGTTCCATCTTTGGTAAGCTGGCCTTCATTTGCGAGCCTCGTTTCACTCAGAGATGCTATTTGGATGCGATACCTGCTGAGTTCTCTTGCAGCAAGAGCTGTTCGTCTTTTAGGGAGACATGGAACACCAGATACCTTGGGAAGGAAGTACCATTAGAAGAACTCTGAGGGACCTTTTACCACTTAGATTCCATGATTCTAAAACATGAGACCCACTGAACTTTGTTTGGATTGGTGGGTTTATGGATAGGTGGTATTAATTGATGAAGCAATTCAGCTACTCTAAGGTCCCATCAAACTGCTTGGGCAGTAGTAGAGCTTTGAAAAGGGTCTAAAACCTAGGTTGGAGAAAAAGATACCAGTTAATAAGCATGCCCATTGAGCATACTCCTCATTCTTCAGCGTGGCACATTTATGCCAAAGCACATACTGGCTAGTAGACAGATCCATGGCAACTGCAGTTGGGGCCAAGAGAGAAGGCATTAGAATACTGTCACAACAGGGGCTCAGTGGCAGTGGAATATGACTCAGGAAGGGTACAAGACTGAGGGTCAACCTAAATAGGAGGGATGGTCAAATGATAGTATCATTTCTAGGTCAGTCAGAGACTGACTCCCCATCCCTTGGTCCAGAGGGTTCAGTAACAGCGTAGATGTCAAAAAGATGGCCAGAGTTGGAAAGTTAACAGTTCACTGGATGTCACTCTGGTGCCTCCACAGTTTTCAAAGATACATAATCCTGAGCTTTTGCATCAGCTGCAAGATATTCACCTCCTCTGCTTATCTCCCTTCTGTCTGACTTTAAAGAAACAAACACTGCATTTGGAATTAGAGGACCAGGGTTTGAAACCTAACTTTGCTATTTATTCCCTGTGTAACCTTGGAAATTCATCTCACTGGGCCTCAGTTTCTTCATTTTTAAAATAAAGAGTTGTGTTAGATGATCCCAAGTCCCTTACAGCTTTAAAGAATATCATCTCTCTTTAAACCATTTAAAAATGCCCCATGTCGTATATGTTTGATTTAAGTGATGCTGGAATCTTATTGGAAGTCAGTAAGTTATAAATTCTAAATAAATTACTAATTAAATTTTATCAGACACTACTTGGTCTAATCCTGATTCTCTATTAAGGCTTGAGTAAAACATTCAATTCATGCTGAACTTTTCTGGCATTTCCAGTTTCTTGAGATCTGTCCATGGTTCTGAGACCACTAGTCATCTTGGCATCAAAATTCTTTGTATTTCCTCTCATTAAAGGGATGGCTTTGCTGTGCAGTCTGTTTCCTCTGGACTTCTTGATCCAATCCTTGGACTTGTCCATGGCTCATTCTTGGTTTCATTAGGTGTTTTTTTAAAAATCCATTAGTTTCCTTTGTAATTGAGCCATTTCTGGGAATGGCCTTAGATTGCAATAGCTCTCTGTAGTCTCATCATTTTTATTCTACAGGCAGAAAAAGAAATCAGTCCTGGCCACATATCATCTATATTTTGCAGCATAACTTCCAGTCATTACTATCCTTTTCTCCAGTTGAGAGCTATTTTTCTATCAGCTTTCAATTCCATGATCTGTAAAGCCATGCAGTAGCATCAAGTCCACAATTCACTCGTAAGAAATTTTGTTTAGAATTATATTGAAATCAAAGCACTTGTGTATCTATCTGTTTAACTTACAGGCCTTATCCAAAAAAGGAAATGACGTTAATTTAAATGATTAACTCCTAACCCATGTTAGCTCCTAGTGACCAGTTTGTTCTTTTCTAAATACCCATATATTTAATCGTGTGTTCTAGAAATTTAGGGATTTACGATAAATTTGGCAATTCCCAGGTTCTGCCCTTTTCTCCTTTTTGGAAATCAACATAATATTTTCCCATTCCTAGAGGCAAATGGTGGCACAGTAAATTGAGCATTGGGCCTGGAACCAGGAAGACCTGAGTTTTAAATCCAGCCTTAGACACTTACTAGTTGTATGACCCTGGGCAAGTCTGTTTGCATCTGGAATGCTAATAATAATAATAATAATAATAATAATAGCACTTAACCTAGCAGAGTTTTTGTGATAATCAAATGAGATAATCTTTCTAAAAGCACTCAGCACAGTGCCTGACACATAGTAGATGCTATATGAATGCTTGTCCATCCTCTCCACATTTCCATTCTTTTGTTTACTCTTTTGTTATCCAACTCCACCTTTCTAGGGTTCTAGGAATACCATCAGTGGGTGCCATTGATGTAACATTTGCAATTTCTTTTAGTGCCTAAAATCTAATTCTTTTCTATCTAACAAGCCCTCTTCTTTAGTTTTTTTTTCTTCATCCTTTGAAGTTAGTGCTTTTGCTATTCCTAACTTCAAGAGGATGCTTAAATTTATTCATTAAACACTAATGCTTCCTGATCTCTGATGCCTATGGAATAAATGTGTGTCAGGTGAATGTTAAAGAATATTGATTTCCTTTAAAACTCCTGGGACAGAGGACAGGTTGATAGGTTGGCAAGGGGAAAGTGTGTATGTGTGTACACACATACATGCATTTGGGATTGGGGGGTTAGGGATAAATGTTTGGCACTTGTGACCAGGAGTGACTAGTTAATGTAAAATACCAGAGCAGTCTGGTTCAGTCTCTTATTCTACATTTCTTTTGCATCTGCTGTCAGTAAACCCTTCACTATTAGCCATGCATGGTTTCTTTTGCTTAGGAATGTACAGGCATTCCATGGTTTATTTTTTTATAACATTGCAATAAAAAAGTTTAAGGAGCCCCCTACAGTGCTCTTCTCAGCATGAGGAAACCTCCCAGAACAGTGCCTTATGTCCCATGGCCACTCAACAAAAGAAGTGCAAACAAATGGACTCCAGGCCCAGGAAACTGGTGTCCTGACTGTAGTGAGAGTCAATTTCTTGCAGTTCAACAATACAGTTCAGCTGGAGAGGTGGAGGACCTTGTTTCCCTCAGTGTCAACCCCACATAGAACCAGAGCCAAGAACAAAGATCTTTCAAGTTCAGATTGTTGGATGGAAGACAATTTCTGAGCTCTGTGAGATTTAAGTTGTTTTTAATTCCCTTAGTTGTCCTAGAGGCATACAAGAAGAACTCATTGTACAATGTAGGCTCACTTTGAGCTAGCAAAACACTTTTAAAATTTAATGTTTTCTCCTAATATAACTGGTTAAAATAACAGAAAACTGGTGGAGAGAAGTTTAAAATGTTAGTAATAATGCCAATCACAAGCAGATTCCATAAGCAGGCTTTGTGCTGGTACTTTGAAATGAGAATATCCATGAATAAATGAATGAATAAATCAATGAAAAAGCATAACTAAGAGCTTACTTTGTGCCAAGCACTGTGCTAAGTGCTCAGAATAGAAACAAAAAATCGAAGGGAGTTTCTGCCACTCCACGAGTTTAAATGATAATAGCAGTAGAGAATAGGGCAGGGCAGTGGCCAGGAAAGGGTTTTTGGTTTAGAAAATTAGGGGGATAGTTAGCAGAACTATATGGAAGTAGATTGACATGTACTTTCCAGTAAAGATGCCAGGACTGATTTTATTATGGTTTCAGAGCTAGAAAAAGGGGGACCATGGGAGAGAGTAAGGCCTCTGGCCAGAAGATGTCTGAGGAGTGAAGTGAACCATGACAAGAGGAGCCAGCCTAGTTATAGTGGACCCAGGAGACACTCACTAATGCCACCTGCCTTCCATTGGTGGGGCCCCAGAGTTAGAGTTTCTAGTCTGAAGGGTTAAGTCCTCCAGAGTACAACTTAAAGTTATGAGGAGGAGAATATAAGGAAAGCTCCTGATTTCTCTGACCTGAAGGCTGGGTATTATAAAGCTTCATAAAATAACTCTCCATGGGTTCACAGAATCACAAAATGTTAGAGATGGAGAAACCTTCAAGATCTTTTAATGTAATCCTTTAGTACTCTAAAAAAGTGACTTGGCCAAAGTCATATAGTTAGTAGGTGGTACATTTGGGACCATCTCCTGACTCCACATCCAGTGTTCTTTCCACTGTATCAAGCTACCTGGAATGAGGGGAGAATTTGTTTCTCTAAGCCCGCAGAAATCATAATAGAGTTGTTTCCTTTGTGTATTTATAAAGGCTATACTGATGTGCCTACAGAATTTGAATGGGAAAATTATGATATCCTATACAAAGAAAATGCACCACAATACAAAGTTAGGCTTTATTCTGAATATATTTGAACTAAAAAAAAAAATTCAGTGTGTATCCTAGGCTTGCATATAACATTAATCTGAACCGTGTTCTTGAAAAGTTGAATTTGTAAAAGTCTTTTTTAAGATGGGAAAGACTTAAGGTACTTAAATGTGAAAAAAGGATTCTATATTATTCAGCAAAGCTCTGCATTACATGGAATCGATAGAAAGTACTGTCTTTTTATTTTACTGGGATTTAACTACATTTCATTCAGATTATAAAAGGAACAGGAAGACCACAAATGGTTTGGTTTGCAATGCACCCAAAAACTTGGTATATGATGTATCCTTATTTATGTTATTTCAGCACATCTCTGCTGTTGTTTTCTTGCTCTAGAAATTTGATATGTTCTAAATATGGCCTTGATATTTTCCCAAGTAGGACATTGAAAGAATTTGATTTTTTATGGACTTGCTCACTTTTTAAATGGGGTAAGGAGAAGGTGGGACAGAAGAGGGCAGGCTGTTTTTAACTAACTGATAGTCAAACAAACCCTAAAAGCTGGGTATATAAATGCAAGAGTGAGATGGTCCTTGCCCTCAAATAGCTCACACTCTAATAGAAGACATACCACATATAGGAGAGTGATAGTCAAGAAGTGTTTGGGTTTGGAAAGATACAGGAATGGTAAATAGAGCCATAGGGGAGTTCCATGACATGCCCTTTCTAGGGAAAATGGCACTCTTCTGGGTCCTTGAGAATTAGCAGGGCAAATGTCACGAAGATGACTTGGGCCAGATAGATATACTATCACATATTTTTGTTTAAAAACAGCATGTCCTGATGGAAAATGCCATCCACATCCAGAGAAAGAATTATAGAGTCTGAATGCAGATTGAAGCATATTCTTTTCTCTTTTTTTTTTCTTTCTCATGGTTTTTCCTGTTTGTTCTGATTCTTCTTTCACAACGTGACTAATGTGGAAATATGTTTAATGTGATTTTACATGTATAGCCTATATCAGATTGCATGTCGTCTTGGGGAGGGTGGAGGAGAGGGAAGAGGGAAAATTTAGAACTCAAAATCTTATAAAAGTGAATGTTGAGAACTAAAAATAAATAAATAAATTTAAATATTAAGCAAAGAAAAAATAACTAAAATTAATATTTTTTTCTGAAATGAGTAAAATTTTAATAGGGAGAGCTCCTTCAAAAACAGCTGCTGACAAGGTCTGTATCAGAGGTCAGAAAACAAAATTGCAGAAGTTAACAAAGAAACAATTATATATTCATTTCAGGCTTCCTGATCAGAGGGAGAATTGAGTGACTTACTTGGAAGCCGATTTTAATGAAGGCTCCTTTCTTTTTGGAAGAGGACCTCCATAGGAATTTACACTGTAGAAAAATGGTGTGGTAGAATATGGAAAGAGCCTTAGACTGCAAATAATACTTGGCTTCAAGGCCCAACCCCAACTCTTATTAACTAAGTAGAGAAGTCATGGGATATCTCTGAGCCTCAGTCACTGCAGATGGGGATGCTAATATAGCATATATTTCACAGCGTGGTCATGAAGAAAACACTTTGTAGAACATTATTTACCTCATTTGTAAGTTTGTTTTTTGTTTTTGTTTTGGTGAGGCAATTTGGGTTAAGTGACTTGCCCAGTCACACACCTAGTGAGTGTTAGATGTCTGAGGTCAAATTTGAACTCAGGTCCTCCTGACTCCAGGGCCGGTGCTCTATCCACTGAGCCACCTAGCGCCCCTCATTTGTAAGTTTGAAGTAAGTTTATAATTTATATCAAAGATTTGTGGTTTTATCAGGGGTGCTATTCTCTGTGGCTAAATCTAAAAAGATTTGTTCTGTGAAATTTGGATTCAGTCAAAAGGCCGCACTTCAGGATCTAGAAGGCCACTTGTGGCCTTGAGGCCACAGGTTCCCTACCCTTGGGCTAAACTATAAAGCATCATAGAAAATGTGAGTTATTGTTATTATTGTTATTTTTATTATCATCAGCCCTTACTGCATATATACAGTGGGCACTACTGCTGATAAAAAGCCTTGAAAGTTCCTGATCCTTACACTAGACAAATTCTTTTCAGTTACCTTTATTTATAAGCCTCCATTGTGGCACAGTGTATAGAGCACTGGGCCAGGAATCAAGAAAACCTGAGTGGAAAACCAGCCTCAGATATGTACCAGCTGTATGACCCTGGATGAGTCACTTTACCTCTATCTGCCTGTCTCTTTCTTAGTTTCCTCATTTGTAAAATGGGGATAATAATGGCACCTCCCTCAAAGGGTTCTGAGGATAAAGTGAGATGATATTTGCACTACAAGAATACTAGCTATTATTATTAGCAGGTTGTTATTGGCCAGTCAGCGGGACCTAATTGGGCTCAAAGTTTTTGACTGTGTGGGTTGGAGGGCAGAACAACTCAACAGGGGAATAGTAACCTTCATCCAGAAAACTTTCTTGGGAATGATGTTGACATTTGTCAGTTTCTCTTTTTGCTTTTAGAATCAGAAAAGGAGATTAGGCAGTACTAAATATGTAGAGAATCCTTTCGGAGTACTGCCTTGTTGGGAGGTGGATCAAGTCTCCCTTCTAGAGACAGGCTGATTGTAAACCATATTCCAGTAACCTAAGTAGTGATCCCCTATCTCTAGCCTTGTCTCTAGCAACCTTACACCAGACATTCTTAACCTTTTTGTATGTTACATACCCCTTTAACAGTCTGAGGAAGCCTAGGAATGTCTTCTCAGAAGAATGTCTTTAAATGTACAAAATAAAATGTATAGGATTATAAAGGAAACCAATTATATAAAAATACAGTTATCAAAATATTTTTAAAACAAATTCACAGACCCCCTCCCCCCAGGTTAAGGATTCCTGACTTACAGAGAAATTGCTAACCACCTCATCTTGAATTTAATTTAGATTTAAGAAGGGGATTGAATTTCAGAGCCTTCCAAGGGTATGTCTTCCTATTAACTTCCTTCTCAACTCTAAGATTTTACTGATTAGGGGACTTCGACATTGAAAGATTAGGTAAATTAAACATCCTTATTTTTATTATCAGGTGTCTTTGATCGGAGGTGTCAAACTCACAGCCTGCAGGAACCGGATTAAAATGCAGTTGGGAGGTAGTTAATAAAACAAATAAAAATGCAACATAGATTAATGTTACTTTGTTGTTTTCTAAGTCAGCATAGAGACCTCAGGGATCACTTTCTATTTGAGTTTGATAGGATTGGACTGGGTAGTAATAGATATGATGCTGCTGCCCAGTTCTAATAGTTCTCCTGACCCATTTGGGTGGTCTGGGCTTATTCTCAAGAGTTAACTTTAACTTGAAATCTAGTTGCATTTGTAAGAGCTACCTTTAAGGGTGGAGCCAGAAAGCAGTCTGTTAAAATCAAGAAAGTTATTGTGGAGTGAGAGGCCTATTGAGAGAATCTGAGGAGTATATTGTTAAGTTTTTCACAACCAGCTCTTGAAAGAAAATCTATGCAAGACATATTTTTAAGTTCAATCTGCATTATTAATATTTTTTAAGGCTAGACCATCAACAAAATGATAAATCAAGTCTTGAATTGTAGTGTTTGCTGCTTCCTGAGATATAAATGTTAACACTAAAAATTTAACTCTGGAGCTGACTCCAGCACACCCCTGAAAGGACTTGGGGCAACACAGAAGGGGGAAAATGGTATGTTATCCTGTGCCTGAGACATAGTCAATCTGCTGGCTTATCCCCATCACCATTGTTGCCTCCTGTTCCCCATAAATTAAAAGATAGATAGATAGATAGATAGATAGATAGATAGAGAGATAGATAGATAGATAGATAGATAGATAGATAGATAGATAGATAGATAGATGCTTTGGTTGATTTCCTGTCTCATTGGCATCAGGTGCTCCCTCCACTGATTAAGATTGCAACCCATTTATGCCTTCACATCTTGTACAATTCTTGTACATGCCCTTCCTTAGCTTCTCCATGGAAGAACTACCAATGCACTGGAGGCCTTCCTCTGGGTCTTTTAGTATTTTGTGGATTTCAGTACAACCCTACGGTTGTCCATCTCTTATATTTCACCATTTTGCTGCATTTAACCAACATTCCTCCTTTTCCAGGAATATGCATCATGAACAATATCTTTTATAGTCCTTCTTGTGTACTAGTCATAGTTAGTAATATGCTATGTGGTATTACACAAGTAATACGCCTAGACCACCTCTAAATTGCAATAAAAAGGTCACTGGGGGCCAAACCAGAGCAGGTATTTAAGCTAAAAGGGCTAGATGCTAAGGGTTAATGTGGCTACCTTACAACTTGAAGCTTATGTCAGTTGTCTTGAAGAGCGTAGAAGGTAAGATGTTAGGACAGGTTGGATTTCAGAGCCTTGTAGGCTCTAAAAGTCATAGGCAGAGGGCCCTTAGGCTCTTACCATTTGGCTCTTGCTTTAGGCATTAAAACCTCACATTTTATAACTAGGAAAATGTTGTTGTTGAGTCATTTCAGTTGGGTCCAACTCTTCGTGACTCCATTTGGGGTTTTCTTGGCAGAGATATTAGAGTGGCTTGCTATTTACTTCTCCAGCTCATTTTACAGATGAGGAAACTGAGGCAAACAGGGTTAAGTGATTTGCCCAGGGTCACACGGCTAGTAAATGTCTGAGGCCAGATTTGAACTCAGGAAGATGATTATTTTTGACTCCAGGCCTGGTGTTCTATACCCTGTGCCACCTACGTGCCCAGAATAGTGGTTAGAGATGTTAATAAAAATTTATTTTAAAAACCACATAGAATAATATAGACAATAATATAGACAAATAATATAGACAATAAACGACATAGGAAACTTAAAGAAACAGTGTTCAGTGTGGATCTGGGAAGGTCTGACAGCAATACTGAGCTGTCCCATGAAAGAAGAGTAGGATTTCTGTTGGCTAAAAGCAAGAGCAGATATCATTTTGGAAAAATATGAAATACAGTACTAGGATGAAATTTTTTTTAAATGCTATATGATTCTTTAGCTTAGTGAGGGCATAAAAATTACCATAATTATACTTCAATAATTCAAAAGATCAGTGATTCTTCAGTGTGGCTGCTCCCTTCCCTAATAATATAGATTGTAGGGCAGCTAGATGGTGCAGTAGATAGCGCACCGACCCTGGAGTCAGGAGGACCTGAGTTCAAATCCGGCCTCAGACACATGATACTCACTAGCTGGGTGACCCTGGGCAAGTCACTTAACCCCAATTGCCTCACAAACAAACAGATAAAACAAAACAAAACCATATTAAAAATAATAAGATAGATTGTACACCTTCCACGCTTTAGTATATAGTCTTCATCAGTTCATATAGTCTAAAAAAATTCATCCTTTGGTGTCTAACCTTCTGATGAGAGCAATTATTTTATCTTAATTCACAAAAAAAGGTTGGATCAATTGTAGTTTTCATCAAACTTGCCAGTGACCTACTTGACTCTGTAGGATACCAAGTGACTTAATCCATAAAGAGAAAGAATAGGAAAAGGCTAATAAACATGGGATATTCTAAAGTTCAATATGAGCTTGTGATTTGAAGAACATTGCCACCTTCTCCTTCCCTACTGTTCTAGAAAGAAGCGTGACTCAGTGGAAAGAACACTGGATTTGAAGTCAGAGAACCTTCATTTGATTCCCAGCCCTGCCATTATTATTTGTATGTCTTGATACAAGCTACTTAGTGTTACGGAAACTCAGTTTCTTCCTCTATGAAATGTGGAAGTTGGTATTAGGTGACCTCTAAGGTCCCTACAGGATCTAAATCTATGATCCTGTGATTTTAGTCCTTTAAACAAAAAAGGATTCTCAATGTAGTTATATGGAAAATGAAGGCATAATTCAGAAAAATGCCTTTAAAGTGTTTCATTGCAGGAGAGTGATTCTTGTCTTTGTTTATCTTTGTTGGGAAGAAAGAAAAAGTTCAAAGCTTACAAGATACCTGTCCTTTGACTTCCTGGAAGAAAAATGAAGTCTTACCATGTTGAGGAACAGAGGAAATTGTAATCAATTTCCAAATGCACCTTTTCTTAACAGCTAGCATTTATATAGTACTTTTAAGGCTAACACATATTATCTCATTTTATATTTTTCATAACTCTTATTTCCCTCCGTGTTTACAGACAACTTCAGCAACAGCAGGCCGAACTCGAGGTACACCAGAGAGATGGATTGTCATCGTATGACTTATCTCAGGTGAATTTTGGGGTAGCTCTGCTGTATGTCAGAATCATTCCTATACTTAATTTTTATCTTTCCTAAGGGGTGATGTTGCTTTGGCCACCCTTATTGTGCCAGAAAATGATTTTCTTCTGGTGGGCTACTCTGGCAGTAGCATTCAGAAGTGAGCCACCACAGATTTAAAGATTGGAGCAGATGAAGAACTGGAAACAGTAGTGAATCATCTCGCTTGTGTTTCCAGTAATAAGGGTAACAACAATTGCTTAATTTGAAGTCCAAGCAAGGTGCTACAAAACAATTTTCTAATCTTCCCACATTAGAATCTACTTAGCTTCTTGTTTGCACGACTTTATCTCTTCTGTTATCTCTTCTGTCTTCCCTTTTTCCATATGTCTCTCCCTAATCATGTATTTCTTTTTCCTCTTCTGCCTCTACCTCTCTCCCTTCTCTCTCCTCTACACCCATCTGTACTTTTTAACTGGCCACACACAACATGGAACTGAAGTGTCTCTTTTGAGTATTTGTTGTATTTATAACTTCGTTTTACCACTTCATAATTTTAAAAGTAAACAAATTGAGCATTTGGTCTTTTTCTCTCTAGGGGAAAAACATACACAAAGTTGTTTTTCTTAATCCGTTGTTTCCCTGACTTGACTGTGAGTTTTTCCTGTGGGTCAGTAGCGCTCAGGAAAAAAAATATTCTTGACAGTTGTTTAAAGAATAAAATAATACCAATGTCCAAAAGAAGGAGCAACCTAAGGACAAAGAATTGACAATCATTAGTAGCCACTACAGAGAGATTGCCTGTGTCAAGTTGTGAGAATGTTGTCATTTTCTTCCTTGTATTTTAATAGGTACCCGTCCCGAATATACCAGCTAATGTTCACGAGACTGGAAAGCCAGTAGAAAAGGCAGACACAATCTTTTCCCAAGAAAGAGATCCTCGGTTTGCGGAAATGTTTGCAGGAATAACTGCATGTAAGTGGCCTTTAAAATTCTTTTTTTATTTTATTTTATTTTTTTAAGCAGTAACTGTTAGAAGAGCTATCACTGGTGACTCAGAATTCTGCTCCTAGAAAGCACAAGATGTGACCGTAAAGTTCATTCTCCGCTTAAAACAGAAAGATGACCAGATGACCAGAACTTTTCATTAGGAATGGGGGGAAAAATGGATAGAAAATTTTAATCCCTCACAATCAGTGCTTTTTGTTTTGGCTGCCTGGGCAGATAAGCAAATCACCAAGGTTTTCAAAAGAAAGTTACTAGGGATAGTTTATTCCTCATAGCAGCTGGCCAGACTTACAGCTTTGTTGGGTACCCTGTAAATGGCAGGGGGGATAATTAAATCGGTTAGAATCTTCCCTGGATTTTCTCAAGTCACTTGAGGTGAGAGCAGTTGTCTGATAGGACCAGCTGAGAAGCAAAGATTCCCTGTAGCTTGACAGCTCTGGGGATGGCTTTAAGGAAACTCCCAGGCAAAAATTCTTCAGTTTTATGGATGTCAGCAAGATTTGCTCGGGGCAGAGGGAAAAGCCATCCTTCTGCTTCAGCACTGGAGTTCTTGTGTGACAAGAACAAAATTAGTGCTGCCTTTTTGCCAAATTAGTTTTCCAAAGTCAGTGCCACATTTCCTTTTTTTTGGGAGAAAAAAATGTAAAAGATGGTTTTATATGTTGTTGTTGTTTGGGGGATTTGGGAATCTTTATTTTGGGGGCTACTTCTCTTCTTCCCTTTTGACACCAAAGTCTCTCTCTCTCTTTTTTCCCCATCTCTTTTGGCTTTTTTTTTTTTTTTTTAAATAAACTCTGCTAAGTAGCTTGGAATGAAGGAAGAGATTCCCCATAGGGTCTCCCAGCAGGGGGCAGAGTTCCGGCCTATGAGACATCTATACAACTTGACCTTTCCCTAAACTGCCTGATCCCCATCACTTCTGTTATGTTTATTTGCTTGAAGGAATGAATGTTCTGGGACTTCTCCTGTTGTGAGACAGGAACCCAAGCAGGGCCACTCAACTCCCACCCCAGGCTCCGGAGCCTGAAACGACAGGAGCCCGAGCAGGGTGGTTCAATTCTCTCTCCAGGCTCCGGAGCTTGAACCAGGACATTCCTGCTGTAGTGGGGCTTCCAGAAATTCTGACGCTGGAAGAGAATGGGTGGGTCTCAGAGCCCAGCAGGCTCTCAGTTCAGCTGGAGGCCAAACCCCAGGTTCTGATGAATGCCAGTGTTCTTATATTCTACCCCAGTACAAACTACAGTTTTTAAGACTGGTACTGAAGGAGCAGCTCATGAAACCTCATCAGGTGTTCTTAATTATTTGTTTAAGACTAAGAAGAGAAGTTTTCCCAGAAGACATGTGATAAAATGTCAAATAAAAATAAGAGGGAAGCTTTGAGTGTATATAGCTTTGGTACTTCTGACCTTAAAACTTTTTCTTACTTGTAGTTTTATTTTTTTATTGGAAAAAAAAATTAGGGGAAAAAAAACTGGGTTTCAATAAAGGGCCAAAATCTTATTTCAGATCATAGGATTTAGAGCACAAAGTGACCTTTGAGATTGTCTGTCTCAAACCTACCACCCACCTGTTTTACAAATTAGGAAATTAATGGTCAAGGAGAATCAAATTGCCCAAAACTATGTAAGTAGTAAATAAAAGATCCAGAACTCAACTATAGACCCTGATTCCAAATCCAGTGCTGAATCTGAAAGCCAGCACCATTTACAGGAAAGACTCAGAAAATGCTTAATACTTCAGCATACACAGAAATGTATTCTATTACCACACACATGGTCCAGTTAAAAGAGCACTGAATGGAAGTCAGAGGGCCAACATTCAAGTTGCAGCATTAATACTTAGCTACCAATAAGACCTCGGAGAAGTTGTAATAATGATGGTAGTTGTAGTCGTAGTCATAAATTATGGTGAGATAATATTTCTAAGTGCTTAGCATGGTGCCTCGAGCTATATAAATATTAGGTGGTAGTAGTAGTAATGAGATAATATTTGTGAAGCCCTTGGCATAATGCTTAGCTCATGGTAGATGTTAAATAAATGTTAGACAGTAATAGTAGTAGTAGTAGCAGCAGCAGCAGCAGCAGCAGAAGCAGCAATAGCAGTGGCAATAATGAGATAATATTTGTCAAGATCTTAACATAGTGTCTGGCACATAGTAGGTGCTATATAAATGTTAGTAGTAGCAGTAATGAGATATTTGTAAAGCACTTAACATAGTGCCTGGCACATAGTAATAATAGATGTTATATAAATGTTAGGTGGTGATAGTAGTAGTAGTAGTAGTAGTAGTAGTAGTAGTAGTAGTAGTAGTA